>NC_136420.1:247990740-248695740 GCF_052625555.1 Lactuca saligna | reverse complement strand
TTCGTGATATGTTCTGAAAACTATGAAATTTTGATTAGAAAACGACCATTATGCTCTATATATTACAAAAGGGACAAAGTATCTAAATGTTTTATAGAAACCATTGATTTGTATCAATTGCATAAGTTTTACTTATTGAAAACATTTTTGTTTTATTTCACAAAGATCTTTTGTGTGTGGCTTGTATTCCCCCACTGAAAACGTTTAAAAACTTAAAAAGTGTAGGGGTATAAACTCACTGTTTTTTGGGTGCAAAGGATTGAACTGGAAGATCCTCGAGTTGATGTACGTGGTACTTAATGGAATCCTAATATCAATAAATACATATACGTATCTAAATTAGCGATTTCGTTAGATAAAGTGCTAGAAAAACACTTGTTTTTGGTTAAGGAATGTTACCGGGACTTGGTTGAATCGAGGAAACAGGCTTTTCACCACTTAAGAGATGTGTACAGCCGTGAATGGGGGTTTACGGCTGTGAACTGGGTTTGCGGCCGTGAACATGGTTTACGGACGAGAACTGGGTTTACGGTCATGAACTGGGTTTACGGCGTTTGAAGATTTGAAGGGTTTACGGCCGTAAACTCAAGAACAAGGGAGCTTGATTTCGATGAAAATGTGTTCCAGATGCTCCAAATCGACCCCAAAAGATGATTTTTGGTGTTTTTCGGAAGAAAGGAGGGGTTTTATGTGTTTACAGTGAAGAGTTTTAGAGAGAGAAAGAGAGTGTTTTCGGCCAAGAAGGGTCAAATGAAGGTGGGGTCATGTATTTATAGGTTGGAGGGTATGGTGGGTGGTAGGGTCCACCTGGCACCAACCGCAAACGGGTTTACGGCCGTACACGAGTTTACGACCATAAACTCGTCCTGGCCACACACAGGTTTTTCGAGAAAAAAGCAAGTTTTTCGCGCGATTTTTGGTTTCCAACTCGTATAGAATTTTAACTATAACAGTAGTTGATTTTCTAACCCAAGAAGTTGACTAAAAATCAATAAATTTTAAATTTTACTAACGGAGATTGGTTAAAAATAACAGAAAAAGTTTCAGGTTGTCATAATGTCCTATTGACCAGAAAGTCAGGCACGCTCTGAACCTGTTGAGGTTCGGGGCAAAGAACTGGTGGGAACTTGTTACTGCGACGTATTCTGATGAGTAGAGGGCTGCAGTTATATGGGATCAGGAAGATGATATGTACTCGTTATATTTTCGTGGGTTGAGCAAGAGAGGCTAGTGCACGAGTTTCTAGATTTTAGGCTCGGTGTTTTTCTCAAGACCGGAATGAGAGTCACAAGGACTCTGAAAAGGAGTGATGACTATGTTCAGCTGGGATTTTATAGCTGGAAGTGGAATGGTTAATTATTGGATTGGATTATCGTTTTGTTGGGCAAGGACTGTACCCTCTTAGTTTTTCGAGCTCAAGGGAGTGAGCAGGCTTGTGATCCCAGAATCGTGTTGTATTCTAGCTCGAGGTTAGTTGGTTGCAGGGATTGACAACATTATTTCAACGCTGGTGAGCATAGGTGGGTCGATGTGGCATAAGTGTATTGTGAGGTCTAGTTCACTTTGGATCCCTTGTATCGGGCGGTAAGGATTGATTGTGCGATCTATTGCACTTTTGGGATTGTAGACTATGTCTTGGGAGTAGTTGTTGCCCGGTTCAGGGCAAAGGTTGTTTGCAGTTCAACTGTGGATGATTGAGTCGGTGAGTGAGACAGGGTGCAAGGCCCTGAATGATATGATTTCTAGAGCCAAGAGCGGGAGGATTGTTGGAACATTTTAGGAAGAAGGGTATTATATGGGAGGTCTGCATATGGGGTCCCACAGGATGGTTATTCAACATTGTCAGGATTCAATGATTTTAGTAACCGTTATTGACTGGTAGGGGAAAGCGCCAAGGGAACTAGCTCGTTGTTGAGACATTAGTTGGAGCATCTATTTTTGGACTTCAAGATTTGGGTGTGGAATCATTTGAGCTTTAGCGACTGTTGGTTTCTAATGGATTCAATAAGTGTTCATCTAGCTATTAGAAGTGTGTGATCATTCGGGAATGGCTAATAAAGGAGTACTAGTTGGAAAGGTCTGGTTGTCATCAGATCGATCGATGGAAACTAATGAGGATTGGGAATTCTTCAACTTTAATGTATTGTGAAGACTTAGTCGAACCTATGTGGGGGAGAATTATTATGGGATTCAGAAGTAGGAGTTGTGTAACGACGTAAATTTTAAAACCAATTTTTCATTTTTGCAAACATCAAAACATCGATTAATATTTTAAATTCAACGTAAACAATATTGTCACAACCGAATACATCACAAAGATCATAAAATATTTTTCCCCGATAATGTGTACAATCACGTCGGCGCCTTCCAACGGTCCTCGCTAGTACCTGAAACACATAACACAACAACTGTAAGCATAATTGCTTAGTGAGTTCCCCAAAATACAACCTACGCACATACGCCTTTCCAGGCCGTGACCTTCCGGTCCATGTGTCTCAGGGGACTTCCGTCCCGACTGGGTAAACCTTCCGGTCCTACCCACGTTGACCTTATGGTCCACATTACAACGCCTTCCGGCCCATAACATATTCACCTTCTGGCCCATATCAAGCATATCATACATGGCACATATAACGATTAACTTATCACACATAATGCATATATCTCATATCATATTCGACCTTTCGGTCACACAGTCAAACCCTTTCCGGGTACAGTATAGTGAGAAGACTCACCTCGTATATCTCGATAACTCACGAATCCTGGAAATCACTCGTGCTCGATCCCCCGAGCTATAATCCTCCTATAACATCATATATCTCTAATTAATACTTTTACCACTAAGGTTGACTACCCCTATCAAGTCAACACTGGTCAACGGTCAACTTGACCGGACTCGGCGAGTGTAAGCGTTTTCACCAACTCTCTAAGATTCTCTTTTGACACGTCGAGTACTCCCCTGACTCGACGAGTTCCACCTAGCATGAATTGTGGGGCCACCACGACTCAACTCGCCGAGTCATAAGAACAACTTAGCGAGTTCCAGCTCGACTCAGTCGACCTGTCAACCCTTTCTAACTCTCCATGACTCACTGAGTCAACCATAACTCGGCAGGACCACTCACTGAGTGGTTAAGGAAAATCTTCATGCTACTCGCCGAGTCTGTTCTTCAGACTCGGCGAGTCCATGCCATGCATCAACTAAATCTCGCTTCTGAGGTCAGATCCGCTCCATCCACTCATAGATCTAGCCCTCCTAAGCTTATTCATCATGTAAAGTCATAGTCTTGGCTACCATGCAACACCTACAAGGCTCTTTTTGGAGAAATGACCTCTAAGATGGCAACCCTAGTCTCCAACCCAAAAGAAAGGACATAAAGCATGGAATTAGGGACTTTCTGGACCTGCTAAGGTCCGGATCTAGGTACCATATCCCCATGGGACCTCTCACACTTCAATTACAAAGCAAACAAGGCAAGAAGAAACCCTAGATTTGACCATATCAACAAAAATACGGAAATAAGCTCTGAATGATACCTCAAGAAGCTTCCCCTGGCGAAATGGAAGTAGATCCAAGCTCCCCAACTCTTCTAGCTTGACTTTCCCCTTCCTTTCTTGCAAATACACACAAATTTGGTGAACAATGGCCTCTTATCTAACTCACAGGAACCCTTAGCTGCTTTGGTGCTCTCAAGGATCAAGGTAGCCGCAATGAAGGGCCATAAGGTCCTTTAAATAGGGCTTAGGACCGGGAAATTAGGGTTTCATTAAACAGCGCAGACTCGCCGAGTCCAGGCAAGAACCCGCATCCAGAACCGCGATCCTACTCAGCGAGTTTAAGCTCCAACTCGCCGAGCCCCCTCACGAAACACCAAAAATACATGAATAAAAGATACCTGGAAATCCAGGCTGTTACAATTCTCCCCCACTAGAACTAGACTTCGCCCTCGAAGTCTCGCTCTGCAAATAGCTCCGGATGTTGCTCACGCATGTCACACTCCGGCTCCCAGGTCATCTCTGATCCCTTCCGATGCTGCCAATGAACCAACACCAGGGGTACCTCCTTGTTCCTCAAAACCTTGATCTTCCGATCTCTGATGGCCACTGGTCCCTCGGCATAATTCAGGCTCGCATCTACCTGAATATCCTCTAATGGAACCACTGCCGATTCGTCGGCTATACACTTCCTCAGTTGCGACACATGAAAAGTGCCGTGAATCTGACCCAACTCTGCTGGCAAATCCAAACGATAGGTTACTCGGCCTACCCTCACGATCACACGGAAAGGACCAATATATCAGGGCCCCAACTTGCCCCTCTTCCTGAATCGAATCACTCCTTTCCAAGGAGAGACCTTCAGGAGTACAAGGTCGCCGACCTGAAACTCAAGCTCGGACCAGCGTCTGTCTGCATAACTCTTCTATCGGCTCTGAGCGGTCAACAACCTTTGCCTGACCTACTGAATCTGCTCGGTCGTCTGGAGTACGATCTCCGTGCTACCCATCACCCGCTGCCCCACCTCACCCCAGCAGATGGGGGTGCGACACCTCTGCCCATACAACAGCTCAAAGGGTGGCATACCAATACTCGAATGATGGCTGTTGTTGTAGGAAAACTCTACCAAGGGTAAATATGCATCCAAGCTACCCCCGAAATCCAACACACACGCCCGGAGCATGTCCTTGAGCGTCTGAATCGTCCGCTCACTCTGACCGTTTGTCTGGGGATGATATGCGATACTAAAATTCAGTCTAGTACCCAACTCCTCATGAAACATCTTCCAGAACTTGGAAGCGAAACACACATCACAGTCTGAAACAATTGAGATCGGCACCCCATGCCGCGATACCACCTCCCTCACGTATAATTCCGCCAACTTCTCCGCAGAAGAGCTCTCGCTGATGGCTAGAAATGAGAGCTCTTCGTCAATCTGTCCACGATCACCCAAATCGCATCGACTCCCCTCGTAGTCCGCGGCAATTTTGTGATAAAATCCATGGTAATCTGTTCCCATTTCCATTCGGGAATATCTAGCGGTTGCAATTTACCGTGCGGTCGCTGGTGCTCGGCCTTAACTTGCCGACAAGTCAAGCATCTCTCAACAAACCATGCAACATCCCTTTTCATACAGGGCCACCAATACTCCTTCCTTAGGTCCAAATACATTTTCGTAGCCCCGGGATGAATCGAGAATTTCGATCGATGTGCTTCCTCCATAAAATAGCACGCGCACCACCGACAAGCGGTACCCAAATCCGACCCTGAAAAATCATAAGCCCTCGACCATCCGTGACGAATCTTGATACCTGACCTACAACCCGCTCCCTCTTCTGGTGTTCTGGTTTCACAGCCTCAGCCTGAGCTCCTCGAATATTATCCAAAATCAGGGTCATTACCATCAACCTCCTACAAATATCTCGGATCGGGGCGCTTTCCGCCCTACGGCTCAACGCGTCGGCTACCACATTAGCCTTGCCCGGGTGGTACAGGATCTCACAATCGTAATCCTTCACCGCATCCAACCACCTCCTCTGTCGCATATTCAGATTTGGCTGATCCATCAAGTACTTCAGGCTCTTATGGTCCGTGTAGATGGTACACCGAACCCCATAAAGATAATGCCGCCAGATCTTGAGGGCAAACACCACAGCCCCTAATTCCAGGTCGTGGGTGGGATATCTCGACTCATGAGGCTTCAACTGCCTCGAAGCATACGCTATCACATGACCCCTCTGCATAAGCACCGTCCCCAAACCCGATATAGATGCATCACAGTACACCACAAAATCCTCCATCCCTTCTGGGAGGGCAAGCACCGGAGCCTCGCACAATTTCTGACGAAGCGTCTCAAATGATGACTGCTGCTCCGGTCCCCATGAAAACGCAGCACCCTTCCGGTTCATCCTAGTAAGTGGCACGGCAATCTTGGAGAAATCCTTGATAAACCTGCGATAATATGCAGCCAAACCCAGAAAACTCCTGATCTCAGTGGGCGATCTCGGTACCTCCCACGTTAACACCGCCTCAATCTTGGCCGGGTCGACCAATATCCCTTTCTGGTTAACAAGATGCCCGAGGAACTGGACCTCTCGTAACCAGAAATCACACATGGAGAATTTGGCATACAGCCTCTCCAATCTCAATACCCCAAGAATTTCCCTCAAATGTTCCTCATGTTGATCCCTAGACCTCGAATACACCAAAATATCATCAATGAATACGATCACCGACCGATCCAGCATCAGCCGGCACACCCGGTTCATAAGATCCATGAACGCAGCCGGAGCATTGGTGAGCCCAAAAGGCATCACCACAAACTCATAATGTCCATAACGAGTTCTAAAAGCAGTCTTCTGGATATCTTCATCCCGAACCCTCATCTGTTGATAACCCGACCTCAAGTCTATCTTGGAGAACCAAGATGCCCCCTGCAACTGATCAAACAGATCGTCGATCCTAGGTAACGGATACCGGTTCTTAACCATCAACTTGTTCAACTCCCGGTAATCGATACACATCCGGTGTGAACCATCCTTTTTCTTGACGAACAAAATTGACGCTCCCCAAGGTGAGCTACTCGGTCAAATAAACCCCTTTCCCAACAGCTCCTGAAGCTGTGAGGATAACTCCTGCATTTCCGGTGGAGTGAGACGATAAGGCGCCTTAGCGATGGGCGCCGCTCCCGGAACCAAATCGATACGAAACTCCACTTGCCTTTTCGGAGGCACACCTGGTAACTCTTCGGGGAACACATCCGAAAACTCGCATACAACAGGAACGTCATCAACCGAATTGGGCCTCCCCGCGGCCACTCGAGTATCCATCACGTAGGCTATGTATCCATTGCAGCCCTGCTGCAGACTCTGCATTGCCCTGGCAGCCGAACAAAACGCCGACCCACACCGGGTCCCCTCACCATAAACCGTAAGCACTCCCCCACTAGGGTCTCGAATCGTCACCGGCTGTCTCTCACAGTCAATGACTGCCCCAAACATACTCAACCAGTCCATGCCCACGATGACCCAGACATCCCCCATAGCTATAGGAACCAAGTCTATAGGGAACTCGACCCCAAAAATCTCGAGCACACATCCTCGAATCACATCAGTGGCGTGTATCGCTTTCTCATCTGCTATAGAAACTCACAGGGGTCGACTCATCACCTCCCGATCAATACCGATGTGCTGGCTAAAAGCCAACGATAAAAAAGACCGACTCGCACCCGAGTCAAATAATACCAAAGCATGTACATAATTCACAAGAAAAGTACCTATGCATATCATAATATAAGCACAATATCTTAGCATAAAAGTAAATACATGAAAGAATACATACCGGCTATGACATCAGGCGCCGCGCGGACCTCCTCCGCAGTCAACTGGAAAGCTCTTCCACGAGCCTTCGGAGCCTCGGCCTTCACTGGCCGAGTCTCGGTAACCCTGACAGCAGGCGTAGATCCCTGGCGAAGCTGGGGGCACTCGGCCTTCCGATGGCCGGTCTGGCCGTTCTGCTAGAGTGAAGTTCGCCGTCACGAACTTCCACCAATCCTTTGCTCCCAGGCGGAGCTGGTTGAAGGCGAACCGTACCCTCAGATGCTCCGGACATGAACAAGTGTAGAAGCGTCCCTCGATATCAGCAATCCATCTCATCACAGCGATCGGATCTTGCGTCCCGTCAAACTCAGGTGGCTTCATGTTGCTGAACTCCCGGAACAGCAACGAGTCACCTCCTTGTGGTCTGGCAGCGGCCACAGCTGCGGTAGCTGCAGCGGCTGCGGCCTCAGTCAACGCGGCGTACCGCTCGTCAAATGTCTCCATCAGTGTGGTCTTAATAGCCCCAAACATCTCCGGAATCTCAGCCTGGATCGCTGCAGCCACCTCCTCATGAATCATCTGATGAAGCTCCTCGTCACTCACACTACTCGTACCAGGTCTGTGGCGTGGTCCAACCATGATGCCTCTGAAATACAACATAGAAATATCAGAGACTCTATGGAGCAAAAATCGCTCTCGATAACGCAACCCTACTCCGTCTCCAATACCCGGGGATTCTTACTTGGGTTTCCCATTGACCCGGTGTCTTCAGTAGTACGGGTCCAATACTACCAACTACACTGCATCAGCATTCACCCTAAGTCCTCCTCCTCAAACCCCGGATCCTGAGTACTCTATTCTTGCCATGCACTAGCTACCCACTCGCTCTCAAAGCACCTCATAAAAGCAGTTTTCCCTAGACTAAGGCATCACAAATCAGGCCACTCTAGTCCTAATATGAATACCTAGTCTACTAGCATGCATATCATATCATATCTCATAACTCATATTGTAAGAGTATTTTGGGGATTTTACCGTTCGGGCGCTGGCTGACCGTACACACTTCTTCTTCTTTGGTTGTTTCAAAAATCACTTATCAAATTTTATTGATTTATTAATTAAAATTTTCTCAAATCCCCGGTTTGATTTCAGTTACGCCCGAAGGTGTACCCGAATCCCTCAAACCAAGGCTCTGATACCAACTTGTGACGACGTAAATTTTGAAACCAATTTTTCATTTTTGCTAACATCAAAACATCGATTAATATTTTAAATTCAAACGTAAACAATAGTGTCACAACTGAATACATCACAAAGATCATAAAATAGTTTTCCCCGATAATGTGTACGATCACGCCGGCGCCTTCCCACGGTCCTCGCTAGTACCTGAAACACATAACACAACAACTGTAAGCATAATTTCTTAGTGAGTTCCCCAAAATACAACCTATGCACATACGCCTTTCCAGGACCTGACCTTCCGGTCCATGTGTCTCAGGGGAATTCCGTCCCGACTGGGTAAACCTTCCGGTCCTACCCACGTTGACCTTACGGTCCACATTACAACGCCTTCCGGCCCATAACATATTCGCTTTCCGGCCCATAACATAATGCCTTCCGGCCCATATCAAGCATATCATACATGGCTCATATAACGATTAACTTATCACACATAATGCATATATTTCATATCATATTCGACCTTTCGGTCACACAGTCAAACCCTTTCCGGGTACAGTATAGTGAGAAGACTCACCTCGTATATCTCGATAACTCACGAATCCTGGAAATCACTCGTGCTCGATCCCCCAAGCTATAATCCTCCTATAACATCATATATCTGTAATTAATACTTTTACCACTAAGGTTAACTACCCCTATCAAGTCAACACTGGTCAACTCTGGTCAACGGTCAACTTGATCGGACTCGGCGAGTGTACTAGAGCGACTCGACGAGTCTAAACGTTTTCACCAACTCTCTAGGATTCTCTTTTGATATGTCGAGTACTCCCCTGACTCAACGAGTTCCACTTGGCATGAATCGCGGGGCCACCACGACTCAACTCGCCGAGTCACAAGAACAACTCGGCGCGTTCCAGCTCGACTCAGTCCACCTGTCAACCCTCTCTAACTCTTCATGACTCACTGAGTCAACCATAACTCGACAGGACCACTCACTGAGTGGTTAAGGACAATCTTCATGCTACTCGTTGAGTCTGTTCTTCAGACTCGGCGAGTCCATGCCATGCATCAACTCAATATCGCTTCTGAGGTCAGATCCGCTCCATCTACTCATAGATATGGCCCTCCTAAGCTCATTCATAACATAAAGTCACAGTCTTGGCTACCATGCAACACCTACAAGGCTCTTTTTGGAGATATGACCTCCAAGATGGCAACCCTAGTCTGCAACCCAAAAGGAAGGATATAAAGCATAGCATTAGGGACTTTCTGGACCTGCTAAGGTCCCGATCTAGGTACCATATCCCCATGGGACCTCTCACACTTCAATTACAAAGCAAACAAGGCAAGAAAAAACCCTAGATTTGACCATATCAACAAAAATACGGAAATAAGCTCTGAATGATACCTCAAGAAGCTTCTACTAGCGAAAAGGAAGTAGATCCAAGCTCCCCAACTCTTCTAGCTTGACTTTCCCCTTCCTTTCTTGCAAATACACACAAATTTGGTGAACAATGGCCTCTTATCTCACTCACAGGAACCCTTAGCTGCTTCGATGCTCCCAAGGTCAAGGTAGCCGCAATGAAGGGCCATAAGGTCCTTTAAATAGGGCTTTGGACCGGGAAATTAGGGTTTCATTAAACAGCACGGACTCGCCGAGTTCATTCCTTGGACTCGCCGAGTCCAGGCGCAAACCCGCGTCCAGAACCACGATCCTACTCAGCAAGTTTGAGCTCCAACTCGCCGAGTCCTCTCACAAAACACCAAAAATATATGAATAAAAGATACCTGGAAATCCGGGCTGTTACAGGAATGATAAGAAACGATTTTAAAGACGAAATCAAATTCAAGTGGGGGAGAGTTGTAACATCTCGTTTTAGATAGAGTAAATAATAATAAATTAGGAACCCCGGGAAGCAATTATTATTATTATTTTATTGTGCTCAAAATGTAATAATAATAATTAGTGGGGTGTTGGTTTCGTAAATAATTAGGAAGGCATGGACTAATGGGAAATTATTGGAACCTAATATGAAGAGATGTTGGAAGCTAAGGGCTAAATGGTAAATTACGGACTCAATTTGTAAAGAGTTTTGAAGGCAGGGGTTAAGAGGGTAAATTAAGGATCTGTTTTGAAAAGGTTTTGTGGGGGAAGGGACTGAATGGTAACTTCTGGGATTTAACTTGACAAAAGGGAGAAGGAGGGACTGGAAGTGTAAGTATGGCAAAAGGTTGTATGTGGGCGGGGTTTATAACCCTTTATTCCCGTCACCCTCTAAACCCTAAACCTAAGGATGCATTCAGCCACCACCATCGATCTCTCAACTTCCAGTGTCGCTACTTTCCTCCGTCGAGTCGCACACCACCTAAGTTGGAGCCCCAAACCACCGAAGCAACCACTCTTCACTCACCCTAGCGTCGGAGAAATGAAGTTGCGAGCAATGTTGCCGCTGTTCGTTGTTCGGCTGCCTTCCAGACTTCGCCGCCTCCATTTTTTTCGAGGACGAAGTTTCTACCGCCGCTCCAATCGTCAACGAGAACCATGATCGAGCATCTCTCCATTGTTTCTACTATTTCGCCTTGGAGATGCCACCGATAGCGTCGATGATGGGCGTTACTGCTGCTCATGACTCATCGTTGGAACTGCCGGATGTCATGAAGAGAGAATGACTTCATGTGGGACGTCGGAGACCATGAGACAGGAGTGGAGCCAGTGCTATTGTTGTAGGAAGAACCGATCTAACCAGTTGCTGATGAGACCAGTTGACTGCCACCGCCACTGACCATTTCACGCCACCAGGTGGCTGGCTACGTTAGTTTGGTGTATCTCATCAGGTGCTGCTGTTGCTATTCCTTTTTTTTAGATTGTTATTGTTGGCCGGAAGTGTAAAAGGACCACCATGGCCGCCAGCCATGGTGGCTGCCACCATGAACCACCACCAGCCACCACTATGGTAGTTATGTGTGTGTATTATTAGTATATGTGTGTGTTTTATTTGGATTGAGTTGTAAATAGTAAAGGTGCCTGGAGTAATAATAGAAAATCCATAACCACCACCACCACCGAGAGGTGGTGGTTGCCGCCACCTGCCACTATGTCGGTGGTGGTGTGCTTTGATTGCGTTTGGACCTCGTTTAGGGGATGTTTGGACAATGTGGGACCAATGGAACCCTAATGGGCCCAAACAAACCCTAGTGGCCCCAATGGAACCCTAATGGACCAATAAGGTCCAATGCAACCTAAAAGCCCAACCAATGGACTAGTAAACTAGTATTGGGTTGGAAAACCCTAAGGTCATAAAACCCTAACTTGTGGAAATTGATCGGGACACACACACAAGAATTATTTATTAAACTTGAAATATTAAATAATAATCATTGGCAAACTAACTTAACGCAATAATGGACTAATGGATTAAGTCCTTAATGGGTTAAGTAAGAAACACTCAACCCTAATCATCATTTCAATTGAAAATCCTAATTTTAGGATTATGGGCTTGGACTTACCAGGACCCACATTTAGGCCATTAGAATGGAATTGTGTATTAAGCCCAATCACACCTTATGACTTATTTAGTAAAGCGAGGGACTTAATAGATTAATTCATTAATGGGTTAAGTGAGAAACACTTAACCATAATTGTCATTTTATGTGAAACCCTAATTTCACTTGGACTTTATGTTGGGCCTTCCTATTGGGCCTTGGTGATTAGACTATGGATGGCTATCCAAGAACAAGTTAATCGACCAAAATAATTAGATTTCTTTACGATAAGGCCTATGTGAGAGACTTGGGCCCAATTTGGAAAATTGGGTCATAGATGAGCCATAACTGGGCTTTTATGATTATGTGATATTGGGCCATGGGATTACAAATAGTTTGGCCTAGAAAATTTGAGTGGGCCTTAAGGAAAGACCATGTAGAGGTCTGGGCCCAATTTGGAAAACTAAGCCATATTTTGGGATTTAGCCCATTGGTTGACTAATAGGCGTTTAGAGTGTGAGTTGGACCTTGGGCTTGGAACTCAATTATTAATTGGGTGTTGTTTGATGTTGACAGCTTGGGGATCTGTCAACCAGCAGCTGGAGTTATTTATGCGGGACTTCAGCAGTGCGCCAGGTGAGTTATCCTTACTATACTCAAGGGTCTAAGGCACCAAGGCTGGCCCTTTGGATTGTTATTTGGTTATGTTATGATAGTATGATCTGTTAGATCGGTGTCCTAGAGGGTAGGATAATATAATGTAGTATGTGGTATGATCTTTTAGATCGGTATCATGGAAGATAGGATGGTATTATGTGCTATGTGGTATGAACTGTTAGATCAATTATTGTCTATAGACTATTATGTGATTATCTGTCATATATATATATATATATATATATATATATATATATATATATATATATATATATATATATATATATATATATATAGACACACACACACACACACACACATATATATATATATATATATATATATATATATATATATATATGTGTGTGTGTGTGTGTGTGCACATATTTGTTTGGCGGTTGAGGCTTATCTGCTTTGTGCGAAAGCCACTAGACCTGGGAATTCCAACCTCTTGGTTGTGGACCGTGAGTATTCCATCCCGAGGTTGATTGGACTCATAGTGTGTGGGCATTCCAACCTGTTGGTTGTGGGCCTAGGGTATTCCAACCTGATGGTTGATTGGACCCATAGTGTGTTGACATTCCAACCTGTTGGTTGAGGGCTTGGGGTATTCCATCTCGAGGATGTCTGTGCCCATAGTATGTTGGTTGTGGGTCAGGGGTATTCCAACCCCATGGTTGAATGGACCCATAGTATGATGTTTATGATTATATGTGTATTGTTGTTGGTATGGGTATTTTGGAGGAACTCACTAAGCTTTGTGCTTACGGTTTCACTTTATTGTTTCAGGTGCTCTAGATGTTTGGGCAAGGCAAAGGCGTGACCATACACATCCTCATGTTTTGGACTTATGGGTTTTGGGATACTCTGATATTAAACTATTTTGAAAACATTTTGTAATAACTAATGGTTTTTGGATGTTTGAAAAGTTTTAAATTGGCTTGATTTTTAAGGGTGTTACATTTGTCCCATTAAGTCATGCAAAGGAGTAAAGTTGCCAACTTTACGTGTTAAGACACCATTTAGGGCCAGGTATGTGTTTGGATACTTTTGTCTTAGGCATTAAGAGCTTATTATTGATTATTGGGCCTCTGATGAGTACCATGGGCATACGCAAGAGTATGCTCATCGTAATGTTGGCGTCGTGCATTGACAACTTGTACTTTTTACTTTGGGGTGAATACGCAAGGCGTACGCTTTTGGTATGTGGGGCGTACTCCTGGGGAGTTCATTTTGGGCCTTTTGAGGTTTGGGCTATGAGATATTGGACTAGTTTTTGGAAGGATAAAATGGTCTTTTACCCTTTTGGAAGTTGGATTATGGTTTGGGCCTTGGATTCTAGGTTATCGGGTTAGTTATTAAATAATGTTGTATTTATTATTAGTTAGTACGAGGTTATCTGGTTCAATGCCCCAAACAGTTATTTGGTTATCAACGGATTGAGGTGAGTCTCCTTATTGTATTCGTGGGTCGAAGGAACCAATGCCGACTCACTAGGATATGTTATGATATTTGTCTTTGTGACTTTTGCAAGGTAGGTTGGGCTAGGCCCATGGACCAGGAAGGGATAGGCTCATTTTATGTTATGTAGGGTGGTAACTATCTCTGTGAGTTTTACATTTGTATGATCGGGCTAGGCCCATTATGGTGGGTTAGGCCCAATATGTGGGTTTGGCCCAATGTGCGGGCTAGGCCCAATGGTATGGTATGTGGTATTTTAGGGAACTTACTAAGCTTTGTGCTTATGGTTTTATTGTTATGGTTTCAGGTACTTTCGGTTCGAAAATGAAGGGTCCAACTTGATCATAGTGTATCCATCCATGTTTTCATAATATGATGATTTTGGACTGTACTCTAATGACTATTTTACTATGAAATACTTTTGAATGTTGGAATAAAATATAATTGGTGTTTTGGTTGAATTAAAAATGAAATTTTTACCTCATAACTTTTGGGACATTACAATCTCCCTACCTCGGCCCCCTCTAAACCTCAAACTCCTTAATGGGAGGCATGCTAACCAACACCAATGCCCTGGTAAAATAAAGGAAGGATCTAATCTACCCATACCAAATCAATCCAAACCTCATTATATGACTAATCTCAAGGATATAATCCCAAGAAAAAATCATAAGTTTTCTCAAAATCAACCTTGAAGATCATCATCCGTTTTTGTTACGCTCAACACAAGTGGCAACCTCATTCAAGAGAAACAGATCGTCTAAAATTTGTTGACCTTCGATGAAAACCAACTGCTCCATATTGACCACACTGTTGATCACCTCTGCAAGCCTATTTTCTAATCGTTTGACAATAATCTTATATTGACATCCAATCAAGCTATAGGTTGAAATTCTTTTATAAACTTTGGGTCTCTAATAATAGGTATGAAAATGGGATATATAAGCGACAAATTATCTGAACACAATGCCACGATATCGCTTCAAAAAAATAAACATAAAACCATATGTAATAAAATAAAATATAGTGAAAGAAACTATCTATAATTCCAGTTGTATGCATGATTTTTGTGATTAAGTTTTGGTTTCGCTAGACCAATTCCAATGCTAAAACATAAAAATTGTGAATTTTAGACATTAAAATGGTATAATCAATCCAAGCACACACTAAAATGGTATATTTTAAAGGTCAGACACTTTGGACTTCATATTTGGTGTTTAAGTGTATCACACATTAAAATGGTTTATTTTAAAGATTGATTGGAATACTAAAGAGAAAAAAGATATTAAAATTGTATTTTTTTTTTAGAGTAAATTACTGAAATCATCCCTACGGTTTGGTCAAAATTGCATGTTTGGTCCCTCATGGACATAAAAAGATTGTATTACCCTTATAGTTTCTTTTTTCACCTTTTTAATTAGATCAATGTTTATTAATTACAATAAATTAATTAGGTAATATATATGACAAGTAGGACCGACTCCCACTCTCACTCTCACAACTCCCAACAATACTACCACTAGTCACTGGAAACCATTGCTACTACCACTCATCATCGAAAATCTCCATTACAAACAATAGGCACCGGAAACCACCACTACCACCAACAGTCACCGCCGATCACCATCATCCACCACTGGAAACCTGAAATCATATCCAGAAAACCCCTCAGATAAACCTCAAATGAAATCCTATACCATACAAACTTGAGAATGTAAAATATATCCATTACAACACCCACAAACAGATCAGGAAACAGAGAAGATACTAAACTATTGCAACCTGCAACACTATCACCCAAACCATTTCAACCCTCGATGGAAAAATTATACAAGAAACCAAAATCTTAAAGCCTAAATGAAAATAAAAATGACATGAAAATCCAAAAACCAAATCAACTTAACCTTGAACTTGTTACACAGGGAGATCCAAGATGAAGGAAAACGGGTTTGAAGTTGTTACTGGCACCACCACTACCCATTACACCCATTAAACCATCAATGCATACTTCTAAAAAAAACCTAAAATCCATAGCTTAAAATCAAAACATTCAAAACCAAAATCACATGAAATCGATCTAGAATTCAAAATCTGGAATCCAAGAAAGATGAATTGATTATGGTTTCAGTGGGAATTTTCAGTTAACTATCTGATTTTTAGGGGTTTTAGTAACGATTTTCAGGTGACGGAGGGAGAGTTGTGGGTTTTAGAGGGGGGGAGGGGGGAGGGGCGATGTTTCCGATGAGATAAGAAGGAATGATGGTGATTGAAACAACATGATAGGAGAGTTGATTGTTTAGTTCCAGAAAGCAATGGTGTTTTCCGATGGTGGTGGTGATGATGATGATTTATATTTTACTCCGATGAAGCTTCTGGTGGATGGTGGGAGGGGTTTAGAGGCAACAGTAGTGTTTTTTCAAAGGTAGAGGCCAGAAATAAGATAGAAGGATACGAGTGAAGGACGTAGGTGTAAAACTTGTGCCCTAGTATCTGCCTTAAGACCCTTAAGTATTCAATAATTTCATTTTGGTCAGTGAAGTAGTACGCGAGGTGTACCACTTGGTATGCTTTACGTATTGGGTTTGTGGTGAGACGAGACTTAGGTCGCGTATGTTGGGCATACGTAGACTTTAATGAACCCTTAATTCGGGGTGTTGCACCCTATTTAAGGATCTTTATCTTCTGGGGTTGGCCTCTTTACCAACACCCAAAGCCTCCAAAACCCTAAAACAAGTTGTAGCCTCCATTGTTAAGCATTTAAGTCTTTGAGGAGAGTTTGGTGTTCATTTTGTTCATTGTGAATGAGTTAAAAGATCTTGAAGTTGCTAAGCTTGGAGAAGGAAGTCTTAGATCCCGAACCACTGCCCATTTTGCAAGAAGTTTGAGGTATCAAGTTCTTATCTTGGTTGTTAGATGCTTAGATCTCCTTTTGGGTTAAGTAGTTATGTTATTAGCCATGGTTTGGATAGATTTGGGATTAGGACGTCCCAAAGGCTTATTCTTTCAGATCATCTTCATGGGCTCCTTAGGCATAAAGGTGCCAACTTTATGGAGTTTAAGGGCCTCATACATTCATTAAATCCTTTTTGAGCTTTAAATCTTCTTATGGTCATGCATGGACGTAAAGTTAGCAACTTTATGTGATATTTCATCTTAAGGAGGTTAGATCTGCACTTTGGGATGATGTCTTAGCCAGTTAAGTGCTTAAAGTAGAAGGTGGCTAATTTGGTTAAGTACGTTGAGCGTACAAGCCTGTACATGCTGTGTACAAGCCTTCGAACCAGTACGCTTAGTGTACAAGCTGAGTGCGCCCCACATACTCAGTCAGGTGGTCATTCGATGTTGAGCTTTAGGGTTGGGCCTCGTTTTGGGCTTAGAAGGATATGGGTTAGTTGGACCATCTGATTTTTGGAGTTTATAGGCCAGGAGCATTACTGGGCCTTGATCTATAGGGCACATGTGAAAGGATTTGGGCCCAATTGAAAATTGGGCCATATTTGGGCCTTGATGGATTGTTTGACTTTTAGGCCCATTGGATTGTGATTATGGGCTTCATTCTTGGACCAAGCTAGGTTAGTAGTAAAATGGTCTTTTACCCCTAGTAGGGTTTTTAGTTATGATTTAGATCCCATCTGTTAATTGGTTTTATTTGGCAATTGATAGCTCGGGGAGCTGTAGGACTAGCAGTCAGGGATTATCCGTTCAATTCAACTTTTCGATGTGAGTTTTCCTCACTGGGTTTAGCAGGTCGAAGGCACCAATGTCAGCCCATGTTTATGTTATGTTAGTATGCTAGCTTTCTGCATGACTCTTGCATGTGTTATGTGTTTACATGCTTACCGAGCTAGGGCCCGATGCTCATTTGTATGCTATGTATCTTTGTGATTATTGCATGTGTATGTGATTATTTGATATATGTTATATGTATGCTGGGTGGGGCCCAATCTATTACCGAGTGGGATCCAATGCCGGACAGGATCCGATGCTTAGCGAAGTCTATAAGATGTTTATTGTATGTATGTTATGTGGTATTTTGGAGAAACTCATTAACCTTTGTGTTTACGGTTTTTAATTTATATTTCAGGTGCTTACGGTTGCAAGGGGAATGGCTCAAGTTGACTGCATTGCACACACTATATGGATTTTGTTTATGGGACATATTCAATTTTTTATGATGTTTAACATACTTATTCTATTGGATTGTATGAACAATGTTTCGGAATACCGTTTTTACTCAAATTAAAAATGAAATTTTTGGTTATAATTTTTGGAGGTTACAATAGGGTTTTGGGTGGATCCCATTTCCAATTCCAATTAATAATTTACATTATTTAATAATAAAGAAATGATATTAAAAGCTAAAAAGAAAAAACAAAGGGTACTTTAGTTTTTTCATGTCTATCAAGGACGAAAAAAAGTAAAAAACGCATACCACAAGGACGGTCCGAGTGCAAAATAATAATAATAATAATAATAACAACAAATAAAATTTAAGACTAAATATACAATTTTAACCGAACCATATTAACAATTTAAGTAATTTACTATTTTTTAATTGCACTATAAAAATTGGTCTCACAACTTAATTGTAAGTTGTCCATTAGGCAGATAAATAAAATATTAAATAAGAAACTTTAATAACCTAACCTAGCATTAGCTAATCTGTGTTGTATCCTAGGAAGGCATGTGTCCGCCACCACTAAATATATATATATTTGTTTTTAAAAATTTATGTTCTAGAGGTCTAGCCTACGAAGCCAGATGTTGTTATCATCTTATCGAAGTGCTTAACTAGACTAATGTGTTGTTTGTTTTGTCCAAGCAAAAATATCTGAAATTTGTTAAACACCTCTGTAACCCTCTATAGTAGAAGAGAAAGACCAAATGGCTGCAGCATGTAATAAAAAATTTGTTTGTTTTTTTAACTTCTGCAAACTGATAAAGTTAAAATAATGTGTGAAGAGGTTTGAAACAAAAGGTTAAGTGTTGCGCCACTCAACATACGCACAACAGTTTTTAAGTCAAAAGTCTTTTTAAAAATAAACAGCTGCAAAACATCAAGTGTTGTGCGACGCAACAATAAGTGGTTAGAAGATTTAAAAAAAAAAAATACAAACAGCTAAGTTGTTAACACGTCCTTGATTACTTTTGTTCATCTAAAATATTAAGAACAATTTTCAATTTAAATAGTTTAAAAAAGATATGATATTTTATTTTTTGACAAGTTTTTAACCTGATTTAACTTATATAATTATATTTTATAACTTTAATTTCAGTTTATCTATATGAGAACAAAAAATAAAGAAAATGACATGTTTAAACATGATAAATAACGACATTGTTTTCATTAAACAATATGGAAATCAAAATGTCAAGACAAAGTGAAAAAGAAAAAGTAAACGCTATTCTAAGAATACTTTCATCAAAAGATACTTGTTTTATGTAGTCAAGACAAAGATGCACACAAAGAAGTGCGGGGAAGAGAGTTTGACAATGATCATCGCTAAGTACTATTTGATTTCTTCTCAAAAGTTAATCGTCTTTATCCAAAAATATATACGATCAAACAAAAACAAAACTACCGCTGCCAAATCACCTTAACAAACACACACACATTTAAAAAAAAAAAAAAAAAAAAAAAAAAAAAAAAACCATTACTTTGACCTATTAATTATATTGTTTCCAAAACATGGTCAAATACGTTTATCCAATCATCAAGAATCCTTTTTCACTAACATTAGTGTGAATTAACGACCATCTCTAAAGAAGTAGTATTGGTGAGTCTGTGAGCTCTCAAAGCCTCTCCTTCCCAATCCGTACAAATAACAACCGAATATAAAACCGAAACCGCACATGCAAACTGAGCCGATAAGAGCCCAATCCACAAACCAGTGAAGCCGACCCCAAAGAAAAAGGCTAAGCCTACGGCTACTGGGGTACCCACAAAGTAAAAAGACCCAAGGTTGATCCGAGCACCAACCACAGGCCTAGCAGTGCCACGGAGGATCCCACACCCCGTGGTTTGCGGGCAGTTGCCGAGCTCACAAAGGCCCATGATGGGCATCACTGATGAAACAAGTGATGTGAGCATTTGGTCATTGCTGAAAAGGGCACTCCATTTGTCTCTAAAGATGATGGTCCAAATCACATTCATCAAACCAACTACGAATGCGCACGATAGTGCCACCATTGCAGCTAGCTTTGCCTTGTTTGGCCTTCCGGCGCCTAGCTCATTGCCCACCTAATTCGAGTCAAACAAATTAAATAATTAATATTGTACCACCAACTGTTAGTTACTTAGTAGTATAAAGCGTTTCCCAAGAAGCTTTTATATATAGAGTATATCAAGCTTATATCACATTTCATATTATATATATATATATATATATATATATATATATATATATAAACTTTTATGAATGTTTTTTTATTACTACAAAATAAATAGCATAAAAATCAACCAATTACACAACATGACAACTATCAAAAACCTTACAATTCCAAATGCACATCAAAAAGTGTTTTTTGAACATTTTCTTTTTCCAAGTCCAATATATACAAAAAATTTCATAGAGAACATAATTTTAATATAATAAAAAAATATACTATCATTATTGTGTAATATTTATCTAAATTTAAAACGTATAGGTATTTATTACTTGATTATAATAATAGTTTAAATTTTAAATTTTAAATATTAACAATCAATTATATTTTAAAACTTTCATAAAATGTATGTGCTGTTATATATTTAAGCAAATTAATTTATAACATTTGTATATATAGAATAAGTTTCATGATGTTTCTCTTTATGCAAAGTAAAGTAAAAGATTTTTTATTTGAAATAAGAAACTATCATACTCTTAATCTAATCATAAATTAATCTAATCATAAATACCACTTATATATCTCCTAGTGAGATTTGAAATCATAACCTCTTATATGAAAAAATCACCCTGATATGAAAAAATCACTCCTTACCGCTAGACTAAAACCTTTTGATCAAAGTAAAAAATGTATCACGAAGTATTACTATATATCTTTATTAATAATACCAAAATGGTATCATTTTATTAATTCTATAGTAAGATAGAAGGCGTTACAAAGCAAAATCTAAAGTTTCTCAATATAATTTACTCTGAAAAAGACAAAACACTTTTTCTTTTAGTAGCTCCAAACTGAAGCCCACCATCTATCACAATCTCTAGTAATCATTACTTCATATTTATAGTTTCTTTTAATAATTGTGGTTCTTTTAAAATATATCCAAAAGTTTATAGTAGTCGAACGTTTTTAATAGTAAATTCGATGTGTTCCATTTAAATAGTGTCAGTTTTTTTTTCTTTTTCCATCACACATAGTACATTCTGTATGATGCTTGAGTATCAACCCACTAGACAGGTTAAACGGGTCGGTATTAATTGATGAAAAGAAACAGGTGATCAAGTAGCTATTGGTACCCTTTGAAGTTTAAAAGTAGATAATTAAAATATAAAGTTATATTTAGGAAAATTAAATATTTCCGTTCATTTACTTAGTATAATAATTTATTTTATTTTGACTAAAAGGAATCAAATCACTTCTAACCCATTGGTGGTGTTCATTCTCTTTTTGAGAAAGAGATAGTTAAGTTCGTGGACATATATAGAACTATATGTTAGCTTTAAAGTTATATGTTAGCTTAAAAGTAGCGATAAAAAAAAAACCTCATAATCGATCCAAACCCGAAACCCACATCCATTTTGTCAGGGAAATCCTTAAGCTGACCAAGGACGGGAAATCTATGAATAAAAAAATAGGAATGGGATACCCATAATCCTCAACCCTGAACCAGGCTCTAACATATATTAATATATCAAAATAATACAAAGCATATATTTAGTAGTTTATAATACTTAAAGTTTGATTTAAATAACTCAACTCATTAGTAATTACTGTGTTGAAATTGTACTTTTATTTATTCTTTTATTTAATTTAATCTCATGTATATAAATTTTTTTCTCCTACGTTTATCTAGTTTACCACTATCACTTTGACAATTCTTTTTTATTTGATTTTTCATATATGTATTTAAATTTGATAGAATATTTGTTTACAATTTCTATGTAAAATTTCCCATTAGGGATCTTCGGTTTCCATTGGAGGTGGGGGTTGGAGATTCATATAAAAATAAAAATAAATACATAATTAAAAGATGACCGATCGTAACCTTTTGATTTTAGAAAAAAAAAATAAGAAAATATAAAGAGGACCGATCAGATCGCTCTTTCCCTTCTCTCTTTCTCTTTCTCTTTCCTATAGCTAACCTAGGGGTTTGTTTTTTTTCTTGGCACACCCCTTAACGCATGCTAGAGGGCGGTATCCATCGATGCTAACAGCGTTGGCTAGAGCCTTTTAGCGTGTCCACCCCATTAGTCTAAAAGCATCCATTATTGTTAAAACATCAGATAATGGTATCATGGTATCGAGGTTGTCATACTTTTTTTTTTTTTTTTTTGCATGAGATGAAGATGCCATTTTGAGTGCAAGTGAAAGAAGTGAAGTATTAATATAGTGTAAAATGTTATGGTTTAGCAAGCAAATTAAACTAAATTGAAAAAATACAAAAAAACTATATAGTTAATTGAATGAAATGGGAAGAAATGAGTTAGCCCTAATGTCGTTGTCGTCAGATTTGACACATGGAACATTAGAGTTTGTTACATGTTTGTTGGCGGAGCAAAACACGTAGGAGCATAGCGTCTTTGTCAAGAACCATTTTCGTCACTAGTACCTTTTTCAGAAAGCACCTGTTAAAACCAGATGATTACAACAACGGTGACTTCCAATCTTTAAAACCCTATCAGCCTAGTATTGTTGCTACCGCTAGAAAATCTTAACCCTCAAACCCTAACCCTAACCATCCTAGGTTCCAACGACGTTAGGATTTAACGGTGAAGCTAGCTCAACATTTCACCATTTCACCAGCTCAGCTCAGCTCAACATTGGTTAGGGTTTAAAGCGAAAGTAGTTGGCTCGATGATGAAAATTGCGGCTCTGAACAACAAATGGCGTGAAAATGGTGGTGGTTCAGACGATAGGGGTGGTTCCGACAAATAATGGAGAGAGAGAGAGAGAGAGAGAGAGAGAGAGAGGGTTAGTTACTTTTTTTTTTTTACTTTTTTAATTTGAAAGATATTAAAGTATTAAAAAAAGGCAAACCAGTATTTTAGGTTTTTTTTTAAAATGCCAAAAGTCCAAAACCACAAAAAGATCATATTTTGCTCTTATAGTTCAAGTCGAAAAAAATTAAAAGAAAATTGTTATATATTTATGTAAACCACATAAACTATTTTCATATTTCCTTTTAATAATTGATAAAAGTTTAAAAATATATTTACGCAATAGGTAATAACGTCAATATAAACAATAATATAGAAATCGCTCTAATAGAAAATATAAAATATAAACAATAATATAGAAAACCGCTCTAATAGAAAATATAAAATCTAGATTATGATGTTATAATAACACTATAATAAAATCTAGGTTATGATGTCATAAATTCAAGATTATGATCATAATTAAAATAATTAGATGGTGTCATCCTTCTTTAGATCGAAGGTTCAAATATCGTTATAGACATAAATACAATTAAATGTTAGGTTAGAAATAATTTAAATTTGCTGTTCAAAAAAAACTATATAAACAAGTCTAACAAAAATAATTATAATTGTATTTTTTTAAAATAATCTTCAACCCCTAAGTGGGCTACTTTTGAATTTTCCTTAAAATTTTGGAGTACTAAAAAAAATATAACATGTATTTTTTCTCCTTATCACATAAATTTCTTAAAAAAATATTTTTCTTATGAAATTTCTATTTCAAAAAGTTTAATGTTAGTGTTTTTTCAATTTCATTTAAGTGTTTATTTTAAAACAATATTTGTATATATTTTTCATGCTCTTATTTTTAATATTTTGGGTACATTTTAATAAAAAATAATTAAAGTATCATTCGAAATCCTTATTGTTCATTGGATTTCAAATCTATCATAATAAATGAAGATCATTTTGTTAAATGTTATTTTCTTATTAAATTTATCACATGTAATTTTGTAAATTTTTTGATTAAATTTAAATCCACATGTTATTTTGTGACTTTTTTTTAATTAAATCAATTAATATGCTACATAATATTAAATTTATATATGTAAAGTATTAAATATATTTAATATGATAATAAATGCTATGATATTATGTATGATCTTAGTAGTGATTCTATTTATACATTAGTTCAATATGTTTATTTATTTTGAAATTTTATTTTTAAAATTCTTAATACTTAAACTTTGATATATTTTTTTAATCCTTAAGGTTTCAAATATAATTTATATTAAAGTTCATTTTTTTAGGAGCACGTTCTGAAATTTCCATCAAAAATATATTCTTAGTCAAAAACTCTACTTTGAGATGACCCCATTCCCAACTGGTTTGACATCTTTTAAAAATATTTTTTCTAGTTTTTTTTAATAAAAAATAAAAATATGATTATTTTTAAGTTAATATCCGCTACAATTGTTCTTTTTATTTTTTACTCAGATCACACTCACCTAGGTAGAAAATCACAAGACTGGCTCAAAAAGGAAGTTTAAGATTGCGTATATGAGAGAGAGAGAGAGAGAGAGAGAGAGAGAGAGAGAGAGAGAGAGAGAGAGAGAGAGAGAGAGAGAGAGAGAGAGAGAGAGAGAGAGATATTACTCGGGCAGATACACAGCCAGCCAAAGCCATGGGAACAGTGTACATAAGACTAGTTGTCTGGATGAGTATCCCAGTCGCTGCCACTGTCAGTTGCGGATTGGCCAGATAACCAGCAAGAACGGTCACGATCTCATACCACCACCACTCCAAACATATTCCCATACAACTCGGCACAGCCAGCCTCAGCAATGGACCCACCCCCGTAATCCCAATCCCATCCGTCCATCTCCATGTCCACCTCCATCTCCCATACATCCACACGTATCCTGCCATCAGCCCCATCATGTTCAAGTTGGTCACCACCGAAGCCATTGCCACCCCGCTCACACCCAATCCCATCTCCACTACTAACACGTAGTTCAACGGCACGTGAAACGCCACTGCAATAAAACTGCACCACATCATCGGCTTCGTCACCCCCTGTGACCTTAGATAGACCCTTAACGGCTGTAACAGACAGTTTGTTAAAAGGTCTGGTAAAGAATATATACAGTACGTCGCAGCCATTGATGTGATCGCTGCATCCTGTCCTATCCACAGCATGATCGGTTCCAGGTTTACCCATAGTAGGCTGATCGGTATGATCGCCATCAATAGTATGAATATCATCCGGACAAGAGATACAGACAATAGATCCCACTTGTCGCTGCCATTGCTGCCGTACGCCTGGCTGCACACTGGTTCTAGCCCCGATGCTAGTCCAACTAGCACCGAGTACCCCGTGATATTCGTGAAACCTAACGACAGAGAACCTCCGGCTAGCTCCAGGCTGCCCAGCCTCCCTAGGAACAGCACGGACACAACTGCTCGAAGATAAACCAGGCAGTTCATCGCCGTGATTGGGATAACCATAGACAGAAGTTGCTTCACTTCCTCCATCATCTATATGTATATATGTATTACATCATCTACTCTGTAAAATATAAAATCCCAAAACAAAACAATCGAACGACACAGTTGAGACTAACCTCTGATGGGGTAAACGTTTTGTTGTTATTGTATTGTGAATCGGAACTCTTCATTAGTTCCATGATAAGTTATTCAAACGATTGAATCAACCGATTTGGGCCTCTGCAGACACAGAAACAGTAAGAATGATGATATTAATGGGAAGACGAACAGAGTCGCAGAGATGAGCAGGAAGCAACCTGGCAGGCAGAGGAGATGGGATCGAATGTGGAGAATGGAAAAGATTTTGGAGAGGAGTGAAACAGAGGTCATATTTCAGTGGGTAGTCTTGTATTGATATACAATATTTGGAAATATTATATACGCATAAAAGTGGGAATTTTTGTCAAATATCAAATGTTCTTTTGTCTTTTAGTCAATACTCTTATTTATTTATTATAAAACAGATTAACTTTTTGTAGGAATTGTTTTCCAACTATTATTTTTATTTTCTTCCGCCGTTCAAAAAAAAGTTATGTTTCATGTTTATTTTTATTAATTTACATAATAAATAATATTTGATATTCATTATAGAAATTATAAATATAAGACAGCATGAAAATAATTTTATTACATAAATTAATAAAAACAATGATTATAGATATTAACAATATTGCATTAAATCAGTTTGCAGCATAAATTAATAAAAGAAATAAGAAAATACGATTGCATAAATATGAATGGCGGTGTTGTATATATCATAATTTATGAAATTCCATTATGTATATTTTGTTTTTGCCATTTTCTTTTCTTTAAATCCATTTTAATTTGATAATTTTTTTTATTGTTGTCATTTATTATTATTATTATTATTATTTAATTATTATTAAAAAAAATTCATCTGATATCTTTTTAACTTTAATTTTATCTTTCTTTTTTTCGTTCTAACTATCATTATGTTATTTTTTTCGTTTGAACCAGACTAGCCTTATCTTAAAAAAAAAATTACGAATAATTATATGTATGTTTGTGTGAGTTGTATTTAATGTCAATGAAAATCGCAAAAATATAATAACACTAGATAGTCCGATAAAAAAAATAACATCTGGATGGTGTAAATGAAAAAAATAACAAAGATAGTCTAAACAAAAAATAACATATGGATAGTCGGAAAAAAAAACAGAGACAGTCGAAACAAAAAATAAGGCATTGATTGTCCGAACAAAAAAATAATATATGAATAGTCCGAACAAAAAAATAACACATACATAGTCGTAACAAAAAAATAAAACAAAGATAGTCAGAACGAAAAAATAACATGATGATAATCTGAACGAAAAAATAATATATAAATAGTCCAGGCGAAAAAGTAACCTAATGATAGTTGTTGGGCTTAGAAGATTGCGTCTTTTGGGCTCATCTTTTTATATTGTTTTGTATTACGGTATGGGCCTGTCCAACCGTGAGTCTTTTATGCTTTGTATATAAGCTTATGCTTGCATGCATATTAGGTCAAGGTTTTTTTGTTTGGAGATCTGAGAATACGATATTTTCCAGACAACTAAAGGTTTCTTTGATCATACTTGTAACCTTCCAATCCTCTACAGTTGATGTTCTTAATCGAGCTCTTCTGAGGATTTTGTTTTAATCATTCGACACGTTTGATTCATTCTTGTTCTATCATTTTACTGTGTTTATATCGTCATTGTTTACATACTTGTTCAAGATCTAATCGATCTTTACAGATTAAAAGAAACTTTAATCTCATCAATTGGTATCAGAGCAGGAGGCTGTGTAATTGATACACATCTTTTCTGTGAAAAAGATTTTCATTAGGGTTTTTCCGCAATCATCAATATTTATTGAGCCGTCATCTCTTTATTGACGTATCTTGATATTTATTATTTTGCCCTAATCTGCTTTATTACAAGTCTGATCTTTGAACAGGTTTTTCGATCATAATGGACGCAACACAATCAAACGTCATTAATATTTCCAACAGCATTGGTTCGACGACAAAGATTCCGATCTTATATACTCATGATTATGAAGTATGGGCACATCATTTTGAAGACTATGTTATTGGATCGGAAGAAAATGGGTATTTAATTTGGGAAGCCATCACCAACGGACCGTTTTCTCATTCTACAACGTCCAGAATCATTAAAACTCAAAAAGAATACAATGATCTGCTCAAGGACGTGAAAGACATTGCACAAGATGAAAAGGATAAGTTCCAATGCAATATCAAAGCACTAAGATTGATCCGGTTCGCCCTTCAGTCCGATACATTCAGATTGGTTAGCTCATGCACGACGGCGAAGGATGTTTGGGACAGACTTCGCGAACTGTACTCTACAGACGAAGATCTTGAACATTGTATTCAAACTCTGCTTCTATCTGAGTTCGGTGAATTCAGACAAGGGGCTGAAGAATCTGTGATCCAGACATTCGATCGCTTCAATCATCTTCTAAGCAAGATGATCAAACATGATATCGAAAGGAAGCTCATCGAACAGAAGGTTACATTCCTGAATGGTCTAAGATCTGAATGGAGAGCAGTAGTTTCCACGGTTAAAGCTCATGAGCAATTTAAATCATACTCTTTGGCGAAACTGGTGGGAATTCTCAAGTCTCAAGAGAAAACCGTGGTGCAAGAAAAGAATGTTGTTTCCGATCTCGGTTCGTTGGCTCTCTTGTCAAAAAGTAAAGCCATTATGGAAGATGAAGACCTCAGCCTGGAAGAATATGATCTCACATCAGAAGATTATGCCTTGATGGTATCCAATCCCAAAAGGTTCATAAAGAAGAAATTTCCCAGCAACAAAAACCGAAACTGGCAGGGAAGTTACAGCTCTGAAAAGGTGGTTAATGAACCGAAAGCTGAGGAGCACAAGAAGGAACCAAAGGTTGACGGTGACTCTGGGGTGAGCTGTTTCTACTGTGGTGGGAAAAATCATTATGCTAAGGACTGTGTCCTCAAGAAAATGGCTGAAAAAGATGATGGGAACGATGAGGAAGCTGTGTTGCAGAAAAGACTGGATGAATTGAGAAAGAAGAAGTCTGCTGCTAACCCGCCTGGTAATGCTCTTATTGTGCAGGATTCTGTTCCAGGTGATGAGTTCGGTAGCATGGAAGTTTGGTCTACCGACTCAGAAGACGAGGAAGTGAGGCAGCCTACTCATGGAAAGGCGTTCGTGTCTAAGGAAGAAGGCAGTGGTGGTAAAGAAGGCAGCCTACTTATGGTTTCTGACGTATCTCAATTGAGGGGATACAACACCGATGGAGGCAATGATGGACAGAATGCAAAGGAGGACATGTGCTTCACAGCCAAACCACTCAGCCAGCAGTTCAATGAGCTTGATGAACTGATAAAGAAGGTACAATCTGTTTTTATTTCATGTAAAGTACCATCATCCTCTTATGAGAAAGAACTAAAAAATATCAATACAAGAATATCTCATCTAGATAGTAGCTTAACTCAAACTCGGGTCACAAATTCTAACCTAACTGATCAATTGAGCAGGGCAGCGTCGAAGAGTGAGGAGCGGAGAATGTGGATAGAGTTAAAGGAATTAGAATTAGTCAAAGTTAAAGATGAAAACATTTATTTGCAAAGAGACAATTTGAAATTGTTAAAACAGCGAAATGTTTTTTGTTTAATTGCTAAACGTCTGTATTCTAATATTACTCAGCTTCACTTGGATTGTGAAATAGGCCAAAGGATTCACCGCATGATCTTGTCATTCCTAGAATTTAAGGAAGATGAAATCGATGCCGAAGCCTATAATTGTGAAAGTGTGATATCGTCTGATGACATAAATCCCACCTACATGTATGGACTGGACAAAATTGAGTCCTTCATTAAATCCAAAGACCACAAGCTCATGCTTAAAAATCTTTTGGATGAAAATGATAGACTTAAACTGAGGACCGAAACCATGCAAAAATTTGACTCTTTAAACGCCAACGTAAGCTCAGAAAATAAAATTGATGTTGAAAATGCATCTGAGCTTAACGAGGACGATAATATGAGTGAAATTTCTGTAGAGGACACGGTTGACTGCTCAGAATTTATTAAAACCGAGCCAGAAAATCACAAGAATCTAATTTCTGAAAATTCTGTTGAATTCGCTCGGTTGTCCCATCAAAAGTCCCCGAAATTAGTTGAGAAAGCTGTTGTGTATCAAAAGGTCAGGACTACTCCAAATCAAGTATACAAGGTAACAGGAGTAACCGAATGTCAAACAGCTGAACTTGCAGCCATTGTAAACGAAGACAATGCTGATGGCTGTGATGAATACTTCTGGGAAGCTCCTATTGATAATGCAGACGAAACCATTGGTTTATCTGAAAGAACTTCCTGGAAGAGCAAAGGAAGATACATACCCGAACCATTGAATAAGCCAAATAACTTCAATGAGCCGAGCACTAGTGGTACAAAAGATACTCCTCAGAAGAATGTTCACTCACCAAAAGAAGACATTCCTTCGGCTCCTTCAGCTCAAAGTAATTCTACCGCAGTTCAAATGGAACCGGTCAAGGAGTCAGCAAAAACGAAAGCAAATGTTCATCATCAACCTTCTCAGATGCGGAATAGGAAGATAGAAAGGAATAATAGATACAGGAAGAACCTTTCTGAAAGGAAACAATTCTGGCGTTCCCAGAATGCATACTTCACTCATCAAGACAAGAATCTAAAGTATGAAAACATTCCTGCAGAAAAGCTTGAAAGTCACAAAAACCGAAAGCCAAGGTTCGGTTCACAAGAAGATATCAACCGAAAGCCAAGATTCGGTTCACAAAAAGATAACAACCGAAAGCAGAAGTTTGGTTCTGAAAAAGATATCAACCAGAACCAAAGGTTCGGGTCCAAAGGTAGCTCCAACCGAACGCAAAGGTTCGGTTCTGAAGACAAAAGAGTACAAAACTCTAAGGTCGGTCCCTCCAATGATCAAAAACAAAAGGGTCACCTAGAGTCTCCTTCTAAGTCTAATTCTTCTCATTCTTCTAATTCTTCCTCACCATCTGTTTCATCTCGATCTCGTTCAAAATCCAATTCTTCTTATTCTCAAAAATCTCATTCATCAACTGAGCAAAAGTGGAAGCAGAAGGTCAGTAAATCCACATCAGAGACCGAATCTAACTCTACTAGTCTTAACAAAATAAAAGTTTACACCATTAAAAGGAAAGATAAAACAACTCTCGTAAAAAGAACTTATCTTGTTGATATCTCTCTCATTTCTCCTGTTTCAATGCAAAGCTCACGTGGACCCAAGAAACTTTGGGTTCCTAAATCTGTCTAAATTTTGCAGGTTATAAGTGACGAGCAGTTCGACGAAGAATGGTACATTGACAGTGGCTGCTCGCGTCACATGACAGGGAGGAAAGAGGAGCTTAGGGAGTACAGATCGCTTGCAAATGGTGGCAACGTCAAGTTCGGAAACAATTCCTTCGGCACCATAAAGGGATACGGGATGATAACCAATGGGGACTTCTCTATAAGGAAGGTGGCATATGTGGAAGGACTCCAACACAACCTCATTAGTGTATCTCAACTGGTTGGAGGTACAGGTCTCAAAGTCTCATTCGATGATGAAGGTTCAGAAATCATAGAGAAAAAGTCAAATAAAGTGATTCTCAAGTCAGAGTGAAAGGGTGAAATGTTTCCCTTAAACATGAAACCCATCAAAGGAAACCCAGCTGTATGCTTATTGTCAAAAGCGCAATCCGACGAAAGCTGGTTGTGGCACCGAAGATTATCTCATCTTAACTTTAAAGATATCAACCGTCTTGTTACAGGAGGTCATGTAAGGGGCCTTCCTTTACTCAAGTTCGACAGGGATCATCTGTGTGCTGCATGTGAAATGGGAAAGCAGAGTCGTCAAAGTCATCCATCTATAATCAACACAAAAGTTGTTGAACCACTCGAATTAATTCATATTGATTTGTGTGGTCCTTCATCTATCGAAAGCATCGGTGGTAGCAAGTATATTCTTGTTATCATTGATGACTTTTCTCGATTTACTTGGGTGTTCTTTCTAAAGCTCAAATCTGAAGCGACTCAAAAGCTGAAAATGTTTATCAAGCAAATTGAAGTTCAGCTCAAGAAGGTGGTTCGCAACATCAGAAGCGACAATGGTCTCGAATTCAAGAACAGGGAGTTTGAAGAGTTTCTTGCAGAAAAGGGAATCAGTCATAATTTCTCAGCTCCTTACACACCACAACAGAACGGAATAGTCAAAAGACGAAACCGATCCTTGTGTGAAGCTGCCCGAACTATGCTAAGTTTCGCTTCTTTACCTCTTTATTTTTGGGCTGATGCTATTTCTGCTGCTTGTTTTACTCAGAACAGGTCATATCTCAACAAAAGGTTCGGTCTCACTCCATATGAGATATTAAACAACAGGAAGCCAAACGTGAAATTTTTCCATGTGTTCGGCTCAAGGTGTTTCATCTTCAACTCTAAAGAACACCGTAACAAGTTTGATGTCAAAGCCGACGAAGGAATATTTCTGGGTTACTCTCTCACATCCAAGGCATACAGGGTCCTAAACAAGCGTTCAAGAAAAATTGAAGAGACGTATTATGTGACCTTTGACGACAACTATGTCAAGAAGCTACAAGCTAAAGAAAATATCACTGGGGAAATCTTTCCTCTAAATGGCAAAGTTACAGTCTCGGTTGCTAATCTATTCGAGACATTTCTGGAGCTCTTTGACGAACCAGAGGATGCTTCACTTTCTGAAACAGGTGCAGCAGATAACAAGGTTGATCACATGGAGCAGATTGTCGAAGACGCTGCAAGGAGAATGTATGAAGAAATATCAATTTCTAACGACTCTCCTTCCAACAAAGCTCAAATTGAGGGGGAGCCAAATGCTCAAGTCGAGGGGGAGCCAAACGCTCAAGTCTAGGGGGAGCCAAATCCCACAACTTCAACCGAAGAGGTCTCAACACCAGGAAGCTCAGACCCACTAGAATCACACGAACCTCATATCTTCCAAAGTACACCAACTGAGGTGGAACATGATGATGTGACACTCGGTTATGATACCCAATCTGAGCTAGACGAAATAATCAATGCTGAATTAGACCCAACCGTTGATCCAAATTACCCTCCTCTTATCAAATGGACCAGAGATCATCCTGTCTCTCAAGTAGTTGGGGATGTATCTGAAAAGGTTCTGACCCGATCACAACTGAAGGCAAAACAAACTTCCTTATTTTCAAAGGTAGAGTTTTGCATGTTCAATTCATTCGTATCAAAAATTGAACCAAAGACAGTTAACACTGCTCTCGATCACTCTGATTGGGTTCAAGCAATGCAAGACGAGTTGAACGAATTTGAAAGGAACAAAGTCTGGTGCCTAATTCCAACTCCTCCAGATGCTTCGGTTGTTGGTCTCAAATGGGTTTTTAGGAACAAAATGGACAAGGAAGGTAATGTTATACGGAACAAGGCTCGTCTGGTGGTAAAGGGATATTGTCAGGAGGAAGGGATAGACTATGAAGAGACTTTCGCTCCAGTAGCCCGACTAGAATCTGTTAGAATATTTCTGGCTTATGCTGCCCACAAGAACTTTGAAGTTTTCCAAATGGACGTCAATGTGCATTTCTCAATGGAGAACTTGAAGAAACGGTGTAGCGTGGAGCAACCTCCTGGGTTCGTGAACGAAAAGCATCCAAATCATTGCTATATTCTGGATAAAGCAGTGTACGGACTTAAACAAGCTCCGAGAGCATGGTATGAAACGCTTACAAAATTTTTAAAGATGTCTAAATTCAAACAAGGTTCGGTTGACCCAACCTTCTTTCGCAAAAAGGAAGGTAACCACCTTATGATAGTTCAAATTTATGTCGATGACATCATCTTTGGCTCCACGAATCCAAGCTTAACGGCGGAATTCAGAAAGCTGATGGAGACTAAGTTTGAAATGAGCTCAATGGGTCCAATTAATTTTTTCCTTGGTTTAAACATAAGACAGGGACCCGAAGGCATCTTTATTAATCAGGAAGCTTACACGAAGACTCTCCTAGCAAAGTTCGGTATGATGGGAGACTCAAAAGTTAAAGTCCCTATGGCATTCGGCACTAAGCTTACCCCATCTCTAGACAAACCAGCTGTTGATATCACGCTCTATCGTCAAATGATTGGATCGTTAATGTATCTAACTGCTAGCAGACCTGATATCATGTTTTCGGTGTGTTATTGTGCTAGATTTCAGGCAAACCCTCGTGAACCTCACATGCTTGCAGTGAAGAACATCCTACGATATCTCAAGCGAACCACCTCCTTAGGTCTATGGTATCCATCCAACTCAGGCTTCTTTGTTCAAGCCTATTCTGATTGGAGGATGTGGACTCGACCAAAAAAGCACGACTGGTGGATGTCAATTTCTTGACGGGAAGTTAGTTAGCTGGCAATCCAAGAAACAGACATGCGTGTCACTGTCTACTGCCGAAGCGGAATATATTGCAGCTGCATCCTGCACATCACAAGTGATTTGGATCCAAATCCAACTTCGAGACTATGGACTCAATATGAAGAAGATCCCACTATATTGTGACTCCGAAAGTGCAATTAGGATCTGTCATAACCCAGTGCAGCACTCCAAAACCAAGCACATAGCACTAAGGTATCACTTCATCAAAGATCACGTGGAAGATGGAAATGTCGAAGTTCACTTCGTAAGAACCACTAATCAACTGGCTGACGTCTTTACAAAAGCTCTTCCTGAAGCATCATTCAATAAAATATTGCAAGGGCTTGGTATGATGGAATCTGAATCAGTACCAAACTTAAACATAACAACCGAACGCTAGGGTTCGTCTCAACTATCTAACCCACTCATTTCTTCAAAGATAGTTTCTCAATGTTGTGTATTGGATGTACAATTCTGTTTTTACTAGTATGATTCAAAAAAAAAAAAAAAAAAAAAAAAAAAAAAAAAAAAAACTCTTAACTGAAACCAACCAAAGGTTCAGGTTCGGTTTTTCAAAATTTTCTAGAACCGAAACCAACCAAAGGTTCGGGTTCGGTTTTTCAAAACTTTGTACAACCGAAACCAACCGAAGGTTCGGGTTCGGTTTTTCAAAATTTTCCAAAACCGAAACCAACCGAATGTTCGGGTTCGGTTTTCCAAAATTTTGTACAACCGAAACCAACCGAACGTTCGGGTTCGGTTTTCCAAAACTTTTCTCAACCGAAACCAACCGTAAGTTCAGGTTCGGTTTACCTCAAAAATTTCAAAATTTTTTGTGTTATTATTCGTTTTTGTGGATACACTTTATGAACTTCCTACATGTCCCTAGAAGCATGCTGCTGTATGTGTCTCAAACCTCACAAGATTTCGAATAGAGGCCTTCATGACCTGGTATACACAAACCTTGTCTTCCCAATAAGGCCACTTCATTTATTCTAATCATGAGCTACCTCACTCTTTTCTCACACGAGTTAAGAGTTTCCTGCTTGGTCCTTCTTTTCGCAGCAGAGGTACTTTTGTTCTCTTACACCATCTCTTATTACTTCTCCACTACACTCATTCCATCATGGTAACCCTTGAGACTCTCAGTACTTACCACTGAGGTTTATGGTTGCACAACATCTGTGTTTATGATCTTAGTTTTGTGACACTACGAACTAAGTGAAACCCACAATTCAACACCTAAGGAATTGACGGTGAACAATTATATTGTTCAAGCTTTTACTAAAGAATTGATGAAAGTACCATATTAAAATCTCCAGTTTTATGTGATTCCTATGAAAATGTTATTAACCCATAACTTTTCTTCCCCTGGGATCTTGTCCTTCTCTTTCTTTCTGAGATTTTATTTTTTTTAACCAGTCATTTTTAGCCGAATTAAAAGAAGCCTTTCAACATTTCTCAATAAATGGTTGATCGTATTAATAACGGACATTCCTTTTGAAATCCTAAGTTTTTCTTTGTCCTGTGGCATTTAATGCGCGTGGTTAAACAGTAACGGCTTGTCCCTATGAAACGGCGATTATTGGGCGGCGTGATCCTAGGAATCTGACACTCTCTCTCCTACGTGATCATCGTCCGTCCCAACTGTCATCCATAAGAGATTTGAAATGATCTTTCTCTCTCTTCCCTCCCACTATAAATAGCCCGTTATACCTCCTTTTACCTCTTTCCCACTCTCAAATTTTCCAAACTACAAACTCTCCCATACAGTTTCCTGTTCATCATCTTCTTCACACCTGCATCCATGGCTGACTCTTCTTCAGTTCATGCTACATCCCAAATCCTTCCCATTCGCCCACAACAATGCTTGGTAATTGATCTTAACCCAAAGGCATACGATCCTTACATGTTGCCGGTCATAGAATGCCTAAAATACTCACAACTCGAACCAGCACTATCCAGAATCGCATCGGTGCCTATGACGGCCCTATCGCAGGTCTACGCGACTGCATATTATGACAAGGCCGTCGACCGAGTATTTTTCGAGATTGGAGACCACAAAACCTCCGTTTCTCGTCCTCGATTCTGCTCTCTACTCGGATTTGCTTCTGACTCATCCAGAGTCCATCCGGAGTCCATTCAAACCGGTCATATGTATAGCATGTTTTACAACATGGGCTACACGGAGGTTCTTACATCCGTTGCCAGATTCAAGAAGTCTTGCTTACCGCCTCAATGGAACGGTTTATTTATAGTCCTGTTCAAGGGACTGTCGGAGAGAAGCTCAGGTTCAAACGGTGCCAGTCGTCTGTTCCTTACCATTCTGTATGGAGTTTACAATGGGATCAACCTGGATTACGGGTTTGTTTTATGGCAACAACTTCTTCAGAGCCTCTCATCTTCATCCAGACATTCTGAAGTTTCATTGGCCCGATTCTAGATTCTAATCACTAAATGGGCAATGGAAAGATTTGACGTTCCTACTGCCGAAGGTGCATCGATGACTTCAGTTGGTACTTTCCACACCAAGAAGATCATCATCTCAGATGCCTCCAAATTCTCCTTTATTGGCTCTATTCCAGAGTCCATGTATGGTAGTGTACCTTCGGACAGCCGGCTGATTCGAAAGCTCAAGGAGTTAACACCTTCTGGTCCAAGGGTTCTGACCCCGGACATGCTCCGATCTATCCACGATGCGGATAAACCACAGAGCAAAGGTAAAAAGGCGGACAAATGAAAGCAAGCAGCAAAACCTTCAAAGGGGCCTTCTCCTAAGAAGAGGAAACAGACAAAAGCTGCACCTTCCCCCCCCCCCCCCCCCACCGAAGAAGAGGAAGACTCAACCAAAGCGAAAGCTTATTATACCCTCCTCTTCGAGTGACTCTGAGGGTGAGAGTTCGGATTCTGACGAATCTCAAGGGAATGCTTCTCCTCCACGAGGCAATACACCACCTCGATCCCCTACCCCAGAGATTCAAATACCTAATTCCCCAATTCCTTCTCTTCCACAAATCTTTACCACTACCACTGAATCACCCCATGTAGCCGAACCTCCTCAACCCAAAACCCACACAACCGAAACTACCCATATACAACCACCCACCGAAACTACTCATACACAACCACCAACCGAAACTACCCATACAGAACCACCAACCGAAACTACACCTTCACCCACTCAACCTTCTCCAAATAAACCCTCCACACCCCCAACCTCTCCACCCTCTTCCTCTCATGGCAATGCCTCTGAGGGTGAAAACCCTTATCTCGGGGGAGAAGACATGATCTTTGATTCGGTCTACTATAGTCCGTTTCAAGTTCAGAGTGACGAGGAGGATGATGCACCTGTCACTAAGAAACATCTCAAACAGCTCAACGAGAAGATTGATCTCCTTCTCGCCTCCTCGTCCAACCAACAATCAATCCTGTCTGAAGCTGTACTTCAGAAGATTGTTGATGCCTTCACCAGGGCTCAACATGATTCAGCAGCCTCAGCAACGGCTGCAATTCAGGCATCTACCCGAGCATGTGAGGTAGCGACCGAAAAAGTCGATAAACTATTTTCTGATGCCTCTGCTCTTCTGCAGTCCATGCAACAAAGTGCAGTTGCCACACAGGCATCTTTGGAACCGATTGTCCAACAATTGGTCTCCTTTGTCACATCGGAGTTGCCATCGTTCACCAATCTACGTAAAACCATAAGCGACGACAACTCGGCTTTTACAGCCTCCATTGAAGCTCGTCTAGTCAAGCTTCAAGAAGATTTGACATCCGAGTGTTCTTTAATGGACGATCTGGCATTAAAAACAACTGCTCTTGAGGTCAAGACCACTCAGCTCTCTCAAACTCAACAAGAGCTGGAAGATCTTCGCTCTGAAAGGGAGGTGGTTAAGACGTGTGTTTCGGATGTCCACGCTGTCATCTCAAACATCCTAGAAGCACACGATCCTATTTTAAACTTTTCGGTGAGGCGATCCCTTGCTGAAAATCTCTCTCCAGCCATCGATCTACTTAACAAAGTCGAAGGCCTCCCAAGTTTTGTGTCCATTCCGAAACAAGGGGGAGATGAGAAGACAAGTACAAAACCACCTCCTTCCTCCAAAGCTACTCATACAACTGAACCATCTTCAACTCATCAAAGTTTAAGTTCAGGTATGAAGAACAAAGGTAAAGATATAGCTGAGGACGAAGATGAAGAAGGCAACAAGGAGACCATTACCGACATTTTGAAACGAAAGAACAGTCGCAAGGTTGGTGATGATGCCAGTCGTGAGGCGCGTGAGGCTGCCGAAGCCGAACGCAAGCAAAAAGAAGCCCACGATCTCCTTGAGAGCCGAAAGACTCTCTTCCCTGCCTGGACCAGGGAACGCTTAATCAAAGAGGCCATCGAAACACCTAGCATCCTATGGCTCGAGCCGGTCATATCGTTCGACTGCAGCAATACTGTCAATTCGCAGTTCGATATGCCGCTGACTCGAAAGGCGTTTATCTTTCACGTCTTCTCTAATATCTTTGAGGTCCCTCACCCGAACGCTGAGCTTGACAGGGAGCTCATTGACTTTTATCTGACGGCTGCTCGTCCTCAATTCCTTACATGGAGCGCTTAGAAGATTGTCAATGTTCGGGTGCTAAAACCCTACACTGAGGGACGTTTTATAAACGTTCGGTTCAAATTGATTCGGGGATCTGCAAAATCTGTTCATCTCATCTCTCTGGCAGATCTACCGAATCTAAATCCTCATGATTGGATCGTCCTGTATAATATCCTTTTGACCAATGAAGCTGAATATGGTCCCATTCTAGACCATGTCAAAAGGATGTTAATCTGCTATATCATGGAGGTTGCCCTTATGGATCAGGAGGTCGCCATAGTCTTTAAGAAGAAACCCAAAATTGCTCCTGTGGGATCGGCCAGTGATCTCAATCAAATGCAGCTGGGCAAGATTGATCCGAGACGTTACACAGTCATGTTCACTAGAGCGGAAGGACAGAAATGTCTCTTCGCTTTAGCTGATAAGCATCTTTACACCACAACCTGCTTGGAGCATGTGCTATTTATTGTTAAACGGTGTAAAGAGAATTCGGCCGATGATGTTAAGTATTTTGAAGATATGATCAACTGGTACATCCGGTTTAGACAGACAATTCTTTCCATCACCAAGTGTCTATTTAGTACCGTGAAGAAGGTACCAGTTTCGGCTGCTGGCCCAAGTAATAAATAAAGATCTCGCTCCAAATTGACGCAAAGGGGGAGATTGTTGGGCTTAGAAGATTGCGTCTTTTGGGCTCATCTTTTTATATTGTTTTGTATTACGGTATGGGCCTGTCCAACCGTGAGTCTTTTATGCTTTGTATATAAGCTTATGCTTGCATGCATATTAGGTCAAGGTTTTTTTGTTTGGAGATCTGAGAATACGATATTTTCCAGACAACTAAAGGTTTCTTTGATCATACTTGTAACCTTCCAATCCTCTACAGTTGATGTTCTTAATCGAGCTTTTCTGAGGATTTTGTTTTAATCATTCGACACGTTTGATTCATTCTTGTTCTATCATTTTACTGTGTTTATATCGTCATTGTTTACATACTTGTTCAAGATCTAATCGATCTTTACAGATTAAAAGAAACTTTAATCTCATCAATAGTATTATGGAAATGAATCTTAGGAACAGTACGTGACCAGGGTACTGTTCCTCGGGTTACCATAAGGTTGGGCTTTTTGTTCCCGATCCTTCCACTCACTTTATTTTCCTGGTTTCTACTCCACCGTTTTATTCTCCGTTCTTCTTCATACTCTCATATTCTCTTCATTCACGTTTACTCCACCGCCATACTATCCGCCTCTTCTTATCCAGTTTCTTCCGTATGTTATTCAGTAACAGTTCATCGCCACCGCCATCCAATCCGGTCTAGCAGGGTTACCGCTCGCTTTGATCGTGTTATCATTTCCACCAACTTCAATGTAACACCCAAAATCAGAAAGGTCAAGAAAGGAAAGAAAACCTAAGTCAAATGGGTCAACTCGTCGAGTACAGGGAGGAGCTCGACGAGTCGAAGCGGGATCCGGGGGATCAATTAAGTAACCGACTCGGCGAGTCGGCAAAGGGGACTCGGCGAGTCTGGTCTGAACGAGGAAAATCCTAAATCCGGGACTTTGGGCACTATTTAAGCATCTTATTCTCTCCATTAGGGTTCCATATAGCCTCTCTCATCCAGAAACCGAAACCTTAAGCCCCCATTATTGCTCATTCAAGTTTCTTGCCATTTTTGGGGTGATTTGAAGGAAAAGGAAGGAAAGAACCATTGGGGATTCAAGGGTTTGCAGTAGATCCAGAGTTTGAGGGCCTTTCCAGAGCAATTCAAGGTAAGGAGTCGCTACCTTCCCTCTTTTGCATGTAAATCAATCTTGATTGTGAGTTTTGGGGGGTTTTATGCCATGTTCTTGAACCATTTTTGAGTTAGAGTGTAGCACCTGGTTCCTGGTATGTAAATCTTATTTGAGTATTTTCCATTTTTAGCCTTGGACTCGGCGAGTCATAGATCCGACTTGCCGAGTAGGGACAGGACCCGGGACACGTTTAAGTTGGCGACTCGGCGAGTCCATATCCTGGAGTCGGCGAGTCACCGTTGTTGGATGAAACACTAAATTTCAAGGGTTTGCACCCTATTTAAACCCTCATTTCCGCCCCAAGCTCGCCCCCATTCACCCTCAGAGCTCCCAACATCATTTATACCCTTATTCCTTGTGAGATTGAAGTGTTTTGGTGTGTTCTTGAAGATTTTGAGGAGAAAGAAGAGTAGATCAAGAAGAGGAGAAGGAGGCCAGGCATCTTTGTGTCATCTCAACGTTTTCCTTGAGGTATAGCTCGTTTCCCCTCTGTTTTCAAGCTTGTAGTCTCTTTTAGCTTCATGAAAGTCCTTCTTGAGCCATTCCCCAAGCTTGTTTGTGCATTGTGGGTTGTAATAAGTTGTTAGCCTCTAGATCTAGGCATGATTTAGTCCCTGGAGCTTGGATCTAATGCCTTTATGGGGTCATATTGCATGAAAGCCCTAGATCTACCCCTTTTGGTGCACTTTGAGCCCTAAAACCTTCATTGGTGATTATCTACACGTAAAGTTGGAAACTTTACGTGTAATCCATGCCCTAGAAACCCAGATCTGTGAATGGCATGGACTGGAATCGAGCAAATCTGTGTATTTTGTAGGTGCATGGCAACGACTCGGCGAGTCGTTCATGTGACTCGGCGAGTCTGCTCGCGAGTCTCCGAATTTGTCCCCTTTTCGTAGTGTCGAGTGTGCAGTGAGTCACGGGGTGTGACTCAGTGAGTTGGAAGCTGAACTCATCTATGGAGGAACTCGGCGAGTTGATTCCCTGACTCGGTGAGTTCAAGGCAATCTCCTTAGATCAAGAACAGACTCGGCGAGCTGTTCATACAACTCGGCGAGTCTCCGCATAAGTGTTCATCGGATGAAGATGAACTCAATGAGTTGTTCATACAACTCGGCGAGTAGGATGAAGGACTTGAATGTCAGTTTAGAAGAAGAACTCGTCGAGTCATAACCTAACTCGACGAGTAGAAACAGGGACTCAGGACAATTGTCTGGATAGGAACTCGGCAAGTTGGAGAGCCAACTCGGCGAGTCGGGTCAACTGAAAGTTGACTCTGACTTTAACTTAGGGCTAGACCTGGGGTAAAATGGTCATTTTACCCAAAGGACAGTTAGCAGTGTTTGATTGAGTATGTAGTGGGAATTGCAGCTGGAGGATTTCTGGAGCAGCAGCAGTCAATCAGTTCCCGATCAGTTCAGTAGCTACTTTGAGGTGAGTTACCTTCCAGTAGTGGTGGGTCTACAGCCACAATGCCGGCCCACCAGTAGGAGTCGTATGTTAGATGATTGTCTTTGTGATATCATCTTGGTTGCTACTACCTGTTATGTTATATGTTAGCATGATACGTTATATGTGATAGTAGTAGAGTTCGGTTGTTAGGACCGAAGGGTAGTCAGACACCCCAGAAATGTCTGACAGTATGTGATGATATGTTTGTATGCTGGCTTGTTATGTTATACGATAGAGGTAGTAGGAGGGGACCAGTCCCCGAGGATCGGTTGTTAGGACCGATGGGTAGTCAGCACCCCAGAATGGCTTGACATGGGTAGTCAGCACCCCAGAATGGCTTGACACAGGTAGGACGGCACCCCAGAATGGTCGTATGGGTAGGTTGGCACCCCAGAATGGCCGTACCGGGTAGTTAGGCATCCCAGAATAGCCTCGCAGTATGTATATTATGTGTTTGTATGGTATGTGGTACGATGGGGGGAACTCACTAAGCTTTGTGCTTACGTTTTACAGTTTTGGTTTCAGGTACCTCTTCTTCGAAGGGGAAGGAGCTGGCGCGGTAGCGGCACATCATGCACACACTCTGGTTTCCGCATTTACGAGATTCGCTGGGATTTGTACTCTGATATTTTGATGGGTTGTATGGTTTGGATTTTAGACATGGTTTACGTTGTGTTATGGTTTGATCAAACAATGTCTTTAATTGTTAATGTTTTCTAAAGTAATGTTTTCAAAACGAAATTTTCGGACGTGAAAATTGGGTCGTTACAAGTTGGTATCAGAGCCCTGGTTTGAGGGATTCGGACTCACCTTCGGGGGTTTCTGAACTCAAATCGAGGGATTAAAAGATTTTTTTTTAAAAGAAAATGTTTTCTAAATGGAGAAAAGAGCTTAAGAAAGAACAAAGTGTGTGTGATGTGCGCGACCGGCCAAGCTCAAGTAAGTATTCCCCAAACTACCCATACAAGTTTATGTTATGTTTATCAGCTTTTGTAGAACAGCATGCTAGAATAGGACTAAGGGTCTAGGAGTGATGCCTTATGTGCCTGCTTTATGTGTTCCACCTATATGAGAATTGCATGCTATCATAGAGTAGACAGCAGTAGGGTAGCCTGTTAGGGTGTGCCTGATAGTATGAGTTAGCACGGTGTGCTAATTCAGTTTCTCTCTATGAGAGCAGAATTGCTTAAGGTTGTTTCCTTTGTCTGAATGCTGCTTGCTTCGTGCTATGTGGGACTCCGAATAATGGGAATTAGCCATTAGGCGAATACATCACATCACATGTGATCAGAGTTGAATAATCTTAGAGTACCGGATTTGATCCTACTGCGCAGCTCTTGTTTGAGTCCAACCGTTGTAGGGATGAGTCAGGTACTCGAAGGATTATCTGAGTCTTGTCGCATGTGATGGTATTCGGGTGATGGCTAATTGGCATTACAAGGAGGCCTGCAACAGTTGAGGACTGGATCGAATAGAGCCGGAGATGAGTATAGTAGTAACCAGCCTTAGTGTAAGGGATCTGGTGGAGTTGAGGCAGTCCTTAAAGAAGTTACGGATAGATGTGGAAGGTAGTATGGGCCCGTACTACTGAAAGCAGAGGATCCGTACCCGAACCAAGGAAGGCCAAGACAAGACCAGGGAACTTGTAAGTAGCTATGATCCCTCAGGAAGTATCAGTATATCTAATGATTGTTGTGATGTATTGCAGAATGGTGGTACTTCGATCGAGGTCGGTGGATGGCGGTTCTGGAGAGGGGTTAGGTTCGGGATCAGGTTCCGAGCCAGTAGATGAGGGGCTACGCAAGTTCATCGCGTCAGAGATCACCAGAGGCATTCTTGAGTCGACCCCTGATATGTGCATATTTAGTGTGTATTAAGTGTAGTATTTATTCATATATTAGCTAAATTGTTGCATGTTATGGACAAAAGGTACTTAAAAGTGTTAAATTATGTTTTTCAGTCCAAAGATGAAGCTCGGAAGCGAAAGGAAGCAAGAGAAGCGGTTAGGAGCTCAAGAGTGGAAAGAAGAAAGAAAACACCCATAAAAGGCTTCTACTCGTCGAGTTGCTCCTTGACTCGACGAGTCCGGTCGCGGATTCAGAAAGATAAGCATTCGGAAGTCAAGATAGTTATCGGATTACGACTATTGTGAGAGGGACTCGACGAGTCACCATATGACTCGACGAGTCGGGATGCATATATAAAGATAACTCTACAATGCGAGAAGGGAAAATTCTGGGAAGTTTCAGAAGTGCTTAGCTGCGAATAAGAAGCCAGAAGAACCCTAGAAGTCGACCAAGGAAGCTAGAATCCAATCCCGGGAGTAATTAAGGCATAATTTCACCATTCTACTTAATTCTTTTGTTTTATCAACATGATTAAGCAACTTGAACTTATTTGTTTGCTGTTATTTACCTTAATTATGAACTAATTTCTTTATACTTCTGTTTGGGGATACAAAGTTGACAATATGGTTTGATTGATTGGTAGGATTAATTCCAAGTTGGTGATTAATTGTTATTTTAGCTTGCTAAAGAACCTTGTGTATGAATGATAATTAATTTCCTGTTAATAGGAAGATAATTGATTAGCATGAACATCTTTTGATTATCAACCTCATATGATACGTGACCACTATATCATATGTCTAGGATTAATGAATATGAAACTAGGATTAATAAGGAAATTGAGTAAACTCATGTGCAAGCTTGTAAGATGACTATCGAACAAGAGGTTAATTAAGAATAACGAATTAATTAGCTACTGCAAGTCTAACTTAACCCAAATAATTAATCTAGTAAATATAATTAAATTAAGCAATTGGCCACTGTTTGAATTAGTTTATTTGCTAAGGATTAGGGTAGTGAACACAACTTAATCACTTGAATCGGTAACCAACGAAAGAATTAATCCATTGCACTATTACCTTAAAATCAACCATAAAGTTAACCGAGTTGAACTAAACAGAAGTTTCTTTCCCATTATTGAATCTAGTTAATTCTTTTATAGTCTTGCATTAGTTTTAGTTAGTAAGTTTCTAGTCTTGTAAAACTAGAGAAAAAACCCTTATTTGCTAAATTAACTTAGATAGAATTAGTTTTTAATTTAATTTGCCGTTCCCTGTGTTCGATACCCTGCTTATTTAGCTATACCACAATTGATAGGTTCACTGCCTTTTGTGTGCTATTTGATAATTAAAGTAGGATTAAAACTAAGTGAGTTTTACACACATCAAGTTTTTGGCGCCGTTGTCGGGGAACGGTTCTAAAATTAGCATTAAAATTCTAATTCAATCGATCATTTGTGTAAGATTCATCTTACACAAAGTTAATTTCTGTTTAATTTTTGTTTAAGTTTTTTTTTAGTTAAAAAAAAAAAAAAAATCGCTGATTTTAACTTGAACTCGCCGAGTGCATTCGCCCAAACTCGGCGAGTCTGACGCTAAATCAGGTTTAATTTTTGTTCTTTTTTACGCGCTTTGTTTTGTTTTAGTTTGCAGTTGGTTCATGACCCGAGGATCTGCTACACCTCTAGTTCCCCCTCTTGAAGATCCGGAAACCGCATTAAGAAGAAACAAGGGCAAAACCGTTGGAGAAACCGCTTCTTCAAGGAACTCACCACTCAAAAACCTCAAATCTGTTTTTAGCAAGAAAAGGAGCAACAAAGAAGGAGCATCCAGTGCGTCGTTGACAACCGAAGATCCGACCCCAAAAGACACCGATTACGATACCGAAGAAGAAAGCGAGCACACATCCGAGTTTGAAGACGACTTAGCCACCGCTATGGCTAATATTGACGAAATCCCCATGGGGGAGTGGAAGAAAAGGATGCGTGATGACACCGGCCCGGGACTTGTGCAACCCGCAATCCCCGCTACCGCTACGTTTGAACTAAAGGGCCATATTCTCGCTCAACTCAAGGAGATACCATTTCACGGGAGAGATCATGAAGACGCCTATAAGCACTTAGATGAAGTAAATGACGTGGCGGATTAATTCAATGTACCTAATGTGCCCCGCGAGGTCCAACTACTACGCATGCTCCCTGTCACATTTAAAGGAGCTGCAAAGGATTGGTTGAAGTCACTCCCTCCCGGATCGATTACCACATGGGCCAAAATGAAAGAAGAATTCATAGATCACTTCTGCCCACCTTCCAAGATAGCCAAGCTAAAGAAAGCCATTGCCAACTTCGAGCAACAACCCGGCGAATCCCTTTATGAAGCTTGGGAAAGATACAAGAGCCTACTTCGAAATTGCCCCCACCACGATCTCAATAGCCAACAAGAGGTCTCTATCTTTTATGATGGAGTAAATGTCACCACGAGGCAACTACTCGATTCACAAGGCCCACTCACCCGAAAGCCACCTCCGGAAATAAAGGAGTTAATTGAAGAATTCTCCAGGCACTCTAGAGAATATCACAACCCGAGGAATGAAGTGAGTCGCGGAGCAGTAAATTCGGTAAACGATGGTATGGCGGCGGTGATTGCTAAACTCGATAGCCTAGACCGAAGAATGACAAAAATGGATCAAACGATCCATGCTATTAGAGTTGGATGTGAAAATTGTGGCGGTCCCCATCTTACCAAGGAATGTGATCGAGACGAGAATGGAAATAAAAAGGCTCAAGTATTTTACTCCAGCGGTGATAGATACGATGAAGACTGGAGGAAACCGAAGAAGGAATGGCTCCCATACGAAGAGTACATAAAGGCGAAGGAAGAGAAATATAAGCAGAGGGAGAGGGGATATTATCAAAAGGAGGAACCGGTGATGGACAAGAAGACGAATTTAGAAGAAATACTCACAAAGTTCATAAGCGCGTCCGAGAAAAGGCATAATGATCATGATGTGGCAATGCAAGAAACCAGAAACATGTTGAGGAACCAGCAAGCTTCTATTCTCAACATTGAGAAACAGCTGGGCCAACTTGCACATCAAGTAAACGAAAGAAGACCGGGCCAACTTCCAAGCGACACCCAACCCAATCCAAGAAACGAGAACGTGAGCGTAATAACCTCCAGCGGTGAAGAAGAATTGGCAGAAACACTAAGAGTTTCCAAGGAGAAGGCAGAAATGGAAGAAAAATCAGAACAAGAAAAACTCGATCCGACTCGCCGAGTCACCAAAATGGACTCGACGAGTCCAGTCGGGAATGAAGAAAATTCCAGTTTTCTGAAGCCATACAATCCTCCTTTGCCTTACCCAACCAGAGCCATTCCTTCAGAAACAGTTCAAGCCTATAGAACCTTCATGGAGCATGTGAAAGCGTTACAAGTCAATATGCCATTCGTGGACACAATGCTCTAAACTCCCAAATACTTTAACTTGCTTAAAGGTCTGTTTGCTGCCAGGAAAGATCTTGCTGAAGTCGCGGAGGTATTGATGAGTGAGCTGCCTGAGAAGAAGGGTGATCCGGGCAACATAGTAATTCCGTGCCAATTTGGTAATGAAGTTTCTACACAAGCATTGGCTGATTCAGGGGCAAGCATTAATTTGATGCCCTATTCATTCTTTAAGAAGCTGAATTTACCAGCACCAAAGCCGGTAAATATGAGAATCCATTTGGCAAATAAAACAATAATTCATCCACAAGGCATATGTGAAAATCTCCTTATCAAGGTGGACAAGTTTATTTTCCCAGTAGACTTCGTGGTGATGGAGATGAAAGAAGACCCCGAAATACCAATTATTTTGGGAAGAACATTCTTAAACACCGCATGCGCCCTAATTGACATATCTGAGTCTACTTTGACATTAAGAGTGGGTGATGAGTCGGTGATGTTTAAAGCTAATCCAGAGGTCAAGCAAGAAGAAGAAAACAGAGAGGAAATCTCATTTATCCAATTGGATGATGAGGTATTACAAAAAGAGCTTGAAATTCTACTAAAAGAAGACCCAAGTAAGTTCACACTTCACTCAGCAGAAGTTGAAGATGCTAACAAAGACCTGGAGGAGCTAGAGAAGCTGCTGGAAGGAACCGACTCAAACAACAATCCAAAATTGATGGAACTCGACCCGACTCGCCGAGTCACCATAATGGACTCGACGAGTCCAGTCGATTTGGACAAAAACTTGACCCAAGCTGATTTGTTTGTTGACAGTTCTTCACATACCATGGATTCAATTACTGTTAGTGATTCTGTGGAAGAACGATCACCAGAAGAAGTAAAAGGAATGGAGGTCCAACACGCCAATGTGGCATGCCTTGATACGATGCCATTTGGAGAAGAGTCGAGCACAAAAGAGGATGAGGACATAAATGGAAGCAGAGCGGAAGCTGATCACCAATTCACCACTAAACCTAGAGCACGGACCGCTATGAAATATGAAGTTATCAAATTCAAAGAAAAGGATGTTCAAAAGTTGGTGAAAAAGCATGGGTTGAAAAAGAAAAAGAGGAAAAGAGAGGCCCAGCCAGCTGAGGATGATACAGCAAAAAAGAGAAGAGACGAATTAAAGAGGGTTTACAAGAAGAAGATTCACGCCTACAAGACTAAGTATAAACCGCAAAAAGTGAGGCGTACATTCCCGATGCTTGAAGGCGACAAAACGTAAATGGGAAGGAGTCTAGCTAATGACTCCGCAAAAAGAAGCGCTTGGCGGGAGGCAACCCGTCATTAAAGTTTGCTTTCTTATACTCTTTAGTTTTTTTTATTATTTTTGTTTTGTGTTTCAATTTTAATATTCCAAATCATCGGACTTGTCTGCTTAAGGGAGCGCCTAGCTTAAGAGTGGGGTGAAAAGATTTTGAATAAATAACAAAATTTTAAAAATTAGAAATGTTTTACAAGAGACTCGCCGAGTCTGACCCTGACTCGACGAGTATATACTGATTTCAGAAAAAAATTGTAACTGCGCGATTGGACTCGCCGAGTCTGACCCTGACTCGACGAGTCGAGCTTATTTACAGAAAAAAAATAAACATTTTCGAAATTACTTTTACATCAAATAGGGTTTTAACCCTAAAAATTCAGTTTCCACACCACACTCGCCGGGTGCCTCTCTTTACAAACTCTCTCCCAAGCATTCAAGTGTTCTTCAACTTTTCTTCCAAATTCTCAAGGTTTAAACTCAAAAGGTAACAACTTTCTTCTTGATTTATAGATAGAATGTGATTATAAGGTCATCTACACTTGCAATTTCATGAAAAAAACCCGTTTTTGAAAAGTAATTAAATTCTAGGTTTTCGATTTTTTCATGAATATTGTTGTTTTGAACGTTTATTGTGGCCTTATTACTTAGTAGGAAGTCCCTGAACAAAACCCTTGCAAGAATTTAAAGGTTACATGGTTCAATTTTGTGAGACCCGTCGACCGACTCGTACAGGTCGCGCGACTCGCCGAGTCGGGCATGGACTCGACGAGTCCAGTCGAGTTCCAGAACAGTTCGATTATTTTTAATTACATTCTGTGTTTTCTGGGTCTGGTGTATATGTTTTGCAGGAATCATGTTTAGAAGAGGACAATCTTCAAGGGGTATCCAAGGGAATTTCCATGGTTGAATTTCCCACAAATCGAATCCGCTTCAACAATGAGGAAGTGGAAGAAGAAACTTTCCGATATTAAAAAGAAGGAGGTCTATGTCCCGAACAGAATTGACTGGGAATGGTTGCAAAATGTTCGGTATGAAGAAGAATTAGCTCCGTACCTTTTAAAGGAGTTTCATCATGACGGCGAGTCAATGATATGTGATGGGTGGAGCCGGGTCTTTCGCATACAAGAGCCGGTATATTTGGAGCTTTGCTTGGAGTTCTTCTCCACGGTATCATTTACCGGTGGAGTGGATTTATATCATCCGGCGAGCTTCACTTTTTGTCTTGGGGGCGAGTATCATCAATGCTCGGTGGTGGATCTTGCTTGCCGTCTAGGGATTTATGATCAACCTTTGGTTTCAACGAACCTCTTTCGGGCCTTTTTGGCAACCACTCACATGGTGTTTCCCGATGGGGTTACTAGCACGGGTTGGTGGAACACTATAGGGAATAAAGTTTACATCCCGAAGTCAGCACAAGAAGGGAGCATCCGATCCCCGACTCACCGCCTCATTCACCGCCTTATTTCCTCCACCATCAACCAAAGGAAGGATGATGACAAGGTTTCAAACCTTGATGTTTTCTACCTATGGAGCATTATCACGCCCGGCGTCTTTTGCAACATCCCGTGGTGCATTGTTTCATACCTCTCAGCTGGTGCGGTCAAAGATCGCAAAACATCGCGTATCAATGGAGGCATGTTTGTCACTCGATTGGCTAATTCATTCGGGTTGATGAACCGTGGTGCCTGGAACCTCTTGACATTGATCCCAACACCCCCATTTAATCCCATTCTTTTCCGCAGAGCACGAATCATTGAAGACTATGGTGGTGGCCATTATGCCATCCCAAATGATGACCCAGTTGTAGGTCCCGAAGCACCGGGAATGAGGGTGAGATCGCGAAGGGAAAGGGATGTGGAGGATGAGCCGCCAGTGATTCCGGTAGAGACTGAAGACGTACCAATGGATTGGTACAATATAGAGATGAGGCGGATGCAAGACCAAATGGCTAGGGGGTTAAATTTTAGCAACCAATCCCACATACGACTTTTTGACCACTTTAATATTCCACATATTGATGGTGGGAATTACCCATACATTCCATCGTGGGACGAGAGGATTAGTGCACGTCAAAGCGGAGCTGGGGGAAGTGGAGCCAACGATGATGATGAGGAAGACGAGGATTGATTTTTTGTGTTTTTGTGTTCAAACAATTTGCAATTTTTATTTTGTTTTGTTTTTGGTGTGTATGCTTTGAGATTTTATTTTGTTTAATAGTTGTTGCTTTAGTTATTTTCAGGATTGCATTTTGATTGCTTGCTTAGGATGAGGTAAAGCATGGATGTTTTTACGTGTGAGAGCGAGTCAAGGAAGCGAGTTTTTAACGTCAAAGTGTCAAGTCCGGTCTTAGGGGTATGAGCGATTGAGTCCGCATGTGAGGAAGGGTTAACGAGGTTATGAGAGGCTAAAACAGTTGCCACATACCAAGATTTTTCATGCAGGTGCCAACTCGTCGAGTGCACTTAGCTGACTCGACGAGTCGCTGTGTATTTCAAGAAATTTTTAGAAGGCGCGCTGCTACTCGGCGAGTCCATCATCAGACTCGACGAGTCGATCATTTTTTTTGAGCCGAACGACTGCTGATTTGATGCCAATACTTATACCACTTGCATCTTTCTAATTCCATATCCATTCTTGAAGATCTTATGCAGATTTTCGCATATTAGAGCGACCCACACGATACATGGATGAGATTGTTCCCATGTATGAAGTTTATTGAAGATGGAGCTTAAATGAGAGTGATCAACCTATCCACTGCTATCCCAGGGGAGTTTGTTCTAATAACCTCTTTATTTTTCTGTTTTTATGCATAGTATGCAATGAGGGCATTGCATCACATAAGTGTGGGGTAGGGGATTGGTTACATATTAGTCAATTTTAAAAAATTTTGCATACCAAAAGGATTATTTAGGATTTAATTTAGACAATTTTGGTAAAGAATTAGGATTCCATGTTAGAATTGTGTTAATAATTGCATGACAACCCAAATTTTAGTTGAGCCTATACACGTTCTAGTGCATTTGTGGCTTCCTTATTTCAGTGAAATCATGAGACAAAAACACGACCTTGCTCAGCCTGAGGGATGCAATATGTTTAGCAGCCTAAACCTGAAATGTATCCAAGAAGATTTTTATCATTAGCCAATAAAGGTTGAGATTGAGCGCCCCTGCTTAAGCATGTAGGTTTTGAGTGAAAAAAAAAGTGAGGTATACATGTAAAAAAAAAAAAGAGAATTACAAGAAAAAGTTTGAAGAATTTTTGGAGCATCAAAGTCAAGTATGAAGTTATAAGATCGAAAATTCCGAAGAAATTCAAAAAGTTGAAGATACCGAAAAATCAAACAACAAAGGTGGTGAATTCAAAGTTATCCAAGATCAAATTATCAAGCAAGTGAAGAATTCCAAAGAGTTCCATAGTGGTATCGAAAAGTTGTAACTGTCTAGATTATGTATGCTTGGGTTTCTCAATTAAAAATACCTTGAGGGTAAAGAGGTTTTCTGAGGATGGATTCGGAGGGTTGCATAAAATGAGCATAGTTCGGGGTGAGTGGGCGAATGTTTATGAGGATTGTGAGTATTTGAAGTATGGGGGGTTTCTAGGAATTTTAGACACAAATGCATGCGTTGCGGTCTTGGCATAATGGCTGGGTTGGATTGGAGTTATTATATGTGATTCTAATGTGTTAAAATTCAGTTTTGCTTGAGGGCAAGCAAAAGACAAGTGTGGGGTATTTTGATATGTGCATATTTAGTGTGTATTAAGTGTAGTATTTATTCATATATTAGCTAAATTGTTGCATATTATGGACAAAAGGTACTTAAAAGTGTTAAATTATGTTTTTCAGTCCAAAGATGAAGCTCGGAAGCGAAAGGAAGCAAGAGAAGCGGTTAGGAGCTCAAGAGTGGAAAGAAGAAAGAAAACACCCATAAAAGGCTTTTACTCGTCGAGTTGCTCCTTGACTCGACGAGTCCGGTCGCGGATTCAGAAAGATAAGCATTCGGAAGTCAAGATAGTTATCGGATTACGACTATTGTGAGAGGGACTCGACGAGTCACCATATGACTCGACGAGTCGGGATGCATATATAAAGATAACTCTACAATGCGAGAAGGGAAAATTCTGGGAAGTTTCAGAAGTGCTTAGCTGTGAATAAGAAGCCAGAAGAACCCTAGAAGTCGACCAAGGAAGCTAGAATCCAATCCCAGGACTAATTAAGGCATAATTTCACCATTCTACTTAATTCTTTTGTTTTATCAACATGATTAAGCAACTTGAACTTATTTGTTTGCTGTTATTTACCTTAATTATGAACTAATTTCTTTATACTTCTGTTTGGGGATACAAAGTTGACAATATGGTTTGATTGATTGGTAGGATTAATTCCAAGTTGGTGATTAATTGTTATTTTAGCTTGCTAAAGAACCTTGTGTATGAATGATAATTAATTTCCTGTTAATAGGAAGATAATTGATTAGCATGAACATCTTTTGATTATCAACCTCATATGATACGTGACCACTATATCATATGTCTAGGATTAATGAATATGAAACTAGGATTAATAAGGAAATTGAGTAAACTCATGTGCAAGCTTGTAAGATGACTATCGAACAAGAGGTTAATTAAGAATAACGAATTAATTAGCTATTGCAAGTCTAACTTAACCCGAATAATTAATCTAGTAAATATAATTAAATTAAGCAATTGGCCACTGTTTGAATTAGTTTATTTGCTAAGGATTAGGGTAGTGAACACAACTTAATCACTTGAATCGGTAACCAACGAAAGAATTAATCCATTGCACTATTACCTTAAAATCAACCATAAAGTTAACCGAGTTGAACTAAACAGAAGTTTCTTTCCCATTATTGAATCTAGTTAATTCTTTTATAGTCTTGCATTAGTTTTAGTTAGTAAGTTTCTAGTCTTGTAAAACTAGAGAAAAAACCCTTATTTGCTAAATTAACTTAGATAGAATTAGTTTTTAATTTAATTTGCCGTTCCCTGTGTTTGATACCCTGCTTATTTAGCTATACCACAATTGATAGGTTCACTGCCTTTTGTGTGCTATTTGATAATTAAAGTAGGATTAAAACTAAGTGAGTTTTACACACATCAACCCCCATTCTCTTTGGGTCGATCAAGGAAGGGATTATGGAGTTGATGGAGGATCGCCTACGGGCATTCAGGAGTGATTTGGCATCTAGCCAGTCGGGATCTCGCACACTATCCTTCAAGGACTTCAGGGGCAGTGGTGCGTCGAACTTCCATGGGGTGAAAGACCCTATTGCTGCCAGGCGATGGATTGCAGACATCGAGTCTGCACAGTTGACTAGCTTCTGCCCCGAGGGGTCGAATGTGAGATATGCAGCGGGGTGTTTACGGGACCGAGCCCGGGATTGGTGGGAGTCAGTGGGTGACTCGTTGGGAGCCTCAGCTATCGAGGCTATTGTTGGGTTTTGAGCAATCTAACACTTCCTAAGTGTGCATGCAACCCTAATAAACCTTGGATCTATGTTTGTCTAAATACATGCAAAATAATAAATTTTCCAAGGTTTATAACCTATCTAACATGGCATGGGGAACATTTCAACATAAAAGAGTTAGAAGAGATTACATACCTTTTGGTGAGTTTGGTTCTAAGGAGTTTGAGGGCCAAGCACCAATAGTGTGAATGCCTCAAATGGAATCACAAAACACCACAAACTCTTGGAAAACTTTGAGAGAGTATACACACTTGTATAAAATCGGCCACACACATGCACACACACACTAGTTCACTAGTTTCCTCTTAGGCTCCATTTCATGCTCCATAAGCATGCTTATATAGTGTGCATGGTTAGGGTGAAACCCTAATAACCCGTGTCTTTTCCTTTCCAAGGATCCATGGGTTAAAATCTCCATGGATCATCCATGGACTTCCACATAAGCCTAGCCCATTAACAAATGAGTATTAGCCCACACTATATAAAACAAATAGCCCATAATCTAATTAGTCTTCCTTTTAATCTCTAAATTAATTCATAATTAATTTAAGACTAAAACTAATTAAATAACGTAACTTCATATTAATATATTATAACTCATAATATATTAATAAACATATGTGTATAACTCTCATAAAATTATCCATAATAGTTTGGATGAGATGCAACCCAAATGGACCATGCCGGTCGGGTCAAGTATATACCAAATAAGTTATGGACTTAGACACCTTATCCAACAGACTCCCACTTGGATAAGTCTAATAACTGTATTTGCCTATAACTTCAGGAACCAACCAGCAATCGTAGCTCTCGAAAACTCCCTCGAACTATGAAGACTCTGTTGAACTATGAAGCGCCATTTTAGATAAGTGATCACATAATCCTCTGTTCTCATGATATCAGCCGGACAAACACATGGAACTATGTCTTGCTTATTGTCTAGCAGTTTTTTCTCGATTTTCTGATTTATTTGACGAAGAACTTCACTGAACACATCGGTTTAGTTCTGACCAGGCCTGGTACATGGGTCAACACAAAATCATCGAGGGGCCCATATATCGCTTCTATTTCTAGAAGGAACAGATAAACTTCGACTGATATGCTTGTTCTACTACTTGTTGAATTGCACACAAAGGCACGTTTTATAACATCAAGTTACTGATGCGTTTACGTGCAATCAATGCACAACCAACTCATAGGTAACAACTCATATCTCTAGGTTTGAAGATTTTTATGATATTATCGTCTCACGATCACTCGAGATAAATTCCATGAAGTGATACAAGTGAGCGTGGGTTTATACCAATACTCATAACTTATGAGTACTCATGAATGTTGCAGCAACCATTGCCATGTCTAAACACCTTTAAGGCATCTACAAACCCAATTCATGACAATCTTGATTCATACCTACTTCTGACGTATGATCGATTGTGGAGGTTTGAATAAATTAATTATTCTTGAAGTCAAAACATGCAAAACTGAAACAATAGTAAATAATTGACAATGATAGTAACACTTTACTCATAAATAAATCACAAATTTTATTCATCATCAAACATCGATTACATTTTACAAGTTTCAGGAAAACTGTCTAATCTGTACAACTAATATCGTCCCTCAGCCCGATGCGTCTCGCATGCTAAAAATGTTTAACCCTCATCAGTCCCTTCGTAAGGGGATCTGCAGGATTCTCATCCGACGATATCCTCCTTGCCACGAGGAGTCCTTCTTCAATCTTGTGTCTTATGAAGTGATATTTTCTGTCAATGTGTCGGGATCTGCCATGATCTCTTGGTTCCTTGGCTAAGGTAACCGCACTATTGTTATCACAGAAAATCTCTATAGGTTCCTTAATAGCTGGTACAACTCCAAGGTCTCCGATGAAGTTCTTTAGCCATATCGCCTCCTTCGCTGCTTCACTCGCTGCTATAGACTCTGATTCACAAGTCGAATCAGCCACTGTCTCCTGCTTGGAACTCTTCCAAGAAATTGCCCCTCCATTTAAGGTAAAGATCCAGCCTGACTGAGAGCGGAAATTATCCCTATTAGTTTGAAAACTAGCATCAATATACCTTAATACTCTCAAGTCATCACTGCCACCAAGGGTAAGGACCCAATCCTTAGTCCTCCGCAGGTACTTAAGAATGTTCTTTACCGCTGTCCAATGAGCCTTGCCAGGGTTCCCCTGATACCTGCTGACCATGCTCAAAGCAAATGCCACATTAGGACGGGTACAAGTCATAGCATACATGATCGAGCCAACTGCGGAAGCATACAGTAATTGGCTCATCTCAGCTATCTCTACCTCTGTAGTCGGACTCTGAGTCTTACTCAGTTTGGTATTGCTTTGGATCGGTAAATCTCCTTTCTTGGAATTCTCCATGTTGAACCTTTTCAACACCTTATCCAAGTAGATACTCTGACTAAGTCCAATTAGTATTCTACTCCTTTCTCTTAATATCCTTATCCCTAGGATATAGGTAGCCTCCCCTAGGTCCTTCATAGCAAAGCACTTCCCAAGCTAGGACTTAACCTCCTGCAAGGTTGGGCTGTCATTTCCTATAAGTAGTATGTCATCAACATACAGTACCAAGAAGCTAAGTATACTCCCACTAGCTCTGACATACACACAAGACTCATCTTCGCTTCTCGAGAAGCCAAACTCTTTTACCTTCTCATCAAAACAAAGATTCCAGCTACGAGATGCTTGTTTTAATCCATAAATGGATTTCTCAAGCTTGCATACTCTATTGGGGTACTCTGCACTGACAAAACCCTCTGGCTGATTCATGTACACATCCTCAGCCAACTTTCCGTTAAGGAAAGCGGTTTTGACATCCATTTGCCATATTTCATAATCATGAAATGCTGCAATGGCTAACATAACCCTAATAGACTTAATCTTTGCTACCGGCGAGAAGGTTTCTGTTGGATAAGGTGTCTAAGTCCTTAACTATTTCTGGTATGTACTTGACCCGACCCGGCATGGTCCATTTGGGTTGCATGGCACCATGCAATTGGATAGACTAAATGAGAGAAATAACGCTTGGAGATTATTAATATATTATAAGTTCTAATATATTAATAATATTATTTGATTAGTTTGATCAAGAATTAATTTAGAATTAATTAAGTGATCAAAAGATAACTAATTAAATATATGGGTTGATTAAGTAAATCATCCATATCTTGTATAGTGGGCTAAAAGGCTCCATGGATCATCAAGTTGGGTTCCACCCATAGGATGCTCCATGGATGCTCCATGGGAGTTACAAACCCATAGGTCATGGAAATGAAGAGTCATGACACATTAGGGTTTAACCCTAGATGTGTCAACACTATATAAGTAATATGATCTCCTCCCAAATCGGTTACAACAAAGAAATAGAGGGCTTAGCCGATTTGAAGAAGTGAGTATACTCTCATAAGTTCTTCCAAGAGCATTTGGTGTTTTGTGAAGCATTTGAGGCATCACCACTTGAGGTGCTAGGCTCACAAGGTTTCAAGGAACACAAGCAACAACAAGGTAAGTTATTCTATCTATACTTTATGTTAAAATTGTTCCCCATGTATGCTAGATAGGATATAACCTTGGAATTCAACTTTGCATGACAAATTAGACAAACATAGATCCAAGGTTATTAGGGTTGCATGTACACTTAGGAAGTGTTAGAATGCTCAAAACCCATCAGTGGTATCAGAGCCTAGGCTTGTTTGTTCTTATTTGTGCTTAAAAGTTGAAAACAGGATCGAAAATTTGCTGTCTGCGATCGGACTCGTCGAGTCCATAGGGGGGACTCGTCGAGTCCATGTGTATCTTCAACCAACTCGGCGAGTCATGTTCATGCACTCGACGAGTAGGGTCGAATGAGTGCAGAATTTCGATTCAGTTGCTGGAAAAATGAATTAGAAACATTACCCTAAACTGTTTTAGTAAATACAAACTTGTTTTTGGTGGTGTAATGTTTTGCTAATTCATTTACAACAACTAGTTATCAAAATTACAAAGTTTTATGTAATTTTTGATTATGTTCATATTCATGTTCTTGTTCTTATGAAGTTTTAGATGATCATAGGAATTATTTGTAACCTATTTGGTAGTTTAATTCTTGATCATAATGTGTTTTAATGGAGTCCATAACTTATCCTTAAGTTATGGAAAACCAAGAGTCACTTGAGTTAAAAAACCATTAAGAAAACACAAGAGTTATAAAAATGAAGAGTCTTCATTTTATGACTCTATTAAACTCATAAGTTACAAGAAATGAAAAGTTTTGAAAGTTACAAAACTTGCCCTCAAGTTTTGGAACAAGTAAAGTTAAGTTAAAACTTTAGTTCCAACCCCTAGAATTTTAAAAGTTAAAATTCAACCCTTATACTTATATTATGATGATTTAATAATTATATATATATGTATAAAAACAAGTCGTCTTACCGCCAGTACGCCTCATTCACGAAGCCGGTCTATAAGGTGGGTATAAGGTTGTTGCCTATAAAATGGTGACTTAATGGGTGAATATTCTCACCCACCGCTTGCTTGACTGGTGGAGGGTCGTTAGCCGAACGGGTAAGACAAGGACTTATAAATTCTCATTCAAAGTATGATGAATATATAAAGTAACTAAATGTTTATTAAATTCCCAATCTTAGTTACTTTAGGAAAAATGTGAATAAGGTGCTAATCCATGAAATTACACTTTACACTTTGTCTGAGTCGTTGGTGGAGCGTGTGTGGTTAACCGGCACACTAACTTGGACTTAACAAGGTAGGTAAAGGGTGACTTAAGGTTTATTATAGTATCGGTGGAGCGTGTGTGGTTTACCGGCACATCGATTGAGTGATAAACTTTAAGGGTACCAAGTGATTTGCATGGTTACTTCACACCTCGTTTTGTGATCCTCGGCATCGCAGTCACAAAAACCTGGAGGGCACTCCCAAGATTGAAACATGCCTTTGAAAAGTTCATTGGATCTCAAAGAATCTAGGAATTTCTAAAAACCAATAAAAACTAAATATTTATTATTTCGGTTTTCGTGGTGGAAATTGGTGAATCGTCATTCACCTACCTTTCAAATATGGTATAGCTTAGATTACGGAATACCTCTTCTAAGTTATATTATATTGTGATTGGATCCTAGCCTTAATATTACATTTGGGTGTTTTATTAAGGACTCTCTTAAATCTAAACTAAACTTGTTCTTCTTTTTCAGATGTCTTCAACTAATGCTTCTGGCTCGAATCCTAATGGCTCCTTTACTCTTATGAGTCTGTGTGGGAAAGTCACCTTTGATGGATCCAACTTCAATAAGTGGATCAGAAACATCAGGATGATTACCCGCTACGAGGACAAAGAATATGTCCTTGACAAGGAGCTTAAGGAAATTGACGAGTCCACTGCAACTCCCCAGGAGATCGCTGACTTTCATACTCATGAAAGAGATGCAACCAAGGTGGCTTGCATCATGTTAGCCACCATGACAGCTGAACTCCAAAAGTCTTATGAAGACTTCTACCCTTATGAAATGCACCAAGATTTGATGGAAAGATACCATCAAAGTGCACGACAAGAGAGGTACGAAGTCATCTGCTCCATGATAACAACCATGATGAAGGACGGAGAGTCCGTCACGAGCCACATGCAGAAAATGCAAAGGTATGTGGATCGGTTGCTGAAGCTCAATGTGAACTTCCCTGAGGAGCTTGCAATAGATATCATTTTGCACTCCTTACCATCGTGCTATGATCAATTCCGCATGACATATCACATGAACAAGGAAGAGGTCACCCTCAGCAAACTTCAGGGACTTCTCAAGACCGCAGAAACAGGTCTTAAGGGGAAGTCGGTTGCTATCACTCCTACTCCAGAAACAACTCCGGTCTTGGAAATCGGGCAGAGTCGAGGGAGGAAGAGAAAGAGATCTTCAAAGGGTACCAAGGCTCGGACCCTTGATGGCTCTTCTTCAAGTGGAACCAAGAAAGGTTTCATTACTCCTTCTTCTGACCCAAAAGAGGCTGAATGCTTCTATTGCCACGAAAAAGCTCATTGGAAGCGGAACTGCCCAAAGTACCAGCAAGATGTGAAGGATGGGAAAGTCAAACCCAACCATGCAGGTATTTACACTATCATTTCTAATAACTCACCCCATTCGAAATCTTGGGTCCTTGATACAGGTTGCGGTATTCATATTTGTTGTGACTTGCAGGGACTAGGAAGAAGTGAGAATGTGGAGCAAGGAAGAATAAACTTAATCATGGGGAATAGGAAAGTTACACCTGTCACCAAGATTGGAGTTTATACTTTATCGCTAAGTAGTGGGTTAAATTTAGATTTGAATAAATGTTGTTATTCGCCAGAAATGGCAAGAAATATTATTTCCTTTCATGCATTGTACAAACAAGGTTTCACCTTTTCGTTTGATAATGAAGTTGGTTCGATTAATGCTTTCTTTAATAATGTACTTTATTTTAAAGCATTACCTTGTGATGGTGTGTATGAAGCTGTATCTATTGTAGATAACTTAGGAAATAATGTTTTGTGTATTGATTCTAATAATAATAACTTGGATAAAGCATCATTATGGCATTGTCGTCTTGGACATATAAGCAAGAAACGCATAGGCCAACTCCAAAAGGATGGAGTCTTGGAGTCGTTTGACCTAAAGTCAAATGATAGTTGCGAATCATGCTTACTTGGAAAAATGACAAAGTCACCCTTCACAGGCTCATGTGAAAGGGGTGAAGGTTTGCTGGACCTTATACACACGGATGTGTGTGGACCATTCAAACATGCCACAAGGGATGCTAATCGTTATTATTTGACTTTTACCGATGATTACAGTAGATATGGATATGTCTACTTAATCAAGCATAAGTCAGAGACTTTCGAGAAGTTTAAGGAATTTAAACAGGAAGTCGAGAATCAATTGGGCAGGAACATTAAGATGCTTCGATCCGATTGAGGTGGTGAGTATCTTAGTTCAGAGTTCCTCGACTATCTAAAGGAATGTGGGATTGTCTCACAATTGACACCTCCCAGGACACCGCAGTTGAATGGTGTGGCTGAGAGGCGTAATCGAACCTTGTTGGACATGGTTCGTTCCATGATGAGTCGAGCTTCGCTACCAATCTCATTCTGGGGGTATGCCTTAGAGACTACCGCCCATATCCTCAATCTAGTCCCTACAAAGAAAGTTGCCAAAACTCCTCACGAGATGTGGACTGGTAAAGTACCTAAACTAGACCACATCAAGATTTGGGGCTGCGAGGCTTTCGTGAGACGCGAGACTCATGATAAGCTCGAACCCCGAAGCGAGAGGTGTATTTTCATCGGCTACCCACAACAATCCTTTGGTTACCTCTTCTACAGACCTAGTGACAACGTGGTCTTTGTAGCAAGAAGAGGAGTCTTTCGAGAAAGAGAGTTTATAAGCCAAGGAGACAGTGGGAGGCAAGTTGATCTTGAAGAAATTCAAGAGTCAAGTGGTGAAGGAACTTCAAACTCTAGCCCTCAACTTGAGGAGGAAACTCCTGTTGAGCCAATTGACGTATCTGTACCTCTGAGGCGTTCCACGAGAGTTAGGAGTGCACCTGAGCATTACTATGGATTCCATATTACTGCAGAAGGTGAGACACTTATTAGTGATGAGACACTAGTAAGTCAAGATGACCCTAACAGCTACGAGGAAGCCATGGCAGGCCCCGAGTCTGCCAAATGGAAAGAGGCTATGGATAGCGAGATACAATCCATGTATGACAATCAAGTTTGGAACTTGGTTGAGAATGTACCAGGTCGAAAGACTATAGGGTGCAAATGGGTTTTCAAGAAGAAGACCGACATGGATGGTAAAGTACACACTTATAAGGCTAGACTGGTTGCAAAGGGCTTCTCTCAAATTCCTGGAGTGGACTATGATGAGACCTTTTCTCCGGTAGCCAAGATTAAGTCTATTCGGGTTCTGTTAGCCATAGCCGCATTTCATGACTATGAAATTTGGCAAATGGATGTCAAAACCGCTTTCCTTAATGGAAAGTTGGCTGAAGATGTTTACATGAGTCAGCCAGAGGGTTTTGTCAGTAACGAGTACCCTAATAGAGTGTGTAAGCTTGAGAAATCCATTTATGGATTAAAGCAAGCACCTCGCAGATGGAATCTTTGCTTTGATGAAAAGGTCAAGGAATTTGGCTTTTCTAGGAGTGAAGATGAATCTTGTGTATATGTCAAGGCTAGTGGGAGTATAGTTAGTTTTTTGGTATTGTATGTGGATGACATACTACTCATAGGAAACGACATTCCAACCCTGCAGGAAGTAAAGTCCTGGCTTGGAAAGTGTTTCGCTATGAAGGACCTTGGTGAAGCTGCCTATATTTTGGGGATAAGAATCTTGAGAGATCGGAGTAAAAGACTAATTGGACTTAGTCAAAGTACCTACTTGGAGAAGGTTCTGAAGAGATTCAGAATGCAAGACTCCAAGAAAGGAGAGCTGCCCATCCAGAGTAGCGCCAAGCTGAGTAAGACACAAAGCCCTAGCACTGAGGCTGAGATAGCAGAAATGAGTCGAATACCTTATGCTTCGGCTGTAGGTTCGATCATGTATGCTATGACGTGTACTCGACCTGATGTAGCCTTTGCCTTAAGCATGGTTAGCAGGTTTCAGGGGAACCCTGGCAAGGCACACTGGATTGCGGTAAAGAATATTCTCAAGTACCTACGAAGGACTAAGGACTAGGTCCTTACCCTCGGTGGGAGTGATGACTTGAGAGTTGTAGGGTATAGTGATGCTAGCTTCCAGACTGATAGGGATAACTTCCGCTCTCAGTCGGGCTGGGTCTTTACCCTAAATGGAGGAGCAATTTCTTGGAAGAGTTCCAAGCAAGAGACAGTGGCAGATTCTACTTGTGAATCAGAGTATATTGCAGCTAGCGAAGCGGCAAAGGAGGCGTTATGGCTGAGGAACTTCATTGGAGACCTTGGAGTTGTACCAGCTATTAAAGAGCCGATGGAAATTTTCTGTGATAGTGAAAGTGCTGTTGCCTTAGCCAAGGAACCAAGGGATCACGGGAGATCCAGACACATCGACAGAAAATACCATTTCATCAGACATCGGATCGAAGAAGGACTCCTCGTGGCAAAGAGGGTATCATCGGATGAGAACCCAGCAGATCCCCTCACGAAGGGACTGACTCGGGTTAAGCATCTCTAGCATGCTCGGAGCATAGGGCTGAAGGATGATATTAGATTTAGTAGTTAGATAATCTCGAAATTTGTAAAGTGTAATTGACATTTGATGATGAATAAAAGTGTTTTATTTATGAGTAAAGTGTTGCTATCTCTTGTCGATCGTTTACTATATTTCTTTTGCATGTTTTGACTTCCAGAATAATTTTGTTTGGTATAACATATTATTCAAACCTCCACAGTCGGTCATATGTCGGAAGTAGGTATGAATCAAGACTGTCATGTTTGGTTGTAGAGGTCTGGGACAAGGCTACAACAATCATGAGTGCTCATAAGTTCTGAGCATTGGACTCAACCCACGCTCACTGGAATCACTTCATGGAATTCTATCTCGAGTGATCGTGAGACGGTAATATCATATAAGTCTTTAAACCTAGAGATATGATTTGTTACTTACGAGTTGGTTATGCATTGATTGTACGAAAAACGCATTGGTAACTCGATGTTATAAAATCGTGCTCTTATGTGTAATTCAATGAGTAGTAGAACAAACATATGAGTCGAAGTTTATCTGTTCCTTCTTGGATTAGAAGCTGATATCTGGGCCCCTCGATGATTTTGTTTTGACCTATGTACCGGGCCCGGTCAGAACTAAATTGATGTGTTCAATAAAGTTCTTTGTCAAACAAATCGGAAATCGGGAAACAAATGTTGGACAATAAGTAAGACATTGTTCCATGTATTTGTCCGACTGATATCTTGAACAGAGGATTATATGATCACTTATCTTAAATGGCGTACCATCATCTTCTCAAGTTTCGAGAAACCTTGTAAAGAGCTACGATTGCCGATCGGTTCCTGAAGTCATACTTGCAGTAATAGTTACTAGACTTATCCAAGTGGGAGACTGTTGGATAAGGTGTCTAAGTCCATAACTATTTCTGGTATGTACTTGACCCGACCCGGCATGGTCCATTTGGGTTGCATGGCACCATGCAATTGGATAGACTAAATGAGAGAAATAACGCTTGGAGATTATTAATATATTATAAGTTCTAATATATTAATAATATTATTTGATTAGTTTGATCAAGAATTAATTTAGAATTAATTAAGTGATCAAAAGATAACTAATTAAATATATGGGTTGATTAAGTAAATCATCCATATCTTGTATAGTGGGCTAAAAGGCTCCATGGATCATCAAGTTGGGTTCCACCCATAGGATGCTCCATGGATGCTCCATGGGAGTTACAAACCCATGGGTCATGGAAATGAAGAGTCATGACACATTAGGGTTTAACCCTAGATGTGTCAACACTATATAAGTAATATGATCTCCTCCCAAATCGGTTACAACAAAGAAATAGAGGGCTTAGCCGATTTGAAGAAGTGAGTATACTCTCATAAGTTCTTCCAAGAGCATTTGGTATTGTGTGAAGCATTTGAGGCATCACCACTTGAGGTGCTAGGCTCACAAGGTTTCAAGGAACACAAGCAACAACAAGGTAAGTTATTCTATCTATACTTTATGTTAAAATTGTTCCCCATGTATGCTAGATAGGATATAACCTTGGAATTCAACTTTGCATGACAAATTAGACAAACATAGATCCAAGGTTATTAGGGTTGCATGTACACTTAGGAAGTGTTAGAATGCTCAAAACCCATCAGTTTCATCATAATCAATACCTTGAGTTTGAGTAAAACCCTTCGCAACCAGTCGAGCCTTATAAGTATGCACTTTTCCTTCCATGTCGGTCTTCTTCTTGAAGATCCATTTGCACCCGACTGTTTTACGGCCTGGTACATTGTCAACCAAGTTCCAAACTTGATTGTCATACATGGATTGCATCTCGCTGTCCATAGCCCCCTTCCATTTAGCAGACTCTGGGCCTGCCATGGCTTCCTTAACACTGCTAGGTTCATCCAAATTTACCAGTGTACTATCACTAATAAACGTATCACCTTCCGTAGTAATATGAATGCCATAATAAAACGAAGGTGTTTTACTAACCCGGGTAGAACGCCTCGGAGGTACAGACTCGTCAGCTGGATCAACAGGAGTTTCCTCCTTAGGTTGATTGCTAGTGTCTGAGGTTCCTTCACCAATTGATTCTTGAATTTCTTCAAGATCAATCTGCCTCCCACTGTCTCCTTGGCTTATAAATTCTTTCTCACGAAAGATCCCTCTTCGTGCTACAAAGACCACATTCTCACTGGGTCTGTAGAAGAGGTAACCGAAGGCTTTCTGTGGGTAGCCGATGAAAATACACCTTTCACTTCGGGGTTCAAGCTTATCATGAGTTTCACGCCTCACGAAAGCTTCGCAACCCCAAATTTTGATGTGGTCCAAATTGGGAACCTTCCCAGTCCACATCTCATGAGGTGTTTTGGTAACCTTCTTTGTAGGGACTAGATTAAGGATATGGGCGGCAGTCTCTAAGGCATACCCCCAAAAAGAGATTGGTAACGAAACTCGACTCATCATAGAGCGAACCATGTCCAACAGAGTTCGATTACGCCTCTCAGCTACACCATTCAGCTGTGGTGTCTTGGGAGGAGTCAATTGTGAGACAATCCCACACTCCTTAAGATAGTCAAGGAACTCGGTGCTAAGATACTCACCACCTCGATCGGATCGAAGCATCTTAATGTTCCTGCCCAATTGATTTTCTACTTCCTGTTTGAATTCCTTAAACCTTTCAAAGGTTTCTGACTTATGTTTGATTAAGTAGACATACCCATATCTACTAAAATCATCAATAAAAGTCACATAATACCGATTAGCATCCCTTGTGGCAGTTTTGAATGGCCCACATACATCAGTATGTATTAGGTCCAACAAGCCTTCACCCCTCTCACAAGTTCCAGTGAAGGGTGATTTTGTCATTTTTCCAAGTAGACAAGATTCACAACTCTCATCCGATTTAAGGTCAAATGATTCCAAGACTCCACTCTTTTGGAGTTGGCCTATGCGTTTCTTGTTTACATGTCCAAGACGACAATGCCACAATGATGCTTTATCTAGGCTAGTAGAAGAATCAATATACAACACATTATTTCCTAAGTTGTCTACAATTGACACAGTTTCATACACACCATCACAAGGTAACGCTTTAAAATAAAACACATTATTATAGAAAGCATTAATACCACCACATTCATTATCAAACGAAAAGGTAAAACCTTGTTTGTACAATGCATGAAAAGAAATAATATTCCTCGCCATTTCAGACGAGTACACACATTTATTCAAATCTAATTTTAACCCATTATTCAGCAACAAAGTATAAACTCCAATCTTGGAAACAGGTGAAGCCTTCCTATTCCCCATGATTAAGTTTATCTTCCCGTGCTCCACATCCTTACTTCTTCTTAGGCCCTGCAAATCAGAACATATGTGAATACCACATCCTGTATCAAGCACCCAAGAGTTAGAATATGTTGAGTAATTAGACAATATAGTGTAAATACCTGCATGGGTGGGTTTCACTTTCCCATCCTTTAGATCCTGCAAGTACTTAGGGCAGTTTCGCTTCCAGTGTGCCTTTTCATGGCAATAAAAGCATTCAGCATCCTTGGGAATGGCAGAAGGAGTGACAGAACCACTCTTGGTCTTTGATGAGGAGCCTTCAAGAGACTTTCCCTTGGTACCCTTCGAAGGGTGCTTCCTCTTCTTCCCTTTGCCTTGCCCAATAGCTAAAACAGGGGTAGATGTTGGAGTAGGAGTAGTAAAGGTAACAACCGCTTTACCCTTAAGACCGGATTTCACGGCCTTCAAGAGTCCTTGAAGCTTGCTGAGGGTAACTTCCTCCTTGTTCATATGATATGTCATTCAAAAATGATCATAACAAGAAGGCAAAGAGTGCAAAATGATGTCAATTGCCAACTCCTCAGGGATGTTAACATTCAGCTTCAGAAAACGGTCCACATACCTTTGCATCTTTTGCATGTGGCCCATGACGGATTCACCGTCCTTCATGCGGGTAGTTATTATGGAGGAGATTATTTCATACCGCTCCTGACGAGCACTCTGATGGTACCTTTCCATCAAGTCTTGGTGCATCTCAAAAGGGTAGAAATCTTCATATGACTTTTGGAGCTCTGCTGTCATCGTGGCCATCATGATACATGCCACCTTAGTAGCATCTCTCTCATGAGTCCTGAATTCAGCGATCTCCTCAGGAGTAACAGTAGACTCATCAAGTTCTTTTAATTCCTTATCGAGGACATATTCCTTGTCCTCATAATGAGTAACCATCTTGATGTTCCTAATCCAATCCATGAAGTTGGAACCATCAAAGATGACCCTCCCACAAAGATTCATGAGAGAGAAAGAACCAGTTGGGTTAGAGCCTGAAGCATTAGTGTTGGAAGACATCTGAAAGAAGAGAGTAAGTTCAGATTAGATATACAGAATCCTTAATAAGACACCCAAATGTAATATTAAGGCTAGGATCCAATCACAATATATTATACTTAGAAGAGGGATGTCGTAATCTAAGTAATAATATATTTGAAAGGTAGGTGAATGACGATTCACCAATTTCCACCATGAAAACAAAATGATTTATTAGGTTTAATTGGATTTGAAATTCCTAGATTCTTTTGAGATTCATTGAACTTTTCAATGGCATGTTTCAATCTCGATTGTGCCCTTCAAGTTTTGTGACTGGGATGCCGAGGATCACAAAACAAGGTGTGAATAACCATGCTAATTCACTTGGTACCCTTAATATTATCACCTAATCAATGTGCCGGTTAACCACACGCGCTCCATTGATCTATGACAAACATTAAGTCACCCTTCGTGATCCTTACTAGTCCTAGTTTGTGTGCCGGTTAACCACACACGCTCCACCAACGACTTGGTAAGGTACAAAGTGTGAATTCCATGGACTAGCACCATGTTCACATTTTTCCTAAAATAACTAAGATTGGGAATTAAAAGAGTTTAGTTACTTTAGAATATTCATTATACTTTTAATGAGGATTTAAAGTCATTGTTCTACCCGTTCGGCTAACGACCCTCCACCGATCAAGCAAGCGGTGGGTGAGAGTATACACCCATTAAGTCGCCATTTTATAGGCAACAACCTTATACCCACCTTATAGACCAGCTTCGTGAATGAGGCCTACTAACGGTAAAACGACTTATTCTTATACATATATATAATAATTAACCATTAATGTTATAAAGTGTGTGAAACTTTACAAATTCCAAAACTTGAGGGCAAGTTTTGTAACTTTGCAAAACTCTTCATCTCATAACTTATGAATTAAAGGTTCATAAAAATGAAGACTCTTCATTTTCATGTAACTTATGTGTTTTAAGTGTGTTAAATAAGAGTGACCTTTGGAAATCCATAACTTGAGGACAAATTATGGACTCCATTAAAACACATAAATGATCAAGAATTAATCCTAAACAATTCAGCAAATAATTCCTATCATTTTCTAAATTCATAAGAACATGAACATGATCATCAAAAATTCAAGAATTATATGAACACATAAAATCATGGAATTTTGATATATGCTATTGTAAATGGATTAGAACAACCATTACACCAACTAAAATAAGTTTTATAACACCAAAACAGTTTAGGGTAATGTTTCTAGTCCATTTCTAGCAACAAAAGTCGAAAAACTGCACTCTTTCGATCCTACTCGTCGAGTGCATGAACTTACTCGTCGAGTAGGTTGAAGTTTGCCTTGGACTCGTCGAGCCCCCCCAATGGACTCGGCGACTCCACCATGCAGACAACAACGATTTCGACTTTTTTCACTATTTTGCATCAAGTATCAAACAAGCAAGCCTAGACTCTGATACCACTGTTGGGTTTTGAGAAATCTAACACTTCCTAAGTGTGCATGCAACCCTAATAAACCTTGGATCTATGTTTGTCTAAATACATGCAAAATAATAAATTTTCCAAGGTTTATAACCTATCTAACATGGCATGGGGAACATTTCAACATAAAAAGAGTTAGAAGAGATTACATACCTTTTGGTGAGTTTGGTTCTAAGGAGTTTGAGGGCTAAGCACCAATAGTGTGAATGCCTCAAATGGAATCACAAAACACCACAAACTCTTGGAAAACTTTGAGAGAGTATACACACTTGTATAAAATCGGCCATACACATGCACACACACACACACTAGTTCACTAGTTTCCTCTTAGGCTCCATTTCATGCTCCATAAGCATGCTTATATAGTGTGCATGGTTAGGGTGAAACCCTAATAACCCATGTCTTTTCCTTTCCAAGGATCCATGGGTTAAAAGCTCCATGGATCATCCATGGACTTCCACATAAGCCTAGCCCATTAACAAATGAGTATTAGCCCACACTATATAAAACAAATAGCCCATAATCTAATTAGTCTTCCTTTTAATCTCTAAATTAATTCATAATTAATTTAAGACTAAAACTAATTAAATAACGTAACTTCATATTAATATATTATAACTCATAATATATTAATAAACATATGTGTATAACTCTCATAAAATTATCCATAATAGTTTGGATGAGATGCAACCCAAATGGACCATGCCAGTCGGGTCAAGTATATACCAAATAAGTTATGGACTTAGACACCTTGTCTAACAGCTATGACCTGGTCGGACTTTGTGACCAGGTTCATGGCAGAGTTTGCACCGGCTGTCGAGCTTCAGCAGCTGGCCAGGGAGTTTCTGGATATGAGACAGACGACAAAGACTATGGCAGATATCACCGCCAAGTTCCGGGAGAGGGCTTTGTTGGTGCCCCAGTATGCTGGTGACGAGGATATGAGGAGGACTCGTTATCACGATATGCTTCGAGCTGACATCTGGGAGCATGTTAGCTTTTCGGCATGCCCTACCTTGGACTCTATGATTGCCAGGGTGAGGGAGAGGGAGATAGATTTGGAGCACATCCGGAAACGGAAATTAAAGGAGGGACAGGCAGGAGAGGCTTCGGGGAAGAAGCCCAAGGGATCAGATGGTAGGCCGAAAGGCCAGTCAGGATCGGGCCGCTGCAGGAAGTGCAGCAGGCCGCATGATGGGGCATGCAGGATGGGATCATCAGGCTGCCACAAGTGCGGCAAGTCTGGGCACATCAGCAGGGATTGCACTGCTCCGACACCAGTTATTCAAACATCAGAGTTGCTGTGTTTCCGCTGCAACCAGAGGGGCCACAAGATGGCCAATTGCCCCCAGTTGATAGTTTCAGCGCCGGTGAAGGCGCCAGCTCCAGTGACCTTACGGATCACGGATGGCTGGCAGGGCAAGGCAGAGGCTCCGGTGGTGAGGAGCCGAGCATTCCAGTTGACTACCGAGGAGGCACACGTCGCACCCGATGTGGTGACGGGTATGATTCTTTCCCTCTATCTTTTGTTTTATGATGTTATGATATTGATATGTGCTCCGTGTGTATATGTATGCATTAGGATCGTTCCATGTGAACGGCATCCCAGTTCAGGTATTGTTCGACTCGGGTGCATCCCGATCATTCGTTTCTCTTGCGCTTAGCAAGGGGTTTCATGAGACTTCAGGCGAGTTAGATTGCCCTTTAGAGGTAGAGATTGCTGATGATCGATCGGTGCGAGCATCGATGGTGTTTCGAGATTGCGTTCTGTGTTTGTTTAAGGAGCGTTACCTGGTAGACTTGGTTCCCATTCCATTGCGTGGGAACAAGGTGATTATTGGCATGGATTGGTTGAGCCCTAATGGGGCGGTGATAGACTGCGCACAACAGCTAGTGCGGGTCACGACCCCAAGCGGGGGAGAGTTAGTGATTCATGGCGAAAGGCCGCAGTGTGGACCCACTGTATGTTCAGCAGCGAGGGCTAGGCGCTATCTTTAGTAGGGATGTGCAGGATATGTCGCGTATGTGATGGATACCCGGGAGGCGGGTAAGGCGACAGTGAGCGAGGTTCCGGTGGTTCGAGATTTTGCAGATGTTTTCCCGGAGGAGCTACCTGGGATACCTCCAAAGCAACAGGTGGAGTTCAAGATTGACCTTATCCCCGGTGCGGCTCTGATAGCCAAAGCACCGTATCGGTTGGCTCCTCCCGAGATGCAGGAGTTGTCTACGCAGCTGCAGGAGCTACTAGACAAGGGATTCATTCGTCCGAGCAGTTCGCCTTGGGGAGCCCCGATTCTATTTGTGAAGAAGAAGGATGGGTCGCATCGGATGTGTATAGATTACCGGGAGTTGAACAAGGTAACGGTGAAGAACCGTTACCCACTCCCGAGGATTGATGACCTCTTTGACCAGCTTGAGGGAGCGTCTTGGTTCTCCAAGATCGACTTGCGTTCGGGTTATCATCAGATGAGGGTCAGGGAGGAGGATACGCAGAAGACCGCCTTTCGGACGCGCTATGGCCACTATGAGTTTGTGGTGATGCCGTTTGGGCTCACCAATGCCCCTGCCGCGTTCATGGACCTCATGAACCGCGTTTGCAGACCGATGCTGGATCGGTCTGTGATAATCTTTATCGATGACATCTTGGTTTATTCCAAGAATCAGGAAGAGCATGAGGAACATCTGAGAGAGGTGCTAGAGACCCTGAGGAGAGAGAGCTTGTATGCCAAGTTCTCCAAGTGTGAGTTCTGGCTGCGCGAGGTGCAATTTCTTGGGCACCTCGTCAACTAGAACGGGATTCTGGTCGATCTGGCCAAGGTTGAGGCCGTGATGAGATGGGAGGTTCCGAAGTCTCCATCTGAGATTCGGAGTTTCCTGGGATTAGTAGGCTACTATCGGAGATTTATCCAGGATTTCTCCAAGATAGCCGTACCCCTGACGTGGCTGACGAAGAAAGCCGTGGTCTTTCGGTGGGGACCCGAGCAGCAGGCTGCATTTGAGACACTGAGACAAAGATTGTGCGAGGTGCCGATCTTAGCCCTGTCAGAGGGCGAAGAGGATTTTGTGGTTTACTGTGATGCGTCCATTTCAGGGTTGGGCGCAGTTCTGATGCAGAGGGGGCATGTCATTGCCTACGCTTCGAGGCAGCTCAAGCCTCACGAGGCGAACTACCCGACACATGATTTGGAGTTGGGGGCTGTGGTTTTTTCCCTCAAGATTTGGCGACATTACCTCTACGGGGTTCGATGTACCATCTACACGGACCACAAGAGTCTGAGGTACCTCATGGATCAGCCGAATCTAAACATGAGGCAGCGTCGGTGGTTGGATGTGGTGAACGATTATGATTGCGAGATCCTCTACCACCCGGGGAAGGCCAACATTGTGACCGATGCGCTTAGTCGCAAGGCGGCGCCGATCAGGGACATATGCATGAGGATGACCGTAGTGACTCCCCTATTGGAGCGAATTCGGGAGGCTCAACAGGAGGCTATCAAGGAGGAGCATCGGAAGAGCGAGCACGTGGTGGGTCAGGTGTCCTCCTTTGATTATGATAGCCGATGACTATTGACACTACACCGTAGGGTGTGGGTGCCGTATCACGGAGGCGTGCGCCAGATTTTGATGGAGGAGGTGCACAAGTCCCGATTCTCTATTCATCCCGGGGCGACGAAGATGTATAGGGATCTTCGTCTGGATTATTGGTGGCCCTGCATGAAGCGGGATGTGGCATGGTACGTTGAGCGGTGCTTGACCTGCAGGAAGGTCAAGGCCGAACATCAGAGACCGCATGGTAAGATGCAGCCGTTGGATATTCCCCTATGGAAATGGGAAGATATCACGATGGATTTTATTACGAAGCTTCCCAGGACCGCGCGTGGAGTGGATTCGATTTGGGCCATCGTGGATCGATTGACCAAGAGTGCTCACTTTATTCCGATTCAGGAGAGCATATCGGCAGGGAAATTGGCCGACATCTATATCAGGGAGATCGTGGTGCGACACGGGGTGCCGGTATCGGTGATCTCGTACAGGGATGTGCGTTTTACTTCCAGATTTTGGAAGAGATTTCATGATGAGTTGGGCACTCGTTTGCATTTTAGCACCACCTTTCACCCGCAGACGGATGGCCAGAGCGAGCGGACCATCCAAACTTTGGAGGATATGTTGCGTGCATATGTGCTAGACTTCGGTGGTAGCTGGGATACCTATCTTCCCCCGACCGAGTTCTCATACAACAACAACTATTACGCGAGTATTGACCATCCTCCTTTTGAGCTGTTGTACGGACGAAGGTGCAGGACCCTGATATGCTGGGGTAAGTTGGCCAGAGATTCATGGGGAGCACCGAAGTGGTGCTCAAGACGACCGAGAGGATCCAGCAGGTCCGGAGCAGGCTTCATACCGCTCAGAGTCGGCAGAAAAGTTACGCCGACAAGCATCGATCCGACTTGGAGTTCCAAGTCGGGGATATGGTTCTCCTGAAGGTGTCACCTTGGAAAGGCGTCATTCGATTCAGGAAGCGGGGCAAGATGGGCCCGAGATTCATCGGACCGTTCAGGGTTGTAGCCCGGGTGGGCAAGGTCGCGTATAGGCTGGATCTGCCAGCCGAGCTCAGCCAGATCCACAACACTTTCCATGTTTCTCAGCTGCGGAAGTGCCTAGTGGACGATTCAGCGGTAGTGCCGTTAGAGGATATTCAGGTTGATGACATCCTGAATTACATTAAGCGCCCAGTCGCAATCCTCGACAGGAAGTCGAAGGATTTGAGGAACAAGATGGTTGAGCTAGTGAAGGTGCAATGGCAACACCGCAGGGGTTCGGAATGGACTTGGGAGCTGATGGACGAGATGATTGAGCATTACCCCGAGCTGTTTCAGGATCGAGCAGCAGACTTCGAGGACGAAGTCTAAAATAAGTGGGGGAGATTTGTAGCACCTGGTTCCTGGTATGTAAATCTTATTTGAGTATTTTCCATTTTTAGCCTTGGATTCGGCGAGTCATAGATCCGACTCGCCGAGTAGGGATGGGACCTGGGACACGTTTAAGTTGGCGACTCGGCGAGTCCATATCCTGGACTCGGGGAGTCACCACTGTTGGATGAAACACTAAATTACAAGGGTTTGCACCCTATTTAAACCCTCATTTCCGCCCCAAGCTCGCCCCCATTCACCCTCAGAGCTCCCAACATCATTTATACCCTTATTCCTTGTGAGATTGAAGTGTTTTGGTGTGTTCTTGAAGATTTTGAGGAGAAAGAAGAGTAGATCAAGAAGAGGAGAAGGAGGCCAGTCATCTTTGTGTCATCTCAACGTTTTCCTTGAGGTATAGCTCGTTTCCCCTCTGTTTTCAAGCTTGTAGTCTCTTTTAGCTTCACGAAAGTCCTTCTTGAGCCATTCCCCAAACTTTTTTGTGCATTGTGGGTTGTAATAAGTTGTTAGCCTCTAGATCTAGGCATGATTTAGTCCCTGGAGCTTGGATCTAATGGCTTTATGGGGTCATATTGCATGAAAGCCCTAGATCTACCCCTTTTGGTGCACTTTGAGCCCTAAAACCTTCATTGGTGATTATCTACTCATAAAGTTGGAAACTTTACGTGTAATCCATGCCCTAGAAACCTAGATCTGTGAATGGCATGGACTGGAATCGAGCAAATCTGTGTATTTTGTAGGTGCATGGCAACGACTCGGCGAGTCGTTCATGTGACTCAGCAAGTCTGCTCGCGAGTCTCCGAATTTGTCCCCTTTTCGTAGTGTCGAGTGTGTAGTGAGTCACGGGGTGTGACTCAGTGAGTTGGAAGCTGAACTCATCTATGGAGGAACTCGGTGAGTCGATTCCCTAACTCGGCGAGTTCAAGGCAATCTCCTTAGATCAAGAACAGACTCGGCGAGCTGTTCATACAACTCGGCGAGTCTCCGCATAAGTATTCATCAGATGAAGATGAACTCGACGAGTTGTTCATACAACTCGGCGAGTAGGATGCAGGACTTGAATGTCAGTTTAGAAGAAGAACTCGTTGAGTCATAGCCTAACTCGACGAGTAGAAACAGGGACTCAGGACAATCGTATGGATAGGAACTCCGCGAGTTGGAGAGCCAACTCGGCGAGTCGGGTCAACTGAAAGTTGACTCTGAATTTGACTTAGGGCTAGACCTGGGGTAAAATGGTCATTTTACCCAAAGGACAGTTAGCAGTGTTTGATTGAGTATGTTGTGGGAATTGCAACCGGAGGATTTCTGGAGCAGCAGCAGTCAATCAGTTCCCAATCAGTTCAGCAGCTACTTTGAGGTGAGTTACCTTCCAGTAGTGGTGGGTCTACGGCCACAATGCCGGCCCACCAGTAGGAGTCGTATGTTTGATGATTGTCTTTGTGATATCATCTTGGTTGCTACTACCTATTATGTTATATGTTAGCATGATACGTTATATGTGATAGTAGTAGAGTTTGGTTGTTAGGACCGAAGGGTAGTCAGACACCCCAGAAATGTCTGAAAGTATGTGATGATATGTTTGTATGCTGGCCTGTTATGTTATGCGATAGAGGTAGTAGGAGGGGACCAGTCCCCGAGGATTGGTTGTTAGGACCGATGGGTAGTCAGCACCCCAGAATGGCTTGACATGGGTAGTCAGCACCCCAGAATGGCTTGACACGGGTAGGACAGCACCCCAGAATGGCCGTATGGGTAGGTCGGCACCCCAGAATGGCCGTACTGGGTAGTCAGGCACCCCAGAATAGCCTTGCAGTATGTATATTATGTGTTTGTATGGTATGTGGTACGATGGGGGGAACTCACTAAGCTTTGTGCTTACATTTTACAGTTTTGGTTTCAGGTACCTCTTCTTCGAAGGGGAAGGAGCTGGCGCGGTAGCGGCACATCATGCACACACTCTGGTTTCCGCATTTACGAGATTCACTGGGATTTGTACTCTGATATTTTGATGGGTTGTATGGTTTGGCTTTTAGACATGGTTTACGTTGTGTTATGGTTTGATCAAACAATGTCTTTAATTGTTCATGTTTTCTAAAGTAATGTTTTCAAAACAAAATTTTCAGACGTGAAAATTGGGTCGTTACATAGAGCCCAAATCTGAAGTTGCTACTTCAGATCTAAGTGTATTCTGGCCTAGAGAGTCATAAAGTATCAGCCTTGGGGGTGTAGGTGAAGCATGGTTGTCTTAAAACCTAGCACTAGAGTGTTTTTAGCTTAGATCTCCTTAGTTATACGTAAAGTTTACATGGGGAATGGACTTTGGAAGTATGGATCTATGATTTGGAGCCCCTGCATGGCTCGAAAAGCCACTGAATGGATTAAGAACTGGAGCGACTCGGCGACTTACATGGGTGGACTCAGCGAGTTCGATGAAGTTGGGCAGGGACTCAGCGAGTTGGAAGAACAACTCGGCAAGTCTATTGAAGATTTCCTTGGACTCTGCGAGTCAAGTTGCGAAACCCCAAACCCTTCGAGTTAAGACTCGAATCAGTGAGTTGAGTGGGGACTTAGTGAGTTGGACAGATCAGGACTCGGAAATCGGTAGACTCGACGATTCAGGGGCTGACTCAGTGAGTCAAGTCGCGAATGAAAGGATTCTGAGCTAATGAACTCGACGAGTCAGTAAGCAGACTCGGCAAGTAGGGTTGACTTGGAAAGTTGACTTTGACTAGGACATTGACTTTGACCACAGTTGACATTTGGAGATCGGTTAAGCTAAGTGATATATGTTTTGATATTGGTAGCTTGGGGAGCTAGTGGAGCAACGGTTAAGGGAATTGTCGGTCAACATCCAGAGGGGTTATCAGCAAGTTCAGCAGTACCAGGTGATTTTCCCTTTGTGTGAATGGGTCTAAGGCCACAATGCCGACCCATGTAGTTATGAGTAGAAGACCCGGGGGTTAGCCCTAGGCACAGTATGCTAGTATGATATTCAGGATGAGGTCCAATGATACCGAGCGGGTGCCCAAGGAATGGTTTATGTGATAGTTTATACTTGTTGTCTGTGTGATACATATATGTGCCTGGTAGGGAGGTGAGTGTGGGCGAGGTCACGTATTTCACCAATAGCAGAGTGTGGACGGCGTTCCACATCTCATTAGCAGTAGAGTAGGGGCGAGGCCCAAGTTAGGGAAAGAGTGAGTGTGGGCTGGGGCCGTATCTCACCAGTAGGGGCGTGGACAGGGTTCCATGACTCATCTGTAGCAGGACAAGGCCGAGGCCCAAGATAGGCGAGGCCTCAGAACAGGATTTATTAGTACATGTTAGCTTATGTGTTGTTATATGCTTATGTGCTATTATATGTTAGCGGGCGTGGCCCAATATTTGAAGTATGTAGTTATGCATGATATGTGGTAGTTGGGGATGTAACGATGTAAATTTTAAAACCAATTTTTTTCATTTTTGTAAACATCAAAACATCGATTAATATTTCAAATTCAAACATAAACAACATTGTCACAACAGAATACATCCCAAAGATCATAAAAATAGTTTTCCCCCGATAATGTGTACGATCACCTCGGCGCCTTCCCACGGTCCTTGCTAGTACCTGAAACACATAACACAACAACTGTAAGCATAAATGCTTAGTGAGTTCCCCAAAATACAACTTACGCACATACGCCTTTCCAGGCCCTAACCTTCCGGTCCATGTGTCTCAGGGGACTTCCATCCCGACTAGGTAAACCTTCCGGTCCTATCCATGTCAACCTTATGGTCCACATCACAACGCCTTCCGGCCCATAACCTATTCGCCTTCCGGACCATAATATAATGCCTTCCGGCCCATATCAAGCATATTATACAGGGCACATATAACGAATAACTTATCACACATAATACATATATCTCATAGCATATCCGACCTTCCGGTCACACAGTCAACCCTTCCGGGTACAGTATAGTGAGAAAACTCACCTCGTGGAAAGTCTAAGATCTCAAATCCTCGCTATCACCGAATCCACACGACGGCTCTACCTCGCCTAAACATAAAAATATCATTTAATACACAAAGACTTCCACCACTAAAACTTTACCCCTTATCATCATTCGTCAGAGGGTAAAAAACCATTTTACCCTTCCTTAACCAAAAGTCCTCATGTTGACCAAAACCCTAAAAGTCAAAAACAGTCAACCCTGAGAGTACGCGGGGCGTACTGCTAGATGTACGCGGGGCGTACATCGCCAATCCCCTGGATTGGGGTCTCCACCCTGTACGCTGCGCGTACTGGAAGTTACGCCCAGCGTAACCATCAGAATCAGCCACTCTTCATTTCTGGTCTTAATCGGTTAAGCCATTACTCCAACTTCTAGATCCGACTCTTTTAGTGTGTCTAAACCCATAAAGTTGAGACCTTTAAGCCTTAGCATGGCTGTAAAGGCTCCAACATCACATAACAACAATCTATTCCAACTCAAGGACCTAGATCTCATGCATGGTGCAATACCCACGTCCAAGATGCCATTTTTATGAGTCTACAACTCCAATAAATCAGAAATATGAAGTATCTAAGCTTATGGAGGCCATTTGCACAAAAAGTCTCCACCTTTGGGACTTAAATCCTAGAAAATGACACCTTAAGCATATAACATGAACCAAGTGACATGATCCGAACTTTTTACCTAAAAATGAAGCTTTAACCCTTGCAAAGCTCAGATCTACACTTGAGCACCACTTCTAGCCTGTCCAACATGCTCTTCTTCTCCTTTTCAACCTTGGAATGGCACCACCAAGCTTAGAATACACACACAATGGCTAAAGAACGAATGTACACTCTTTTTAGGGTTTCACTCTGAGGGATGGTGGCTGAGAAGTCGAGCCACACACTCCTTTTATACCCCTCCAAAGGAAATTAGTGTTTGGATCTGAATAAGTTACCTCGGGCGTAACCTTGGGTACGCCCAGCGTACCTGAGGGGGAACGCGTCCAAATGAGGCGCGCGAGTACGCGCAGCGTACACCTTGTACGCCCAATGTACTCGCCTACCATGAAAACCCTAAATTATCAACTTAACCAAGATGCAAGGCCAAAAGAAGAATACCTGGATTTCGGGCTGTTACAATTCTCCCCCACTAGAATCAGACTTCGCCCCCGAAGTCTCATACTGCAAACAACTCTGGATACTGATCCCGCATCTCAGGCTCGGACTCCCATGTCAGCTCGGACCCCTTCCGATGTTGCCACTGCACTTGTACTAGGGGTACTTCCTTGTTCCTCAGAACCTTAGCTTTCCGATCTCGGATCGCTACTGGTCTCTCCACATATTTCAGGCCTGCATCCACCTGAATATCATCCAATGGCACCACTGTCGACTCGTCGGCAATACATTTCCTCAACTGCGAGACATGAAAGGTATCATGGATCTGCCCCAACTCAGTAGGTAGATCCAACTGGTAGCCTACCCATCCTACCCTAGCAATTACCTTGAAGGGTCTAATATACCGGAGTCCTAACTTGCCCCTCTTCCTGAATCGTATCACTCCTTTCCAAGGAGAGACCTTTAGGAGCACAAGGTCACCAACCTCAAACTCGAGCTCGGACCGCCGCCTGTCCGCATAACTCTTTTGGCAACTCTGCGCGGTCAACAACCTCTGCCTGACCTGCTGAATCTTCTCGGTCGTCTGGAGTACAATCTCCGTGCTACCCATCACCCGCTGCCCCACCTCTCCCCAGTAGAGGGGGGGTGCGACACCTCCGACCATACAACAGCTCAAAGGGTGGCATACCAATGCTCGAATGATGGCTGTTGTTGTACGAAAACTCTGCTAAAGGTAGATAGGTGTCCCAGCTCCCTCCAAAATCCAAAACACATGCTCGGTGCATATCCTCAAGCGTCTGAATTGTTCGCTCGCTCTGTTCGTCTGTCTGCGGGTGGTATGCGGTACTGAAATGCAGTCTCGTACCCAACTCCTCATGAAACTTCTTCCAAAACCTTGAAGTAAAACGCACATCCCGATCTGAAACAATCGACATCAGAACCCCATGCCGCGATACCACCTCCCTCAAGTATAATTCTGCCAACTGCTCCGCAGAAGAGCTCTCGCTGATAACTAGAAAATGAGCGCTCTTCGTCAATCTATCCACGATCACCCAAATCGCATCGACACCCCTCGCATTCCGCGGCAATTTACTGATAAAATCCATGGTAATCTGTTTACACTTCCATTTGGGAATCTATAGCGGCTGCAATTTACCGTGCGGACGCTGGTGCTCGGCCTTAACCTGTCGACAAGTCAGGCATCTCTCAACAAACCATGCAACATTCCTTTTCATCCAGGGCCACCAATACTCCTTCCTTAGGTCCAAATACATTTTCGTAGCCCCGGGATGAATTGAGAATTTCGATCGATGCGCTTCGTCCATCAAAATAGTACGCGTACCGCCCACAAACGGTACCCAAATCCGACCCTGAAAAGTCATAAGCCCTCGACCATCCGAAACGATTCCTGATACCTGACCTACAACCCGCTCCCTCTTCTGGTTGTCTGGTTTTGCAGCCTCAGCCTGAGCTCCTCGAATGGTATCTAAAATCAGGGTCATCACCGTCAACCTCATACAAATATCTCAGATCGGGGCGTTTTCCACCCTTCGGCTCAACGCATCGGCTACCACATTAGCCTTGCCCGGGTGGTACAGGATCTCACAATCGTAATCCTTTACCACATCCAACCACCTCCTCTATCGCATATTCAGATTTGGCTGATCCATCAAGTACTTCAAGCTCTTATGGTCCGTGTATACCGTACACCGAACCCCATACAAATAGTGTCGCAAGATCTTGAGGGCAAACACCACAGCCCCCAATTCCAGGTCGTGGGTGGGATATCTCGACTCATGAGGCTTCAACTGCCTCGAAGCATACGCTATCACATGACCCCTCTGCATAAGCACCGCCCCCAAACCCGATATAGAGGCATCACAGTACACGACAAAATCCTCCATCCCTTCCGGGAGTGCAAGCACCGGAGCCTCGTATAATTTCTGACGAAGCGTCTCGAATGAGGACTGCTGCTACGGTCCCCATGAAAACGTAACACCCTTCCGGATCATCCTAGTAAGTGGCACAACGAACTTGGAGAAATCCTTGATAAACCTGCGATAATATCCAGCCAAACCCAGAAAACTCCTGATCTCGGTGGGCGATCTCGACACCTCCCACCTCAACACCGCCTCAATCTTGGCCGGGTCGACCAATATCCCTTTCTGGTTAACAAGATGCCCGAGGAACTGGACCTCTCGTAACTAGAAATCACACTTGGAGAACTTGGCATACAGTCTCTCCGATCTCAAAACCCCAAGAATCTCCCTCAAATGTTCCTCATGCTGATCCCTAGTCCTCGAATACACCAGAATATCATCGATGAATACGATCACCGACCGATCCAGCATCGGCCGACACACCCGGTTCATAAGATCCATGAACGCGGCCAGGGAATTGGTGAGCCCAAAAGGCATCACGACAAACTCATAATGTCCATAACGAGTCCTGAAAGCAGTCTTCTGGATATCTTCCTCTCGAACCCTCATCTGATGGCAGCCCGACCTCAAGTCAATCTTGGAAAACCAAGATGCCCCCTACAACTGATCGAACAGATCGTCGATCCTAGGTAACGGATACCGGTTCTTAACCTTCAACTTGTTCAACTCCCAGTAATCGATACACATCCGGTGTGAACCATCCTTTTTCTTGACGAACAAAATCGGTGCTCCCCAAGGTGAGCTACTCGGTCGAATAAACCCCTTCCCCAACAGCTCCTGAAGCTGCGAGGATAACTCTTGCATTTCCGGTGGAGCGAGATGATAAGGAGCCTTGGCGACGCCGCTCCCGGAACCAAATCTATACGAAACTCCACTTGCCTTTCCGGAGGCACACCTGGTAACTCTTCGGGCAACACATCCGAAAACTCGTATACTACAGGTCCGTCATCAACCGAATTGGGCCTCCCTGCGGCCACTCGAGTATCCATCAGGTAGGCTATGAATCCATTGCAGCCCTGCTGCAAACTCTGCCTCGCCCTGGCAGCCGAACAAAACATCGACCCACACCGGGTCCCCTCGCCATACACAGTAAGCACTCCCCCACTAGGGTCTCGAATAGTCACCAGCTGTCTCTCACAGTCAATGACTGCCCCAAATTTACTTAACCAATCCATGCCCACGATGACGCAGACATCCCCCATCGCTATAGGAAGCAAGTCTATAGGGAATTTGACCCTAAAACTCTCGAGCACACATCCTCGAATCACTTCAGTGGCGTATACCGCTTTCTCATCCTCTATAGAAACTCGCAGGGGTCGACTCATCACCTCCCGATCAATACCGATGTGCTAGCTAAAAGCCAACGATACAAAAGACCGACTCGCACCCGAGTCAACTAATACCAAAGCAGGTACAGAATTCATGAGAAAAGTACCTATGCATATCATAATATAAGCACAATATCTTAGCATAAAAGTAAATACGTGAAAGAATACATACCAGCTATGAAATCAGGCGCCGCGCGAACCTCCTCCGCAGTCAACTGGAAAGCTCTTCCATGAGCCTTCGGAGCCTCGGCCTTCACTGGCCGAGTCTCGATAACGCTGGTAGCAAGCGTAGAACCCTGGCGAAGCTGGGGGCACTCGGCCTTCCGGTGGCCGGTCTGGTTGCAATGAAAGCAAACCATAAATCCCTTGGGGCAATCCCTAGCAATGTGCCCCTCCTTGCCACACTTGTAGCAAGCACCCGATCGACATGAACCCTCGTGACCCTTGCTGCACTTTCCGCAAGTGCGGCCCTTCTGACCTCCCGACCTCGAATCGACGGACTTGGTCCGCTTGGCTGCCGGCTGAGACTGAGCCGGCTGCCGATCCACCCGTTGAGACTCGGCCTCCTCCCTGGCCTAGGTCTCCATCTCGATCTCACGCTTCCTGGCATTCGCCTGAAGCTCAACAAAAGTTTGCTATGACAAGTTCGATACGAACTCCCGGATATCCCTCCTCAGCACACCCAAATACCGGCTCATCCGAGCCTTCTCCGTGGACACCTGCTTAGGGCAAAACATCGCCCTCTCATGAAACTTCCGCGTGATCACCGTGACAGAATCATTACCCTGCTTGAGGGTCAAGAACTCCTGAACCAACCGTTCCCTCTCCACCGGGGGAACGTACTCGTCTCTGAACATAGTAGTAAACCTCTCCCAAGTCACAACTGAAACCTCCGCCAGAGTGAAGCTCGCCGTCACGAACTTCCACCAATCCTTTGCTCCCAGGCGGAGCTGGTTCAAGGCGAATCGTACCCTCAGATGCTCCGGAAATGAACAAGTGTAGAAGCATCCCTCGATATCAGCAATCCATCTCATCGCAGTGATCGGATCCTGCATCTCATCAAACTCGGGTGGCTTCGTGTTGCTGAACTCTCGGAACAGCAAGGAGTCACCTCCCTATGGTCTGGCTGCAGCCACAGCTGCCGTAACTGCAGCGGCTGCGACCTCAGTCACCGCGGCGTACCGCTTATCAAAAGTCTCCATCAGTGTGGTCTTAATGGACCCAAACATCTCCGGAATCTCAGCCCGGATCGCTGCAGCCACCTCCTCATGAATCATCTGATGAAGCTCCTCGTCACTCACACTGCTCGTACCAGGTCTGTGGCGTGGTCCAACCATGATGCCTCTGAAATACAACATAGAAATATCAGAGACTCTATCGAGCATAATCGCACTCGATAACGCAACCCTACTCAGTCGCCGATACCCATGGATTTTTACTTGGGTTGCCCACTTACCCGGTGTCTTCGGTAGTACGGGCCCAATACTACCAACTACACCGCATCAGCGTTCACCCCAAGTCCTCCTCCCCAGAACCCGGATCATGAGTACTCTATTCTTGCCATGCACTAGCTACCCACTCGCTCTCAAAGCACCTCATAGGAGCAGATTTCCCTAGACTAAGGCATCACAAATCAGGCCACTCTAGTCCTAATATGAATACCTAGTATACTAGTATGCGTATTATATCATATAATATCTCATAACACATATTGTAAGAGTATTTTGGGGAGTCTACCATTCGGGCGCTGGCTGACCGTACACACTTCTTCTTCTTTGGTTGTTTCAAAATCACTTATCAAATTTTTATTGATTTTAATAATTAAAAAATTCTCAAATCCCCGGTTTGAGTTCAGTTACGCCCGAAGGTGTATCTGAATCCCTCAAACCAAGGCTCTGATACCAACTTGTAACGACGTAAATTTTGAAACCAATTTTTTTCAGTTTTGTAAACAACAAAACATCGATTAATATTTCAAATTCAAACGTAAACAATATTGTCACAACAGAATACATCCCAAAGATCATAAAAATAGTTTTCCCCCGATAATGTGTACGATCACGCCGGCGCCTTCCCACGGTCCTCGCTAGTACCTGAAACACATAACAGAACAACTGTAAGTATAAATGCTTAGTGAGTTTCCCAAAATACAACTTACGCACATACGCCTTTCCAGGCCCTGACCTTCCGGCCCATGTGTCTCAGGGGGCTTCCGTCCCGACTAGGTAAACCTTCCGGTCCTACCCACGTCAACCTTACGGTCCACATCACAACGCCTCCGACCCATAACATATTCTCCTTCCGGCCCATATCAAGCATATCATACATGGCACATATAACGAATAACTTATCACACATAATACATATATCTCATAGCATATCCGACCTTCCGGTCACACAGTCAACCCTTTCGGGTACAGTATAGTGAGAAAACTCACCTCGTGGAAAGTCTAAGATCTCGTGTCCTCGCTATCACCGAATCCACACGACGGCTCTACCTCGCCTAAACATAAAAATATCATTTAATACACAAAGACTTCCACCACTAAAACTTTACCCCTTATCATCATTGCTCAGAGGGTAAAAGACCATTTTAGCCTTCCTTGACCTAAAGTCCTCATGTTGACCAAAACCCTAAAAGTCAACAAAAGTCAACCCTGAGAGTACGCGGGGCGTACTGCTAGATGTACGCGGGGCGTACATCGCCAACCCCCTGGATCGGGGTCTCCACCCAGTACGCTGCGCGTACTGGAAGTTACGCCCAACATAACCATCAGAATCAGCCACTCTTCATTTCTGGTCTTAATCGGTTAAGCCATTACTCCAACTTCTAGATCCGACTCTTTTAGTTTGTCTAAACCCACAAAGTCGAGACCTTTAAGCCTTGGCATGGCTGTAAAGGCTCCAACATCACATAACAACAATCTATTCCAACTCAAGGACCTAGGTCTCATGCATGGTGCAATACCCACGTCCAAGATGCCATTTTTATGAGTCTACAACTCCAATAGATCAGAAATATGAAGTATCTAAGCTTATACAGGCCATTTGCACAAAAAGTCTCCACCTTTGGGACTTAAACCCAAGAAAATGAAACCTTAAGCATATAACATGAACCAAGTGACAAGATCTGAACTTTTTACCTGAAAATGAAGCTTTAACCCTTGCAAAGCTCAGATCTACACTTGAGCACCACTTCTAGCCTCTCCAACAAGCTCTTCTTCTCCTTTGCAACCTTGGAATGGCACCACCAAGCTTAGAATACACACACAATGGCTAAAGAACGAATGTACACTCTTTTTAGGGTTTCACTCTGAGGGATGGTGGCTGAGAAGTCGAGCCACACACTCCTTTTATACCCCTCCAAAGGAAATTAGTGTTTGGATCTGAATAAGTTACGTCGGGCGTAACCTTGGGTACGCCCAGCGTACTTGAGGGGGAACGCGTCCAAATGAGGCGCGCGAGTACGTGCAGCGTACACCTTGTACGCCCAATGTACTCGCCTACCATGAAAACCCTAAATTATCAACTTAACCAAGATGCAAGGCCAAAAGAAGAATACCTGGATTTCGGGCTGTTACAATTCTCCCCCACTAGAATCAGACTTCGCCCCCGAAGTCTCATACTGCAAACAACTCTGGATACTGATCCCGCATCTCAGGCTCGGACTCCCATGTCAGCTCGGACCCCTTCCGATGTTGCCACTGCACTTGTACTAGGGGTACTTCCTTGTTCCTCAGAACCTTAGCTTTCCGATCCCTGATTGCTACTGAATACGATCACCGACCGATCCAGCATCGGCTGACACACCCGGTTCATAAGATCCATGAACGCGGCCGGGGAATTGGTGAGCCCAAAAGGCATCACAATAAACTCATAATGTCCATAACGAGTCCTGAAAGCAGACTTCTGGATATCTTCCTCTCGAACCCTCATCTGATGGTACCCCGACCTCAAGTCAATCTTGGAAAACCAAGATGCCCCCTGCAACTGATCGAACAGATCGTCGATCCTAGGTAACGGATACCGGTTCTTAACCTTCAACTTGTTCAACTCCCAGTAATCGATACACATCTGGTGTGAACCATCCTTTTTCTTGACGAACAAAATCGGTGCTCCCCAAGGTGAGCTACTCGGTCGAATAAACCCCTTCCCCAACAGCTCCTGAAGCTGCGAGGATAACTCTTGCATTTCCGGTGGAGCGATGAAAGCTGGGGGCACTCGGCCTTCCGGTGGCCGGTCTGGTTGCAATGAAAGCAAACCATAAATCCCTTGGGGCAATCCCTAGCAATGTGCCCCTCCTTGCCACACTTGTAGCAAGCACCCGATCGCACTTTTCGCAAGTGCGGCCCTTCTGACCTCCCGACCTCGAATCGACGGACTTGGTCCGCTTGGCTGCCGACTGAGACTGAGCCGGCCGCCGATCCACCCGTTGAGACTCGGCCTCCTCCCTGGCCTAGGTGTCCAACTCGATCTCACGCTTCCTGGCATTCGCCTGAAGCTCAACAAAAGTTTGCTATGACAAGTTCGATACGAACTCCCGGATATCCCTCCTCAGCACACCCAAATACCGACTCTTCCGAGCCTGCTCCGTGGACACCTGCTTAGGGCAAAACATCGCCCTCTCATGAAACTTCCGCGTGATCACCGTGACAGAATCATTACCCTGCTTGAGGGTCAAGAACTCCTGAACCAACCGTTCCCTCTCCACTGGGGGAACGTACTCGTCTCTGAACATAGTAGTAAACCTCTCCTAAGTCACAACTGAAACCTCCGCCAGAGTGAAGCTCGCCGTCACGAACTTCCACCAATCCTTTGCTCCCAGGCGGAGCTGGTTCAAGGCGAACCGTACCCTCAGATGCTCCGGAAATGAACAAGTGTAGAAGCATCCCTCGATATCAGCAATCCATCTCATCGCAGTGATCGGATCCTGCGTCTCGTCAAACTCGGGTGGCTTCGTGTTGCTGAACTCTCGGAACAGCAAGGAGTCACCTCCCTATAGTCTGACTGCAGCCACAGCTGCGATAACTGCAGCGGCTGCGACCTCAATCACCGCGGCGTACCGCTTATCAAAAGTCTCCATCAGTGTGGTCTTAATGGACCCAAACATCTCCGGAATCTCAGCCCGGATCGCTGCAGCCACCTCCTCATGAATCATCTGATGAAGCTCCTCGTCACTTACACTGCTCGTACCAGGTCTGTGGCGTGGTCCAACCATGATGCCTCTGAAATACAACATAGAAATATCAGAGACTCTATCGAGCATAATCGCACTCGATAACGCAACCCTACTCAGTCGCCGATACCCATGGATTCTTACTTGGGTTGCCCACTTACCCGGTATCTTCGGTAGTACGGGCCCAATACTACCAACTACACCGCATCAGCGTTCACCCCAAGTCCTCCTCCCCAGAACCCGGATCATGAGTACTCTATTCTTGCCATGCACTAGCTACCCACTCGCTCTCAAAGCACCTCATAGGAGCAAATTTCCCTAGACTAAGGCATCACAAATCAGGCCACTCTAGTCCTAATATGAATACCTAGTATACTAGCATGCGTATCATATCATATCATATCTCATAACACATATTGTAAGAGTATTTTGAGGAGTCTACCGTTCGGGCGCTGGCTGACCGTACACACTTCTTCTTCTTTGGTTGTTTCAAAATCACTTATCAAATTTTTATTGATTTTATTAATTAAAAATTTCTCAAATCCCCAGTTTGAGTTCAGTTACGCCCGAAGGTGTATCTGAATCCCTCAAACCAAGGCTCTGATACAAACTTGTAACGACGTAAATTTTAAAACCAATTTTTTTTTCAGTTTTGTAAACAACAAAACATCGATTAATATTTCAAATTCAAACGTAAACAATATTGTCACAACAGAATACATCCCAAAGATCATAAAAATAGTTTTCCCCCGATAATGTGTACGATCACGCCGGCGCCTTCCCACGATCCTCGCTAGTACCTGAAACACATAACAGAACGACTGTAAGTATAAATTCTTAGTGAGTTTCCCAAAATACAACTTACGCACATACGCCTTTCCAGGCCCTGACCTTCCGGTCCATGTGTCTCAGGGGGCTTCCGTCCCGACTAGGTAAACCTTCCGGTCCTACCCACGTCAACCTTACGGTCCACATCACAACGCCTTCCGACCCATAACATATTCTCCTTCCGGCCCATATCAAGCATATCATACATGGCACATATAACGAATAACTTATCACACATAATACATATATCTCATAGCATATCCGACCTTTCGGTCACACAGTCAACCCTTTCTGGTACAGTATAGTGAGAAAACTCACCTCGTGGAAAGTCTAAGATCTCGTGTCCTCGCTATCACCGAATCCACACGATGGCTCTACCTCGCCTAAACATAAAAATATCATTTAATACACAAAGACTTCCACCACTAAATCTTTACCCCTTATCATCATTCCTCAGAGGGTAAAAGACCATTTTACCCTTCCTTGACCTAAAGTCCTCATGTTGACCAAAACCCTAAAAGTCAACAAAAGTCAACCCTGAGAGTACGCGGGGCGTACTGCTAGATGTACGCGGGGCGTACATCGCCAACCCCCTGGATCGGGGTCTCCACCCAGTACGCTGCGCGTACTGGAAGTTACGCCCAACATAACCATCAGAATCAGCCACTCTTCATTTCTGGTCTTAATCGGTTAAGCCATTACTCCAACTTCTAGATCCGACTCTTTTAGTTTCTCTAAACCCACAAAGTCGAGACCTTTAAGCCTTGGCATGGCTGTAAAGGCTCCAACATCACATAACAACAATCTATTCCAACTCAAGGACCTAGGTCTCATGCATGGTGCAATACCCACGTCCAAGATGCCATTTTTATGAGTCTACAACTCCAATAGATCAGAAATATGACGTATCTAAGCTTATAGAGGCCATTTGCACAAAAAGTCTCCACCTTTGGGACTTAAACCCAAGAAAATGACACCTTAAGCATATAACATGAACCAAGTGACAAGATCTGAACTTTTTACCTGAAAATGAAGCTTTAACCCTTGCAAAGCTCAGATCTACACTTGAGCACCACTTCTAGCCTCTCCAACAAGTTCTTCTTCTCCTTTGCAACCTTGGAATGGCACCACCAAGCTTAGAATACACACACAATGGCTAAAGAACGAATGTACACTCTTTTTAGGGTTTCACTCTGAGGGATGGTGGCTGAGAAGTCCAGCCACACATTCCTTTTATAGCCCCTCCAAAGGAAATTAGGGTTTGGATCTGAATAAGTTACGCCGGGCGTAACCTTGGGTACGCCCAACGTACCTGAGGGGGAACGAGTCCAAATGAGGCGCGCGAGTACGCGCAGCGTACACCTTGTACGCCCAACGTACTCACCTACCATGAAAACCCTAAATTATCAACTAAACCAAGATGCAAGGCCAAAAGAAGAATACCTGGATTTCGGGCTGTTACAGGGGAACTCACTATGCTTCGTGGTTACTGATGCGGGCCCTAGTGCGGAGGATCGGGCCCTTGCGTTCCTTGAGGCCCACGATCATGTGACTAAAGGGGCTTCACGGAAGTAGCCATAACTTTGGCTACGAATCTCTGTTTTAGGTCTACGACCAGTCAAATAGAAGCTTGGAGCAAGGAGCACGTCTAGATAAGTCCCCAAAGGGGACTTACCCATTTTTGAGTCCAGATATCGCTTTCTAAATGGAGTTATGAACAATTTTGTTATTTTTCCTTAATTTTTGGGTTTTGTTTTTGGTTTTGTATTTGGCCCATGGACTTTTAGGGTTTCATTTTAATTTCTGCTTCTTATTTAACTATTTTTGATGTAATTTGGACGGTCGATCATCAATTTTATGAACTTTCGATTTTCTCCCAAATTCTGTGTGTTAATCCAGATTTGAAGCCAATCCCATGGTATTCGTAGAATCAACGTGGTTTTGAAAAGATTGTCCCGGCTATTCTTTTAGAATCAAAAGGGTTCATTCTTGTTTATCTTTGTGTTGTTTTTTGCACTACATCAGTTGGTATCAGAGCCGAATTCCTAGTTCAAAATGCCTCCGAGGAGAAACAGGACGCCCGCTAATGTTCGTGAGCAAGAACTAGAAGAACGTATTATGGCACGAATGGAGGAGAGGATGGATCAAATGGTTGACCAACTGACTGATAGGATGGTCGAACTGATGAATCGAGGAGGGCAAAGGTCTCGAACATATTCTCAAGTGGAAGATGGTGAATTTGGGAACCTGTTCGGCGGCAGTGACGGTTCATATTTTGAAGACGATCTAGAAAGGCGGCCAAGGCGTGATCATAGAGGTGACAATAGGCGTTGGGAGGCCGGAATGAGAATTGATATCCCGGAATTCGACGGGGTCAGTTTGAATCCGGAGGGGTTCATTGACTGGTTGGCTACTGTTGATGAAGTTTTTGAGTTCAAAGAAGTCCCTGAAAACAAAAGAGTGTCATTGATTGCTACCAGGCTATGTGGTAGGGCATATGCATGGTGGCAACAACTGAAACTGACACGAGACAGGCTTGGAAAGTCAAAGGTCGTGACTTGGAGGAAGATGAAGAAGTGTTTACGATCCAACTTCCTACACCATAATTTTCAAAGGTTGATGTACCAACAGTTGCAAAATCTGAAGCAGGGTGCCAAATCAGTTGATGATTACAAAACTGAGTTCTACCAATTGATTGCACGAAACGATATCCAGGAGACGGAGGAACAACTCGTTGCTCGATATATTGGGGGTCTACGGGTCCAAATCATGGACTCTGTAAATATGTTTGACCCGGTATCTATTTCTGAAGTGCACCAACGGGCGTTGGCTTTTGAGAAACAAAGTCGTCGAGTGGGCGGTTCGTCTTCAACTGCCAATATTGGAGGAAGTTCCGGGACGGGTGGTATGGTACCCCGTGTTGTGGCTAATCAACAAAGACCGACATCTAATAGTGTTGGACCAAATCCTAGGACAACTGTTAGTAGCATCTTGAAGTGTTTTAGTTGTGGGGAGACAGGTCACCGACAATAAGAGTGCAAGAAGGTTGGAAAACATCATTTGTTTGCTGCGCAAGATGACTGGCAAAATGATGATGCCGGTGAAAATTACGAAGATCCCCCTGTGTATGACAAAGAGCATCAATGCGAAGAGGAAGTTGTGACTGGAGATGTGGGGGTAAATTTGGTGGTAAGGTGGTCTTGTTTTACACCAAAAGTTGTTGGTGATGATTTGCTCAAACACAACATCTTTCAGTCGACATGTAATATTTTGGGAAAGGTTTGTACTTTTGTTATTGATTCAGGAAGTTGTGATAACCTTATATCTGAAGAAGCAGTTCAAAAGTTGGCTTTGAAAACAGAAAATCGCCCTAAGCCTTACAAGCTACAGTGGCTTAAGAAGGGTGGCGAGGTCACTGTATCTAAACGAGCCCTTCTTCAATTTTCTGTTGGTACCACGTATAAAGATGATGTGTGGTGTGATGTGGTTGCTATGGATGCTTGTCATTTGTTGTTGGGCAGACCTTGGGAGTATGATCGTAACATAGATCATAACGGGCGGACTAATACTTACAGTTTCTTGTTTGGTGGTGTGAAGATAACATTGGTTCCCAATAAGCCAAAGGAGCCAGTTCCGAGACCTTCGGGTACTCTATTGACCCTTAATCAGTTTGAAGATGAGTTTGAGGCGGAAGGTGAAATTTTTGTATTGCTCGGGAAGGAAGTTGCTAAGGAGGTTGAAATTCCTGAGGCTATGGTTCCTCTGCTCAAGGAATTCGCTGATGTTTTCCCTAATGAATTACCTGATGGTTTGCCACCTTTACGTGACATCCAGCATCATATTGATCTACAACCAGGAGCTCAGTTGCCTAATAGGCCACATTACAGAATGAGTCCCGGAGAGCATGAGGAGTTGCGACGACAGGTGGAGGACTTGATTTCAAAAGGTCATGTTCGGGAGAGCATGAGCCCGTGTGCTGTTCCTGCTTTGTTGACTCCTAAAAAGGATGGTACTTGGCGTATGTGTGTTGATAGTCGCGCCATCAATAAGATCACGGTGAGGTACAGATTTCCAATTCCTCGACTTGATGACCTACTTGACCAGATTAGCGGTGCCTCTATCTTTACGAAATTGGACTTGAAGAGCGGGTACTATCAGATTCGACTTAGGCCTGGGGATGAGTGGAAGACTGCCTTCAAGACTCGTGAAGGATTGTATGAGTGGTTGGTGATGCCTTTTGGTTTATCAAACGCTCCTAGTACATTTATGCGTGTGATGAACCAGTTGTTCAGGCCCTTTATTGGTAAATTTGTAGTCGTTTATTTTGATGACATACTTATTTACAGTGCTACTTTTGGTGAGCATGTCAACCATGTGAGGCAGGTTTTGATCGTGCTTCGACGGGATAGTTTGTATGCGGCTATGAAGAAATGTGTGTTTATGGTTCCTAAAGTCTTGTTCTTGGGGTACGTTGTTTCTGGGGAAGGAATACAGGTGGACGAGTCTAAAGTAGCAGCTGTCAGACAATGGCCAAGTCCAACTACCATCACTGAAGTTCGAAGCTTTCATGGCCTTGCTTCATTATATAGGAGGTTTATTCCAAACTTTAGTTCTATTATGGCACCGGTGACTGATTGTACGAAAGGGAAGACCTTTACTTGGTCCGAAGCAGCAGAATCAACTTTCCAATTAGTAAAAGAGAAGCTTACTACATCACCGATTCTTGTATTGCCAGACTTTTCTCAAGTGTTTGAATTACACACGGATGCTTCCAAGGTTGGGATTGGAGCAGTTCTAAGTCAAGGAGGACGATCGGTTGCTTATTTTAGTGAGAAGTTGATGGGGCCAAAGCTGCGTTATAGCACTTATGATGTTGAGTTCTACGCAGTGGTCCAAGCTGTGAAGCATTGGCGCCATTATCTATTTCATAAGGAATTTGTTTTGTTTACAGATCATGATTCATTAAGACATATTCGCAGTCAAGATAAGGTGTCATACAAACATGGGAGGTGGATGTCGTTCTTGGAAAAATTCACTTTCGTGGTGAAACACAAGTCTGGGATGTCAATTCGGGTGGCTGATGCATTGAGTTGAAGGAGTAATTTGCTAGTTTCCATGAGGGTTGGTGTGCCGGGGATGGATGTCCTCATGGAGCAGCTAACGGTTGATCCTTATTTTTCTGTTGTTCTGCAGGGTATATAATCTGGATAGATGTCTGATTTTCTACTGCATGAAGGGTTTCTTTTCAAAGGCAATCAATTGTGCATCCCTGATTCTAGGCTCCGCCTTCAAATAATTAGGGAGCTGCATGGTGAAGGGCATGTCGGCCGAGATCGCACTTTACAGTTGGTACAATCCTCTTATTTTTGGCCTACAATGCACAAGGAGGTGGATAGATATGTTAAACGATGTCGAATCTGTCAGGTGTCAAAGGGCACATCTACCAATGCAGGACTCTATATGCCTTTGCCGGTTCCATCACAACCTTGGGTAGACATCAGCATGGATTTTGTGTTGGGTTTACCACGTACTCAATGGGGAAATGATTCAATATTTGTGGTAGTTGATCGTTTTTCTAAAATGGTGCACTTTATTCCTTGCAAAAAGACGACGAATGCAGTTAATGTGGCCCAGTTATTCTTTCGAGACGTCTACCGTTTGCATGGATTGCCGTCTTCTATTGTTTCAGATCGAGACACTAGGTTTTTGAGTCATTTTTGGCGCAGCCTATGGAAAATGGTGAGCACTCAGCTCAATTTTAGTAGTGCATATCATCCTCAAACGGATGGCCAAACAGAGGTTGTCAATCGATCCCTTGGTAATATTTTGCGGTGTTTAGTGGGTGATCATGTGATGAACTAGGATCAAAAGCTTTGTCAAGCTGAGTTTGCTCATAATCATGCTATCAACCGAAGTACTGGATATAGTCCATTCCAGGTAGTCTATTCTGTTCAGCCACGTGGACCACTTGATTTGATGTCACTGCCTGTTTCTAGGGTTGTTCCAAAGAAAGTGCAGGATTTTGTTGAAGGACTGCATGATGTTCATAAGGCTGTTCATGACAACTTGGTCCGAGCTAACTCCAAGTACAAGCAAGATGCAGATAAAAAACGCAGACAAGTTGATTTTGAAGTAGGTGACTTTGTTTGGGCTGTTTTGACTAAAGATCGTTTTTTGGTTGGTGAGTACAACAAGCACAGCTAAGAAGATTGGACCGGTGGAGATTGTGGAGAAGATTAATTCCAATGCTTACCGTCTACAGTTGCCAAGTCACATTCGTTGTTCCGATGTCTTCAATGTAAAGCATTTGCTTCCTTATTATGGGGATTCTTCTGATGATAACCATGGTGCACATTCGAGGTCGAATTTTGTCTACCCAGGAGGGGATGATGCGAGCCCTAGTGTGGAGGATCGGGCCCTTGCGTTCCTAGAGGCCCACGATCGTGTGACTAAAGGGGCTTCACGAAAATAGCCATAACTTTGTCTACGAATCTCCGTTTTGGGCCTACAACCAGTCAAATCGAATCTTCGAGCAAGGAGCACGTCTAGATAAGTCCCCAAAGGGGACTTACCCATTTTTGAGTCCAGAAATCGCTTTCTAAATGGAGTTATGAACAATTTTGTTATTTTTCCTTAATTTTTGGGTTTGTATTTGGCCCATGGACTTTTAGGGTTTCATTTTAATTTCTGCTTCTTATTTAACTGTTTTTGATGTAATTTGGACGGTCGATCATCAATTTTATGAACTTTCGATTTTCTCCCAAATTCTGTGTGTTAATCCAGATTTGAAGCCAATCCCACAGTATTCGTAGAATCAACGTGGTTTTGAAGAGATTGTTCTGGCTATTCTTTTAGAATCAACAGGGTTCATTCTTGTTTATCTTTGTGTTGTTTTTTGGGCTGCATCACTTACGGTTTTCATTTTTGGTTTCAGGTACTTCCGGTAGCGGGGGGAAGAGCTCGGGGTGATCGCATGGCACACACCATAGATTAGTCAGCCTGGAATGTTTCACTCTAATAATTGTCACACCCCAAAACCGAGAACAGCGGAATACATTTTGGGGTGGAGGACGTCATTTATAGTATCATAACAATTGCATAATAGTAAAAACAAGCGACAACAACCATTGCATTAATATAGTAATTGTAAATACAAGCGTGTTCTGTACAGTTTGATAGACACCAAATGTATAAACAAAAATAAAAGGTGGGTCTTGTACATGCTCCATCTTCTCAAAAGCTGCATCAGTACATGTCTATTTTTGACCTGAGAATACAAGTTATTTTGAAAACGAGTATCAGCATAAAGTTGGTGAGTTCATAAGAATTTAGTGTCGTTGCTTGTATAAAAGTGCTTACAATCATGTAATATAAAAGCTATGATTCAAGTTTGAAAATAGTAAAATCCCTAGAAAATCCTATATTTTCCAGATTTGAATATTTGTAGGTTTGATCCTTTTAGTGTGTAAAACTTTTCGCATTGAAACTCTCAATTATAAAAATAAGGTTATAGATTTCATTTGTATAGAGTAGACGAGGAAAGATAATATCTTATCTCAGCAGTTTTATTGCCGGCTGGATATATTAGTGTTGCACACTTCAGTTAGTAATACACACACACACACACACACACACACACATATATATATATATATATATATATATATATATATATATATATATATATATATATATATATATATATATATATATATATATTCACTTCGGGAAGTTAGTTTAGCCTTTAATTCTTAGTGTGTTAATTTGGGTATAAATGTGATCTCTCATGTAACCAAACTGAGTGATAATAGAACGTCCGATGACCTTCCCGGTCATATGTAGTGTAGCAATAGTTTAAATGAAAAGAAGTTTAAAAATAGTTTGAAAATAGTTTAATAACAATTTAACATAGAAAATGCGTTCGATAATTATTTAAAACAATTTTGTTGACAAGTAGCTAAAAGTATAGAAAATCCTTCTTGATTGCAAGTTATAAATCACATGTGATTGATACTATAACTTGTTGTATTCAACTTTTATTCCCCCCATAAAACATTTAAAAACATTTGAAAGGTTAATTAAGGGGTATGAACTCGCCTGCAACGAATGGATCGGATGGAATTGTCGGTTGAGTGCTTGGTGTCAAGTGAAGACTTGAACACACTTTATGACCATAGCAACATATGAAGACATATGTTTACATATAATTAGTGATTAAATCACTAATTAAACATGTATAGACATCCTAATGTGAATAAAATAGTTTGGTCAAGTGTTAGGAGGCTATTGGGTTGAAAGGAAGGAGTATAAGGCCTCACTATGGAGTTTACTCTTCATATATTCACCTTAGGTGAGTTTGCGGTTGGGGACCAATTCCCCCATGAGTTTATGGCCGTAAACTCATGGCAGGAGTGTATATGTGTGCCTTAAGGTCTCTTATATCACTAGGAAGGGTTCTAAGATCAATTCCAAGGCTTGAGGAGTGATTAGGGTTCAAAAGGGGCACTCCCTTGGAGTTTGCGGTCCTTGGACCACTCCTTGGGAGTTTATTATCGTGAACATTATGGTTTACGGCCGTAAACCCTTGGACACATCCTTTCCTTCGTTTTTGTGGTCCTAAGCTCACTCCTACACGTTTCTAGGTTAAGGTCCAAGGCTAAAATAATGGGTTTAGGGCTCATTTTGCATCATTTGAGGGAGTTTACGGCCTAAGAATGTTCTTGCGCCGTAAACCCTCATTCAAGCCTCCAAAGTTGATGTTTAAGGTCTAAAACACTTCAAGGGTAAGTTATAAGCTAGTCTCTAAGCACAACGAAGGAATTTGGGGGCATTTTGGCACCCTTTTAGGGTTTACGGCCTAAGAGGGTTCTTGGGCCGTAAACTCCTTTTTCTTGAAATTCTTGGATGATTTTACGGCTATATTGACATGAAATGAGCTTTAGTACAATCTAGGGTAAGAGAACTTACAGTTTGGGGGCGAAAACTTTCGGATATTTGTAAGAATCGGGCCTTGAAGAGAGAGAGAGAGTAGAGAGAGAGTGTGACTAGAGTGGGAAAAGTTCAATTTAGTGCCCACTCAACCCTTATATAGGGGTTGAGTTTGTAACCAGGTGGGAATCTACCCGATACCGACGTTAAACGGGGCTTATGGTTGTACCCGATTAAATGGTCGTAATTTGACTTGATTGTAACTAAAACTTTTTAAGGGAATATTGAGGGTGTTTCACGTGTTTCTAATTTGTTCCAACCCTTATGAAGTCATACTAAACGCTCTAATTTAATTTGCCTGATCCTAAATGTTAACGAAAACGTTTAATAAAAACGAGTTCTATTAACGGAAACGGGTTACAGTGACGGAATAAATTTTAGGTTGTCAAATCATCCCCCTATTAGAGGGAATTTCGTCCCGAAATTAGAGTTCAAACAATCATGTTATTACAAAATAACTAAGCAAAAAGATGGGGATATTTAAGTTTCATTTGATTCTCGTGCTCCCAAGTGAACTTCGGTCCTCGTTTGGCGTTCCATCGAACCTTCACAATTGGGATGCAGCTTAGTTTCGTTCGTTTGACCTCCCAATCCATAATTTCCACAGGTTCTTCCACGAAGTTGAGGCTCTCGTTGATCCCGATCTCATCTAGTAGGATTACGAGGGTCTCGTCGGATAGACACTTTTTCAAGTTCGAGACGTGGAAGGTAGGATGTATGTTTCTGAGTTTGTGGGGTATATTAAGTTTGTAAGCTACGGGGCCGATTCTAGCGAGAATATCAAAGGGCCCTATTTATCTTGGATTCAGCTTTCCACGCTTTCCAAAGCGTATCGTGCCCTTCCAGGGAGATACTTTCAAAAGGACTCGGTCTCCCACCTGGAATTCCAAGGGTTTTCTTCATTTTTCTGCGTAGCTTTTCTATCGATCTGTAGCGGCTTTTAGTCATTCACGTATCTGTACGATCTTCTCGGTCATTTCTCGAATGATCTCCGAACCCATGAGAGCGCTGTCAGGAACGCGCTCTTTAGCTAACTAAGTGTCACCCACCTCATCCCAGCACAGAGGGGATCTACACTTCCAGCTGTAGAGGGATTTGAATGAAGCTGCCTTGATGCTCGTGTGACAACTGTTGTTGTAGGAAAACTCGACAAGGGGTAAGTGGGTATCCCATGCCTTACCAAATTCGATCACATAGGCTCGCAACATATCTTCCAGGGTTTGGATAGTCCTCTCACTTTGTCCGTCGGTTTGCGGATGGTAGGCTATACTCATGTCCATCCTCGTCCCTAATGCGTTTTGCAGTGATTGCCAGAATCTCGAAGTAAACCTACTATCTCTGTCGGATATGATAGATATAGGGACACCATGCAGTCGTACGATCTCCTTAATGTATGTTCTTGTGAGTTTCTCCATCTTGTCTGTTTCCTTGATGGGCAGGAAGTGTGCGGACTTGGTCAATCCATCGACGATGACCATATGGTATCAAGTCCACCCGCTGTCTTAGGTATCTTAGTTATGAAATCTATAGTGATCCGCTCCCACTTCCACTCCGATATCTCCGGTTGCTGTAGAAGACCTGATGGTTTCTGGTACTCAACCTTGACCTTGGCGCAAGTAAGGCATTTACTCACGAAGGTAGCAATCTCTTCTTTCATGTTAGGCCACCAGTATGACTTTTTAAGATCCAGATACATTTTATCTGATCCTTGGTGAATGGAGTATCGAGTGTTGTGGGCTTCCTTCATGACCACGTCTCTGAAACCACCGTGACGCGGTGTCTAGATTCGGTCCATGAGATATAAGGCTCTGTCACCCTTTACTTCCAAGTTCTTATCCAGGGATTCTCCTGTCACATTTTCAGGCTTCAATGCTTCGAGCTAAGTTTCCTTAATCTGTGCGGAGAGATGCGAATGGATAGTCATTGTTAATGACTTGACTCTTCGGCCATAATGTTCTTTTTGGCTTAGGGCATCTGCTACTACATTGGATTTACCCAGATGATAACGAATTTCACATGCGTAATCATTGAGTAGCTCAACCCACCGTCATTGTCTCATATTGAGATCCTTCTAGTTGAATATGTATTCTAGGCTTTTGTGGTCGGTGTATATCGCGCTCTTCGTACCGTACATGTAATGTCTCCAGATCTTTAGGGTGAACACAACTGCTCCTAATTCGAGGTCGTGTGTGGTGTAGTTGACCTTATGTGTCTTCAGCTGTCTTGAGGCGTAGGCGATGACCATACCTCGTTGCATCAGAACACAATGAAGCCCCTGATTTGATGCATCGCAGTATACCACGGAATCTTCTATCCCTTCGGGGAGGGATAGTATTAGTGCGGTGCATAAGGCTCATTTCAGGGTTTGGAATGCCTTCTTCTGTTTCTCTCCCCAATCAAATGTCATGCCTTTATGGGTCAATGTGGTAAAGGGTTTCGCGATCCGAGAGAAGTTTTGAATAAATATGCTGTAGTAGCCGCCGAGGCCTAGAAATTGACGAATTTTTGTTGGCGTCTTCGGTGCTGACCAGTTCTCAATAGCCTTAATCTTGGATGGGTCCACGTGGATTCCTTCTTTGCTAACCACGTGTCCCAAGAATTCAACTCTTCGGATCCAGAATTCGCACTTCGAGAACTTCGCATATAGCTTCTCTGATCGTAGGGTTTCTAGGACTTGTCATTGGCGATCACTATGCTCCTCCTTACTTCGAGAGTAGATGAGTATGTCATCAATGAAGGCGATGATGAACTGATCTAAGTAGGGATGACACACCCTATTCTTTAGATCCATGAATACCACGGGCGCGTTGGTCAGTCCGAACGGCATTACTACAAACTCATAGTGTCCGTAACGAGTTCGGAAGGCTGTTTTCGGTACATCCTCCTCAAGCAATCATAACTAATGATACCCGAACCTAAGATCAATTTTGAAAAAGTAACTCTCCCCTTGCAGTTGGATGAATAGGTCGTCTATACGGGGAAGAGGGTACCGATTTTTGACCGTCAGTTTGTTGAGTTCTCTGTAATCGATGCACATATGGAACGATCTGTCCTTTTTCTTTAGGAACAAGACCGGAGCTCCCCAGGGTGAGAAACTTGGTCTTATAAAGACCTTGCTGAGCAGCTCGTTAAGTTGACCGGACAGTTCTTGCATCTCAGCAGGCGCTAGATGATAGGGCGAATTAGCTACACGGGTAGCTCCCAGAATTAGGTCGATTCTGAACTCAACCTGACGTTTGGGAGGTAAACATGGTAGCTCCTCTGGAAAGATGTCGGGGAAGTCGCATATGACGGGGAAGTTTTTAGATCTTTCTTTTTCTAGCTTGTTTTGACAACGTGTGAAGGAATGCGCGATATTCCTTACGCAAGTAATTCTGGGCTTGAATACTCGAGATGATGCGAAGGCTTGTACTAGGTTTGTCTCCGTAGATTAACAGGGTTTCATTATTTGGTAGGTTTAGATGGATTGCTTTGTCGAAGCACAAGATATCAGCACGATGGAGACTCAACCAGTCCATGCCCACAATGACATCGAAACTCTTGATCGATACTAGTATGAGGTCGATTGGGAATGAATGATCATCTAGCGTGAGGGTGCAACCTATGTAGAGTTCGTTAGAGCTCTCTGTCTTTCCGTTAGCCATTTCAATGATGAATGTTTCTTTTAGTGGTTGTGGGGATTACTTAAGTAAGTGTTTAAAGTTTTGGTTTATGAAACTTCTTTCTACTCCACTATCGAATCAGATAAAAGCATAAGAGTTGTCGAGAAGGAATGTACCCGTGACTACTATAGGGTCTGCTACTGCTTCATTGTGGCCAATAGCGAGTAGTCTTCCTGTTCCTCCCATATTCTCGGCCTTCAGACAGTTGTTCTTGAAATGACCTACCTCACCGCAGCCATAGCATGCTTGGCTCACTCCCGAGCTGGGGACTTGAGAGATAGGTTTGGGTTGGGATCTGCAAAAACGGACAGTATGGCCCTTCTGGTCGTAATTAGTGCAGTGCAATTCACGGCAGGGGTCGTTGTGATGGAAGGGGCACTTGGGGCACTTGGGTAGGTTTCCAGGATAGGATTTGGCTGGTACAGGGGTAGCAAGAGTGGTGGCAGCATGGACAACCATCATATGTTGGTTTTTTGAAGAGGATTGAGTTTTCTTGCCCTTCTTTTGGTCCCAACGCTTCCTCTTGTTGTTGGTTGATTTGGGTGGTGTAGTGGCAATCGTCGTTGTTGTTGATGGAGTGGAAGGAGTTTCATGATCAATCAACCTTTGGGCCAATTCCTTGGCATTGTCAAAGGTCGTAGGGCGTGATGCTAACATGTTTCCTCGATATGGGGGCAATAAACCTCAGATGTATCGTTCTATCTTCTTGCTTTCAGTAGGGATCATGTTAGGACGCATAGCTACCAGGTCGCAGAACCTGGAAGTATAAGCTATTATGTCGGCCCCCTTCATCTTGAGGTTCCAAAGTTCTTCTTCGAGTTTCTGAACTTCACCCCTAGGGGAATACTCCCTCATCAGTAGGTCCTTTAGTGTGTCCCAACCCATGGCGTTGGCTGTTACCAAGGAGAGTGATTTGACATGGCCATTCCACCATGTCAAGGTCCTTTCGGTGAAAGTGGAAGCAACAAACTTTATTTTTCTTTCTTCGGGGAATGAGCACATTTCGAAGACAACTTCAGTCCTTTTGATCCATTGGGACAAAGCAAGGATTCCTCCGGTCCTATTGAAAAATGTCGGTTTGCAGTTCATGAAATCCTTATAAGTACACCCTTGCGCACGTGAGGGATATTCACCATGTCTGGAGTTGATGCCCATTCCAGCTCCACTGGCATCACCGAAATTCATTTGAGCCATAGTGGCTGTTACAGCTGCAGTTACACCTGTTTGAAACATCACAGGATCGAACTGTGGAGGAGGAGGTGGTGGAGGTGGAGTTTGAGTTGCAGGTCTGCCTCTATTCGGACACTTTCAGGGAGGCATCTTTTACTGGAAATTTATAAAGATGAAGATAATAGTAAGAATCGATTGTAAATAAGTTGCGAGAGTTTCACAGCCCAAATTGGCATAGTTCAATTATCAGATAGAATCATAGCAATAGAGTAGGAAAAACACAAACTAAAGACTTTCTCACAAAGTGGATAACTACCAATATTACTGTTATTAATGATGTAAAGTGAATTCGGGAAAAATGACCTAATAGTAGGTCTTACATCAAACCATAAGGGAAAAATATTGGCAGCCTAGAGGCCTAATTAGAGTACTTTCAAAGTTAGGAACGTTTACAGACAAGTGCTCTACCGAGTATAGAAAGAGAAAAGGCTATTCCTTAAACAAAAGGGAAAGATAAGTAGATATCTTCTACTGGCGATGGGTACTCATTGGGCGAACCCTAAGATCAGCCAGTTGGCGTACAACTTCCTGAAGATGTCATTCCTGAACCCTCTAATGCGCTCAGAGTTCCCTAACTTCGACTCGGGATGCAACTAGCTGTTGCTACAGAGCCTCATTGGTCCTCCTAGTCCTATTCATTGCTTCTTCCAGTTGGCGGATACGGACATTATTAAGGTTGGAGCTGGCATCAATTTCCATGACACTGCCAATGGCTGCTTGACCTTGCTCGATGTTCCTGGCAATTCTATGGACCATGATGGGCAAGACTCGGTCCACTGCACCTCCTTTGCTTATGTTGTAGAAGCTTCGGTCTCCGTTGAAAGGTAAAGGCTGACCCTACTAATGGCTCCATCGACTCAAGGTTATTACCCACATGGGGGTGGGACCTTGAAATGTCGGGCGGGGATTAGGGTTTGGAGCTACTAGGGGCAGGTTGTTGACTTCTGGTTCGGAGTCGGAGCTATCCGAAAAGACTTCAGCACGGTGATCATCCAAAGGGATCGGGTGATCATCTTTTGGCTCCTTATCGAGCCATCCTCCATTGCCTTGGTTCGGATAATACGGATCACCGGGAAGGTGGAAGCCAACCATGCTATCTACACGAGAATGGGTAAAGAATGGTTAATAGGCGTACTAATCAATGATACTTATAATATGATCGTTATTAGTCGACCCAATATGTGACAACCCGAAGATTTTCCATCGCCGCAACCCATTTCGTCCGTAAAACTCGTTTTAATCGAATTATTCCGATTTCATTTTTGGATTAGGTCAATTAAGTTAAGACTTTTATTTGACCTTGTAAGTATCCAAACATTTTGGAAACATGTTAAAAGGCCCCAAACTAGTAATTAGAAAAAATTTAGTTTCGACCATATCGGGTAACGACAACTTAATCGGGTGCGACCAAAAGCCTCGGTTAACATCAGTATCGGGTAGAATTCCACCGTGTATCAAATTCAAACCATATTTAAAGTGAATTAAGACTCATTTGGAGCCTTTTCACTCTCTCTCTAACCTCTCTCCTCAATCAAAGATTTAGGTCCAAAAATCATCCATTTCAAGCTTCAAAACACCAACGTAAACATCCTAGCTTCTTGTACAACATACTTAGCCTTCAAATTCGAGTTCAATTCATGAATTAGGACCTCAAACATGTGTTTATGGCCCTAGAACACTCTTGGGCTGTGAACACATATAAGTGGTGTTTTTGAGCCTCAAAACCCTTCCAAATCACCATTAGAGCTTAGATATGGCTTCAGGACTTATTGGATTGGACTTAGGACACCTTAAACTCAACATTTGAGGAGTAAAAATGATTTTACTACCCAAGAACAAGCTTGGGCCATAAACACCATTTCATGGAGAGTAAACTCCTTTTTGGGTGTTAAAATGCAACTTACACACCTCATAAGCCCTAGAATAAAATCTAGAAGCAAGCATGAACAACTTAGAGGCCTAAAACATAAAGAAATCACCCCTCTAAGGAGTTCACGGCCATGAGGGGAGTCATGGGCCATCAACTCCTAAAATCATGTCAAATGATGCCTTTAACTCACCCATTGGCTTGTAAAATTGAGTAGAATCACTTGGGATAAATCAATGACCTTCAAAACACTTAAGAATGATGTGGGTGGGAGTTTACTACAGTAAACACTTAGTTTACTACCGTAAACTCATCATTTAGTCCATATGGTTGAGTTAATTCCTTGATAATGCCCTAGAACCAAACCTAGCAACACCCCTCATTTGATTTAAGGCCATTTAGCAGATAAGAACACCCCACCATGATTTTATGGCCGTAAACTCATGGGGATGTGGTGTTTAGGGCTGTGAACACTCCTTAGAGTTTACTCTTGAAGAGTAAACTCCATATCCAAGACATTCATGTCCATAAACGTCACCCGGGTCACTCCAAACACTTAATTTTAAGTGTTTTCGCGTCTTGGAGTGTATAATTGTATCTGATTAGTGTTTTAAAATCTAATTAGATACATTTGTGTATCATTTAACATTACATAGGAACCTCTCACATTTTCAAGCCTTGATCCGACGTTTAGCATCCTCGTTGACACATTTCTTGCCCGGAAAGTTCATACCGCTACCCTTTTTCAATGTTTTTCACTGTTTTCAGGGGGGGGGGGGGATACAAGAAAAGTACAAGTAATACTTGTACTCAAAACTTATTTTATATATGTTGTGTTTCATACTATTTATGTTTTTAACACTGTTAATCATATGAGATAACTGTTTGAAATTGCAGATTTCATTATCATAGTATTTGTGAAAAACGTTATAAATTGTCGTATTTTATATTTTCACAAATGATTTTTCCTCATTACAATAGTTAAAAACATAACCTTTAAACTTGAACAGGAAACTTAATAAGTTGTTTTGTCCTCGGTAACACCCCACAGACATACACGAGTGGAGGATAGTAGATAGAACTTTTGTATTGTCCTTAATAAAACACCTCTAGACACGAGTGTGAACGACATGTATCATTGGAACTTAGTCAGGTCCTAGTTAGTACTCCCCCTAGACGCGAGAGTAAAGCACCAATAGAACAGGATTTCGTATCGATAATTTCAGTTTTAAATTCATAAATCTTAAGATTGGAGACACGTCCTTTGCAACACTTCCTAGGCACGAAAGTGGAGGACTGCCACAGTAACCATAATCTCAGAAAAGGGGAGAGCGTGACTTGAGTGTATAGATCTATACGGGATTGACTATCCAGCTAATGGCTGCTAGCTACAGCCGAACCGAAAGTTCAAGGGTGACAAAGTCATAGAAGATATTGGCCCCGACTCGAGTCAAATCTAGTCTGTAGTATGGTTATGGAACTCGCAATCAAGATTATGAAAACTTTATACTTATTTTATTAGTTTTATATACGTCGTAAAAATAATGTACACTTAAAGGTAACCGAACTTTCATGAAACTTCGCACGCACACACTTTAAGTATGGTAGATACTTGTACGTTACTTTCAGATTCGATAACACTTTACAAGGTTAATCAGGTTTTCAGTACACATCTTTCACATTAGGAAAATATAGGATTTTCCTGGGCTAATCACAATTCGTAACCAGAACAGTGTAACATAACAGAACAACTAAACTTTATTTTTAAGAAAATATGGGATTTTCTTGGGTCGTAACATTTTCAGAAACCAAAAGGAACCCTGTACGTTTTCATAAAAACAAACTGCTTATGAACTCACTAGCTTTATGCTGATTTTCAAACTGCTTGTATTCTCAGGTTCTTCTTAGATAGGTACCCCGCGTCCTTTTGCAGAAGACGGAGTGAATGGAAGTCGAGTCTTTCTTTTGTTTAAACTATGTATCTATGAAACTTGTACTACTTTAGTTTTCAACTGATGTAATGAAATCTATGTAATGTAATGTAATGTTTTGTGTTTTACTTCGCTTACTATGTACATTGGTTATGATATTCACATGAAGTCACCTCCGCCCCGAGACGTTTCCGCCTTCGATTTCGGGGTGTCACAGATTGGTATCAGAGCCCTTGTTTATAGTGAACTGAGTATACCAAACCTTACATGGTATAATACTATAACATTATGGGCCCTAAGTGCTCTGAACTAAAAGTATACTTCAAAATATAAGTATTTTCAAAAACATACAAGTATACGTAACCGCCGAGATCCGTAACTACAAGTAGAACAAAACATAAGTAAATGGGTGTTGTCTGCTGCGGTTAAACCTGGGCAGTTATGCAGTCGTGTCTAGGGTCAATATGGCTTGATCAACTATATTCATTCGAGACACGGCCAACATGTGCCTTGGGAGTGACTGTGGTGTTCAGCATGCCTAAAACTTACCCAAATACCCCAAACAACGAATCATCATCGCAACGAATTATGAAATACTATGGGAGTATTTCTAGATCCATCTTTCTTGTAGAAAATTATTATTCAAGCATTGCCCATCGATCATTCCTTTAGCGATAGTTTATCTGCCTTGATAATTCATTCGTGCTCTATCGCTTAACAGAATTATATGTTTGTCTTAAAGAGATATCCCTTGTTTCATATCTCTTGATTTAATGCAGAGGACTTACCATCGTCTTTTTCCTAATCACTTTAGATCGAAATGTCTTCGAAGGAAGGATCCAGTTCAAGTAACAACAACCCTCCGTCGCCACCTCGTCCTCAATTCGATCCAATGATGATCCAGTTGACTGTGTCTGCCGCAGTGACTGCCATAGTGACATATCTGTAACATGTTCAGTGGACCAGGAAGTAACACCAACCCCCACAACCATGAAAATGTTTAGGAGCATCAGAACGAGCGTAATAAGAGTAAGAAAGTTTTCTGGAAAAAGCGAAAGGGTCAGAGTTCCCAAGGACCCTCCAAGAGGCGTGAAACTATGGTAGTTCAAGTTGCCGCTACTCCTGTTGCTGTATCTACAGTTCAAGCTACCGCTACTCCAGTTGTTGCGCCTACAGCTCAAGCACCTATCACTAGGTATGCGGGTCATCTTCCTTGGTGTGACAAGTGCAACTACCATCATTATACTCCAGGACCATGTCGCGAAAAACTCTGTAACAACTATGGCAAGAAGGGCCACCTTACTCGAACCTGCAGAAAACTAACCCCACTAATCAATCAAGCTTCCAGATCGAGTATTGATCGAGCCTGTTTTGGTTGTGGAGAAATCGAGCACTTCAAGCGAAACTACCCAAAGGCAACAACCACCAACAACGTCAACAACGCCAAGATGGTTTTAGCTATAAGAAAAGAGGAGGCAACCGCTGATCCCACCACCGCCGCGGGTATATTTCTTCTCAACAATTCTTATGCCCATATTCTTTTCGAATCTAGTACCAAGAAAGTTTTATTAGTCATTCATTCAAATATCTTCATAAACATAGCCCTCATTTAATAACCAAAACATTTACCGTCAGCATAGTTACCGGTGAGAATGAGTGCACTAACGACTTGTCCCCAAGCTGTATCCTTACCTTGAGTAATCATTCTTTCCTCATTGATCTGATGTCAGTTTCAATAAAGAGCTTTGATGTTATCTTTGGCATGTATCAGTTGACTCTTGATCATACTGATACACTTTGTTATGAAAAAGTTATTCATCTCAATTTCCCCTTTGACTGGACCCTCATGTTATATGGTGTCAAGCTTGGCCCAAATCTTCGCATCATTTCCTGTATCAAAGCTTGAAAACTTCTGCAAAGGAGTGTTAAGTATTCATAGTCCATGTAATCAGCGAGAAGCAAGAAGTTAAAGACCTCTAGAGCGTCCCCGAAAACTGTAGTATGACTGGTATCTTCCCGAAGAGCTCCCGAAAATTCCTTTCGAACGTCAAGTCGAGTCTCGTATTGACTTAATCCCTAGAACTACCTTCGCAACCAAATCTCCGTACCATTTTTGCCCCAACCAAAATGCAGGAGTTATCCAGTTGACTTAATGAGTATACCGTCAAAACCGATATCCTCTTTCCCGAGTAGATGACTTCTTCGATAAAAATTTAGGAGCTAACTACTCCTCGAAGATAGACCTTAGGACAAGACACCATCAGCTACGAGTTCACGAGGATAATGTTTCCAAGACAGTATTCAGGACTCGAGATGATCACTAGGAGTTCGTATTGATACCGTTCGGTCAAACCATTTTTCCCTTGGACATGTAGTGAGCAATGAAGACATACACGTAGATCCTCATAAGGTCAAAGCAATAGAGAATTGGTCGGCACTGAAGACACCCATAGAAAACCTGTCAATTCTTGGGCTTCGCCGACTATTATTGCAGATCTATTCAGAAAATTCTTCTAGAATCACCAAACCCATAACCACCCCGACACGAAAAGGTGTACCCTTTTATTGGAGTAAAAAGTGCAGATTCCCTTGTGTTAGGTCAAGGTAGAATAAACGTAGCTAGCCAAGAGTCGATTCCCCGGTAGTACCCACAATGGTTTTGAAATCATCCGCGAAACCATCAAGAAGATCATCTAGACCTGAGAACAATTGAAAACTTCACTAGATCGATAGAAAAATTCCGTCAATGTACAATGGAAACCTCTGGAATTCTAGGTTGGAGATCATTTCCTGTTAATGATCTCACCCTGGAAAGACATGACACACTATGGAAAGCACGAAAAGCTTAACTAGTGGTACATTAGACCCTTCGAGATCCTCATTAGGATCCACCCCGTAGCCTTCGAACTCCGAGTACCTTCAGAACTTAGAAACATCCCTCCTGTCTCCCACGTTCCGAATCTTTAGAAGTACTTGTCCGATGAAACCTTACTAATTCCTCTTGAACAAATCGAGACCATAGACCGAGAGATCAAACATACGAAACAAAACCACATCCCGTTAGTGAAGGTTCGCTGGACATCCAAGCGAGAACCTGAATTCACTTGGGAGCGCGAAGACCCGATACAGCAGAGACATCCGCATCCTTTTCCATAACTTGTATCTTAATCTTTGAATTTCGGGATGAAATTCCCTCTAACGGGGGGATAATGTGACACCCCGAAGTTTTTCCATCGCCGCAATCCATTTCGTCCGTAAAACTCGTTTTAATCGAATTATTCCGATTTCATTTTTGGATTAGGTCAATTAAGTTAAGACTTTTATTTGACCTTGTAAGTATCCACACATGTTGGAAACATGTTAACATGCCCCAAACTAGTAATTAGAAAAATTTTAGTTTCGACCATATTGGGTAACGACAACTTAATCGGGTGCAACCAAAAGCCTCGGTTAACATCAGTATCGGGTAGAATTCCACCGTGTATCAAATTCAAACCATATGTAAAGTGGATTAAGACTCATTTGGAGCCTTTTCACTCTCTCTCTAACCTCTCTCCTCAATCGAAGATTTAGGTCCAAAAATCGTCCATTTCAAGCTTCAAAACACCAAGGTAAACATCCTAGCTTCTTGTACAACATACTTAGCCTTCAAATTCGAGTTCAATTCATGAATTAGGACCTCAAACATGTGTTTACACCCCTAGAACACTCTTGGGCCGTGAACACATATAAGTGGTGTTTTGAGCCTCAAAACCCTTCCAAATCACCATTAGAGCTTAGATATGGCTTAAGGACTTATTGGATTCGACTTAGGATACCTTAAACTCAACATTTGAGGAGTAAACATGAGTTTACTACCCAAGAAAAATCTTGGGCCATAAACACCATTTCATGGAGAGTAAACTTCTTTTTGGGTGTTAAAATGCAACTTATACACCTCATAAGCCCTAGAATAAAATCTAGAAGCAAGCATGAACAACTTAGAGGCCTAAAACATAAAGAAATCACCCCTCTAAGGAGTTCATGGCCATGAGGGGAGTCATGGGCCGTAAACTGCTAAAATCATGTCAAATGATGCCTTTAACTCACCCATTGGCTTGTAAAATTGAGTAGAATCACTTGGGATAAATCAATGACCTTCAAAACACTTAAGAATGATGTGGGTGGGAGTTTACTACCGTAAACACTTAGTTTACTACCGTAAACTCATCATTTAGTCCATATGGTTGAGTTAATTCCTTGATAATGCCCTAGAACCAAACCTAGCAACACCCCTCATTTGATTTAAGGCCATTTAGCACATAAGAACACCCCACCATGAGTTTATGGTTGTAAAATCATGGGGATGTGGTGTTTAGGGCCGTGAACACTCCTTAGAGTTTACTCTTGAAGAGTAAACTCCATATCCAAGCCATTCATGTCCATAAACGTCACCCGGGTCTCTCCAAACACTTAATTTTAAGTGTTTTCGCGTCTTGGAGTGTATAATCGTATCTGATTAGTGTTTTAAAATCTAATTAGATACATTTGTGTATCATTGAACATTACATAGGAACCTCGCAAGTTTTCAAGCCTTGATCCGACGTTTAGCATCCTCGTTGACACATTTCTCGCCCGGTGAGTTCATACCCCTACCCTTTTTCAATGTTTTTCACTGTTTTCAGGGGGGGGGGATACAAGCAAAGTACAAGTAATACTTGTACTCAAAACTTATTTTATATATGGTGTGTTTCATACTACTTATGTTTTTAACACTGTTAATCATATCAGATAACCGTTTGAAATTGTAGATTTCATTATCATAGTATTTGTGAAAAACGTTATAAATTGTCGTATTTTATATTTTCACAAATGATTTTTCCTCATTACAATAGTTAAAAACATAACCTTTAAACTTGAACAGGAAACTTAATAAGTTGTTTTGTCCTCGGTAACACCCCACGGAGATACGCGAGTGGAGGATAGTAGATAGAACTTTTGTATTGTCCTTAAGAAGACACCCTAGACACGAGTGTGAAGGACATGTATCATTGGAACTTAGTCAGGTCCTAGTTAGTACTACCCCTAGACACGAGAGTAAAGCACCAATAGAACAGGATTTCGTATCGATAATTTCAGTTTTAAATTCATGAATCGTAAGATTGGAGACACGTCCTTTGCAACACTTCCTAGGCACGAAAGTGGAGGACCGCCCCCGTAACCAGAATCTCCGAAAAGGGGAGAGCGTGACTTGAGTGTATAGATCTATATGGGACTGACTATCCCGCACCTGGCTGCTAGCTACAGCCGAACCGAAAGGTTCAAGGGTGACAAAAGTTATAGAAGATATTAGCCCCGGCTCGAGTCAAATCTTGTCTGTAGTATGGTTATGGAACTCGCAATCAAGATTATGAAAACTTTATACTTATTTTATTAGTTTTATATACATCGTAAAAATAATGTACACTTAAAGGTAACCGAACTTTCATGAAACTTCGCACGCACACACTTTAAGTATGGTAGATACTTGTACGTTACTTTCAGATTCGATAACACTTCACAAGGTTAATCAGCTTTTCAGTACACATCTTTATCATTAGGAAAATATAGGATTTTCCTGGGGTAATCACAATTCGTAACCAGAACAATGTAACATAACATAACAACTAAACTTTATTTTTAAGAAAATATGGGATTTTCTTGGGTCGTAACATTTTCAGAAACCAAAAGGAACCTTGTACATTTTCATAAAAACAAACTGCTTATGAACTCACCAGCTTTATGCTGATTTTCAAACTGCTTGTATTCTCAGGTTCTTCTTAGATAGATACCCTGCATCCTTTTGTAGAAGACGGAGCGAATGGAAGTCACGTCTTTCTTTTGTTTAAACTATGTATCTATGAAACTTGTACTACTTTACTTTTCAACTGATGTAATGAAATCTATGTAATGTAATGTAATGTTTTGTGTTTTACTTCGCTTACTATGTACATTGGTTATGATATTTACATGAAGTTACCTCCGCCCCGAGACGTTTCTGCCTTCGGTTTCGGGGTGTGACACAATACTTGCATAGTGCATTCCAATTACATGTAACCTTAGCAAGATAGAACTTCGAATAAGTGACCCTAACTCTAAATCCACAATCAAAAAAGAACAGGAAATGAAGCAAAGGTCACAGATTCTAAGTCTATAGCACCCTAGTCACATGTAACCATGGTGTATTCGCTTAGCAAATATTGCCCTACTAGTAACGACCCTTTTAGTTATCACATATGTAGTTAATAGAATGCAGAATACTCCTATAGTATTCTTGTTCTAACGTTCTTGTGGTAGTGTTGGTAAGTTCTTAGACTTGTTGCACACCACAATCACTCTTAGGCACATGCTAGTCACTCCTAGGAAAATGTAGTTGATCATGCTACATTTACCCAGATCTGACTATATGTCTCCAAGCCTAATTGTGCTGATAAACAATCTTAATACTTTTGTAATGTTCTAGTATGATACTGACCCTTTGTATTTGTGAATGTATATATATATACTTAGTTAAATATTTTAGTATTTAAAAGTATATATTCTTGGTCAGAGTGTTTTAGTCCCGAAGTGTTTATAGTTCGTATATCTTTTATGGGTTGATATACTTGATTCACAATAAACAATGCTCTGATACCAATCTGTCACACCCCAAAACCGAGAACGGTGGAATACGTTCTGAGGTGGAGGACGTCATGTACAGCATCATAATAATTGCATAATAGTAAAAAACAAGTGACAACAACCATTGCATTAATATAGTAATTATAAATACAAGCGTGTTTTGTACAGTTTGATATACACCAAAAGTATAAACAAAAATAAAAGATGGGTCTTATATATGCTCCATCTTCTCAAAAGCTACATCAGTACCTGTCTACTTTTGACCTGAGAATACAAGTTATTTTGAAAACGAGTATCAACATAAAGCTAGTGAGTTCATAAGAATTTAGTGTCGTTGCTTGCATAAAACTGCTTACAATCATCTAATATAAAAGCTATGATTAAAGTTTGAAAATAGTAAAATCCCTAGAAAATCCTATATTTTCCAAATTTGAATATTTGTAAGTTTGATCCTTTGAGTGTGTAAAAGGTTTCCCATTGAAACTCTCAATTATAAAAATAAGGTTATAGATTTCATTCGTATAAAGTAGATGAGGAAAGAAAATATCTTATCTCAGCAGTTTTACTGTCGCCTGGATATATTAGTGTTGCACACTTCAGTTAGTAATATATATATATATATATATATATATATATATATATATATATATATATATATATATTCACTTCGGGAAGTTAGTTTAGCCTTCAATTCTTAGTGTGTTAATTTGGGTATAAATGTGATCTCACATGTAACCAAACTGAGTGATAATAGAGCGTCCGATAACCTTCCCAGTCATACGTAGTGTAGCGATGTTTTGTCACCCCTGGGCCTACTCGGCTCAGACTATAGTTAGCATTCGGGATGTAATAGTGTCCATCCTGTATAGATCTATACATGTAGTGTTTGATTTCCTTCCGGGAAGCTCTGGTTACATGGTGTTTGCAAAGTAGAGTGTTGTATAGAGGAATAGGGTGTCACATTCTGGATTAGTGTATTCTCTTGTATTATAGTATAATGAACTTTTAGTATAGTGTATAGAGTGTTCTCCTTAACATGTATTAACTCGTAATAGTAGTAATTATAGTGAGCATCATAGTGATAGGGGTAATGAGCAGTAGTCTTAACTATACCTATTATAGTTAAATAGAGTGTGGGATTGCATACCTTTGGTTTACAAAGGTATTGAATTAAGTGAAGACTTTCATATCTAACACAAATATATATGATATATAACTAAGAATTCAACGACAGTCGGACAGATAACAATATACCCTAAGACCACAATCAAACAAGAACAGGAAGTAAGGCGAGCTATCAGTCCTAAGTCCTTCAAGTCTTAATTATATAAATATATTGGTGTAGATACAGTTTAATAGAAAAGAAGTTTAAAAATAGTTTGAAAATAGTTTAATAACAATTTAACATAGAAAATGTGTTTGATAATTATTTAAAACAGTTTTGTTGACAAGTAGCTAAAAGTATAGAAAATCCTTCTTGATTGCAAGTTATAAATCACATGTGATTGATACTATAACTTGTTGTATTCAACTTGTATTCCCCCCCCCCCCATAAAACATTTAAAAACATTTGAAAGGTTAATTAAGGGGTATGAACTCACCTGCAGCGAGTGGATCGGAAGTGTCGGTTGAGTGTTTGGTGTCAAGTGAAGACTTGAACACACTTTATGACCCTAGTAACTTATGAAGACATATGTTTACATATAATTAGTGATTAAAACACTAATTAAACACGTATATACATCCTAATGCGAAGAAAACGCTTTGGTCAAGTGATAAGAGGCTATTGGGTTGAAAGGAAGGAGTGTAAGGCCTCACTATGGAGTTTACTCTTCAAATACTCACCTTAGGTGAGTTTACGGTTGAGGGACCAATTCCCCCATGAGTTTACGGCCTTAAACTCATGGGAGGAGTGTATTTGTGTGCCTTAAGGTCTCTTGTATCACTAGGAAGGGTTCTAAGATCAATTCCAAGGCTTGAGGAGTGATTAGCGTTCAAAAGGGGCACTCCCTTGGAGTTTGCGGTCCTTGGACCACTCCTTGAGAGTTTACAGTCGTGAACACTATGTTTTATGGCCGTAAACCCTTGGACACATCATTGCCTTCGTTTTTGTGGTCCTAAGCTCACTCCTACACGTTTCTTGGTTAAGGTCCAAGGCTAAAATAATGGGTTTAAGGCTCATTTTGCATCATTTGAGGGAGTTTACGAACTAAGAATGTTCTTGGGCCGTAAACCCTCATTCAAGTCTCCAAATTTGATGTTTAAGGTCTAAAACACTTCAAGGGTAAGTTCTAAGATAGTCTCTAAGCATAAGGAAGGAATTTGGGGGCATTTTGGCACCCTTTTAGGGGTTTAAAGCCTAAGAGGTTTCTTGGGCCGTAAACTCCTTGTTCTTGACATTCTTGGATGATTTTAAGGCTATATTGACATGAAATGATCTTTAGTACAATCTAGGGTAAGAGAACTTACAGTTTGGGGGTGAAAACTTGTGGATTTTTGGAAGAATCGGGCGTTGAAGAGAGAGAGTAGAGAGAGTGTGACTAGAGTGGGAAAAGTTCAATTTAGTGCCCACTCAACCCTTATATAGGGGTTGAGTTTGTGACCAGGTGGGAATCTACCCGATACCGACGTTAAACGGGGCTTATGGTCGTACCCGATTAAATGGTCGTAATTTGACTTGATTGTAACTAAAACTTTTTAAGGGAATATTGAGGATGTTTCACGTGTTTCTAATTTGTTCCGACCCTTATGAAGTCATAATAAAAGCTCTAATTTAATTTGTCTGGTCCCAAATGTTAACGAAAAAGTTTAATAAAAACGAGTTCTATTAACGGAAACGGGTTACAGTAACGGAATAAATTTCAGGTTGTCACAATGATGAACATGTGTTTTGGAAATTAATACTATAATTATGTTATGGATTGATAATTACGTTTTAAGTAATGTTTTATAAAAGAAATTTTTAGTATTAAATTTTGGGACGTTACATTCAATTACCCTTCCGTCTTCGGTCTTCGTCTCCAGCACAACCGGCTTAGGTCCGAACTCCAGGTTCAATCGGTTTCATTTATGGCTTAGCCTCAATCACTCCAAACACAGGTCTGAACTCCAGGTTCGATCTTTGATGCCTTTTACCGGTTCGGTAGATGATGATGCTCGACCGCATTTCGAGGATGAATAGAGTGACAGAAAAACCTAATTTTGGAACAGATTGTATAAAGTTCTAAGTTCCAACCCTTGATTTTCGTTTGTGATTTGTTTCAGAAACTTGGCATACATGGAGGTTAGGGGGTTTATATCTCCTAGCATTGGTAAACTCACTAGACTACAAAGACTGTAAGTGTATTTTTAGAGCTGTAATCTTAACTTATTTAAGTTACTTTGTGTTTGATTTATGCATTTTTTGTTATTATCAAGGCACTTCACCAAATTTCATAATTTCTTTTAGGTATTAAAATTCCAGGCTTTAGATTTGGTTCTATTCACCGAATTTGTTATTATTTGTAATTGTCTTTTGTTTTGCACAACAGATGTCTGATGAAACGTCCAACTCAACCAACTCTGTAAAATGAAGTTCTTTTAATAGATAAGGGAACTGATGCCACATAGGATTCTGGTTGACACGTCACCTAATTATACCCAAAAAGTAAATGTTTCATGTGAAAATGAAAATGAAGGTGTTTTAGCAACTACAACGATTAGGAAAGTTCATCTTGTTGTCTATAGCATTGTTTTGACACAATAAATCGATTTAAAACTAATTCTAATATCTTTAAATTATGTTATTGAAATGTAGTATGTGTGACATCCCCATTTTCACAGCTAGAAAAGACCGATTTTGTTTATGTTTTATAAAAATCAGAGCACCTCTTTTAATAAAAATGTTGCCACATGATAAATACGTTATCAAAGCATTTTCGAAGAAAAATATTTTTATTCATTTAAAACATTTGGGATTTCATCGTCAATACAGAAACATACGCATAAACAAAACTTACATTCATTATCACTAGTGATTTATATCTCCTTAATCTCTCAGTGTAATGTGACTTCATATCATCACATGTGATATAAATAAACTGAGTGGGTCAGGTTGGGAAACCTGGTGAGTACATAGGGTTTTCAACCCACAATAATATAATTATTATGTTCAATCATCAAACAGTCAGCCCGATTACCCATCCCCATTATCTTCTTTACTCTTAAGGATCTACCCTAAGAATCAGCTATTCCTCATTTATTTATTCCTAAGGATCATCTTAAGGAATCAACACGTAGTCCATCGTTGCCATGGTTTACACAACAGGCACTAAGTCTGCATAGTCACCAGGGTTTAGGCACCAAGTCTGCATGGTCACTAGGGTTTAGGCATCAAGTCTACATGATCGTCAAGGTTTAGAGTACACCGGGTGAACACAGCGTTCACAACACCTACAGGTTGTGAGCCTACTAGTGTTCTATTGGGCTGTCTAGAATAGTCCATGGTTGTCATCCATACTCTGCTAGATGACGGAGCTAGAATTTGGGAACAATGCTTCTCACATCATCCACCTCTCACCCTTACCTCATGGTCTATATCACCTTTCAACTCATCATCCAACTCATATTTCGTCTACCCATGTTTTACCCAACATATTATGTAGATATAAATACATATACAGTTTAAATCATATAAAACTTGTATAAAATTGTTCATCCAGCATAGATAGCAATTATACAGATAATATGCACACATAGCACGTAGTTTATATAAAATACTTCATATCTATGTGTAAGATGAAAGGAACCATGCACTCACTTGATAAGGTGATGACTCAGTACTCGGACAACGCTTCGTTTACTTTAAAATAATTTCCTTCGACGAAACCTAATATTATTACCATTAGATTTTAGTCTAATATTTACCATGACTAGTTATTAGTCTTATTATTATTATATAAGCGTTTAAACAATACTTTCTAACCACTATGTACAGATAGGGGCCAGACATAAAACACCGGAGGGCAGGACCATTTTGGCATATAGCACTTCTGAAATCCAACAACCCCATGCGGCCCTTTAAACTAGATTCCCGTACCACGAGTAGTTAAAAAAAATATTATAACGACACTTATATAATAAGAGCGCAAATATTTATTATAAGTTCATAATAACAATACTAATTTTAAATATAAGTTATATTAAAATAGGGTAAGCATAACTTACTTACAAGGGGGTTTTAGCTAGGAGTTGGGCTTTATAGGGGCAAAACTTCGTCGTTGAATCTTTCTAAGAAAGATTCGTGCAGCACTTCAGCACTCACCTTACTATACTAAAACTACGGAAACAGAAGTCGAATCACAAGAGACCGAAATGCTCGGGGGATAAGAAGAGAAAGACTCTTGAATCAAGAGAATGGTGCAAGAAATATGAAAGCCCAAGCCTCTTATTTATAGTAATTGAATTTACAAAAACTACCCTCCATAATTACTTAATGACCTTATGGTTATATAAACGACTAAACACCCATTCATAATACTATTTTAAATAGATTTAATGATATTTGTACTAAGTTAATATCGAAAGTACTCAACACTAGTCTTATAATAACCGCATCGTCGATACCTTTCTAATGATATATACATTTGTATATATATATGTGTACGTATATATGATTTATACTTTATTTTAATACATAAATATGTTATTATAATTTGTAACTCGTTCATACGAACTCCATTTTTGACATTCTTTATATCCAAGCGTTGGTATTTACAATTACTACAACTTTCATTTAGACGTCGTCAGCTAATTCTCATTCTATCTTAGATTTACAAAATTGTATCGAATTTATCGCGCTCGAAGAGTATGGACCAAGTTTCGTCCATATCTTTAACATACGAGCTCTAATATTGACATTCTTTATATCCACGCATAGGTAAAAACAAGATCTAAAACTTTCATTTAGACTCTGTCGGTTAATTCTCGATCAATCTTAAATTTAACAGTAGGAGGAGATTATACTGTTAATGTTCGCGTAAAATTCATAACTTCTACATACGGACTCCGTTTTCATCTATCTTTTTACCGTTAATTTCCTATTAATGAGATATTCAACTCTCATTTAGGTGACGTAGGCCAAAAACCGTTCAAACTAAAATTCGAGTTTCGGGTCGTGCACTGCTATGCCAAATGTTAGAAAATTCATAACTTCCTCATAGGAAGTCAGAGTTAGGCGTTCTTTTTATGGACGCTCTCATTTTATCATATTATACGATCTTTTTTTAGATTACTAAGGCTAAAAAGTCATCTATCGTAAATTCACTATTTACGTCTCCCGGTGCCGTGCCGGTTTTGCCAAAAAACTTCGACGGGTCATAACTTCTTTGTTATAACTCGGATTTCAGCATTCTTCATATGTATTGAACCCTTGTAACATATACTAAAACTTGGTTAAGATTAATTCTTCTAAATAATATGCCATCAAAAACTCATTTTTGATGCTTATTATCTCTAAATTGACTAGCCTGGATCTGCGGGCGTTACAATTATCTCCCCCTTAGGATGAATACGTCCTGGAATCATCAACAAAACAGGGCAGTATAATGATTCCATATGTCATCTCTTCATCCTAGGTAATAATCATAACTTCCTTGTTTCTTCAAATGAGTATCTAACTCTTGGACTCCTTGACTATAGGCGGTGCTCGATCTTGCACTTGCTCCCTATCTCACGTTAGACTTTAAATTATGACCTTCAAGTCACAATCTCAATCCTCATTGGATACGAACTTAAGATACATTCTTTTATTACTCTGGCGCCCTAGACGCCTTGAACTCCCGGAACGAGGGAGTTCGGGCCCCAATCTCGCCCGCATCAATCTTAGCTCTCTGAATAATCTGAGTCACTCCTCCATAATCTCCATAATGACCTCCGTGACCATCCCAAAAATGACTGGGGTAGCGTCAAGGATGCCCCTGGTAACCTCGGTTGCAGTGAGCTCATGCAGCCTCTCATCAATCACATCATTAGTGTTGCCTGATCCTGCCCCAGATCCCGATCCTGATCCCCTGCTCCAAATCGTGTCACCACCATGATGAACTAAAATATCATAAATCATAACAATCATGATCTCCATAAAGAGATCTACCCATACTGGTCCTCCTTGAATTCGTTAGATCTAACATTGGTTCGGGTACAGGTCCTGTGCTTTCAGTAGTACGGGCCCAATACTACCTTCCACACCTACCTGTACCTTTCCCAAATGCTCTACCTGATAACCCAATTTGTCCCAAAACCAAACCATATTCCACAAACTACCACATACATCGATCTCATACTGCCCTAAGATTTACTCTACTCATATCAATCAAACCAATCATGACAGGTTGTCCTTATGCATGCAAATTGTACACAAAAAAGGATCAAATAGACTTTTGAATAAAAGATTCTACCTTAGGACCACAATCATATGAGGAATAGGAAATAAGGCCAAATCAATCATTCTGAGGCTATAAGCTCCTAACCGTATACAATTTTAAAAGCATACACATAACAAGTTCCATATAATCAACAAGGCTCAAATATCAGAATAACATGGCTAGCACATTGGGGAATCACTTGGCTCGGCTGATCATGCACGTCACACTCTCATATTTTCCTTTCTTTCAAAGGCTTTTTATGTTATTTTTGAAAACAATTTTACCATTTCCTTAATTTGAGTCCTGACACACCCGAGGGTATGCCCGAATCCCTCAAACCAAGGCTTTGATACCAACTTGTAACGACCCAATTTTCAAGATAAAAATTTCATTTTAGAATAAGAAAACATAATGTCATACATTAAGAGATCCAATTATAATTGTTTTCAAAACATAAGTCAAATACAACTTTTATTCCAAACATCAGAGTGGGGGTGAGTTGTAACTCCCCATTTCTGGTATTTAATTTAAATAAAGTATCTTTCAATTTTTAAGGGGGTACTCAACGATTCTATAGCCCGACTCGTCGAGTTGAGATGGGATAATCACGCTTTTGGGGTTGGCTACTCGACGAGTCCACATGCTAGGAATCGGCAAGTTCGCCTGTCTGATTGAAGCCCTAATTTCAAGGGTTTGCACCGTATTTAATTGTCCTTATAGCCTCCCACCCTAGCCTCCAGCACCTTTAAAGCATTTCCCCTGTAAACCTTAGCCCTATTGTTGAGTTTGAGTGTGATTTTGTTAGTTTGGAAGCTTTGGAAGAGAAGGAAGGAAAGAAGGTCCATAGAATAGAAAGGAGATCCAGGAGTTAGCTTCCATCTATTTCTCATTCAGGTAATGAAGATATGACCTTGTGTATTCCTCCATTTAAAACCCCTTTTTATTCTTGTCATGTCTTCTTTGGAACCTTATATGATTCAAATCTTGAGTTATGGACTCTCTCTTGGAATGGAAACCTTAGATCTGGACGTTATTGAACCCCAAGAACTCATTAGAATCACCTTTATGCGATTTTGGCCTTGTTCCAACCCTAAGTTGGAAACTTTACATGCAAAACCAATCCTAGAAGTTGGAAACTTTACATGCAAAACCAATCCTAGAAGCTCAGATCTATGTTTTAAAAGCACTAGAACCGATTAGAATTGACTGTGTAGTAATAGCATGCTTGGAACTCGGCAAGTTGTTCTTCAACTCGGCGAGCTGTTCTTCAGACTCGACGAGTTGTTCTTCAACTCGGCAAGTCACAATATGGACGTGTTCATATGTTGAAGGAGAACTTGATGAGTTATTCATACAACTCAGTGAGTCGGATGAAGTTAGACTTGATGTTTGCATCGAAGCAGAACTCGTCGAGTCTTTGCCAAACTCGATGAATAGAATAGGGTAGAGGATTATAATGGATGATAGGGACTCGATGAGTTGACGACCCAACTCAGTGAGTCCAGTCAACTGGAAGTTGACTTTGACCAGGGAGTTGACTTTGACTAGGGGTAAAATAGTTATTTGACCCCGAGAGCATTTACCAGTAACTGATCTAGTATTTTTGGAAATTGTAACCGGACAGTTCCAGAGCAGCAGCCAGCCAGCGTTAGAGTTAGCACCTCAGCAACCAGCGTTACGAGGTGAGTTTTCCTTCAAGTAGGGACGGGTCTACGGCCACAATGCCGGCCCGTCTAGTTAGCAGTAGTTCCGGACTTTGGTCTGATGCAGTAGTTCAGTATGCTTGATTTCTATGTGATTCAAGCATGTCTTTGTGTTATGTGTTCCGAACTTCAGTCCGAAGTAGTATGCAGTATATGTGCTTATGCTAGTTGATATGTTTATGTTATGATATGTTATGCTCAGTCAGTTTCCAGACTGCGGTCCGATGCAGGGGACAAGGTCGCAGTTAGTTCTGGATTTCGGTCTGATGCAGTCAGTTCTGGACTTTGGTCCGATCAGGGGACAGGGTCCCAGTCAGTTCCGGACTTCGGTCCGATGCAGTTTCCGGACTTCGGTCCAATGTAGAGGGCAAGGCCCTCGTTAGTTCCGGACTTTGGTCCGATGCAGTTTCTGGACTTCGGTCCGATGCAGTGGGTGAGGCCCAATATGTGTTTATATGTTATTGTGTGGTATGTGGTAGTCTGGGGGAGCTCACTAAGCTTTGTGCTTACAGTTTCAGTTTTGGTTCAGGTACTTCCGCAAGCAAAGGGAAGAGCTCGGGTTGATGGCATCGCACACACCACAGCTTTAGTTTATCCTGGGAGTTTATTTTGGATGTTACTATGATTGATACAGATTTGTTTGACACAGTACTATAACATTTGAGTTTCTCATTCTGTGGTTTTATTATATATGATGTGATTTCGGGTCGTTTCAAGTTGGTATCAGAGCCTTCGTTTGAGGTATTCAGGCACACTTATGGGTATGACTGAACTCAAACTAAGGAAATAGTAAAAGATTTCTGAAAGAAAAATGTCTTCAAAAGAATTTTTGAAAAAGATACTTAAAAAGAAAAGGATTTTGAAAACAAGAAATGGGTGTGGTGCATGCGATCAGCCGAGCTCAAGTAAGTACTCCCAATTTACCCATACAACTTTATAGTATGATTATTTGTTTCAGTTTCAGTAGAACAACATGCTATAATAGGACTAAGGATCTAGCAGGAAGCCTTATGTGCCTGCTATATGTGTTTCAGCTTTATAAGAATTGCATGCTAGTATTGAGTAGACAGTAGTAGGATGGCCTGATTAGGTTATGCCTGATATTGTGAGCTTAACATTGTATGCTAGTACAGTTTCTTGTTATGAGAATAGAGTTGCTTGATTTGTTCCTATGTCCAAATGTTGCTTGCTTTGTGCTTTGTGGGACTCCAAGTGATGGGAGTTAGCCATTAGGTGAATACGTCACATCACATGTGATCAGGCTTGGATAATCTCAAAGTGTTGGATTTGGCCCTACTGCGCAGCTCTTGTTTAAGTCCAACCATTGTAGGAACGAGTCTTTTACTCGAAGGATTATCTGAGCCTCGTCACATGTGGTGGTATATCAGCAGCTGAGGACTGGTTTTTGGTTGAGTCAGAGATTTCCCTAGGGCGAGCCTAGGATGAGAGTATCAGTAGCAGTGACTTGGTGGAGTCGAGGGAGTTCTTGAGGAAAGTACGGATAGATATGGAAAGTAGTAGGGGCCCATACTACTAAAAGTCGCGGATCTGTACTTGAATCAAGAAAGGCCGAGATGAGACCGAGAAACCTGTAGTAGTAGCGATCCCTCGAGATATATCAGTGTTTCTGACGTTTATCATGATGTGTTTTCAGAATGGTGGTACTACGTCCTAGACCAACAGGCGGCAGTTCAGGTGCTGGGGAGGGATCAAGATCAGGCTCGGGGGCCGAGCATTTGGATGAGCGGACTAGGGAGTTTTTCACTTTAGAGGTTACCCATATCATACTTGAACAGACTCCTGTGATCTTTGGTTCGATCAAGGAGAGTATTTTAGAGTTGATGGATGAGAAGTTGAGCACGTTCCGTGCTGAGATGGCAGCCATGACGGGGTCGCACACACTCACCTTCAGGGAGTTCCGGGCTTGTGGAGCTCCAGACTACCATGGGGCGTGGGACCCCATTGTGAGTACTAGGTGGTTGGCAAATGTTGCCAATGCGTTTCGCACCAGCAAATGTCCCGAGGGGGACAATGTCATATTAGCATCATTTCTTCTGAAGGACAGGGCACGAGATTGCTGGGAGGAGATTGGGCATGTCATTAGGGATGATGCAACACTTGATGCTATGAATTGGGATGATTTTTCTACCAGGTTCAGAGCCGAGTTTGCACCGGTCATTGAGGTGCAATAGTTAGCCAGGGAGTTTCAGGATCTTACTCAGACTACAGAGACAGTGGAGGAGATTACCGCCAAGTTCAGGGAGAGGATTCTTCTTGTTCCTCAGTACGTAGCTGATGAGGAATTAAAGAAAGCCCGATATCATTAGATGTTACAGAGTGATATCCGATAGTTTGTGAGCCGGTCCAACTGTAAAACGTTGGATGACATGATTGCTAGGGCTCGTGAGAGGGAGATTGACCTTGAGATAGAGAGAAAGAAGAAGTTGGAGGTGGTTTCGGGTATAGGGAGTACGGGAAAGAAGCCCAAGGTATCAGATCACCGATCTAGAGGACAACATAGCCACAATCGGTGTGGCAAGTGTGGGAGACTGCACGATGGGGAGTGCAAGGCAGGGAGTCCCGGTTTCTACAAGTGTGGACGGACTGGGCATATAAGCAGAGATTGTACAACTACTCCCACTGTTACCGCAGCATCTGATCTGATTTGCTTCCATTGCAATCAGAGGGGACATAAAAAGTCCCAGTGTCCGAGTTTGACAGCAGCAGCAGGGAAGGTGGTAGGACCTGCCCCTGAAACATTGAGGATTACAAACGACTGTCAGGGCCGAAGTGAGGCACCAGTGGCGAAGAGTTGAGCTTTTCATATGACAGCAGAGGAGGCGTGAGCGACTCCTGATGTGGTGACAGGTATGTATTTCCTTTCATCTCTTTATTATTGTTGATTGTTGATTATTCTAATAGTTATGTGTTTCTATATATAGGGTCGTTCTTAGTGAACAGCATATCAACTACAGTCTTGTTTGATTCGGGGGCTACCCAATCGTTTGTTTCGCTTGCGCTTATCAAGAGGTTTAGCAGAGCTCCAGGGGAGCCATATTGTCCACTTGAGGTTGAGATAGCTAATGACAGGACCGTCAGGGTCGCGAGAGTCCATAAGGGGTGTTCGCTTTAGTTATTCGATGAGCAGTTTTTAGTAGACCTGGTTCCTATTCCCCTGCAAGGGAATAAGGGTATAGTGGGTATGGATTGGCTGAGCCCCAATGGGGCGGTGATTGATTGTGAGCTACAGCTAGTGAGGATTCGCATCCCAAGTGAGGGAGAGTTAGTGATTCAGGGCGAGAGGTCGTAGCACAAATCGATTCTTTGCTCAGCAGCGAGAGCGAGGCGCTACTTTCAGGAGGGTTGTACAGGGTTTGTCGCCTACGTTCTAGATGCCCGGGAGAAGGGCAAGGCGATAGTCAATCATGTACCGGTAGTGCGAGACTACTTGGACATATTCCTGGAGGATTTGCCTGGGATACCTCCAGAGAGACAAGTTGAGTTTAGGATTGACCTATTCCCTGGTACGGCTCCGATAGCCAAGGCACCATATCGGTTGGCTCCTCCAGAGATGCAGGAGTTGTCTACACAGCTGCAGGAGCTGCTAGATAAGGGTTTCATTAGACCGAGTAGTTCACGATGGGGAACCCCAATCCTGTTTGTGAAGAAGAAGGATGGGTCGCACCGTATGTGCATAGATTACCGGGAGTTTAACAAGGTAACGTTGAAGAACCGTTACCCACTCCCGAGGATAGACAAATTGTTCGATCAGCTTCAGGGAGCATTTTGGTTCTCCAAGATTGATCTGCGCTCCGGTTATCATCAGATGCGGGTCAGGGGTGAGGATGTTCAAAAGCAGCTTTTAGCACCCGTTATGGTCATTATGAGTTGTGGTGATGCCTTTTGGGCTCACCAACGCTCCATCCGCGTTCATGGATCTCATGAATTGCGTATGCAGACTGATGCATGATCGGTTTATGATAGTATTCATTGACGACATCTTGGTTTACTCCAAGACTCAGGAGCAACACAAGGAGGACGTGAGAGAGGTGCTAGAGACACTGAGGAGGGAGAGGCTTTTTGCGAAGTTCTCCAAGTGCGAGTTCTGGTTGCGCCAGGTGTAGTTCCTTAGTCACCTCATCCACTAGAAGGGTGTTCTACTAGATTCGGCCAAGATCGAGGCCGTGATGCAGTGGGAGGTCCCGAGGTCTCCATCTGAGATTCAGAGCTTCCTAGGTTTGGCAGGGTACTACAGGAGATTCATTCAAGATTTCTCCAAGATAGCAGTACCACTCACCCGACTAACCAAGAAGTCGGTGGTGTCTCGTTGGGGGCTTGAGCAGTAGGCAGCATTTGAGACCCTCAGACAACGATTGTGCGAGGCATCGATTCTTACCCTGCCAGAGGGAGTGGATGATTTTGTAGTCTACTGTGATGCCTCAATCACAGGTTTAGGAGCAGTGTTGATGCATTAGGGGCATGGGATAGCTTACGCCTCTAGACAGTTCAAGCCTCACGAGGCTAACTATCTGACACACGATTTGGAGTTGGGGGCAGTAGTGTTCGCCCTCAAGATTTGGAGACACTACCTTTATGGAGTCCGTTGTACCATCCACATTGATCACAAGAGTCTGAGATAGCTCATGGACCAGCCGAATCCTAACATGAAGGAACGTCGGTGGTTAGATGTAGTGAAGGATTACGATTGCGATATCCTTTATCACCCGGGGAAGGCCAACGTAGTGGCCGACGCCCTGAGTCGCAAGGCGGCAGCAGCCCCGATCCGGGATATATGACTGAGGATGATAGTGATTACTCTATTGTCGGAGTAGATCAAGGAGGCACAGGTCGAGGGCATCAAGGAAGAGAGGCAGAAGTGTGAGAGGATTGTGGGCCGAGTAGCTTTTTTTATTACGACAGTTGGGGATTGTTGACCCTTCATGGGAGGGTTTGGGTACTGTAGTGGGGCGGAGTACGACAGGTGTTGATGGACAAGGCCCATAAGTCATGATTTTCCATCCACCCAGGGGCAACAAAGATGTACAGAGATCTTCGACCCAATTATTGGTGGCCCTGCATGAAACGGGATGTCGCCTGGTATGTGGAGAGATGCCCGACCTGTAGGAAGGTCAAGGCAGAATACTAGAGATCCCATGGCAAGATGCAGCCGTTAGACATTCACGTATGGAAATGGGGGGACATTACCATGGATTTTATCACTAAGCTTCCCAGGAACGCACGGGGAGTGGACTCGATCTGGGTCATAGTGGATCGGCTGACCAAGAGCGCGGATTGTATACCGATATAGGAGAGCATATCAATGGAGAAGCTAGCCGACATCTATGTGCGCGAGGTAGCGACACGGTACGGAGTGCTTGTTTCGGTGGTGTCAGACCGAGATGTCCGTTTTACTTCCAGATTTTGGAAGCGGTTCCATGAAGAGATGGGGACTCGTCTTCATTTTAGCACCGCTTTCCACCCCCAGACGGACGGGCGGAGTGAGAGGATGATTCAGAATCTCGAGGACATGCTCTAGGCATGTGTTCTAGACTTTGGTGGTAGTTGGGATACGTATCTTCCACTGGTGGAATTTTTGTATAACAACAGCTACCACGCTAGCATTGACCATCCTCCTTTTGAGATGCTCTATGGAAGGAAGTGTAGGACCCCAATTTTTGGGGGGAGGTCGGTCAGCGAGTCATCGGGAGCACTGAGGTGGTGCTCAACACCACAAAGTTGATCCAGCGGGTTTGTAGCAGACTGCAGACTGCGCAGAGTAGGCAGAAGAGTTATGCCGACAGGAGGCGTTCGGATTTGGAGTTTCAGGTGGGCGATATGGTCCTCCTAAAGGTATCACCTTGGAAGGGTGTTATCAGGTTTTGGAAGAGGGGAAAGCTGGGCCTCAGGGTCATTGGTCCTTTTCGGGTTTTGGCCCGGGTGGTTCATGTTGCTTATCGGTTGGATCTTTTGGTAGAGCTTAGCCAGATCCACAACACTTTCCATGTTTCTCAGTTGAGAAAGTGTTTGGTGGATGAGACAGCAGCTGTACCCTTGGAGAATATTCAGGTTGATACCAGCCTGAATTATATCGAGAAACCAGTTGCGATTTTAGATCGGAAGACGAAGACCTTGAGGAACAAGGTGGTTCAGTTAGTGAAGATGCAGTGGCAGCACCAAAAGGGTTCAGTGTAGATGTGGGAGAATGTGGGGGAGATAAGGGAGCATTATAAATAATTATTTTCAGATTCAGCAGCAGCAGACTTCGAGGATGAAGTCTAAGACAAGTGGTGGAGAGTTGTAACGCCCCATTTCCGGTATGTAATTTAAATAAAGTATCTTTCAATTTTTAAGGGGGTACTCGGCGAGTCTGTAGCCCGACTCGTTGAGTTGGGATGGGATAATCGCACTTTTGGGGTCGGCTACTCAACGAGTCCACACACTGGGACTCGGCGAGTTCACCTATCTGATTGAAGCCCTAATTTCAAGGCTTTGCACCCTATTTAAATGTCCTTATAGCCTCCCACCCCAGCCTCCAACACCTTTAAAGCATTTCCCCTATAAACCTTAGCCCCATTGTTGAGTTTGACTGTGATTTTGTTAGTTTGGAAGATTTGGAAGAGAAGAAAGGAAAGAAGGTCCATAGAAGAGAAAGGAGATCCAGGAGTTAGCTTCCATATATTTCTCATTCAGGTAATGAAGTTATGACCTTGTGTATTCGTCCATTTAAAACCCCCTTTTATGCTTGTCATGTCTTCTATGGAACCTGTTATGATTCAAAGCTTGAGTTATGAACTCTCTCTTTGAATGGAAACCTTAGATCTGGATGTTATTAAACCCTAGGAACTCATTAGAATCACCTTTATGTAATTTTAGCCATGTTCCAACCCTAAGTTCTTAGTATTTGTTGATTTTGGGTATTTTAGCCTCATACTCTTGTGCATACACGTAAAGTTGGAAACTTTACATGCAAAACCAGTCCTAGAAGCTCAGATCTATGTTTTGGAAGGACTAGAACTGGTTAAAATCGGCTGTGTAGTAATAACATGCTTGGAACTCAATAAAAACCCGTTATTCCACGTGAATGTAATGTCTAAAAGTTGAGTCTTGTAATCTCTTTGTGAAGTAATAAGCATATCATCGAAAATGAAATGTTCAAAAAGCTCCATTTCAGTACACTATGTGGTAGATATCATGATAAGGTTTCCAAAAATATAAAGAACACTAAAATCCAAGTTATAACGAAGGAATTATGGCCAAATCAAAGATTTGTAACACCACCGATAAAGCGTTGTTAAGCATAAAACGAGAAATTTCAATAAAATACTTTTTACCCTTAGGTATCTAAATGAAAGTCGTAGATATCATTAAACTATAAACGTACATAAAAAGAACTCCCAAATCTGACTTCGTATGAGGAAGTTATGATTTTTCGAAGCTTCGGACCTAGCAGTAGACAGCTAAAAACTCGAATTAGAGAACGAGCGATTTTCAGCTAACACAACCTAAATGAAAGTTGAAGACCTTGACACTAGGAATACAACGGTAAAAATACTGATGAAAATGGACATCAGATGAAGAAGTTATGGAATTTGAACGGACTTTTCCTGACCCGGCCTACTAAAAATAATATAATAAAAATAAAATCAAAACTAGCCGACGAAGTCTAAACGAGAGTTGTAGAGCATTCTCACACCTACAGGTTCATATAAAGAACGTCGAAATCGGAGCTTGTACACAAAAGTTACGGATTTTACAAGTTCGGGACACAAAACCCGAGGCTGACTTAGCCTCACGACGTGAACAATTCCGTATTCACGATGTGAGACTGTGATTGATGGGTTCCAGAGTGTCAGCCACGTCAAATCGTCGAAGGGGATAGAGATGTCTCAGCCTCACGATGTGAACAAGGCTATATTCACGACGTGATGCCCCAAAACCCTCCCTATAAATAGAAGCTTAGGGGTGTCGGGTTTAGTGCTCATTTATTTCCATATAAGTGTCGTTGCTCTACGTTTATATCTCTCGAAGCCTTCCCGAAGCCCCGGTTTTTATACTCGAGATCAAAAGGAAGTCTTACGCTCTCGAGGATCCCCATAATTCAACTTTCTCTAAGTCGAAGTTCTGCTCGATTCTTTATCTTAACTTCTTCAAGCTACCACTTCAATCAAGTAAGTTCATACCCCTTTTTATACACCTTCAAATACTTTATATTGTACTTTTAACACATTTCGGGGGAGAATACAAGTAAACACACGGTTGAACCTGAGTGAAAACATGAAAACTCTTGTTATACTTTGCATGCATTAGATTTTTACAAAATGCATAGTATCCAGGGTAGCCATCCTTGTTAAACCATTTTATGCATTCAAAGAACTTATGATTTATGCTTTGTCAAACATTGTAAAAGAGGATAAGATTGCATACAAAACTATTATTTTAATACAGACTTTGTTGAGAATCCGTGAGACGATTACATCTTCAATGCTACCTTTTTGTTAAAAGGTACTACCTAAAGTCCTGTCTATTATAACCAGATTCTCCTGTTTGGAGGGTGTGTCAAATGTGTATAGATCTATACGGGAAGTCATGATCCCGCGCCCTGACTATTAACTACAGTCCTTTGGGTGACAGCTTGTCATAATGTTTCGACGCCTGAAGATTGTCGCCACAGGCATATTATGTTTAGTATGGTTATAAAACTCACCGGATGGACAATTATTATGGTATTCTAATTTTATGAATAAGTAGCTATTGAAACTATTCTTCATCTAACAAGTGCGATCTTCTTATAGCTTTATTAATTAAAACTATGCCTCAACCTTTTAAACATGTCAGTTGCTTGCCATTTTCGGTCTTGGACATTAGAGACTGCCCGTTACCTTAGGGAAATAAGGGATTTTCCTGTATCCAAAACAATCAACTAATAGGAAAAGAATGGATTTTCCTGGTACAACTATTTACAATTCACAACACGAACATTCATATGCATTTCATACTTTATTAAGAAAATAAGGGATTTCTTTGAAAACACACGGACTTTGGAATGGTATACATTTTCTCAAAACCGCTTATGAACTCACCAACTTAATTGTTGACACTTTTTCTTTGAAATAACTTGTATTCTCAGGGAACCGCTAAGCAGGTTTGGAAACCAACTTTTGGGGATTAACGCTCTGACGTTAATTACTTCTTTTGAAATATGTTTATGTATTTATCTTATGAACATGTAACAAATACAATTATGTAAACATTTTGAAACCTTTATATGTATGGTGGTGTGTACTTTCCTTACTATGAATTGTTATGATACTGAATATGACGTCCTCCACCCCCGAACGTTTCCGTTGTTCTGGTCTGGGATTGTGACAGATTGGTATCAGAGCAATGCTTATAGTGAATTAAGTATATCAAAACCATTTTTGGTATACAACTATAAACACAACTGGCCAAAAACACTCTGAGTAAGAGTCATACTTTTAAAATTAAATTTAATTAATTTTTGTAAAGTAGGCATGCATTCATTTCATATTAACAATCTGCCTTTGATAAGCATCTCATGGGATCCAAGCAATTGGATGCGGACTCAAGCTCCAAGTGCTCGCCTAACTCCCAAATTTTGATATAGAATAGGACCATCGGTTAAAAGTCTTACTTTCTTAATCTTTCTGTAAATCAAAGACCTTTAGAAAAGGTCAATTTTTTTCTCTAACTTCGGATGTAATGCAGCCATATGTTTAATATATATATATATATATATATATATATATATATATATATATATATATATAGGGCATATCTCTTTCATGTGTTAATTCTGTGCATTTCATTCGAGTTCATGAGTTTATCTATTGCTATTCAAACTCCATTTGTGAATCAAACTCAAAGCCCTGTGTAGGTCAAACCAAATTCTTGAACTATTAAAAATAGTTAACTCATTATCATCCAACTCTCAACCACCAAAACTTATAATCTTTCATTTTTATTTCTTGGCAGCGCGATGCCTCCTCGTCCAAACCTAAGACCCAGACCGGGCACGGTACCAACACCACCTCCACCACCAGCTTATGATCCGGCCATGGTCCAGGCTGTTATCACAGCAGCAGTGACCACCGCCCTCTCACAAATAAACTCCAACGGAAATGGAGGGGCAGGAAGCAGCACGAAGCATTCCAACCATGGCATTGGTCATGGTCGCGTAAGGGAATGTACTTACAAGGAGTTCTCCAACACAAAGCCAAAAAATTTTATTGGCACTGGGAGAGTCATTGCACTGATGCAATGGTTCAAAAAGACCGAAACGGTCTTTGAGATTTGCTCTTGCCAAGAAGCGAGCAAAGTCAAGTTCGTCGCTTGCACCCTCACTGATCGAGCCCTCACCTGGTGGAAAAGTCGTGTGAAGTACGTGACTCTCACCATCGCCAACACCATGAATTGGGAGGACTTGATGGTCCTACTACTAGAGGAATACTGCCCAAGGGGCGAGATACAAAAGCTAGAGTAGGAGCTATGGAATCTGAAGATGACTTGGTCTGACCTAATCGCCTACACGACCAGGTTCAGCAACCTTGCTGCCTTGTGCCCTGCCATGGTCAACCCAAAACCGAAAAAGGTTGAGAGGTACATTTGGGGGTTGTCACCCTAGATTCAAGGTCATGTCTTGGCTTCCAACCCTATCACTTTCAACAATGCTAAGCACCTGGCTCAGTGACTCATCAACCACGGGGTCAAACAGGGTACTTTGGCAGCTACTGCCGATCCATCAGAGGAGGTACAGGGCCAGGGAAGGCCTTGGAACAAAAGAAGGGGAAAAACCCTATAGGGGAACCCCAAGAAACAACAAGTGGTAGCGGCTCACGTTGTTACTGTTCCTACCACCACTGCACCCACAAGCTCATACAGTGGGAGATTTCTGAAGTGCAACCAATGCAACTTCCACCACCACGGTCCTTGCCATGACTTCCAATGCACCAGGTGCAATAAGAAGGGGCATAGTGTCCGTTTCTGTAAGGATCCATCCCAACAAGCCGCCCCCACTACTAATGTTGGAGTAAGTCGCGCCCACTTTGAGTGCGGAGCCATGGGACACTACCGTAGGGACTGTCTGAAGGCAAACAACAGGGATACCGGCGGAAGGGGCCGAGTGTTTGCAATGGGATAGGATGAAGCCGTTGCAGACCCCACTGCTGTTATGGGTACCTTTCTTCTCGATAACTTGTATGCATACATTTTGTTTGATACTAGAGCAGAGAGGAGTTTCGTGAGTCATAATTTTAAAGGCCTGCTGAAACAAACACCCCAATCATTAAGTGAACCGTTTATTATAGAAATGGCCAATGGTAAAATAGAAGGCACTAAGGAGATATACTTAAACTATACCCTAACTCTAAACGATAATCCCTTTCCAATAAACCTCATGCCAGTCTCGATTAAGAGTTTCGATGCCATATTAGGCATGGACTGGCCGAGTTCTCATAATGCGGACATTTTATGTTACGATAAGGTCGTTTGCCTTAATCTGCCAGCCAGCGAAACCCTCATTATCTATGGCGACAAACCCAGTACCACTCTTCATATTATCTTCTGTATCCAAGCTCAGAAGTTCCTACGCAAGGAATGCCACGCGTTCTTAGCACATGTCGTGGATGTGAAACACGAAGTCCAGGACATCAAGAGCGTGCCTGATGTATGCGAGTTTCCAGATGTTTTTCCCGAGGATCTTCCAGGAATACCACCCGTGAGACAAGTCGAATTCAGAATCGATCTGATTCCCGGAGCTACCCCGTTAGCCAAAGCCCCCTATCGATTAGCCCAGCGGAGATGCAGTAGCTATCCACCCAACTGAATGAGCTACTCAGCAAAGGATTCATCAGGTCGAGCTTCTTGCCTTGGGGAGAACCAGTGTTTTTTGTGAAAACGAAGGATGGATCTTTTAGGATGTGCATCAACTACCGAGAGCTCAACAAACTTACCATCAAGAACAGATATCCCTTACCACAAATCGTCGACTTATTCCACCAACTTCAAGGAGCCAACTACTTCTCCAATATCGATCTGAGATCAGGATATCACCAGCTGCGAGTCCTGGAGAGTTAGATTCCCAAGATGGCCTTCCGAACAAGATATGGACATTACGAGTTTGTAGTGATGTCGTTCTGACTAACCAATGCCCCTGCCGTATTCATGGACATAATGAATAGGGTATGTCATCCAGTCTTGGATAAATTTGTGATAGTATTCATAGATGACATACTCATTTATTCAAAAAGTAAAGAAGAGCATGGTCAACATCTGAGACAAGTCTTAGAGACATTACGAGCTGAGATGCTTTATGTGAATTTCTCAAAATGCAAGTTTTGAATTAGGAAGGTGCACTTCCTAGGTCACGTGGTAAGCGAAGAAGGAATCCACATTAACCCATCTAAAATCAAGGCTATCGAAAATTGGTCTGCACCAACTACACCAACGGAGATTCGCCAATTTCTAGGCCTTGCTGGTTATTATCAAAGGTTCATTCAGAACTTCTCTAGCATTTCAAAGCCTCTTACCTCCCTAACTCAGAAAGGTGTGACCTGCAACTAGCAAGAAAATCAAGATGCTGCATTTCAGACTCTGAAACACACCCTATGCAGTACACCCATTCTTTCTCTTCCATAGGGGATCGAAGATTTTGTGGTGTATTGTGATGCTTCGAATCAAGGGTTGGGAGGTGTGCTAATGCAGAGAGGAAAGGTTATTGAGTATGCCTAACGACAACTGAAAACACATGAAGTCAACTACACTACTCATGACTTAGAACTTGGAGTTGTGGTCTTCGCTCTAAAAATCTAGAGGCACTACCTATACGGTATCAAGTGCACCATCTTCACAGACCACAAGATCCTTCAACACATATTCAACCAGAAGGAGTTAAACATGAGACAACGCCATTGGGTCGAATTTCTCAATGACTACGAATGTGAGATTCGTGACCATCCAGGAAAGGCGAATGTAGTAGCTCATGCCCTTAGTCGTAAGGAGTACTCTGGTCGAAGAGTGAAGTTATTAACCATGTTGATCCATTCACATCTGTCAACACAAATCAAGGAAGCTCAAATAGACACCTTGGAACCCGAAAATGTGACAGGTGAAACCCTTAGAGGGATAGACAAGAATCTAGAGATCAAGAGTGACGGAGTGCGCTACGTCATGAACCGAATCTAGACACCAAAGTTTGGTGGGTTCAAGGAGATAGTTATGAACGAAGCACACAAGACTCCATACTCCGTACCCCTAGTTTCAGATAAGATCTATCTGGATCTCAAACAACTCTACTGGTGGCCAATCATGAAAGCAGAAATTGCTACCTATGTGAGCAAGTGCTTGACTTGCACCAAGATAAAAGTAGAACACCAGAAGCCCTCAGGTCTACTCCATTAACCCGAAATACCTGAGTGGAAATGGGAATAGATTTCCATGGACTTCATAACAAAACTTCCCAAGACTCAGGGTGGTCACGATACCAATTGGGTGATCGTCGACAGACTAACCATGTCTGCTCATTTCTTACCGATCAAGGAAACTGATAAGATGGAAAAGATAACGAGAACCTACATCCGAGAGATCGTGTGACTACATGGAGTGCCGATGTCTATCATCTCAGACAGAGACAGTAGATTCACTTCCAGATTCTAGCAATCGTTGCAAAAATCCACGGGAACAAGATTGGATATGAGTACAACCTATCACCGACAAACTGAAGGACGCAGTGAGAGAACGATCCAAACTCTATAAGACATGTTGCGAGCATGTGTGGTCGACTTTGGTAAAGCTTGGGATGTTCACTTACCACTAGTCTAGTTCTCTTACAACAAAAGTTATCATACTAGTATCAAGACTGCTACATTTGAAGCCCTTTACAGTCATAACTGCAGATCACCTCTATGTTGGGTGGAAGTGGGCGACACGCAGATGTCAAAAGGTCTAGTCCCTGATAGCACTCTCACTGATCCAGAGATCATTAGGGAAACAACTGAAAAGATCGTCCAAATTCAAGAGCGTCTGAAAACCTCTAGAGATAGGCAAAAGAGCTATGCCGACAAAAGACGAAAACCCTTGAAATTCCAGGTTGGTGACCACATGCTACTAAAGGTCTCACCCTGGAAAGGCATGATATGCTTTGGGAAGCGTGGAAAACTAAATCCAAGGTACATTAGACCCTTCAAAATTACATCAAGGATTGATCCAGTGGCTTACAGACTTCAACTTCCAATCGAGCTTAACAAAGTACATCTAGTGTTCCACATATCGAACCTGAAAAAGTGTTTGTCCGACGAAACTCTTGTGATTCCACTCGACGAAATCGAACTTAACGAAAATCTTAACTTTGTGGAAGAACCCTTCGAGATCATAGATAGGGAAATCAAACGAACTAAACAGAGTCGCATACCAATAGTGAAGGTTCGCTAGAACGCTAAGCGAGTCCCTGCATTTACTTGGGAGCGAGAAGATCATATGTAACAAAAGTACCCGCATCTCTTTCCTCGTCCATTGGCACTTATTTTGTAATTAATTTCTGGACTAAATTCCCTCTAACGGGGGGATGATGTAACAACCCGTTATTCTAGGTCAATGTAATGTCTAAAAGTCAAGTCTTGTAATCTCTTTCTGAAGTAATAAGAATATCATTGAAAATATAATGTTCAAAAAGCTCCGTTTGAGTACACTATGTGGTAGATATCGTGATAAGGTTTCCAAAAATATAAATAACACTAATATCCAAGTTATAACGAAGGAATTATGGCCAATCAAAGATTCGTAACATTTCCGATAAAGCGTTGCTAAGCCTAAAACGAGAAATTTCAATAAAATACTTTTTAGCCTTAGGTATCTAAATGAAAGTCGTAGATATCATTAAACAGCAAAATACATAAAATGAACGCCCAAATCTGACTTCGTATGAGGAAGTTATGACTTTTCGGAGTTTTGGGCCTAGCAATAGATAGCTAAAAACACAAATTAGAGATCGAGCGATTTTCAGCTAACACAACCTAAACGAAAGTTGAAGACCTCGACACTAGGAATACAATGGTAAAAATACTGACGAAAATGGACATTAGATGAAGAAGTTATGGAAATTGAACGAACTTTTCCTGACCCGACCTACTAAAAATAATGTAATAAAAATAAAGTCAAAACTAGCCAACGAAGTCTAAACGAGAGTTGTAGAGCATTCTCACACCTACAGGTGCATATAAAGAACATCGAAGTCGGAGCTCGTACACAAAAGTTATGGATTTTACAAGTTCAGGACACAAAACCCGAGGCTAACTCAGCCTCACGACGTGAACAGTTCCATATTCACGACGTGAGACTGTGACTGATGGGATCCAGAGTGTCAGCCATGTCAAATCGTTGAAGGGGACAAAGCTGACTCAGCCTCACGATGTGAACAAGGCTATATTCCTGACATGAGGCCCCAAAACCCTCCCTATAAATAGAAGCTTAGGGGTGTCGGGTTTAGTGCTCATTTCTTTCCATCTAAGTGTCGTTGCTCTGCGTTTATACCTCTCGAAGCTTTCCCAAAGCCCCGATTTTTATACTCGAGATCAGAAGGAAGTCTTACGCTCTCGAGGATCCCGAGAATTCAGCTTTCTCTAAGTCGAAGCTCTGCTCAATTCTTTGTCTTAACTTCTTCAAGCAACCCCTTCAATCAAGTGAGTTCATACCCCTTTTTATACACCTTCAAATACTTTATAATATCCTTTTAATACATTTTGGGAGAGAATACAAGTAAACACATGGTTCAACCCGAGTGAAAACGTGAAAACTCTTGTTATACGTTGCATGCATTAGATTTATACAAAATGCATAATATCCAGGGTAGCCATCCTTGTTAAACCAGTTTATGCATTCAAAGAACTTTGATTTATGCTTTGTCAAACATTGTGAAATGAGGATAGACATTACATACAAAACTATTATTTTAATACAAACTTAGTTGAGAATCCGTGAGACGATGTGACAACCCGAAATTTCCTTTTTTTTATAACATATCAAGTCAATAAAAGTCAGAACAGTTACTGCTAATTTTCAGACTTTTTGGAATAAGTTTGAGTATTCTATGATTAACACTTTAGGAGATACCAGGAGACAGGATGCCCTAGGGTTTATTGTGCAACAATAACATTCCATACTCCAAGAAATTGGAGTTTACGACCCAAACATGGAGTTTGCGGTCGTAAACCCCATGGGGTATATATGTGGCGCTTAGCCATTTCTAGTCATTTGTTCCATTTTCAACTAGAGAAAAACCCGATTCTCTCCCAAGGATCTTCAGTCTTTCACCCCAAATCGTAAGTGCTTCCATCTTAGAGTATCATATAGCTTATTATACGTCTATACATCAAGAAATCACGAGGAAACACCAAGATCAAAGAGTTTACGGCCCAAGAACACCTTGGACCGTAAACCCTTCTTTAAGGGCCAAAAGTGTGCCCTAGTCCCTTCCTCTCCTTGTGAAACTAGTCTAGACTCATACCTTAATGTGTATGGGACTTGAAAGCACAAATATACCTTGGTCCATAAGGGTTTATGGCTGTAAACCCAAAGGGAAATGGTCTTAGGGCCGTAAACCCCTCAAAAGAGGGAAATGGAGCCCTAATCTCTTCCAAGGACTTAACCATCAAGTAGAAATACTTCTAAGGGACTTGTAAGGCTTCAAAACATCAAAGGGTCAAAGGGGAATGAGCTTATAGCCGTAAAATCATGGGTTTACGACCGTAAACTCATTGATTTGGGGTCACAGAACCGTAAACACCAAGAAGGGGTTCCTTGGAACCCTAAACCCAATAGGTTTGTCCTACAACAACTTAGATGCAATCCTTGAGACTTATAACACTTATATAAGGTGTTTAGCATGTCCTAGGATGTCTTAACATTGTCAATTAGTAGTTTAAAGACTAATTGGATATATATATATATATATATATATATATATATGTGTGTGTGTGTGTGTGTGTAATTATATGTTAGCTAGGATCCTTGAGTGTGTACAAGTCTTCATTTGACACCTAGGAATCCTAAATTGTTCAGTTCATCCAAACCACCATCTACAGGTGAGTTCATACCCCTTAATCAATGTCTTAAATGATTTTAAATGCTTTAATGGGGGAGGGATACAAGTAGAAAACAGTATGTTATAGAATCAATCACATGTGATTTATAACTGTGTTTTCAACCAACTAATCTCACATACTTCAAAATGTGATACATGAAATGGTTTTCTGTCTTAAAATATTTTGTTATTAAATGAATTACTTTTGAAATGTTTTATTAAATGACATCAAGTCATTGTTATTTATTGTTCAAAAACTCTTAAATGTTTTACAAAACCTCTTTCATGTCCTTGATCAAATCTATATCTATAAACCTATGTTCATATATATATGTATTGATATGACAACTTTCATTCTTCATTTAGTTCCCACACTCTTGAGTAGCAAGGGTGTATAAACCTTCCTGGACAACAAATACTTTCCAGTAAACTATTATAGGGATAGTTTAGGGGATACAAAACATTACTCCTTTTACAAGGAATCACACCAAAGTCAGTTCATTCACGAGTCTATACTAAATGCTATATGAAGAGATACACTTACCTGGATCCTCCTACATGGATACTTGTACCTAGATACTATGTGATGAGATACTATTACATATTATACGTATAGATTAGTTCTGTCTATCCTAGTACAAAAGGATATCATACGGGACTAACCATTCTAGAACCCATCTGTTAGCAACAGAGGTAATGAACATCTACGGATGTCTACGGTTAATACTTATACTAGGGGTACCTTTACGGGACTAACCATTCCTTCAACCTACTGTTAGCTACAAAGGAAAATGAACATCTACAGAGGTTCAAGGTTAATACTATTCGGCAGTCGCGATGTCAGGTTTATCCTAATACAAAAGGATAATACTTATATGGCTATATTTTCCCTATTACTTTTATTTTGTGATACATTCACATAAACAATGGGGTAGACTATATATTGTTAATAGTAGTAATACAAGGGAAAACCCATCTTTATTACTTTCAAAACATTCAAGTCTTGGTACGATGACCAGGTTTTGACAAGACAGAGCACAGACAAGACTCGTCCTTTATTTTGATTACATATTTTGGTGTCTTATTACTATTAAAGAATACACATGTATTAAAACTTTAATTTTAATGCAATGGATGATGTTGTTGCTTGTTTACTACTTTACACTGTCATGATACCTCACATGACGTCCTCCACCCCTAAACGTTTCCGCCGTTCTTGGCTTTGGGGTGTGATAGATTGGTATCAGAGCATTGTTTATAGTGAATATAGTATATAAACCCATAAAAGATATACTAACTATAAATACATGGTATTAAAATACTCTGACAAAGAGTTTATACTTTAAATAATAAAATATTTAAGTAAGTATACGTTCCTACATTCATACTAAAATCAGTGTCACAATGACAAGAACAAATGTATTACGATTGTTGAATATCACAACTAAGCTTGGGGATGTATGGTCAGTCTTGGGAGTGGCATAGCCTGATCAACTATGCTGGTCCGAGGAGTGATTAGCATATGCCCAAGAATGATTGTGACGTGGCAACAAGTCTAAAAACTTACCAACACAACTACAAAGAAATACCATAGGGGTATTTGGTCTTACTATAATTACTTATTTGAGAACTAAATAGATTTTTATTAATATATCAATAGTTGTTTAGTGGATACACTAAAGTTATATGTACTAGGATGTCATAGACTTAGAATCTGTGAAATCTTTGCCTTATGTCCTGTCCTCGTTGGGTTGGTGGCCTAGGGTTAGGGTCACTTATTCAAAGGTCTATCCTATCCTAACTACATATAACTAGTATGCACTAAACAAGTATTGAATCAACTTATAAATATCATCTTATAATTATCTTAGTTAGTTCATCTATTTAGTTATTTCTTATATCCCTTTTCTTGCGTAGATATCATGGCTGGATTTCACCACGGCGACCCGTACTTCCCAAACCAAGGCAATACCGGATGGCTAGAGGAAGAACCAGAAGATGATCACCAAATCCCTTAGGATGATCACTATGCCGAAGGCTTCTTTGATAGTTCTGACTCAGAGCCTGAAGTCAACAACCTACCTCCAGCTGCTCAAAACCCAAACCTGAACCCCCGTCCCGCATTTCAAGGACCTACTCCTCTGTGGGCCACAAACTTGAATAGGTGGAGTCAGGAACAGGGTCAACCTATCCCCTACAACGGAGACAAAATCTTCTACAACCTCACTGAGGGAGGTTCAGCTGATAGGGTCCTACCTATCATGGTTCATAGGATCTCTCGAAATGATGTACAAGGTTGAGAAGCTATCAATCGAATCATGGAAATTGACGCCAAATCTAGCATTAACATTGTCTGCATTCTCCAACTAGAGTCTGCTCAGGAAAGGACTTTGGTCCGCAATGCAACTCTACAGAGAGAACTTGCTAAAACCCAAGATGAAGTTAGGGAACTTCGATCTCATCAAGTGAGAGCTGATAGGCGTATGAGGGACATAGAACGCCTACTGTCGGGATCAAGAACTCATGCTAGTAGTTCTTGTCGCCGATAGAATCTCATTGACTTCTCTTTTTGGATATAATCTAGCTATGTAAAAACTCTGGTCTAATTCCCTATCTTTGTAGATCTTAGACCTACTAGGTCTTGATACGATCTTAGTTCTGTGAAAATTTTCCCTTCTTGGTTGATGTAAGGCCTACTTCTAGGCCATTTTCCCCAAACTTGTTACATCTGTAGTTCCAGTATTATTGAAAAATATCTAATCATATCGAATTTATCATCCAAATGCTATCATCTTCATTCCGAGGTGTTATTAAATTGTGTTGTTGGACTATGGAGGGTTAGTCCATGAGTCACTCTCATTATTCAATCATTCTTACTGTTTTGTCATCTCTTTTAAACATATAGTTAAAAGATGCCACCTCGCAGAAGTACAAGGCGTAACAATGTTAACAAAACTCTGATACCACCACCTCCTCCACCAAATTAAGGAGGATCAACTCGACACTTTGAAACCTGAAAATGTGGCAGGTGAATCCTTGAGAGGAATGGATAAGAATTTAGAAGTCAAGGGTGGTGGAGCCTTATACCTCATGGATCGGATCTGGACACCGAAACACGGTGGCTTCAGAGACTTGGTCATGACCGAAGCACACAACACTCGTTATTCCGTCCACCCAGGTTCAGATAAGATGTATCTGGATCTTAAAAAGTTATACTGGTGGCCTAACATGAAAGCAGATATTGCTACCTTTGTAAGTAAATGCCTTACTTGGGTGAAGGTAAAGGTCGAATACAAGAAACCCTCCGGTCTTCTGCAGCAACCAGAGATACCAGAATGAAAGTGGGAGCGTATCACTATAGACTTCATAACCAAGTTCCCCAAGACAATGGGTGGACTTGATACCATATGGGTCATTGTCGACAAATTGACCAAGTCTACACGCTTCCTACCCATCAAAGAAACTGACAAAATGGAGAAACTTACGAGAACCTACATTAGGGAGATTGTATGACTACACAGTGTTCCGATATTCATTGTTGCAGATAGAGATAGTAGATTCACTTCAAGGTTCTGGCAATCGCTACAAAGTTCCCTAGGAACTAGGCTGGACATGAGTACATCCTACCATCCACAGACTGACGGACAAAGTGAGAGAACTATCCAAACCTTAGAAGATATGTCGCGAGCCTATGTGATTGACTTTGGGAAAGCTTGGGATACTCATTTACCCCTTGTCGAATTTTCCTACAACAATAGTTATCACACGAGCATAGAGGCAGCTCCTTTCGAAGCCCTCTATGGCTGAAAGTGCAGATCCCCTCTGTGCTGGGTTGAGGTGGGTGATACCCAGTTAGCTAAGGGAAGAGTTCCCGAAAGCACTCTCACGGGTTCAAAGATCATTCAGGAAACGACAGAGAAGATCATTCAAATTCATGAACGATTGAAATCCTCTAGAGACCGACAAAAAAGCTACGCTGACAAGCGAAGGAAACCATTGGAGTTCCAGGTGGGCGACCAAGTTCTACTGGAGGTCTCACCCTGGAAGGGCTTGATACACTTCGGAAAGCGCGGGAAGCTCAATCCAAGATACATAGGGCCTTTCGAGATTCTTGCCTGAATCGGCCTCGTAGCTTACAAACTCAATCTACCGCGCGAACTCAGTAACGTACATTATACCTTCCACGTCTCAAACTTGAAAAAGTATCTGTCCGACGAGACTCTTGTTATCCCACTCGACGAGATCGAGATCAACGAGAGCCTCAACTTTGTGGAAGAACCAGTAGAGATCATGGACCAAGAGGTCAATCAAACGAAACAAAGTCGTATCCCGATACTGAAGGTTCGTTGTAACGCCAAGCGAGGACCTGAATGCACTTAGGAACGAGAGGATCAGATGAAACTGAAATATCCTCATCTTTTTGCTTAGTTATTTGTAACTACTTATTTGCTTAAATTCTAATTTCAGGACGAAATTCCTTCTAACGGGGGGATGATGTGAGAGGATGCCCTAGGGTTTATTTTCAGACTTTTTGGACTAAGTTTGAGTATTCTATGATTAACACTTTAGGAGATACTAGGAGAGAGGATGCCCTAGGGTTTATTGTGCAACAATAACATTCCATACTCCAAGAAATTGGAGTTTACGACCCAAACATGGAGTTTGCGGTCGTAAACCCCATGGGGTGTATATATGGCCCTTAGCCATTTTTAGTCATCTGTTCCATTTTCAACTAGAGAAAATCCTTATTCTCTCCCAACGATCTTCAGTCTTTCGCCCCAAATCGTAAGTGCTTCCATCTTGGAGTATCATATAGGTTATTATACGTCTATACATGTAACGACCCAATTTTCACGACTAAAAATTTCTTTTAAAACATTACTAAAACCACATTTATAAAAACCGAATCATAAGGCAAACATAATTTCATAGTATTAATTTCAAACATAACTTATTATCAAAGTAAAACATCCGAGACTAACTGGCTATGGTGTGTGCACTGCAACCTCTATGAGCTCCTCTTTTGAAAACTGAGTACCTGAAACCAAAAACTGAAAACGTAAGCACGAAGCTTAGTGAGCTCCCCCAAACTACCACATAGCATACAAACATATAAGCACATACTGGGCCTTGACCACTGCATCGGACCGAGGTCCGGACTAACTGGGGCCTTGCCCCCTGCATCGGACCAAAGTCTGGAAACTGACTGGGACCTTGTCCCCTGCATCAGACCAAAGTCCGGATTAACTGGGGCCTTGCCCCCTGCATCGGACCAAAGTACGGAAACTGACTGGGACCTTGTCCCCTGCACTAGACCGAAGTCCGGACTAACTGGGGCCTTGCCCCCTGCATCGGACTGAAGTCCGAAAACTGACTGAACAAAGCGTAACATAACATATCAACTAGCATGAACACACATATACTGCATACTGCATCGGGTCGTAGCCCGGAACACATAACACATAAATCTTGTCTGAGCCACGAAGGCATCAAACATACTAACTACTGCATCGGACCGAAGTCCGGAAAACTACTGCTAGCTAAACGAGTCGGCATTGTGGCCTTAGACCCGTTCCTAATGGAAGGAAACTCACCTGCACTGCTGGAGTTCTTGTTGATACCCTGCTGACTGCTATCTGACAACTCCCGCACTGCTACTCCAACGACTCCCCGATCTACTAATACCAAATATAACACTTAGTCCTAAACTGCCCTTCAACAGTCAAACTAAGTCAACTCTAGTCAAGGTCAAAGTCCTGGTCAAAGTCAACCTTCTAGGTTGACCCTACTCGTCGAGTCAGCCTACTGACTCACCGAGTTCATAAGCTCAGAAACCCTTTTCAATTGCGACTCGACTCGCCGAGTTCTATCCTGCTCCACTCACTAAGTCACCTCCTGACTCACTAATTCGAGGCTTAACCAAAAAAGGTTTGAGGTTCTGTGACTAGACTCGCCGAGTCCAAGGCAATCTTCAAATGACTTGCTGAGTTGTTCTTCGAACTCGTCGAGTTCATGATCCTGATCATACAACTCACTGAGTACACCCATGTGACTCGCTGAGTCTCTTCAGTTCTTAATCCATACAGTGGCTTTTCGAGCCATGCAGGGGCTCAAATCCATAGATCCATTCCTCTAAAGCCTAACCCCCACGTAAAGTGCCAAACTTTACATGTAACCAAGGAGTTGTAGGCTTAAAACACTCTAGGGCTAGGGTTTGTAACAAAGGGGCTTCACCAACAACTTATTGGCCTAAACTTTATGACTTTTTGGGATATTACCAACCTAGATCTGAGGTAGCAACCCCATATCTACTCCAAACTCGAAATAGATCTCATCCATACTCAAAATGCCCAAAACTCAAACATAAGATAGATTTAGATGCACATAAGCCCAAACAACAGACTATTACCTCAAATGAAAGCTCCAACTGAAGTAAATCCCGGATCTACACCACTCCTTTGTAGCAAAGCCCTTGATCTTCAAGCCCCTCTCCAAGATTCTCTCCTCCAAGGCTCTATTCTCTCAAATAATGAAGGCTCACTCAATTATAGGGTTTCTGGAACTCAAAAGAAGAGCAAAGAGGCTGAGGGTGCGTTATAATGTGCTTTATATAGGGCACAACCTCTTAGATTAGGGTTTTTCTTATCCAGACCAAACTCGTCGAGTCCACTCACTGACTCGCCGAGTTGGTCACTTACTCAATGACCCGGATCCCGCTCCAACTCGTCGAGTTCCTTCCTGGACTCGACGAGTTGACTCTTGATTTAGAGCTTAACCTTTCTTTTCTTGGTCTTCCTGATTCTGGGTGTTACAACTCTCCCCCACTTAAACTAGACTTCGTCCTCGAAGTCCACCACGGCTAACTATTTCACAACCCACTTACTACTTACCACTAGCTATGCAGTGGACCCTTTTCGCTACTATAACTTAGTATTGAGTACTCATCAATCAACTAGTCGAATTCTACCATAGTCATAATTCCATTATTGCCACTGACTAAAAATTTATGTTGTCCCTTATCCGCCTTCCGGATCAACCGAGACCACGTTGGTCCCTACTGATGTCTCCATATCTGGGTTACCGGACTCCTACCGGTTACTACACCCCATTGCAAACTCCTAGTCGCTTTCAACGACTTCTAAAAATATCTCGACTATCTATAACTGTTCTACCCACTCTGCCACTCATACTGAATCGATGCTGCTGGAACCAGCCTACATATCTCTCATCTGACTACTCAACTTCCAATAACTCGAGCCTTCCATCCAGAAAGAAAGGCTACCTGCCTAATTATTCTTGCAGATCACTTATACTTGCCAGAAGACTCAACTGATCCTGCTGAGAGGGACTTGCCATTTCAAATCGACCAACTATACCGTTAGCACTTGCATTCCAACACAAATACTAATACTGGCCATCACACTGAAACTATCTGAAACACTAAATTGCCTGCAATACTGAACTTCATGAAACACTGAACTACCTGAAACATTCAACTGGATGAAGCACTAAACTAGCTAAAACACTAAACTGGCTGAAACACTAAACTAACTAAAACACTAAACTGACTGAAACACTGAACTGGCTGAAGCACTGAACTGGCTGAAACGTTGAACTGGCTATATGGCTGCTTCCCACAACATCTCAAGACCTTCCTGGTCTCCAATCATTCATCGGTTATCTGCAACACTGAGTTCCAACTCAACTGTGGAGCCCAAGGACTCCTTACTTAGTCACTCCCACAACTTCTAAACGAAATCTTTCTCTGGAACTAGTTTCCACTAGTCATCCTGACACTGTGACTCTAACAACCTCCCGATCCAACCGACCGGGTCCATACGTCGAATCCTGACATCATCAAATCCAATGACTAAAAAATGGTGGCTCCCAGACTAACGATAGCCCTTAACATACACGAACCCAAGCGGTCCACTGCTTCCCTGATCTCATAACTGTGGTGACAATCCACTGACAAATCTCTGACTTAACCAGAACTGAACCATTTGGGAAATCTGAAATCTAACCCGTGGATTCCCATATTCTCACTGCTGCACCCGAACTGGTGGGTATTACTACTTTCCCCGCATCCAAACAACACGCTCATGCTGTCTGCCAACCTGGTGAATGCTACAGTTACACCCGCAGACTTACAACTCTCTAATACTATCTTGCTGCTAGTGAATTCTACGACTACCCCCGTAGACTTACAACACTCTACTACTATCTGAATGATAGTGAATGCTACAGCTACCCCCGCAGACTTACAACACTCTACTACTATCTGACTGCTAGTGAATGCTACGGCTACCCCCGCAGACTTACAACACTCTACTACTATCTGATTGCTAGTGAATGCTATGGCTACCCCCGCAGACTTACAACACTCTACTACTATCTCACTACTAGTGAATGCTATGGCTACCCCCGTAGACTTACAACACTACTACTATTCCAAGGACATCCTGACTATCCCTAGTCCTGCTAGTGATTCCTCATCCTGTTTTCTCAAAACAGCCCTCAGTCATCGAATTCTGCATCAACCTCGACATCTTTTGTCCTTGATACACTTAACGGTCCGTCGAGGAATTCTTCGGCTTGGTTCCCAAACCAACCATCTACTAATCCGGATACATGAAACTATCATTGGGAAGTTCCCAAAACCCCCAACTCCTGAATCCACACAACCCTGCATGCCGTCTCTGCCACTGACTACTAACACGAAAGCATCTCTTGCTAACCGTTCTCAAGATCCTCATTCCAACTCACTAGAGTCCTACAGGCGGTCCTCCAACCCTGAATTCCCAACCAACTACTAACCATCTCGATCACATGATCTCATTGTTGGGAAGTTCCTCAAACTCCCAACTCTGAACTCCTCAATCCATCAATCGCTGCACTACTATCTTTTCTTCTCAGAGGTCGTGTAGTTATTCTGGAACTGCGTGCTCTTACCCTTGTATACTCGGAGGGTTCTCCCCCACTTGGATCTGGCTAACTCCTTACTGCTCACTGGTCAAAAGGATTCCCCAACCTTCCTTCCATTAAAAGGGTGATATGTTGTCCGCCAATGTTTATCTCTGTCGGCGCTCCAACTAACTTTTACCAGATCCGAACCATTCTTGCTATCTAATGAGCACCCTTCAATCCTTAACTATATTTGCTTTAGGGACTGTATCCTAAGAACCTGCGTTTGGGGTGCACATCCCCAACCCACTTCCCTACTGTCCGCTGGCTACCTCACTAGAAGCTCTAAATTGTCACTACTAAGGATTTAACTGATCAATCCCGAATGATACCTTTCGAAAGTAGTAAGGCGTTACTGATTCTTACACATACATGCTACAGTCACCGCATCTGAAGTAACCTGATCTAGAGGGGACGACCTCCAATTTACCATTCTAATTCCAAGGTATGCAGATGGCATAAAACTCAGTCACAAGCAGGTAATATAATACCCCAACACTTATGCTTATTGATAACAATGCAGCAACATAACAATAATAACATGAATAATAGTTGACAGGAAGGTAAAAGATACGTACCCCCATCATTCAGTGCTGCTCGAATCCTTGTTGAAATCAACTGGAAAACTCGGCTCCAAGCCGTGGGCGCCCTTGCCCGACCCTGATGTCTGCTGGTGGTTCTCGAAGTCCCAGGGGCAGGAGCTGGCACCTGCCCTGCTGTATACAAACTCGGACAGTGGGCCTTCTTGTGGCCCCTCTGACTACAATGGAAACATATCATATCAAGCCCCTGAGCGATGGTAACAATACAATCTCTGCTAAAATGGTCAATCCGACCGCACTTGAAACATCCAGCATCACCACCACCTCTACGCATGCACGCACCCTCGTGCGTCCTACCACACTTCCCACATCGACTGCGACTCTAATAGTACCTCGATCTCGAATCCGACCCCTTAGGCATCTTGCCCGAACCTGCGGCTACCTGAGTCTCATCCGTTTTCCTCTTCCTTTCCGACTCCCTGCCCGACTCTCGCTCATGTGTTACCTCGTCGACCCCAACAATTGTCTGAACAACTATTGTCTGATCCTGGAGCTTCGTGGTCAACCTACCAGTGACCCGCCCAATGATGTTGGGAAGCTTCTCGAGAATGGCTCGCGCAACCTCCTTGACTATCCAATAATGTAGAGGTCTCTCCTGGAGACAGGGTGCCCCGCTCACTCCCATCCCCTGATGGCAAGAGCTAAAAATGGGATCTCCCTCCCTGATGGATACCTGAACTCCATAAGAATCAGGCTCTAGACGAGCCCCAAACTGCCTTGAAACTATCCCATCCCTAAAGGCCTTAAGACGACTGTCCAAAAGCTCCATAATGGCCTCCCTAACTGAACCAAATATCACGGGAGTCTGATCAATGATCTTGCGCATAATCTCTGCAGAAATAACATCTCTCATCTGATCATCAAACTGTCTGGCTCTAGAGCCTGAGCCAGATCCTTCCCCAGCACCTGAACTGCCAACTGATATTTCACGCAACGTCACCATGCTGGAAACACATCACAAATCTGATCAATATACATACCGCTGCTGAGGGATCTTTCACACACTTTACTAGTTCCCTGGTTTTCCCTCGGCCCCTCTTGAATCGAGTACGGAACCTCTGCTCACTACAAGAAAAAGACCCTTTTACGACGTGCAAACCACGACACTCATTGATTTATGTTACGCCAAAGAGCGTGATATTAAAAAAGTGTCATCTCTTCAAAAAATTTAAGGATTTATGTCATGCATTATTGTGTGCCCTTAAATTAGTGTCTCTAGAAAAGAAATTAAAAACACGGAGGGCACTTTATTTTAAACGTGCGTCCACTGTACATGTCGCTTTATAATTTAAATAAAATGAGCGTTTAGTAGAGGGGGAAACGAAATCCCAAAAATTTTGAAAACCCATCTTCTACCTTCTTTCTATCTTTCATCTTCGCAGTCTACTCTTCCCTCTCCCTCCTTCTCTCTTCTCTCCCATCCGCTTCTCCGCCACTCCTTAATACCTTGCAGGAGTCTAAAAAATAGAAAACCCCATCCTCACAAAGTCTAGGAAACCAGGGTTTTTTAATCCCTCAAAGAACAACCCACATCCTCCATAGATCAATCTCTATCGCTTCATTTCTCACAAGATATCGAACACTTTACATTCATAAGGCCACAAAATCGAATATTGCTTGAACTAGGATTTCGAGTTCGTATCACATAACCCTCCCTCAATCTGTTCTCCATGTTGAATCGATTCCCTGTTTTTGATCGACTCCTGCTCACGCCGATCATCGACTTTTAATCGTCGACCATCGCTGCATAATGCCTCGTTCCCAAGATTTCAATGTGTGGTACCTCGATGTCATTTCCCAGGCTGAGCTCGCTGATTACGACCCTGTTCGTGGTACCATGGTTATTCAACCATACGGTTATGCCATTTGGGAAGCTATTCAGGTAGGTCTTTTGTTTGTTTTGAGACAAACTTGTTAAGCTCTAGCCGTTCGCTTTTGATTTTTTTTGCCTTCTTCTAAATTTAACCTAGATTTTCTCAAAGCCATCTGCAAATCTCCTTTTGGGCTTTCTTCATTAGCATGTTTTGAGTTTCAACTACAGTCAACTCTCTCGTTCTATTCCAAATTTTATATGCCACATCAGTCTCAAAACCATTTGTTCTTATCCCACTCCCAGATTTATTATTTCTTGAGGACATTTGATATGGGGTGTTAAAAAAAGAAGGTTGTTGCTGCTTGATGTCACTATCATCTGCTTTTCTATTTTTTAGTGGTTTCCCATGGACAAATCTTCACGATCTCTTTTCAATATCTCATTCACGCTCTCTTTATATGCCACATTTTTGTTTGTCTTGTTTGATGAATGATATTGCTTCATTGAATCCCGATGCTATTGGTGTTGTTGTGCAACCGATTTCTTAAAAGTAACAGGTGGTGCACTATCTGTAGCCAAAAAAGGCTCCTGACAATTGGGACATATGAGTGTTTGATTCAGGTATATTTTTAGGTATTCATATTGCATCGTGCATCCATGGCAAACAGTCCAAAAATTAGTGATGGAGCTGTGGGACTTTTGTAATTGCATTTTCTTTCATTCATGGTCACAGACCTAGGTCAGAAGTGGGTCTTGTAGTAGATTAGCAGCAGCAATCCGACTTTATGGTATCAACTACTCCTACTTTTTAATTTGCCCTTTTTTATTCACTTTAATGCTTTTATTTTAGGCTTGATTTGTTTATAATATAAACAACATACGATTTATTTTTTATTTATGGGTGCAGTTTGCTTCCGATGAAACCATGAGGAAATGCTTGAGCTCTGTATGTTTTCTTGGAACCTAACTTTTATCATTTCCATTATTTACAGCAAAACAAAATTAAAAATTTGTTCTTGGGTACTACTTTATGATATTCACTTATCAGGTTGAAGAGAAAGGGTATGGAGTTCAAAACCAATTGAACTACTCACATCATGGATCTTAATATGTGGTCATCTGCAGGTCAACCTCCTCATGCCTTGGTTACTTTTGGTTTTGGTGGGAAGTTGATTGTGATGAAGGATACAAATGGTTCCACATACCCATTGAAAATCAGGAGTGATAGTGAGTTCCACCCTCAAGATGGTGTCATTAAAATGTCCAAGACTGGATTCAGCGCCCGCACCAATAAAACCAGGAAACAAAGAGTTCCTGTAAGCGTCTCCTTTTTTAGATTTCTCCTAAATTTACTGTTTTGTGATTCTAATCTGATTTGATCCAGAATAAGAATCATAATTTTACAAACAATGATGTTGAAGATATATCTATGAAGTTACACTGCTATATGGACACAAGATCCTCCCTTAGACAGGTGTTTGTCATGTCATAAAACTCATAACATATTAACATAGCATATTTTGTTAGTCATGAAAGACATGATTTTGTCAATGATGATTGACCCTTTTTGTTTATAATTATAAATTATCAGGGTGTTCTTTCTCAGAGGAGATCTAGCTTTTGGGGTAACCAATTCCCTCTAGCAGTTGAAGCTGTTAGAAAAGCTCCTATTCGCAGTAGAAACTTCATGCGGAATCAACCAATGACTTCATATAGACCAAGGCAAGTTGTTTGTTTTTCTTTAATAACAAGTTGTATTTCATCTCTTATTGCTGCAATAATCTGATTATAAATGTTGTTAATTTGGTTTGATGTGCAGGTGGGCTGGTGTACAAAATAGGGGTGCTACAAATGGAGCCTTTGCTGTTAAGATATAACTAAATATTAAAAAAAATTGGTAATATTATTAGCCAAGGTATTAAGAGAGTAGTTTGTTTGTTTGTGATATTTATTTATATGCAGCAGCAATTGACCTACTCACATCCTGTCTTCCCATTAAAAATCAGGAGTGATAGTGAGTTCCACCCTCAAGATGGTGCCGGTGATTGGTTGAACATGTCCTGCAAGATTAAGCTTTGGGAATTGGTGAATGCACTTGTGAAGATTTCACCCGAATCTGGGGGCTCGAACAAGCTCTCCCAGCTCCTATGATGACATATCATAATATCTTTCCCATGCCAAATCCTTCTTCTCCAGTTTCATCAGAATGTCATTTTCAATCCCGTAAAATTGGCGTAGTGGGGTTTGGACACTCCAAATCCTCATTGTTTATCATTTTTCACAAGTCCAAGGCTTTCTCGGCTAACTGTGCCCATCCTCTTTTCAAATATAAGCACATGATGCTTTCCAGCCACTCCAATCACCTTTTCATAACAAATATCATTCATCAACTAAAATCTCTGCAATGGCTTCTTTACTGTAATTCCAATTTACTGTTGAGCAAGTGGGCAAGGTCTGTAACTACTATCAAAATGAAACAGGCCTTTCTCTAAGTCAACTCACATAAATAACGCAACATCATCATAATTGAGAAGCATTGTAGATAGCCCAACCAACCAAATATGTTCCTTTGTGGTCTCAATTTGTCTAACCGCTCTTGCCACAATACTCTTGAGAACAGGTCCTCTGTTATCTTGCAGAAGATGAATTTCATCAATAATTATACCTTTCTTTCTCAAAAATATATAATTTTAAAATATATATATATATATATATATATATATATATATATATATATATATATATATATATATATTGAGAAAGAAAGCTATTTTGAGGGGATTTAGGGTTTGGATTTTGTTGATTTTTTCCGTTGAATCAGATATGGAGAGAATGCGGAAGAAGCTGCAGCATCGACTGATTGGAAATACCCCAGATGTAGAGGAATCTGTAATTGTAGTTTTTGCATGTAAGTGTTGTTGTCGATCTGATATACTGGTACATATCTCTGTTTTCAAGATCTAATTCCCCTAAAAAAGTTTCAAATTTGACTTTACCAGATTTGGTACTTTTCAAATTATAAATTGAATAACCTATGAACTTTTCAATACCTTTTCCAAACAAACAAGTACCACGGATAACATATTGTTTGTATTATTTTGGCAGCAACATTCATTCTAATTTTGCAATCAACAAGTACCTTTTTAACCTTACACGTCAAAGGTAAAACTTTCATCTTTTTATCAATTTTAGTTTGCCTAAAGTCCAAATAACAAACAAGGGTATTTTTGTAATTTAATAGGAAAACGACACCCCGGATGTAGCGGTTACTAGACTATTTGAATCTGCAAAGAAAGATACTTCTCAATATGGCGATTATGGAGCTTTCACTAACTGCTTGCAACAGTTGCCACCAGAAGGACAAATTCGGGTATTCACCTTATTTCATTTATTCACATAATATTAAAAAAAACATCTTTTTTATTGATTTCTCTTTATTTTCTTAGGCAACTGCTGCTGAAGTCCAAACTCTGCTAGTTTATAGGGGATTGACTTAGTTCTTGCAGCACAACTTGGTGATCAGTTCTCTCTCTCTCTCTCTCTCTCTCTCTCCCTCTCTCTCTCTCTCACACACACACACACATTCTGAAAAATCTACTCGATTATATAATTTTTTCTATTATATTTTAATTCCTACCTTCTCTTTGATTTCAATATTCTGGATTTAGCATCTTCTGTTGAGGTTATTCTTACACTTTTTGCATTCAAGTGTATGTCTCCATGAGGTAATTAATTTTGATCATGTATCTTTATTGCTATTAAACACTACTATAGATTATAGAATCCTAATACATTAGTAATAATCATTTTTTAATGTTTTTAGCTATTAAACACTACTATAGAAGAAGAGCACCCTGTTGTGTATACAGGCAACACACAGGTTGGTGAAGTCTTTTTAATTTGACATGAAACCCGGAACCCTGAGGTATGTTTATTCAGCTACTCATCAAAATGGTTCATGTACACCACATGATGATATGTTATCAATAAATCAAAATAATAATAATAATATGAAAACTTCAATTACTCCATTAGGCAGCCTTTCATCACCTTCACCTATGATGGATTTATTAGACATATTCACCTAGTATGTTTATTTATTTATTATTTTATAATAAATTTTGGTAAAAAAAAGTTATTTTTTAAATTCTTCAGCTGCATTTGGAACCTGCTAGCAGTAACTCTCTTCCTGCAAATGGTAACAGCTCAATAACACAAAATTTACGAGTTACCAACACTCAACATGGCAAGGTAACTATAAATAAATCATCATGGAATGAAATGTTTGTGTGTTTTTTTTTTTTTAAAATATCATTTACATGATGAATGTTGATTGTAATGGCAGAAAGCAATCATTATGTGCATACGAATAAGTTACAAGTTGAACAACAAAGACATGTTGGAAGAAAGACATCCCTCGTGAGATACGATAACATTTTTCGCTCTCTTCTATCACCATCTCTTAGTGTTTATATTTGGGACAATGTTATTAAATATTATTTGTATCTTTGTATTCCCATGTTCTTAGGTCCAAATCATGGATATTTGAATTTGTTGATTTTGGAGGTGAAATGAGACATGATATATGTGCTAATAAAGGTAAGACAAGGGCAACAAATTATTCCATTAATGACATTAATCACTTGTATTTGTGATTGTATTCATTACATATGGATTCAATACTTAGCTAGGTTGACCTAGCATTTTATTCTTCTAGGTTCACTCAATTAGTTCTTGTTTTTGTTGTAAATTGTAAATTGTAATCAGGGTATTCTTGGTCCATGTGCATCACTTGAGAAGGTTCATATAGTATTTTTAAGAATTTTGACTCTTTGTTGATTGACTGTTGTTTTTTGTGCAAAAAGGTGCTTTATGTTCTTATACTAGCATTGGTCAAGGGGGTACTATTACATGGAAGGTGCTTCAATACACACTTGCTTACAACAATGTACACAAATTAATTAAGGAAATAGCAATGTAGTACTAGGTTATATAGTTAGGGAAAACCTCTTAATAATAATGTACAAATATTTGTCTACTATTTGAATGATTATTTGTATGACAATAAATTTTATGCAATGGATTTTATTTTTTGTATATGGTATTTTATTTTCTGTTATGAGACATTAAATGCAAATTTAATTTGAAAATTAGTAAATATGTAGATAATATTTTTTTAACATTTAAAATTATGATACGCAAAAATGTGTGTCATCTTCATTTATGACATGGCCTTTCTTGACAGGGGCTTCCTTGATACGCATTGTGTGTCATAAACACACACGTCGTAAGGTTACAACACGCAAATGCGTGTCGTCTTTCTTTATGACAGGGCCTTCCTTGATACGCATTGCGTGTCATAACCGCGCGTCGTAAATGCGCGTCGTCTCTCTTATGACAGGGCCTTCCTTGACGCGCATTTGCGTATCGTCTGAGCGTTTTACGATGCGCAATGAGCGTCGTAAAAGGCTGTTTTTCTAGTAGTGGCTTTCAGTAGTACGGGCCCATACTACCTTCCACATCTATCCGTACTTTCCTCAAGAGTTACCTCAACTCCACCAAGTCCCTTTTCTCTACTGCTAATCTTTGCTGCTCTTATCCTAGGCTTGCCCTAGGGAACCTCTGACTCCACCCAAACAGTCCTCAGCTGCTGAAGGCCTCCTCGTAATGCCAATTAGCCACCACCTGAATACCATCACATGTGACGAGGCTCAGATAATCCTTCGAGTAAAAGACTCGTCCCCACAACGGTTAGACTCAGACGAGAGCTACACAATAGGGCCAAATCCAGCACTCTGAGATTATTCAACCCTGATCACATGTGATGTGATGTATTCACCTAATGGCTAACTCCCATCACTCAGAGTCCTACTAAGCACAGAGCAAGCAACATTCGGATAAAGGAAACGTACTCATGCAAACTATTCTCATAATCAAGAAACTGTACTAGCATACAATGTTGAACTCATACTATCAGACATAACCTAAACAGACTATCCTACTGCTTTCTACTCAATACTAGCATGCAATTCTCATAAGGCTGAAACACATAAGCAGGCACATAAGGCATCCTCCTAGATCCTTAGTCATATACTAGCATGCTATTCTACTGAAACTGAAACTAAAACTGGAACTAAAACTGAAACTGAAACTGATAATCATAACTTGTATGGGTAATTTGGGAGTACTTACTTGAGCTCGGCTTGATTGCATGCACCACACTTTTTTTTTCTCTTTTCAAGTTATTTTCTTTCTAAATATTCTTTTCGCTTTTTCTAAAAGTCTTTTCTTTTCTTAAACTCCTTTTTACCAAAAATTCCTTTTGAAAATGTTTTTCTTTTGAAAACCTTTTATCGTTTCCTTAGTTTGAGTCCAGACACACTCTCAAGTGTGTCTGAATCCCTCAAACCAAGGCTCTGATACCAACTTGTAACGACCCAATTTTCACGACTAAAAACTTCTTTTAAAACATTACTAAAACCACATTTATAAAAACCGTATCATAAGTCATAACATAATTTCATAGTATTAATTTCAAACATAACTTATTATCAGAGTAAAACATCCCAGGCTAACTGGCTATGGTATGTGCACTGCAACCTCTTCGAGCTCCTCTTTTGAAAACTGAGTACCTGAAACCAAAAACTGAAACCATAAGCACGAAGCTTAGTGAGCTCCCCCAAACTACCACATACCATACAAACATATAAGCACATACTGGGCCTTGCCCACTGCATTGGACCGGTTCGGACTAATTGGGGCCTTGCCCCCTGCATCGGACCGAAGTCCTAAAACTGATTGGGACCTTTTCCCCTGCATCGGACTGAAGTCCAGATTAACTGGGGCCTTGCCCCCTGCATCGGACCGAAGTCCGGAAACTAACTGGGACCTTGTCCCCTGCATCGGACCAAAGTCCGGACTAACTAGAGCCTTGCCCCCTGCATCGGACTGAATTCCGAAAACTGACTGAACAAAGCGTAACATAACATATCAACTAGCATGAACACACATATACTGCATACTCCATCGGGTCGTAGCCCGGAATACATAACGCATAAATCCTGTATGAGCCACGAAGGAATCAAACATACTAACTACTGCATCGGACCGAAGTCCGGAAAACTACTGCTAGCTAAATGAGTCGACATTGTGGCTTTAGACCCGTTCCTATTGGAAGGAAACTCACCTGCACTGCTGGAGTTCTTGATGATACCCTGCTGACTGCTATCTGACAACTCTCACACTGCTACTCCAATGACTCCCCAATCTACCAATACCAAATATAACACTTAGTCCCAAACTGCCCTTCAACGGTCAAACTAAGTCAACTATGGTCAAGGTCAAAGTCCTGGTCAAAGTCAACCTTCCAGGTTGACCCTACTCGCCGAGTCAGCCTACTGACTCACCGAGTTCATAAGCTTAGAAACCCCTTTCAATCGCGACTCGACTTGCCGAGTCAGACCATGATTCGCCGAGTCTACTGATTTCCGAGTTCTGTCCTGCTCCACTCACTGAGTCACCTCCTAACTCACTAATTCGAGGCTTAACCAGAAGAGGTTTGAGGTTCTACGACCAGACTCGTTGAGTCCAACGAAATCTTCAAATGACTCGCCGAGTTGTTCTTCCAACTCGCCAAGTTCATGCTCATGATCATACAACTCGTCGAGGACACCCATGTGACTCGCCGAGTCTCTTCAGTTCTTAATCCATACACTGGCTTTTCAAGCCATACAGGGGCTTAAATCCATAGATCCATTCCTCTAGAGCCTAACCCCGACGTAAAGTGGCAAACTTTATGTGTAACCAAGGAGTTATAGGCTTAGAACACTCTAGGGATAGGGTTTGTAACAAAGGGGCTTCACCAACAACTTATTGGACTAAACTTTATGACTTTCTGGGTTATTACCAACCTAGATCTGAGGTAGCAACCTCGGATCTACTCCAAACTCGTAATAGATCTCATTCATACTCAAAATGCCCAAAACTCAAACATAAGATAGATCTAGATGCACATAAGCCCAAACAACAGACTATTACCTCAAATGAAAGCTCCAACTGAATTAAATCCCGGATCTACACCACTCCTTTGCAGCAAAGCCCTTGATCTTCAAGCCCTTCTCCAAGATTCTCTCCTACAAGGCTATATTCTCTCAAATAACGAAGGACCACTCAACTCTAGGGTTTCTGGAACTCAAAAGAGGAGCAAAGAGGCTGAGGATGGGTTATAATGTGCTTTATATAGGGCACAACCTGTGGGATTAGGGTTTTTCTCGCCCAGACCAGACTCGTCGAGTCCACTCACTGACTCGCCGAGTTGGTCACTTACTCAATGACCCGGATCCCGCTTCGACTCGTCGAGTTCCTCCGTGGACTCGACGAGTTGACTCTTGATTTAGAGCTTAACCTTTCTTTTCTTGGTCTTCCTGATTCTTGGTGTTACAATACATCAAGAAATCACGAGGAAACACCAAGATCAAAGAGTTTACGGCCCAAGAACACCTTGGACCGTAAACCCTTCTTTAAGGGCCAAAAGTGTTTACGACCGTAAACCCAAAGGGAAATGGTCTTAGGGCCGTAAACCCCTCAAAAGAGGGAAATGGAGCCCTAATCTCTTCCAAGGACTTAACCATCAAGTAGAAATACTTCTAAGGGACTTGTAAGGATTCAAAACATCAAAGGGTCAAAAAAGAATGAGCTTACGGTCGTAAACTGAAGGGTTTACGACCTTAAACTCATTGAGTTGGGGTCACAAAACCGTAAACACCAAGAAGGGGTTCTTTGGAACCCTAAACCCAATAGCTTTGTCCTACAACAACTTAGATTCAATCCTTGGGACTTATAACACTTATATAAGGTGTTTAGCCTGTATTAGGATGTTTTAACATTGTCAATTATTAATTTAAAGACTAATTTGATACATATATGTGAGATTATATGTTAACTAGGATCTTTGAGTGTGTATAAGTCTTCACTTGACACCTAGCAATCCTACATCGTTCAGTTCGTCCAAACCACCATCTACAGGTGACTTCATACCCCTTAATCAATGTTTTAAATGATTTTAAATGCTTTAATGGGGGGAATACAAGTAGAAAACAGTATGTTATAGAATCAATCATATGTGATTTATAACTGTGTTTTCAACCAACTAATCTCACATACTTCAAAATGTGATACATGAAATGGTTTTCTGTCTTAAAATATTTTGTTATCAAATGAACTACTTTTGAAATATTTTATTAAATGACATCAAGTCATTATTATTTATTGTTCAAAAACTCTTAAATGTTTTACAAAACCTCTTTCATGTCCTTGATCAAATCTATATCTATACACCTATGTTCATATATATATATATATATATATATATATATATATATATATATATATATATATATATATAGATATATATATATATATATATATTGTAACATTCGGAAATTTCAGGTATTATATTTATTGTTTTTATTTTGAGTTTTGTGGAAGAACTCAGCGAGTTGGTGCGTAGACTCGCCAAGTAGAGACGCGGTTTCTCATCCGGATTAATGACCGGACTCGACGAGTCGCAATGGTGGACTTAGCGAGTCAGCGTTGTTTAATGAAACCCTAATTTCTTGGGTTTGGGGCCTATTTAAAGGGCCTTATGGCCGTCATTTGTGCTTACCAGCCCCCAGAGCAAAACCCTAGAGCATTTGAGCGTGTGGAGTGAGAGAAGGAGCCATTATCAACCATTGGAGGTGTTGTTTAGCAAGGGAAAGGAAGTTTTAGCCAAGAGGAAGCAAGAGGAACAACCTCCTGAAGATTTGAAGTCCATAACATCACATTTGAGGTTCCATTTTCGACCCCTTTTCTGTTGAAGTGATGTTCATGTTGATTTAGGGTTTGTTGAGCCCTTTTGTGGCTAGATCTAGTGCCCATTTGGTCCCATAAGCGAGTTAGGTTCTGGATCTGGACCCTTGGAGGTCCAGAGTGTCCCTTTGTCCAAGCGTTTTACGAATCCATGGAGGTTTAGGGTTGGGATCTTTGTGTTTGAGGTCAAAACACCATTTATGAGTCATTAGGTGTGATATTAGAGCTAAGACATGAACTTTACGTGATAAATAAGCTTGGAAGGACTAGATTTCAAACCAGGTCATTGGGGTTGTGCATGGAAAGCACTCGTCGAGTCCATTGGCAGACTCGACGAGTTGGTGCGGGTTGTTCATAGATTTCAAACCAGGGGTTGAGTAACCGAGTTGGGTGAGTGACTCGGTGAGTCGGAAGGGACTCAGAGGAAATAGGGTGCTCGTAGGGACTCGGCGAGTCCACGCCAAACTCGGCGAGTTGGGGTTGACCATTGACCATTGACCAGAGTTGACCGGTGTTGACTTGATAGAGTTAGTCAACCTTAATTAGAAAGTGTTAATTAGAGATGTATTGTGTTATAGGAGGACTATAGCTCGGGAGATCGAGCACTAGTGACTTCAGGGATTTACGAGTTACCGAGATACGGGAGGTGAGTCTTCTCACTATACTTTACCTTGAGTAGGTAAATAGAGTTATGTGATACAGTGCTTTATATATATATATATATATATATATATATATATATATATATATATATTGTTTGTTGTATTGCATTCTTCTATGTGATTTATGTTGTGCATGCTTGCAGAGTTAGAACCTGAGGGTTCACAGACACGGACCCACAGAGTTATAGCCTCGAGTGGCTAATATGTGTTATATGTGGTATTTTGGGGAACTCACTAAGCTTTTTGCTTACATTGTTTTGTGTTATGTGTTTCATGTACTAGTGAGGATCACGGGAAGGCGCCGGCTTGATCAGTACACACACGGGATTTTACCTGAAGTAGAGTCAAAACTTATTGACTTTAACATCCTTAGGTAAATTTGGCAGCTTCGCAACTAATGACCCTTTCTTTGGCAATATAAACATATGGACCCTTTGATAATGGTACACGGGACTATCACAGACTTAGCTTTTCTCTTTACCATTTGTTCAACCTAGTTGACTATGGTCAATCCCTTTCCTTGGGAATAGAATGCTTTTTCTGTATTTCCTGTGTCACTATTGTCAATGTCCATCAAGTTTTGAGGAAGTTGATCTTAACAAATAGATAAGATCATTAAGGGTCTTGTCATAGTCTGTTTCATAGGTGTTCCAAAAGAACTCACTATGTGACTTAGAAAGTAGTTGAACCACCAACTTTCTCAAGACTTTGACACCCAACTCTCCCGGCTTGTCAATATGTGACTACATCTCCAAGATGTGACCACACCTAGACCTTGCCTTGCCAATAGGGCTTGAGTGACCTTAAACTTTTCAAGAACTTGTGGGTTAGGGAGAATAATTGGAGGAGGAGAAAGAAGTATGATATCCATGGGACATCATCTTCATTTAGGAAAGCTTGTTTCAAGAGATTTGGGAAGATCATAAATGTATAAACCAGACATGTTTTGGGAAATATTCAAGATAGTTGATCTTAAAGTCCTTAATATGACACCCAATATGAAATATTAAGGCTAGGACCCAACAAACTATTTTATAACTTAGAAGAGGTACGCCGTAATCCAAGCTATAAAACAATTTGAAGGTAGGTGAATGACGATTCACCAATTTCCACCAAGATAAACGAAATGTATTATTAGGTTTTAATTGGTTTTGAAACTCCTAGATCTTTTGAGATTCATTGAACTGTTCAATGGCATGTTTCAATCTCGAGTGTGCCCTTCAGGTTTTGTGACTGGGATGCAGAGGATCACAAAACAAGGTGTGAAGTAACCATGCAAATTACTTGGTACCCTTAAGTGTTTACCCCTTAATCGATGTGCCGGTTAACCACACACGCTCCATCGATACTATGATAAACATTACGTCACCCTTTACCTACCTTGTTAAGTCCAAGTTAGTGTGCCGGTTAACCACACACGCTCCACTAACGACTTAGACAAAGTGTAAAGTGTAATTTCATGGATTAGCACCTTATTCACATTTTCCTAAGTAACTAAGATTGGGAATTATTAAGAGTTTAGTTACTTAGTATTTATCATTAATACTTTTAATGAAGGGAGAATTATAGTCCTGTCAAACCCGTTCGGCTAACGACCCTCCACCGGTCAAGAAAGCGGTGGGTAAGAGTGGACACCCATTAAGTTGCCATTTTATAGGCAACAACCTTATACCCACCTTATAGACCGGCTTCGTGAATGAGGCGTACTAGCGGTAAGACTGACTTTTACTCTTATACATATATATATATTATTAACTTATAATATTATAAAATATAAGGGTTGAATTTTAACTTTTAAAATTCTAAGGGCTAACTTGGAATTAAAGTATTCATAAGAGAAAGCTTTACAAATTCCAAAACTTGAGGGAAAGTTTTGAAACTATTCAAAACTAATTAATTCCATAACTTATGTGTTTAAAGTAGTTTTAATCCAAAAAACTCTTCAAGTTCCATAACTTATGGAAGACTTTAAACTAATAAAAGAATTAACTTTTCTTTATTTTTGTAACTTATGGAATTAATTAAGGTTACACTTTTTTTTCATTTATTATTTAATGAAGAGACTCTTGGTCCTCCATAACTTGAGGACAAATTATGGAGTCATAACTCCAATTAGTTAGAACTAGACTCTTCATTTTGTAACCTTTGCCAACTTTTATGAGTTTTATGAAACTTAAATATGACTTTTCATATAACTTGAGGACAAGTTACAAAAACACATTTTAGAATCAACTCTTAGATTAATTTGGATTGAAAACAACTTGTTCACTCAACTTTTCTATTAATCTAAGCAACTCATAAGAACAAGATAATTCAAATCAAAGTTTTTCATGTAATTAGTCTAAACCTTAAACTAATACAAAACATGAATCTATTGACAATTATCTTTGAAAATGGATTAGCATGAACATTACCACATTAAAAACCAAGTTTATAAGTTCAAAAACAACTTAGGGTAATGTTCCTAGTCCATTTCTAGCCAAAAAAACCTCGAAAATATGTTGTCCGGGGTCCAACTCGTCGAGTGCATGAACCAACTCGGCGAGTTGGATCAATTTGATCACTTTTTAGCCATGGACTCGCCGAGTCCCTTTATGGACTCGCCGAGTCTGATGATCAGACAGCAACAAATTCGTTTTTTCAGCTTCTATTGCAGGTATAACAAGAAAACAAGCCTAGGCTTTGATACCACTGTTGGGGTATGAGCATTCTAACACTCCTAAGTGTACATGCAACCCTAAATACCTTGGACCTATTTTTTCTCTATTATACATGCAAATATGAACATCCAAGGTATTATCCTAATCTAGCATACAAAACTATCAATATAACAAGATATAATACATACCTCTTTGATGTAGAATGTCTTCATGAAGCTTGAGTGCCTAGTGCCCCAAGTGTGACACCTCAAATGGTTCACACAACACCAAATACACTTGGAATAACTTGAGAGAATTCTACACTTCATGAAAATCGGCCAGCCCTTTCTTTCTTTCACTAGTGCCGATTTTGTCAAGAATAATATCTTTATATAGTGTTACAATTAGGGCAAACCCTAATTATCATGACTTTCCATTTCCTTGGATCCATGGGTTCAAATACACCATGGAGCATCCATGGAGCATCATATGGGTTTTGGCCCAACTAGATAATCCATGGAGCATTAGCCCACTATACAAGTATGGATGATTTACACAATCAACCCATATATTTAATTAGTCTTCTTTTGATCACTTAATTAATCCTAGATTAATTCTTGATCAATACTAATTAAATAATCTTATTATTCTTATTATTAATATACTAGAACTTATAATATATTAATAACCATAAGTGTCTTATTTCTCTCATTTTAGTCTATCCAAGGGCATGATGCCATGCAACCCAAATAGACCATGTCGGGTCGGGTCAAGTCTTACCGATTATAGTTATGGACTTAGACATTAATCCAACAGTCCTGGCCTGGCCGAGCACTTCCATTTGTCATCATCAAATCATCGAGGGGCCCACAGATATCGCTTTTATCCCGAAGGTAAAAGGAATGGATAAACTTCGACTCATAAACTTCGACTCATGATCACTCGTGATAAAATCCATGAAGTGATTCCAATGAGCGCGGGTTGAATCCAATACTCAGAACTTATGAGCACTCATGAGTGTTGTAGCCCTTTATCCAACACCTTGGACCTCTACAAGCCAACCCATGACAGTCTTAATTCATATCTACTTCCAACATATGACCGACTGTGGATGGTTTGAATAACTTAGTCATTCCGGAAGAATAACCTAGTTTATTCGGGAAGTCAAAACATGCAAAGTGAAACACAATAATAACTGAATCCAATATGGTATCAAAACCTATGAACATAAATAAAACACCTTTTATTTATCACCATATGATTACACATTATTCATTGTATACTGTTTCAGCTATCAACTTTATTCTTGAATTTAAAACAATAGTTGTCCCATGCTCCAAGCATGTACACTATGTTTTCTAAACACTAGTCATGCCATACACCAAGTATGCATACTATGTTTGTCTATGATCTTTAGTTTGTGAACTAGATCAATTCAACATAACTTCAATGATTCTCTTTTCACACTCCCAAATCCTTACTGTAAATACAAGAATTCCAAATTCATGTCATTTACTGAAATCTGTTAGATTCTAAACTTATACGCATTGATCCTCTTGTAATGATTATGCAAAAAGTCAGAAAGACTTGACAACAATCATTACAGAGCATTCCAAAGGAGATCAACTCCTTGGAACCATCCTTCTTGCATTAAATTTCCTTAATCTTACACAAATTGAAAATTCTAACTTTGAAACATTTCCAGATTCCATTTCGACTATCACTTCTGAACAAGAGTTGCCTCCTTACAGATTATGTCAATATGGTCCTTCCAGAATTATCACTATACTTCCAACTGTCCTTGAGCAACCAATCTTTGGTAAACCTTAGATTGTCCTCGACAATTGTTTAATCCTTTTAGTCATATCCGGTTCTAAACATTTTCCCTTCTTAATGCCCCAGGCATTTGGAAACTTTTTACAAAGGATGAATATAGCACATGTAATCGATCCTATATCCGAAGCATATGGGACACGATTCATGATGTCTCACATAAAGACTAAACTAGTCTTTTGCTATAACATTTCCATTTCTATATGCCAAGTTCTCATAATTCAGATTATGAAAAGGGATGTCGTAATCATAATCGAATTTAAGAACGCAAATAATGGACCCATATACAGAATTTCCTTATGTTGAGCCATTCCAACATGAAATTCATATATATTTCCATGACTAAATGATTAAAACCTCACGATCTAAGCTTATAGATTTGAGATGAAGTATAATTTCCTCTCCCTTAATTATAGCAAAACAACTTTTTCCCAATTGAAACCTTTGGTTTTCTATAATTAACTTTGCTAATTTGCAATCTTTATCATAATTATCATGCTCCCACTAACATGATGACTATTAGCATAACACGTATGCTCCCACTAGCTTTGACATGTACTCAAAAAGCTCAACTTCTAGAAATCAATACTTTATTGACTTTCTTACCAAAGTTCAGATTTCTGATACTAGATTGTTTTGATAAGACTTTATCAAAAACATACACCTTCCCTTAGATAGCACACTTGTGTGTCTAAACAATTATGAAGAGGGATGCCGTAATCATAATGGTTAGACCTTTTTGCCACTTCTCACAAGTCTAGGTTAGTGTGCCGGTAAACCACACACGCTCCACTTGATGGGTTTTGAGCATTCTAACACTTCCTAAGTGTACATGCAACCCTAATAACCTTGGATCTATGTTTGTCTAATTATCATGCAAAGTTGAATTCCAAGGTTATATTCCTATCAAGCATACATGGGGAACAATTTTAACATAAAACATAGATAGAATAACTTACCTTGTTGTTGTTTGTGTTCCTTGAAACCTTGTGCGCCTAGCACCCCAAGTGTGATGCCTCAAATGCTTCACACAACACCAAATGCTCTTGGAAGAACTTATGAGAGAACACACACTTCTTCAAAATCGGCCAAGCCCTCTTATTTCTTAGTGTAGCCAATTTTGGGAGGAGAACATGTTACTTATATAGTGTTGACACATCTAGGGTTAAACCCTAATGTGTCATGACTCTTCATTTCCATGACCCATGGGTTTGTAACTCCCATGGAGCATCCTACGGATGGAACCCAACTTGATAGTCCATGGAGCCTTTTAGCCCACTATACAAGATATGGATGATTTACATAATCAACCCATATATTTAATTAGTTATCTTTTGATCACTTAATTAATTCTAAATTAATTCTTGATCAAACTAATCAAATAATATTATTAATATATTAGAACTTATAATATATTAATAATCCCTAAGTTATTTCTCTCATTTAGTCTATCCAATTGCATGGTGCCATGCAACCCAAATGGACCATGCCGGGTCGGGTCAAGTACATACCAGAAATAGTTATGGACTTAGACACCTTATCCAACAGTCTCCCACTTGGATAAGTCTAATAACTATTACTGCAAGTAGGACTTCAGGAACCGATCGGCAATCGTAGCTCTTTACAAGGTTTCTCGAAACTGAGAAGATGATGGTACGCCATTTAAGATAAGTGATCATATAATCCTCTGTTCTAGATATCAGTCGGACAAATACATGGAACAATGTCTTACTTATTGTCCAACAATTTGTTTCCCGATTTCCGATTTGTTTGACAAAGAACTTCATTGAACACATCAATTTAGTTCTGACCGGGCCCGGTACATAGGTCAAAACAAAATCATCGAGGGGCCCAGATATCAGCTTCTAATCCAAGAAGGAACAGATAAACTTCGACTCATATGTTGTTCTACTACTCATTGGATTACACACAAGAGCGCGATTTATAACATCGAGTTACCAATGCGTTTTTCGTACAATCAATGCATAACCAACTTGTAAGTAACAAATCATATCTCTAGGTTTAAAGACTTATATGATATTACCGTCTCACGATCACTCGAGATAGAATTCCATGAAGTGATTCCAGTGAGCGTGGGTTGAGTCCAATGCTCAGAACTTATGAGCACTCATGATTGCTGTAGCCTTGTCCCAGACCTCTACAACCAAACATGACAGTCTTGATTCATACCTACTTCCGACATATGACCGACTGTGGAGGTTTGAATAATATGTTATACCAAACAAAATTATTCTGGAAGTCAAAACATGCAAAAGAAATATAGTAAACGATCGACAAGAGATAGCAACACTTTACTCATAAATAAAACACTTTTATTCATCATCAAATGTCAATTACACTTTACAAATTTCGAGGTTATCTAACTACTAAATCTAATATCATCCTTCAGCCCTATGCTCCGAGCATGCTGAAGATGCTTAACCCGAGTCAGTCCCTTCGTGAGGGGATCTGCCGGATTCTCATCTGATGATACCCTCTTTGCCACGAGGAGTCCTTCTTCGATCCAATGTCTGATGAAATGGTATTTTCTGTCGATGTGTCTGGATCTCCCGTGATCCCTTGGTTCCTTGGCTAAGGCAACAGCACTTTCACTATCACAGAAAATTTCCATTGGCTCTTTAATAGCTGGTACAACTCCAAGGTCTCCAATGAAGTTCCTCAGCCATAACGCCTCCTTTGCCGCTTCGCTAGCTGCAATGTACTCTAATTCACAAGTAGAATCTGCCACTGTCTCTTGCTTGGAACTCTTCCAAGAAATTGCTCCTCCATTTAGGGTAAAGACCCAGCCCGACTGAGAGCGGAAGTTATCCCTATCAGTTTGGAAGCTAGCATCACTATACCCTACAACTCTCAAGTCATCACTCCCACCGAGGGTAAGTACCCAGTCCTTAGTCCTTCGTAGGTACTTGAGAATATTCTTTACCGCAATCCAGTGTGCCTTGCCAGGGTTCCCCTGAAACCTGCTAACCATGCTCAGGGCAAAAGCTACATCAGGTCGAGTACACGTCATAGCATACATGATCGATCCTACAGCCGAAGCATAAGGTACTCGACTCATTTGTGCTATCTCAGCCTCAGTGCTAGGGCTTTGTGTCTTACTCAGTTTGGCGTTACTCTGGATGGGCAACTCTCCTTTCTTGGAGTCTTGCATTCTGAATCTCTTCAGAACCTTCTCCAAGTAGGTACTTTGACTAAGTCCAATTAGTCTTTTACTCCGATCTCTCAAGATCCTTATCCCCAAAATATAGGCAGCTTCACCAAGGTCCTTCATAGCGAAACACTTTCCAAGCCAGGACTTTACTTCCTGCAGGGTTGTAATGTCGTTTCCTATGAGTAGTATGTCATCCACATACAATACCAAAAAGCTAACTATACTCCCACTAGCCTTGACATATACACAAGATTCATCTTCACTCCTAGAAAAGCCAAATTCCTTGACCTTTTCATCAAAGCAAAGATTCCATCTGCGAGGTGCTTGCTTTAATCCATAAATGGACTTCTCAAGCTTACACACTCTATTAGGGTACTCGTTACTGACAAAACCCTCTGGCTGACTCATGTAAACATCTTCAGCCAGCTTTCCATTAAGGAAAGCGGTTTTGACATCCATTTGCCAAATTTCATAGTCATGAAATGCGGCTATGGCTAACAGAACCCGAATAGACTTAATCTTGGCTACCGGAGAAAAGGTCTCATCATAATCCACTCCAGGAATTTGAGAGAAGCCCTTTGCAACCAGTCTAGCCTTATAAGTGTGTACTTTACCATCCATGTCGGTCTTCTTCTTGAAGACCCATTTGCACCCTACAGTCTTTCGACCTGGTACATTCTCAACCAAGTTCCAAACTTGATTGTCATACATGGATTGTATCTCGCTATCCATAGCCTCTTTCCATTTAGCAAACTCGGGGCCTGCCATGGCTTCCTCGTAGCTGTTAGGGTCATCTTGACTTACTAGTGTCTCATCACTAATAAGTGTCTCACCTTCTGCAGTAATATGGAATCCATAGTAATGCTCAGGTGCACTCCTAACTCTCGTGGAACGCCTCAGAGGTACAGATTCGTCAATTGGCTCAACAGGAGTTTCCTCCTCAAGTTGAGGGCTAGAGTTTGAAGTTCCTTCACCACTTGACTCTTGAATTTCTTCAAGATCAACTTGCCTCCCACTATCTCCTTGGCTTATAAACTCTCTTTCTCGAAAGACTCCTCTTCTTGCTACAAAGACCACATTGTCACTAGGTCTGTAGAAGAGGTAACCAAAGGATTGTTGTGGGTAGCCGATGAAAATACACCTCTCGCTTCGGGGTTCGAGCTTATCATGAGTCTCGCGTCTCACGAAAGCCTCGCAACCCCAAATCTTGATGTGGTCTAGTTTAGGTACTTTACCAGTCCACATCTCGTGAGGATTTTTGGCAACTTTCTTTGTAGGGACTAGATTAAGGATATGGGCGGCAGTCTCTAAGGCATACCCCCAGAATGAGATTGGTAGCGAAGCTCGACTCATCATGGAACGAACCATGTCCAACAAGGTTTGATTACGCCTCTCAGCCACACCATTCAACTGTGGTGTCCAGGGAGGTGTCAATTGTGAGACAATCCCACATTCCCTTAGATAGTCGAGGAACTCTGAACTAAGATACTCACCACCCTGATCGGATCGAAGCATCTTAATGTTCCTGCCCAATTGATTCTCAACTTCCTGTTTAAATTCCTTAAACTTCTCGAAAGTCTCTGACTTATGCTTGATTAAGTAGACATATCCATATCTACTATAATCATCAGTAAAAGTCAAATAATAACGATTAGCATCCCTTGTGGCATGTTTGAATGGTCCACACACATCCGTGTGTATAAGATCCAACAAACCTTCACCCCTTTCACACGAGCCTGTGAAGGGTGACTTTGTCATTTTTCCAAGTAAGCATGATTCGCAACTATCATTTGACTTTAGGTCAAACGACTCCAAGACTCCATCCTTTTGGAGTTGGCCTATGCTTTTCTTGCTTATATGTCCAAGACGACAATGCCATAATGATGCTTTATCCAAGTTATTATTATTAGTAGAATCAATACACAAAACATTATTTCCTAAGTTATCTACAACAGATACAGCTTCATACACACCATCACAAGGTAATGCTTTAAAATAAAGTACATTATTAAAGAAATCATTAATCGAACCAACTTCATTATCAAACGAAAAGGTGAAACCTTGTTTGTACAATGCATGAAAGGAAATAATATTTCTTGCCATTTCTGGCGAATAACAACATTTATTCAAATCTAAATTTAACCCACTACTTAGCGATAAAGTATAAACTCCAATCTTGGTGACAGGTGTAACTTTCCTATTCCCCATGATTAAGTTTATTCTTCCTTGCTCCACATTCTCACTTCTTCCTAGTCCCTGCAAGTCACAACAAATATGAATACTGCAACCGGTATCAAGGACCCAAGATTTCGAATGGGGTGAGTTATTAGAAATGATAGTGTAAATACCTGCATGGTTGGGTTTGACTTTCCCATCCTTCACATCCTGCTGGTACTTTGGGCAGTTCCGCTTCCAATGAGCTTTTTCATGGCAATAGAAGCATTCAGCCTCTTTTGGGTCAGAAGAAGGAGTAATGAAACCTTTCTTGGTTCCACTTGAAGAAGAGCCATCAAGGGTCCGAGCCTTGGTACCCTTCGAAGATCTCTTTCTCTTCCTCCCTCGACTTTGCCCGATTGCCAAGACCGGAGTTGAGTCTGGAGTAGGAGTGATAGCAACCGACTTCCCCTTAAGACCTGTTTCTGCGGTCTTGAGAAGTCCCTGAAGTTTGCTGAGGGTGACCTCTTCCTTGTTCATGTGATATGTCATGCGGAATTGATCATAGCACGATGGTAAGGAGTGCAAAATGATATCTATTGCAAGCTCCTCAGGGAAGTTCACATTGAGCTTCAGCAAACGATCCACATACCTTTGCATTTTCTGCATGTGGCTCGTGACGGACTCTCCGTCCTTCATCATGGTTGTTATCATGGAGCAGATGACTTCGTACCTCTCTTGTCGTGCACTTTGATGGTATCTTTCCATCAGATCTTGGTGCATTTCATAAGGGTAGAAATCTTCATAAGACTTTTGGAGTTCAGCTGTCATTGTGGCCAACATGATGCAAGCCACCTTGGTTGCATCTCTTTCATGAGTATGAAAGTCAGCGATCTCCTGGGGAGTTGCAGTAGACTCATCAATTTCCTTAAGCTCCTTGTCAAGGATATATTCTTTGTCCTCGTAGCGGGTAATCATCCTGATGTTTCTGATCCATTTATTGAAGTTGGATCCATCAAAGGTGACTTTCCCACACAAACTCATAAGAGTAAAGGAGCCATTAGGATTCGAGCCAGAAGCATTATTTGAAGACATCTGAAAGAGAAGAACAAGTTTAGTATAGATTTAAGAGAGTCCTTAATAAAACACCCAAATGTAATATTAAGGCTAGGATCACAATATAATATAACTTAGAAGAGGTATGTCGTAATCTAAGCTATACCATATTTGAAAGGTAGGTGAATGACGATTCACCAATTTCCACCACGAAAACCGAAATATTAGATATTTAGTTTTATTGGTTTTAGAAATTCCTAGATTCTTTGAGATCCAATGAACTTTTCAAAGGCATGTTTCAATCTCGAGAGTGCCCTCCATGTTTTGTGACTAGGATGCCGAGGATCACAAAACGAGGTGTGAAGTAACCATGCAAATCACTTGGTACCCTTAAAGTTTATCACTCAATTGATGTGCCGGTAAACCACACACGCTCCACCGATACTATAATAAACCTTAAGTCACCCTTTACCTACCTTGTTAAGTCCAAGTTAGTGTGCCGGTTAACCACACACGCTCCACCAACGACTTAGACAAAGTGTAAAGTGTAATTTCATGGATTAGCACCTTATTCACATTTTCCTAAAGTAACTAATATTGGGAATTTAATAAACATTTAGTTACTTTATTATATTCATCATACTTTGAATGAGAATTTATAAGTCCTTGTCTTACCCGTTCGGTTAACGACCCTCCACCAGTCAAGCAAGCGGTGGGTGAGAATATACACCCATTAAGTCACCATTTTATAGGGAACAACCTTATACCCACCTTATAGACCGGCTTCGTGAATGAGGCGTACTAGCGGTAAGACGACTTTATTCTTATACATATATATATAATTATTAAATCATCATAATATAAGTATAAGGGTTGAATTTTAACTTTTAAAATTCTAGGGGTTGGAACTTAAAGTTTTAACTTAACTTTACTTGTTCCAAAACTTGAGGGAAAGTTTTCTAAGTTTCAAAACTTTTCATTTCTTGTAACTTATGAGTTTAATAGAGTAATAAAATGAAGACTCTTCATTTTTCTAACTCTTGTATTTGTTTTAATGGTTTTAACTAAAGTGTGACTCTTGGTTTTCCATAACTTAAGGATAAGTTATGGACTCCATTAAAACAACCTATGATCAAGAATTAATCTACCACATAGGTTACTAATAATTCCTATGATCATCTAAAACATCATAAGAACAAGAACATGGCTATGAACACAATCAAAAATTACATAAAACTTTGTAATTTTGATAACTAGTTGTTGTAAATGAATTAGCAAAGACATTACACCACCAAAAACAAGTTTTCAATTACCAAAACAATTTAGGGTAATGTTTCTAATTCATTTCCAGCAACTGAATCGAAATTCTGCACTCAGTCGACCCTACTCGCCGAGTGCATGAACTGACTCGCCGAGTTGGTTGAAGATACTCATGGACTCGACGAGTCCCCCCTATAGACTCGACGAGTCCATTCCCAGACAGCAAGATTTCCGATTCTGTTTTCAACTTTTAAGCACAAATAAGAACAAACAAGCCTAGGCTTTGATACCACTGATGGGTTTTGAGCATTCTAACACTTCCTAAGTGTACATGCAACCCTAATAACCTTGGATCTATGTTTGTCTAATTATCATGCAAAGTTGAATTCCACGGTTATATTCCTATCTAGCATACATGGGGAACAATTTTAACATAAAACATAGATAGAATAACTTACCTTGTTGTTGTTTGTGTTCCTTGAAACCTTGTGAGCCTAGCACCCCAAGTGTGATGCCTCAAATGCTTCACACAACACCAAATGCTCTTGGAAGAACTTATGAGAGAACACACACTTCTTCAAAATCGGCCAAGCCCTCTTATTTCTTAGTGTAGCCAATTTTGGGTGGAGAACATGTTACTTATATAGTGTTGACACATCTAGGGTTAAACCTTAATGTGTCATGACTCTTCATTTCCATGACCCATGGGTTTGTAACTCCCATGGAGCATCCATGGAGCATCCTACGGGTGGAACCCAACTTGATAGTCCATGGAGCCTTTTAGCCCACTATACAAGATATGGATGATTTACATAATCAACCCATATATTTAATTAGTTATCTTTTGATCACTTAATTAATTCTAAATTAATTCTTGATCAAACTAATCAAATAATATTATTAATATATTAGAACTTATAATATATTAATAATCTCCAAGTGTTATTTCTCTCATTTAGTCTATCCAATTGCATGGTGCCATGCAACCCAAATGGACCATGCCGGGTCGGGTCAAGTACATACCAGAAATAGTTATGGACTTAGACACCTTATCCAACACCACTAACGACTTTGAGAATGCAAATATCACAATTTCTATCTAATAAAATCTACTTAGTGAAAGTGTTTCCTCACCATCATTTTCATGAATCGGAGAGAAACCTTATGACACTTAGATTTAATGGTGTATGTGTTCTTATCCATGTGAATTGTCATAACCATAGTCACAAGACAAGGATAATGACAAATCCAAACTCATATGGACTGAACTCAATCTTAATTTCTTGCCACCTGGCAGCTCAAGGGCCTGCCATTGCTTCCAAGTTGTTGTGCAACAAACTGAGAACTCTAAGAACTCATATGCAAAGCCAACTTTAACTGGAATGGGCACAGATATGTCAACACGATAGGTTATAAACCTCAAGTCGTGTGCTAGTGAAGGACTTTAGGTTTTATTCTTGATTACTTCTTGAGACTTTCAAGACCTTTAAGACTCCCACTGTCCTATTGACCTATAAGACTCCCTTGTCAAACCTCCAAGAGATAGTGTGGATTCTAACCAATACAAACACTTCACACAATTGGCCTAAGTTGGTTTTTGTTTTATCCAAAACATCACAACTTACCAACTTCAAATGAACAAGAGTAGGACACTTTTACTCTTACATTTGACACGTGTTTTAAACCTTCTTAAAGACATGTCACTCAAATTACAATCTTGGAGTATGACTCTAAGACTTGTATTGGAAAGAAGTATGACTCATCTTCTTGATTTAACCATTTCAACAATTCAAGATCCCTTCTTCTTAGTCATAAGAATGCACTAAGACTTCCTTAGAGAACTAATTTTGATATGGTTTCTTAATCATTGAGATGATCACAAAGTTGATACTAAAGTACTCTCCCATCTTTTCAGATTTGAGAAACTTTTATCCTTCTGCCTAATTTGATTCTTCTTATCCGCTCTACCATGCATTCGAACCTTTTCCAATGTCTCATAGTTACACTTAAGCTTGTAAGTATAATCATATTTACTGAGCTTTAGTAAAATATGACGAATAGCCTTATATCTTTTGTGGTGGACTTAATCAGTGCACATGACTATGTACTTGATCCCTTAGTCCATTACTTGACTCACACATCCATGTGAACAAGTAATTAGTCTTAATTTTTCCAATACTTGAAAGTTCTCATTCATCATGCTATACAACTTGCATGATTCCAAGTCTCGATCCAATTGAGACTTTGGATGATGAGAATCTTTCCTTATTTGGTAAATTTAGACATTATGACAAATGAAGGAATCAATTTCATATTTCCACTCTTGCTATTAATGGAATCATATAAGCAACAATTTTTCCTCAAATGCCATTGTAAGGATATTTTAAAATAACTAAAATCAAAAAATTTCTTTTATTTTTAAACAATGCGGAAAAACTTATCCTTACAATCCATATGAAAACTTGTTGTTATCTATTCCTAAGCAATATCTCATAACTCCTAAGAAGTAGCTCAAGAATCCGTTTTTCAAACTACGCGATAGAAATCCATCTATGCGATCAGATTCAGCATATTCTTTCTTTAAGTTCCTTTACTTTTCTTTGATTCTTAAAACATTACCATGTGACCCAGTCACATCATGTATCAAGAATCTCAGAATAGAAACTTAACAGAGTTAGATAGTGGACTTTACCTGAAGTAGAGTCAAAACTTATTGACTTTAACATCCTTAGGTAAATTTGGCAGCTTCGCAACTAATGACCCTTTCTTTGGCAATATAAACATATGGACCCTTTGATAATGGTACACAGGACTATCACAGACTTAGCTTTTCTCTTTACCATTTGTTCAACCTAGTTGACTATGGTCAATCCCTTTCCTTGGGAATAGAATGCTTTTTCTGTATTTCCTGTGTCACTATTGTCAATGTCCATCAAGTTTTGAGGAAGTTGATCTTAACAAATAGATAAGATCATTAAGGGTCTTGTCATAGTCTATTTCATAGGTGTTCCAAAAGAACTCACTATGTGACTTAGAAAGTAGTTGAACCACCAACTTTCTCAAGACATTGACACCCAACTCTCCCGGCTTGTCAATATGTGACTACATCTCCAAGATGTGACCACACCTAGACCTTGCCTTGCCAATAGGGCTTGAGTGACCTTAAACTTTTCAAGAACTTGTGGGTTAGGGAGAATAATTGGAGGAGGAGAAAGAAGTATGATATCCATGGGACATCATCTTCATTTAGGAAAGCTTGTTTCAAGAGATTTGGGAAGATCATAAATGTCTAAACCAGACATGTTTTGGGAAATATTCAAGATAGTTGATCTTAAAGTCCTTAATATGACACCCAATATGAAATATTAAGGCTAGGACCCAACAAACTATTTTATAACTTAGAAGAGGTACGCCGTAATCCAAGCTATAAAACAATTTGAAGGTAGGTGAATGACGATTCACCAATTTCCACCAAGATAAACGAAATGTATTATTAGGTTTTAATTGGTTTTGAAACTCCTAGATCTTTTGAGATTCATTGAACTGTTCAATGGCATGTTTCAATCTCGAGTGTGCCCTTCAGGTTTTGTGACTGGGATGCAGAGGATCACAAAAAAAGGTGTGAAGTAACCATGCAAATTACTTGGTACCCTTAAGTGTTTACCCCTTAATCGATGTGCCGGTTAACCACACACGCTCCATCGATACTATGATAAACATTAAGTCACCCTTTACCTACCTTGTTAAGTCCAAGTTAGTGTGCCGGTTAACCACACACGCTCCACTAACGACTTAGACAAAGTGTAAAGTGTAATTTCATGGATTAGCACCTTATTCACATTTTCCTAAGTAACTAAGATTGGGAATTATTAAGAGTTTAGTTACTTAGTATTTATCATTAATACTTTTAATGAAGGGAGAATTATAGTCCTGTCAAACCCGTTCGGCTAACGACCCTCCACCGGTCAAGCAAGCGGTGGGTGAGAGTGGATACCCATTAAGTTGCCATTTTATAGGCAACAACCTTATACCCACCTTATAGACCGGCTTCGTGAATGAGGTGTACTAGCAGTAAGACTGACTTTTACTCTTATACATATATATATTATTAACTTATAATATTATAAAGTATAAGGGTTGAATTTTAACTTTTAAAATTCTAAGGGCTAACTTGGAATTAAAGTATTCATAAGAGAAAGCTTTACAAATTCCAAAACTTGAGGGCAAGTTTTGAAACTATTCAAAACTAATTAATTCCATAACTTATGTGTTTAAAGTAGTTTTAATCCAAAAAACTCTTCAAGTTCCATAACTTATGGAAGACTTTAAATTAATAAAAGAATTAACTTTTCTTTATTTTTATAACTTATGGAATTAATTAAGGTTACACTTTTTTTTCATTTATTATTTAATGAAGAGACTCTTGGTCCTCCATAACTTGAGGACAAATTATGGAGTCATAACTCCAATTAGTTAGAACTAGACTCTTCATTTTGTAACCTTTGCCAACTTTTATGAGTTTTATGAAACTTAAATATGACTTTTCATATAACTTGAGGACAAGTTACAAAAACACATTTTAGAATCAACTCTTAGATTAATTTGGATTGAAAACAACTTTTTCACTCAACTTTTCTATTAATCTAAGCAACTCATAAGAACAAGATAATTCAAATCAAAGTTTTTCATGTAATTAGTCTAAACCTTAAACTAATACAAAACATGAATCTATTGACAATTATCTTTGAAAATGGATTAGCATGAACATTACCACATTAAAAACCAAGTTTATAAGTTCAAAAACAACTTAGGGTAATGTTCCTAGTCCATTTCTAGCCAAAAAAACCTCGAAAATATGTTGTCCGGGGTCCAACTCGTCGAGTGCATGAACCAACTCAGCGAGTTAGATCGATTTGATCACTTTTTAGCCATGGACTCGCCGAGTCCCTTTATGGACTCGCTGAGTCTGATGATCAGACAGCAACAAATTCGTTTTTTCAGCTTCTATTGCAGGTATAACAAGAAAACAAGCCTAGGCTTTGATACCACTGTTGGGGTATGAGCATTCTAACACTCCTAAGTGTACATGCAACCCTAAATACCTTGGACCTATGTTTTCTCTATTATACATGCAAATATGAACATCCAAGGTATTATCCTAATCTAGCATACAAAACTATCAATATAACAAGATAGAATACATACCTCTTTGATGTAGAATGTCTTCATGAAGCTTGAGTGCCTAGTGCCCCAAGTGTGACACCTCAAATGGTTCACACAACACCAAATACACTTGGAATAACTTGAGAGAATTCTACACCTCATGAAAATCGGCTAGCCCTTTCTTTCTTTCACTAGTGCCGATTTTGTCAAGAATAATATCTTTATATAGTGTTACAATTAGGGCAAACCCTAATTGTCATGACTTTCCATTTCCTTGGATCCATGGGTTCAAATACACCATGGAGCATCCATGGAGCATCATATGGGTTTTGGCCCAACTAGATAATCCATGGAGCATTAGCCCACTATACAAGTATGGATGATTTACACAATCAACCCATATATTTAATTAGTCTTCTTTTGATCACTTAATTAATCCTAGATTAATTCTTGATCAATACTAATTAAATAATCTTATTATTCTTATTATTAATATACTAGAACTTATAATATATTAATAACCATAAGTGTCTTATTTCTCTCATTTTAGTCTATCCAAGTGCATGATGCCATGCAACCCAAATAGACCATGCCGGGTCGGGTCAAGTCTTACCGATTATAGTTATGGACTTAGACATTAATCCAACAATATTTAATTAGTTCTCTTTTGATCACTTAATTAATTCTAAATTAATTATTGATCAAACTAATTAAATAATATTATTAATATATTAGAACTTATAATATATTAATAATCTCCAAGTGTTATTTCTCTCATTTAGTCTATCCAATTGCATGGTGCCATGCAACCCAAATGGACCATGTCGGGTCGGGTCAAGTACATACCAGAAATAGTTATGGACTTAGACACCTTATCCAACAGTCTCCCACTTGGATAAGTCTAATAACTATTACTGCAAGTATGACTTCAGGAACTGATCGGCAATCGTAGCTCTTTTCAAGGTTTCTCGGAACTGAGAAGATGATGGTACGCCATTTAAGATAAGTGATCATATAATCCTCTGTTCTTAGATATCAGTCGGACAAATACATGGAACAATGTCTTACTTATTGTCCAACAGTTTGTTTCCCGGTTTCCGATTTGTTTGACAAAGAACCTAATTGAACACATCAACTTAGTTCTGACCGGGCCCGATACATGGTTCAAAACAAAATCATCGATGGGCCCATATATCAGCTTCTAATCCAAGAAGGAACATATAAACTTCGACTCATATGTTTGTTCTACCACTCATTGAATTACACACAAGAGCACGATTTATAACATCGAGTTACCAATGCGTTTTCGTACAATCAATGCATAACCAACTTGTAAGTACCAAATCATATCTCTAGGTTTGAAGACTTATACGATATTACCGTCTCACGATCACTCGAGATAGAATTCCATGAAGTGATTCCAGTGAGCGTGGGTTGAGTCCAATGCTCAGAACTTATGAGCACTCATGATTGCTGTAGTCTTGTCCAAGACCTCTACAACCAAACATGACAGTCTTGATTCATACCTACTTCCGACATATGACTGACTGTGGAGGTTTGAATAATATGTTATACCAAACAAAAATTATTCTGGAAGTCAAAACATGCAAAAGAAATATAGTAAACGATTGACAAGAGATAGCAACACTTTACTCATAAATAAAACATTTTTTATTCATCATCAAATGTCAATTACACTTTACAAATTTCGAGGTTATCTAACTACTAAATCTAATATCATCCTTCAGCCCTATGCTCCGAGCATGCTGGAGATGCTTTACCCGAGTTAATCCCTTCGTGAGGGGATCTGCCGGATTCTCATCTGATGATATCCTCTTTGCCACGAGGAGTCCTTCTTCGATCCGATGTCTGATGAAATGGTATTTTCTGTCGACGTGTCTGGATCTCCCGTGATCCCTTGATTCCTTGGCTAAGGCAATAGCACTTTCACTATCACAGGAAATTTCCATTGGCTCTTTAATAGCTGGTACAACTCCAAGGTCTCCAATGAAGTTCTTCAGCCATATAGCCTCCTTTGCCGCCTCGCTAGCTGCAATATACTCTGATTCACAAGTAGAATCTGCCACTGTCTCTTGCTTGGAACTCTTCGAAGAAATTGCTCCTCCATTTAGGGTAAAGACCCAGCCCGACTGAGAGCGGAAATTATCCCTATCAGTCTGGAAGCTAGCATCACTATACCCTACAACTCTCAAGTCATCACTCCCACCGAGGGTAAGGACCCAGTCCTTAGTCCTTCGTCGGTACTTGAGAATATTCTTTACCGTAGTCCAGTGTGCCTTGCCAGGGTTCCCCTGAAACCTGCTAACCATGCTCAAGGCAAAAGCTACATCGGGTCGAGTACACGTTATAGCATACATGATCGATCCTACAGCCGAAGCATAAGGTATTCGACTCATTTCTGCTATCTCAGCCTCAGTGCTAGGGCTTTGTGTCTTACTCAATTTGGCGTTACTCTGGATGGGCAACTCTCCTTTCTTGGAGTCCTGCATGCTGAATCTCTTCAGCACCTTATCAAAGTAGGTACTCTGACTAAGTCCAATTAGTCTTTTCCTCCGATCTCTCAAGATCCGTATCCCTAAAATATATGCAGCTTCACCAAGGTCCTTCATAGCGAAACACTTCCCAAGCCAAGACTTTACTTCCTGCAGGGTTGGAATGTCGTTTCCTATGAGTAGTATGTCATCCACATACAATACCAAAAAGCTAATTATACTCCCACTAGCCTTGACATACACACAAGATTCATCTTCACTCCTGGAAAAGCCAAATTCCTTGACCTTTTCATCAAAGCAAAGATTCCATCTGCGAGGTGCTTGCTTTAATCCATAGATGGATTTCTCAAGCTTACACACTCTATTAGGGTACTCGTTGCTGACAAAACCTTCTGGCTGACTCATGTAAACATCTTCAGCCAATTTTCCATTAAGGAAAGTGGTTTTGACATCCATTTGCCAAATTTCATAGTCATGAAATGCGGCTATGGCTAACATAACCCTAATAGACTTAATCTTGGCTACCGGAGAAAAGGTCTCATCATAATCCACTCCAGGAATTTGTGAAAACCCCTTTGCAACCAGTCTAGCCTTATAAGTGTGTACATTACCATCCATGTCAGTCTTCTTCTTGAAGATCCATTTGCACCCCACCGTCTTACGACCTGGTACATTTTCAACCAAGTTCCAAACTTGATTGTCATACATGGATTGTATCTCGCTATCCATAGCCTCTTTCCATTTAGCAGACTCGGGGCCTGCCATGGCTTCCTCGTAGCTGTTAGGGTCATCTTGACTTACTAGTGTCCCATCACTAATAAGTGTCTCACCTTCTGCAGTAATATGGAATCCATAGTAATGCTCAGGTGCACTCCTAACTCTCGTGGAACGCCTCAGAGGTACAGATTCGTCAATTGGCTCAACAGGAGTTTCCTCCTCAAGTTGAGGGCTAGAGTTTGAAGTCCCTTCACCACTTGACTCTTGAATTTCTTCAAGATCAATTTGCCTTCTACTCTCTCCGTGGCTTATAAACTCTCTTTCTCGAAAGACTCCTCTTCTTGCTACAAAGACCACATTGTCACTAGGTCTGTAGAAGAGGTAACCAAAGGATTGCTGTGCGTAGCCGATGAAAATACACCTCTCGCTTCTAAGTTCGAGCTTATCATGAGTCTCGCGTCTCACGAAAGCCTCGCGACCCCAAATCTTGATGTGGTCTAGTTTAGGAACTTTACCAGTCCACATCTCGTGAAAAGTTTTGGCAACTTTCTTTGTAGGGACTAGATTAAGAATATGGGCGGCAGTCTCTAAGGCATACCCCCAGAATGAGATTGGTAGCGAAGCTCGACTCATCATGGAACGAAACATGTCTAACAAGGTTCGATTACGCCTCTCAGCAACACCATTCAACTGCGGTGTCCTAGGAGGTGTCAATTGTGAGACAATCCCACATTCCCTTAGATAGTCGTGGAACTCTGAACTAAGATACTCACCACCTCGATCGGATCGAAGCATCTTAATGTTCCTGCCCAATTGATTCTCGACTTCCTGTTTAAATTCCTTAAACCTCTCGAAAGTCTCTGACTTATGTTTGATTAAGTAGACATATCCATATCTATTGTAATCATCAGTAAAAGTCAAATAATAACGATTAGCATCCCTTGTGGCATGTTTGAATGGTCCACACACATCCGTGTGTATAAGGTCCAACAAACCTTCACCCCTTTCACACGAGCCTGTGAAGGGTGACTTTGTCATTTTTCCAAGTAAGCATGATTCGCAACTATCATCTGACTTTAGGTCAAATGACTCCAAGACTCCATCCTTTTGGAGTTGGCCTATGCGTTTCTTACTTATATGTCCAAGACGACAATGCCATAATGATGCTTTATCCAAGTTATTATTATTAGTAGAATCAATGCACAAAACATTATTTCCTAAGTTATCTACAACAAAAACAGCTTCATACACACCATCACAAGGTAATGCTTTAAAATAAAGAACATTATTAAAGAAAGCATCAATAGAACCAACTTCATTATTAAACGAAAAGGTAAACCCTTGTTTGTACAAAGCATGAAAGGAAATAATATTTCTTGCCATTCCTGGCGAGTAACAACATTTATTCAAATCTAAACTAAACCCACTACTTAGCGATAAAGTATAAACTCCAATCTTGGTGACAGGTGAAGCTTTCCTATTCCCCATGATCAAGTTTATTCTTCCTTGCTCCACATCCTCACTTCTTCTTAGTCCCTGCAAGTCACAACGAATATGAATACCACAACCGGTATCAAGGACCCAAGATTTAGAATGGGGTGAGTTATTAGAAATGATAGTGTAAATACCTGCATGGTTGGGTTTGACTTTCCCATCCTTCACATCCTGCTGGTATTTTGGGCAGTTCCGCTTCCAATGAGCCTTTTCATGGCAATAGAAGCATTCAGCCTCTTTTGGGTCAGAAGAAGGAGTAATGAAACCTTTCTTGGTTCCACTTGAAGAAGACCCATCAAGGGTCCGAGCCTTGGTACCCTTCGAAGATCTCTTTCTCTTCCTCCCTCGACTTTTCCCGATTGCCAAAATCGGAGTTGATTTTGGAGTAGGAGTGATAGCAACCGACTTCCCCTTAAGACCAGTTTCTGCGATCTTGAGAAGTCCCTGAAGTTTGCTGAGGGTGACCTCTTCCTTGTTCATGTGATATGTCATGCGGAATTGATCATAGCACGATGGTAAGGAGTGCAAAATGATATCTATTGCAAGCTCCTCAGGGAAGTTCACATTAAGCTTCAGCAACCGATCCACATACCTTTGCATTTTCTGCATGTGGCTCGTGACGGATTCCCCGTCCTTCATCATGGCTGTTATCATGGAGCAGATGATCTCATACCTCTGTTGTCGTGCACTTTGATGGTATCTTTCCATCAAATCTTGGTGCATTTCATAAGGGTAGAAATCTTCATAAGACTTTTGGAGTTCAGCTGTCATTGTGGCCAACATGATGCAAGCCACCTTGGTCGCATCTCTTTCATGAGTATGAAAGTCAGCGATCTCCTGGGGAGTTGCAGTGAACTCATCAATTTCCTTAAGCTCCTTGTCAAGGACATATTCTTTGTCCTCGTAGCGGGTAATCATCCTGATGTTTCTGATCCACTCATTGAAGTTGGATCCATCAAAGGTAACTTTCCCACACAAGCTCATAAGAGTAAAGAAGCCATTAGGATTCGAGCTAGAAGCAGCATTGTTTGAAGACATCTGAAAGAAGAGAACAAGTTTAGTATAGATATATGAGTGTCCTTAATAAAACACCCAAATGTAATATTAAGGCTAGGATCCAATCACAATATAACATAGCTTAGAAGAGGTATGCCATAGTCTAAGCTATACCATATTTAAAAGGTAGGTGAATGATGATTCACCAATTTCCACCATGAAAACCGAAACATTTAAGTATAAGGTTTTTGTTTGGTTCTTAGAAATTCCTAGATTCTTTGAGATTCAATGAGCTTTTCAAAGGCATGTTTCAATCTCGAGTGTGCCCTCCAAGTTTTGTGACTGGGATACCGAGGATCACAAAACAAGGTGTGAAGTAACCATGCAAATCACTTGGTACCCTTAAAGTTTATCACTCAATCAATGTGCCGGTAAACCACACACGCTCCACCGATACTATAATAAACCTTAAGTCACCCTTTACCTACCTTGTTAAGTCCAAGTTAGTGTGCCGGTTAACCACACACGCTCCACCAACGACTTAGACAAAGTGTAAAGTGTAATTTCATGGATTAGCACCTTATTCACATTTTCCTAAAGTAACTAAGATTGGGAATTTAATAAAACATTTAGTTACTTTATAATATTCATCATACTTTGAATGAGAATTTATAAGTCCTTGTCTTACCCGTTCGGCTAACGACCCTCCACCAGTCAAGCAAGCGGTGGGTGAGAGTAGACACCCATTAAGTCACCATTTTATAGGCAACAACCTTATACCCACCTTACAGACGGGCTTTGTGAATGAGGCGTACTAGCGGTAAGACGACTTTGTTCTTATACATATATATATATAATTATTAAATCATCATAATATAAGTATAAGGGTTGAATTTTAACTTTTAAAATTCTAAGGGTTGGAACTAAAGTTTTAACTTAACTTTACTTTTTCCAAAACTTGAGGGCAAGTTTTGTAACTTTGAAAACTTTTCATTTCTTGTAACTTATGAGTTTAATAGAGTAATAAAATGAAGACTCTTCATTTTTCTAACTCTTGTGTTCTTTTTAATGGTTTTAATTCAAGTGTGACTCTTGGTTTTCCATAACTTGAGGACAAGTTATGGACTCCATTAAAACACATTATGATCAAGAATTAATCTACCACATAGGTTACAAATAATTCCTATGATCATCTAAAACATCATAAGAACAAGAACATGAATATGAACACATTCATAAATCAAAATTACACTTAAAACATTGTAATTTTGATAACTAGTTGTTGTAAATGAATTAGAAAGAACATTACACCATCAAAACAAGTTTTCAAGTACCAAAACAGTTTAGGGTAATGTTTCTAGTCCATTTCCAGCAACTAAAATCAAAATTTTGCAATCTTTCGACCCTACTCGCCGAGTGCATGAACTTACTCGCCGAGTAGGATGAAGATACACGTGAACTCGACGAGTCCCCCCCCCCCCCCCCCCCATGGACTCGATGAGTCCATTCGATAGACAGCAAGATTTTTGACTTTTTTCAACTTTTAAGCACAAATAAAAAGCAAACAAGCCTAGGCTCTGATACCACTGTTAGGTTATGAGCATTCTAACACTTCCTAAGTGTACATGCAACCCTAATAACCTTGGATCTATGTTTGTCTAATTATCATGCAAAGTTGAATTTCCAAGGTTATATTCCTAACTAGAATACATGGGGAACAATTTTAACTTGAATGATAGATAGAATAACTTACCTTGTTGTTGCTTATATTCCTTGAAACCTTATGAGCCTAGCACCCCAAGTGTGATGCCTTAAATGCTTCACACAACACCAAATACTCTTGGAAAGACTTTTGAGAGAATGCACACTTCTTAAAATCGGCCAAGCCCTCTTGTTTTCTAGGTGTAGCCGATTTTGGTGGAGAATGAGATCCTTATATAGTGTTGACACATCTAGGGTTACACCATGTAAACCCTAATGTGTCATGAATCTTCATTTCCATGACCCATGGGTTTGGAACTCCCATGGAGCATCCATGGAGCATCCTATGGGTAGAACCCAACTTGATAATCCATGGGGCCTCTTAGCCCACTATACAATATATGGATGATTTACATAATCAACCCATATATTTAATTAGTTCTCTTTTGATCACTTAATTAATTCTAAATTAATTATTGATCAAACTAATCAAATAATATTATTAATATATTAGAACTTATAATATATTAATAATCTCCAAGTGTTATTTCTCTCATTTAGTCTATCCAATTGCATGGTGCCATGCAACCCAAATGGACCATACCGGGTCAGGTCAAGTACATACCAGAAATAGTTATGGACTTAGATACCTTATCCAACAACGAGATCTTGGGATATTGTTATATGGTATACATTGAATTCCAAACGATGATGTTTTTATGATTTACAAATGAATTATGTTTTTATAAATGCGAAAAATTGTTTTGGAAATTCACGATGTTACACACACACACACACACACACATATATATATATATATATATATATATATATATATATATATATATATATTGATATGACAACTTTCATTCTTCATTTAGTTCCCACACTCTTGAGTAGCAAGGGTGTATAAACCTTCCTGGACAACAAATACTTTCCAGTAAACTATTATAGGGATAGTTTAGGGGATACAAAACATTACTCCTATTACAAGGAATCACACCAGAGGCAGTTCATTCATAAGTCTATACTAAATGTTATATGAAGAGATATACTTACCTGGATCCTCTTACGAGGATACTTGTACCTAGATACTATACGATGAGATACTATTACACATTATACGTGTAAATTAGTATGTCTATCCTAGTACAAAAGGATATCATATAGGACTAACCATTCCGGCACCCAACTGTTAGCAACAGAGGTAGTGAACATCTACGCATGCCTACGGTTAATACTTATACTAGGGGTACTTTTACAGGACTAACCATTCCTTTAACCTGCTGTTAGCTACAAAGGAAAATGAACATCTACGGAGGTTCAAGGTTAATACTATTCGGCAGTCGCGATGTCAGGTTTATCCTAATACAAAAGGATAATACTTATATGGCTATATTTTCCCTATTACTTTTATTTTGTTATACATTCACATAAACAATGAGGTAGACTATATATTGTTAATAGTAGTCATACAAGGGAAAAACCATATTTATTACTTTCAAAACATTCAAGTCTTGGTAGAAGACTACTTTTATACTAGTAGGAAATATGTGGGATTTTCTAGGGTTTTCATACTTATATCAAATGTTCATCCAAAGACTTACATGGCATTCATAACAGCTTTCTAAAACAGAGTAATGACACTTAAATACTTATGAATTCACCAGCTTTATGCTGATCTACTCTCTTTCAAAATAACTTGTATTCTTAGGTCACCAGTAGACAGGTACGATGACCAGGTTTTGAGAAGACGGAGCACAGACAAGACTCATCTTTTATTTTGATTACATATTTTGGTGTCTTATTACTATTAAAGAACACACATGTATTAAAACTTTACTTTTAATGCAATGGGTGATGTTGTTGCTTGTTTACTACTTTACACTGTTATGATACTTCACATGACGTCCTCCACCCCTGAACGTTTCCGCCGTTCTTGGTTTTGGGGTGTGACAGACGATTACATATTCAATGCTACCTTTTTGTTAAAAGGTACTACCTAAAGTCCTATCTATTATAACTAGAGTCTCCCATCTGGAGAGCATGTCAAATGTGTATAGATCTATACGGGAAATCATGATCCCGCGCCCTGACTGTTAGCTACAATCCTTTGGGTGACAGTTTGTCATAACATTTTGACGCCTGAAGACCGTCGCCACAGACATATTATGTTTAGTATGGTTATAAAACTCACTGGATGGACAATTATTATGGTATTCTGCTTTTATGATTAAGTAGCTATTGAAACTATTCTTCATCTAACAAGTGCGATCTTCTTATAGCTTTATTAATTAAAACTATGCCTCAATCTTTTAAACATGTCAGTTGCTTGCGATTTTCGGTCTTGGACATTAGAGATTGTCTGTTACCTTAGGGAAATAAGGGATTTTCATGTATCCAAAACAATCAACTAATAGGAAAAGAAGGGATTTTCATGGTACAACTATTTACAATTCACAACACAAACATTCATATGCATTTCATACTTTATTAATAAAATAAGGGATTTTCTTTGAAAACGCATGAACTTTGGAATGATATACATTTTCTCAAAACCGCTTATGAACTCACTAACTTAATTTTTGACACTTTTTCTTTGAAATAAGTTGTATTCTCAGGGAACCGCTAAGCAGGTTTGGAAACCAACTTTTGGGGATTAACGCTATGACGTTAATTACTTCTTTTGAAAGATGTTTATGTATTTATCTTTTGAACATGTAACAAATACAATTATGTAAACATTTTGAAACCTTTATAGGTATGGTGGTGTGTACTTTCCTTACTATGAACTGTTATGATACTGAATATGACGTCCTCCGCCCCAAAACATTTCCGCCGTTCTGGTTTGGGGGTGTGACAAACTCGGCGAATTGTTCTTGAACTTAGCGAGTTGTTATTCAGACTCGACGAGTTGTTCTTCAACTCGGAGAGTCACAGTCTGGACGTGTTCATATGTTGAAGGAGAACTCGATGAGGTTTTCATACAACTCGGTGAGTCAGATGAAGTTACACTTGATGTTTGTATCGAAGAAGAACTCGTCGAGTCTTTGCCAAACTCGACGAGTAAAAGAGGTAGAGGACTAGAATGGATGATAGGGACTCGGTGAGTTGACGGCCCAACTCAGCGAGTCCAGTCAACTGGGAGTTGACTTTGACCAGGGAGTTGACTTTCACTAGGGGTAAAATAGTCATTTGACCCCGAGAGCATTTACCAGTAACTGATCTAGTATTTTTGGAAATTATAGCAGGAAGGTTCCGGAGCAGCAGCCAGCCAGCGTTAGAGTTAGCACCTCAGCAGCCATCATTACGAGGTGAGTTTTTCTTCCAGTAGGGATGGGTCTACGGCCACAATGCTGGCCCGTCTAGTTAGCAGTGGTTCCGAACTTTGGTCTGATGCAGTAGTTCAGTATGCTTGATGTCTTTGTGATTCAAGCATATCTTTGTGTTATGTGTTCCGGACTTCGCTCCAATGCAGTATGCAGTATATGTGCTTATGCTAGTTGATATGTTTATCCTATGCTATGTTATGCTCAGTCAATTTCCAGACTTCAGTCCAATGTAGGGGACAAGGTCCCAGTCAGTTTCGGATTTTGGTCCAATGCAGTCAGTTCCGGACATCAGTCCGATGTAGGGAACAATGTCCCAGTCAGTTCCGGACTTCGGTCTGATGCAGTTTCTGGACTTCGGTACGATGCAGTAAGGCCCTGGTTAGTTTCGAACTTTGGTATGATGCAGTTTCTGGACTTTGGTCCGATGCAGCGGGTGAGGCCCAATATATGTTTATATGTTATTGTGTGGTATGTGGTAGTCTGGGGGAGCTCACTAAGCTTTGTGCTTATAGTTTCAATTTTGGTTTCAAGTACTTCCGCAAGAAAAGGGAAGAGCTCGGGTTGATGGCATCACACACAGCATAGCTTTAGTTTATCTTGGGAGTTTATTTTGGATGTTACTATGATTGATACAGATTTGTTTGACACAGTACTAAGACATTTGAGTTGCTCATTCTGTGGTTTTATTATATATAATGTGATTTTTAGTATTATTAAAACAAAAAGTTTTGGGTCGTATTTCGGGTCATTTCATGTATGCCCAGCGTACTCCTCTATTAAGCTACTTTTCTATTAAGTGCTTATTACTCGGGATTTCCAACATTAAACTTCAGATCTAGGTCCATTAAGACGTCTTAAGGCATAAAGTTGACAACTTTATGCCTTTGCATGCTCCATATTTCCTCAACAACCCATTAAGACCTTTCCAAGGGTCTTGATCCATGCATGAGGTTAAGATACTCATCAAGATTGCATTTTTAAGAAGTAAATAGACTAAAGGACCTTAGATATACTCTCCCTAAGCTCTGGAGTTGCCCAACTCCCAAGAGATAGTCCAAAAGCTCATAAAAACACCAAACAAGCCCTAATCTAGATCTCAAGCTATAAGATGACAAGGTAGAAACTTTATACGTTCTGAGACTTGTAAATGGGCTGGAGAACCTGGATCTAAAAGCTCTTCCCTGATCAATGAAACTCCATGATGATCATTCCTCTTCAAGAACACCAAAATGCACTCCAAGATGGCCTTACAAGCTTACACTCTCACTATAACAGTTAGGGTTTTGAACAGGGCTTAAAGGATGAGAAGGAGGCTGGCCCTAGAGGGTGTAATATTCTTTATATAGTGTCGCACCCTAAACTTTAGGGTTTAGTGACTCTGGCGTACTCCTAGTACGATGGGCCTACGTCTCCAATCACCCGCGACCATTTTCCCATCTACGCTGGGCGTACTCTCGAGTTGGCCACCTCGCATGCATGGTATCATCTTGCCACTAATTTTCCATTAGGGATAAAATCGACAATAATTACTAAGTGTCATAACTCCTTTATTCCAAGTCCGTTTCTGATGAACTTTATATCAATGAAAAGGTGGCAGGAAGCCCTACGCTCCCCTCGACACCTCCAAGCCTAAAACCTTTCGGATGATGTCACAGCCCGAAACCGAAGGCGGAAACGTTCTGGGGCGGACGTGACTTCATGTGAATATCAGAACCAATGTACATAGTAAGCAAAGTAAAACACAAAACATTACATTACATAGTTTTCATTACATCAGTTGAAAAGTAAAGTAGTACAAGTTTCATAGATACATAAGTTTAAATAAAAGAAAGACATGACTTCCATTCGCTCCGTCTTCTGCAAAAGGACGCGGGGTACCTGTCTAAGTAGAACCTAAGAATACAAGCATTTTAAAAATCGGCATAAAGCTGGTGAGTTCATAAGCGGTTTGTTTTTATGAAAATGTACATGATTCCTTTTGGTTTCTAAAAATGTTACGACCCAAGAAAATCCCATATTTTATTAAAAGTAAAGTTTAGTTGTTCTGTTATGTTACACTGTTCTGGTTATGAATTGTGATTACCCCAGGAAAATCCTATATTTTCCTAATGTGAAAGATGTGTACTGAAAACCTGATTAACCTTGTGAAGTATGTGTTAGTTTACCAACCCAAATGTAATGTAAAAGATGTATACTGAAAACCTGATTGTTATAGTAAACTAATTCTTATGGTTATTAATTTACTATATCCATTATTACTAAAAATGTAAATTTTTGTTATCCAAATTGTGAGTTCTATAACCATACTAAAGACTAGATATGGCAAACGAAGGCCAATATCACTATGACTTTTGTCACCCTTGAAGCTTTTGGTTCGACTGTCGCTAGCAGCCAGGTGCGGGATAGTCAATACCGTATAGATCTATACACTCAATTCATGCTCCCTATCTAAGAGATTCTAGTTACAGAGGCGGTCCTCCACTCGCGTATCTCTGTGGAGTGTTCTCCGAGGATGTGTCTCCAATTTATAGGAATAACAAATCTATAAAGATGATCCTCCACTCGCGTATCTCTGTGGAGTGTTACCGAGGACAAAATGATATACTAAGCTTCTAGTTCAGAGTTCAAGGATTATGTTTTTAACTATTTATAATATGGAAACCATTTGTGAAAATATAAAGTATAAAAATTTATAACATTTTTCACAAATACTATGATAATGAAATCTGCAAGTTCAAACGGTTATCTGATATGATTAACAGGGTTAAAAAACATATGTAGTCTGAAACACAACACATATAAAACAAGTTTTGAGTACAAGTATTACTTATACTTTGCTTGTATTCCCCCCTGAAAACAGTGAAAATCATTGAAAAAGGGTAGGGTTATGAACTCACCAGACAAGGAAAGGTGTCGACTAGGATGCTGAACGTCGGATCGAGGCTTGAAAACGTGCGAGGTTACTATGTAATATGAAATGATACACAAATGTATCTAATTTGACTTTAAATCACTAATTAGATAAGCATTTACACTCCAAGACGCGAAAACACTCTAATAAGGTGTTAGGACTGGTTCGGGTAGTATCTAAGGGTGTGTTGGGCCTAGATAAAGATGTTACCCTTCAAAAGTAAGACCTTAGGGGAGTTTATGGTCCTATGACCATATTCCCATGAGTTTACGGCCGTAAACTCATGGGTGGTGTGTTCTTGGATGTTAAATGTTCTTACAATGTACAAAGGAAAGTTCTAGGGTTGATTCTATGGCTTAAGAAGTGACTGGGACTTGAATGGGCCTTGGAAAAGGAGTTTACGGTTTATGAAGATGCTCTTGGGGAGTTTACTACCTTAACCACGTGATTTTACTACCTTAAACTCATGTTTGTCCATGAATCATGCGTTTTTGTGATGGAAGGTTAAGCATACAATGTTCTAGGTTCAGTTCTAAGCCATACAAGGTGTTAAAGGCACTTTAACACCCATTTGAAGAGTTTATGGTCCAAGAAGATGAGTTTATGGTCCAAGGAGATGATTTTACGGTCTAAGAATGTTCTTGGACCGTAAACTCAAGTTTGATCCATTTACATAAGTCTTGGTGTATCACATGAAGGATTATAAGGTTCTACACTCTCATGGAAGCATTTGGAGGTGTTTAGGGGAATTTTTAACACTTTAAAAGGATTTTATGGTCCATGAGTGTGGGTTTACCGCCCAACCATGTTCTTGGACCGTGAACTCATGTCCAATACTCAAATGGCACGAATTTGGGGTCCTAAGCTCATGCATGCAAGTTTCTAAGCCATATCTAAGCACTAGAATGGGTTTGGAGGGGTTTTGGGGCTTCAAAACCCTCTCAAGGGGTGTTCACGGTTTTGGGAGGGTCCCTAGACTGTAAAAACTTGTTCTTAGGTGTTTTTGGAAGTTTCAAACATGAATTTGCATGCCAAACAAGTTAAACAACAAGCTAGGATGAAGTACTTACCAAATTGAAGCTTAAAATGGGGTTTCTGGATGAATTTCGAATTCTAGACAGAGAGTAGCGAGAGAAAGTGTTTAGAGAGAGAGAGAGAGAAAGCTTAAAAATAATGTCACTCACTCCCTTATATAGGGGTTGAGTTTATGGCCCGGTGGAATTCTACCCGATACTGCCGTTAAACGATGCTTTTGGTCGTACCCGATAAATTGTCGTAATCACGACTTAAATGAAACTAACAATTTTCCAAATAAATATGGAAAATATTTTAAATGTTTTTAATCCATCCCGAAACTTATGAAGCCGAATTAAAAGTCACAATTAATTTAATTTAACTATAACGTTAACGGAAAATTTTGAATACGAACGTTTTATTTAACGGGAACGATTTACAGTGACGAAATAAATTACGGGTTGTCACATTATCCCCCCGTGTCACACCCCCAAACCAGAGTGGCGGAAACATTCGGGGGTGGATGACTTTACGTAGTATCATAACAATTGAATATTGTAAAGAAAGTAACACAACCATCATATATATATATATATATATATATATATATAATAAAAATGTACATTGTTGCGTTATACATATGTCCAAAAGAATATTACAATATGATGATGTAAATGTTTAATAATAAACATCCTTAGCGTTCCTTCTTCAAAAGCTTGTGGTTACCTGTATTACTGATTCCCTGAGAAATACAAGTGGTTTCGAAAAACTGTCAACAATTAAGTTGGTGAGTTCATAAGTGTTTTGTGTTGAAAAGTATGTCCTTTTGGTAGTAAATCAATGAACGAAGTTTTCAGAAAATCCAAGATTTTCTATAAATAGTTTGATAAGTTCTTCAAGTTGGAGTGCGTTAGTGTTTTTCGTACTTGAATGATAAAGAATAACTTTGTGCTCAAAATAATGTAGAAAACTGAATGCATATATGAATCTCGTAAATCAAACTTGTTTTTATACTTTCATGTGAGTTTTATAACCATAGTGTTGACACTGACTGCCTGTAACAGCATTCTTCAAGTGTTGTAGTGTTATGACATTTGTCACCCCAGACCTGCCGGTCTAACTGTAGCTAACAGTTTAGGTGCGGGGTTGTCAATCCCGTATAGATCTATACACAAGTATCACGCTCTCCCTCCAAGCGATTATGGTATATAATACAGGGCTTGAAATGCATACATAAGAGTACGTTGAAGTTTGAATATCTCACATTACTTAGTATAAATAGATTTACGATAAGAAAGACTTTACTTCATTTTGTTTGAAAGTATTTCGTTTTTCAAGATGTATATGTAAGAATGTATGAATAACTTGATAACTATACCCATTATAGTTTTTAGAAAGTATGTTCCATTTGATGAAAATAACTTGATGATATATTAGCCCTTTATACATAAAGTATTATGTTAGTATCGATAATCAATAAGATAGATGTTACGTTTATGTTTATAAAACGATACTTTTACTTGTATTGTACTTGTATTCCCCCCCCCCCCCCCTAAAACATGAAAAGGCTTGAAAGGTAGGGGTATGAACTCACTTGTTTGGCTTGAAGAGAGTGGTGCTAGAGTCGAGCAGAACTTCAACCACGGAAAGCTGCGTCTTCGAGCTCTTCGGGGATCTCGGTAGCGTAGAACCTTCGTTGGGGGTCGGGTGCGGAAACCGAGGGCGTCAGGATAGCTTCTGGTGCTTGAAAGTATGTGAGAGTGATTGGGAGTTGTGAGAGAGTGTGCTAAAATCCGTAGCTCAAATCTTCTATTTATAGGGCTGGAAGGGCCGCGTACGCGGGGCGTACCACCGGAGTACGCTGGGCGTAACTTTGCGTCATGGCTTACGACTCGGGTCTAGCTAGGCGTAGAGCTGCAGCCGATGGGACTCGACCCTGCTCGTAAGTACGCTGGGCGTACCCCTAAATTACGTTAGGCGTAATCCAGGCTTCCATCTTCTAATTTTCGTAACTTTCGCGTACGGGCTCTGTTTTTCGCGTTCTTTATATCCACGCGTAGGTGAGATTATGCTATACAACTTTCATTTAGACTCCGTCGGCTAGTTTTGAATTTATTTTTAATGATATGTTTTTAATAGGCCGGGACTGCTAAAGTTCGTTAAAAATTCATAGCTCCTTTATCCGACGTCGTTTTTTGTTTGTCTTTTTATCATTTTACTCCTATTGTAGAGGCCTTCAACTTTCGTTTAATTTGCGATAGCTAAATAACGCTCGATCTTCAATTCAAGTTTTTAGCCCTCTACTACTGTTACGAAACTTAGAAAATTCGTAACTTCTTCATATGAGGTCCAATTTGGGCGATCTTTTTATGTATGTTTACAGCTTATCGAACTCTACAACTTTTGTTTAGATACTTAAGGCCAAAATGTATTTTATTGTAATTTCACTTTTTACGTTTAAATAATGTTTTAACGGTGTGTCGTAAATATTCGAGTGGTTATAACTTCTTCAATATAACCCGGTTTGGAATGTTCTTTATGTTTTTGGAAACCTTGGCACGAGATCTAATATTTGATGCATCCCAATTTAGATATTTGAACACTTTATTTTTGAGGTTAATTTCGTTGATTCCAAATAGTTTTCGTTGTATTTGAATTTTGAGTGTTACACTGCTTTTGGAAAATATAGGGTTGTCACATCATCCCCCCGTTAGGGGAATTTTGTCCTGAAATTTAATCTAAGATAGAGTTTACAGGTTAGGACAAAGATGCAGGTACTTTTGTTTTATTTGATCCTTGCGTTCCCAGGTGTATTTAGGTCCTCGGTTGGCATTCCAACGGACCTTTACAATAGGTATGCGGCTTTGTTTAGTCCTTTTATTTTCCGATCCATGATCTCTACTGGTTCTTCTACGAACTGGAGATTCTCATTTATTTCAATTTCATCTAGAGGGATGACAAGGGTCTCATCGGACAAGCACTTCTTTAGGTTTGATACGTGAATGGTAGGGTATACGTTGTGGAGCTCCTGAGGTAATCGAAGTTTGTACGCCACTGGACCGATCCTGGCAAGGATCTCGAATGGTCCGATGTATCTTGGGTTCAATTTCTCACGCATTCCGAAGCGTATTAACCCCTTCCAGGGCAAGACTTTTAGTAGGACTCGATCTCCAACCTGGAATTCCAAGGGTTTCCATCTTTTATCCGCGTAACTCTTTTGTCTGTCCCTTGATACTTTTAGACGTTCCCGGATCTGAACAATCTTCTTCGTAGTTTCCTTTATGATTTCTTGTCCAGTGAGTGTGTTGTTTGTTGCTTGTCCTCTTGCTAGTTGTGTGTCCCCTACTTCGGCCTAGCACACAGGCGATCTGCATTTACGGTCGTAGAGGGCTTCGAATGGGGCAGCCTTGATACTAGTGTGGTAGCTATTGTTGTACGAGAACTCGACCAAGGGGATATGGGTGTCCCATGCTTTACCAAAATCGATTACGCAAGATCTCAACATACCTTCTAGGGTTTGTATGGTTCTCTCACTCTGGCCGTCGGTTTGTGGGTGATAAGCGGTACTCATGTCTAGTCTTGTTCCTAGAGCTTTTTGTAGTGACTGCCAGAACCTTGAGGTGAATCTACTATCTCGGTCCGAGATAATGGATATGGGCACACCATGTAGTCATACAATTTCTCTGAGGTATGTCCTAGTTAGCTTCTCCAATTTATCCGTCTCCTTGATCGGTAGGAAGTGCGCTGATTTAGTTAACCTCTTGACGATCACCCAGATGGTGTCGAGTCTGCTTGTCGTCCTGGGTAGTTTGGTTACGAAATTCATGGTTATACGTTCCCACTTACATTCGGGTATTTCTGGTTGTTGCAACAATCCGGAGGGCTTTTGGTATTCTACCTTGACTTTGGCGCACGTCAGACATTTGATCACGTAGGTAGCAATTTCAGCTTTCATGTTCGGCCACCAGTACAATTTCTTGAGGTTGAGGTACATCTTATCGGAACTGGGGTGTATGGAGTATCGTGTCTTATGGGCTTCGTTCATGACAACTTCTTTGAATCCGCCAAACTTCGGTCTCCAGATCCGATCCATGAAGTAATGAACTCCATCGTTCTTGACCTCAAACTTCTTATCCATTCCTCTTAAGGCTTCCCCTGCCACATTTTCAGGTGTTAAGGCTTCTATTTGGGCTTCCTTGATTTGGGTGGACAGGTGTGAATGGATTGTCATGGTTAGAGACTTCATTCTGCGGCCCGAGTATTCCTTCCGGCTGAGTGCATCGACCACCACGTTAGCCTTTTCGGGATGATATCGAATCTCGCATTCATAATCATTTAGTAGTTCTACCCACCGTCTTTGTCTCATGTTGAGTTCTTTCTAGTTGAGGATATGTTGGAGGCTTTTATGGTCGGTGAAGATCGTACATTTCGTGTCGTAGAGGCAGTGCCTCCATATCTTTAGAGCGAAGACAACTGCTCCTAGATCAAGATCGTGCGTTGTGTAGTTCACTTCATGCGTCTTTAGTTGCCTTGAGGCGTAGGCGATGTCCTTCCCTCGTTGCATCAGGACACACCCGAGTCCTTGGTTTGATGCATCGCAATAGACCACGAAGTCCTCCGTTCCTTCTGGCAAGGTTAGGATGGGCGCACTACATAAGGCTCGCTTTAGCGTTTGAAACGCAGTGTCTTGTTTTTCTCCCCAGTCGAAGGTCACACTCTTCTGAGTTAGGGTGGTGAGTGGCTTGGCAATCTTGGAGAAATTTTGTATGAACCTCCGGTAATACCCGGCGAGTCCCAAAAATTGTCGGATTTCTGTAGGGGTTCTTGGAGTCGTCCAACTCTCTATTTCCTTGATCTTCGAAGGATCCACGTGTATCCCCTCCTCGCTTACTACGTGTCCTAGGAAATCCACCTCCCGAATCCAAAATTTGCCCTTTGAAAATTTTGCATACAGATTCTCTGCCCTCAGTGTTTCCAAAACTTGGCGGAGGTGTTGGTTGTGTTCTTCCTGGCATCTTGAATAGATGAGTATATCATCCATGAACACGATCACGAATTTATCCAGGAAGGGACGACATACTCGGTTCATCAAGTCCATGAACACTGCTGCAGCATTTGTCAACCCGAAGGGCATTACTACAAACTCGTAGTGACCATAGCGTGTTCGGAAAGCTGTTTTGGGGATGTCTCCTTCTAGTACTCGTAGTTGGTGATAACCAGATCTTAGGTCGATCTTTGAGAAGTAGCTCGCTCCCTGTAGTTAGTCAAACAGATCGTCTATGCGCGGAAGGGGATATCGGTTCTTGATCATGAGTTTGTTCAGATCCCGGTAATCGATGCACATGCGAAAAGATCCATCCTTCTTTTTCACGAATGGGACCGGTGCTCCCCATGGTGAGAAGCTCGGTTTGATGAAGCCCTTGCTTAGCAGCTCGTTTAATTGACTAGACAGTTCCTGCATCTCGGCTTGGGCTAAACGCTAAGGTGACTTTGCTATTGGAGTAGCTCCGGGGATTAAGTCGATTTTGAACTCGACTTGGCGTTCTGGTGGAATTCCTGGAAGATCTTCTGGGAAAATATTTGGGAAGTTGTAGACTTTCGGAATGTCTTTAATGTTCTTTGGTTCTTGTTTCTGGTCTACTACGTGGGCTAGAAAGGCATGGTATTCCTTGCGAAGATATTTTTGTGCTTTAACACAGGAGATTATTTGCAAATTTGAACTAGGTTTGTCTCCATATATGATAAGAGTTTCGCCGTTGGGCAGATTGAGACGAACGGCCTTTTCGTGACAAAGAATATCGGCATGGTGAAGACTCAAACAGTCCATACCGATGATTACATCAAAACTTCTTATCGAAATGGGCATAAGGTCGATTTGAAATAAATGTTCGTTTAAATTTAATGTGCACCCTATGTACATATCATTTGTGCTTTCCGTTTTACCATTAGCCATTTCTACAGTGAATATGTTATTGAGTGGTTGGGGTCTTTGGTTAAGTAGGTGTTTGAATTTATGACTCACAAAACTTCTCTCCACACCGCAGTCAAAGAGTATGCATGCATAAATGTTTTCGAGGAGAAACGTACCCGTAACCACTGTTGGGTCCGATATTGCTTCATTTTGTCCTATCGCCAGCACTCTCCCAACACCGCCAACATGCCTTGTCATGGGGCAGTACCTCTTGAAGTGCCCAGTTTCTCCACACCCATAACATGCTTGGCTTATCCTAGTGCCAGGAACTTGAGTGACTGGTCGCGCGGGTGCTTTATAGAAACGGGCAGTGTGCCCTTTCCTATCACAGTTCTTACAGTGCATCTCGCGGCAATTACCGTGGTGATGGTAGTTGCATTTGTTGCACTTAGGCAGGTTCCCCGCATATTGTTTTGTTGGTTCCGGGGTAGTAGGAGTTGTGGTGGGAGCAGTAGCAGCATGAACCGCCACCATTTGTTTCTTTGAAGGTTCTTGCAAAGTTTGTCCCTTTCTCTTGTTACAGAATTTCTTCTTGCTGTTGTTGTTGGCATTGTTATCGTTTTTGTTGTTCCCTTTGGTTGGTTCAGCTACGATAGTTGTGACTCCTTGACAGACGCCATGATCAACGAGAGATTGCGCCAGTTCCTTGGCCCTGTCGAAGGTCATGGGTTTGGAAGCTAACACACTTCCTCGAAGTTGGGGTGATAGTCCCCAGATGTACCTCTCCACTTTTTGGCTTTCCAGAATCAACATCCCTGGGCAAAGTGTTATCAAATCACTGAATCTGTTGGTTTAGCCTGCGATGTCCGAGCCTACCATCGAAAGGCCCCACAGTTCCTGTTCGAGCTTCTGAATCTCGCCTCTTGGGCAGTACTCTCGTAGGAGCATTCGTTTCAGGTTTTCCCAACCCATGGAGTTCGCCACCACTAGGATTAGTGTCTTGATGTGGTCGTTCCACCAAGTTAGTGCGCATTCAGCGAAAGTAAAAGCAGCAAATTTTACTTTGCTTTCTTCAGGGCATGCGCAAATTTCGAATACGGCTTCCGTTTTCTCTATCCATTGGGATAGAGCCAACACTCCCCCAGTCCCATAAAAGGGAATAGGTTTTCCGTTGGTGAAGTCTTTGAAAGTGCATACCTCGGAACGGCCTTGGCTTGGGCCATTTGTAAAGCTGTTTATTCCTCCTCCTGACCCATTGTTGCTCATTTGAGCCATCACCGCGGTTACAATGTCTGTTACAGCAGTTTGGAACATAGCTGCATCCATAGTTAGAGGGGGTGGTGGAGGTGGTGTTGGAGTTGAGTTTCTGTGTGTTGATCTACGAGGAGGTATATTCTGGTAGAGAAAATAAGAATGAATACTATAAGTTTCTAATGTTTTGACAATCATGTACTAGAGGGTTAGTTGTATCTTGTAATTTTTTTTGACTTTAGTTTTTTTTTTCAAAGTAGGTACAACATTTTAGTTAATCCCATAAGTGTCGAGAGGTATATAAAGAAGTAATTCATATTTATATATATGTCACACCTCAGGTGTGTTACATTATGCTTCTCGTTTAGGAAAATTTGACCTATCTAGAGGTCTCCGTTTACAGATACAAAGGAAATAAGGGAAAAACTTTATCTGAGGTCCTATTCTATATCAAAATTGTTGGAGTTGAGCAAGTTCTACTTGCGGCGTGTTGCACGTTTGGAGCTAGATTCGGCATCTGACTGCTTGACTCCCATCAGACACCTTTCAAGATCTGCTTGTTGTTCCTTCATCTCTCTTATTTCTGCTAGTGCGTTCACCATTTGATTCTGAAGCGTCCCTGTGTAGATTTGGGTATTTTCGTGTAGTCCTTCCAGACGACGGATTTCTGCGGCGTTACCCTGAGTAGCAGCATTGATCTCGCGAACTCTGGCTGCTTGGTGGTCTGCATAGTAGTTCTGGGTAGCGATAGTGCCTACAAAAACAGGAAGTGCTCGATCAGCTGAGCCTCCCCCACTAACATTGTAAAAATCTCGACACATGCCGAAAGGAGGGCGCACACCTAATTGGCGGATCCAGTAGTAGAGATGGCTTCCCCAGATGGGGATGGGTCCTGGGTGATATGGTCTGACTTGGGAGGATGAGGAGCAGGAGGGTCGATCACTTCTGGTTTGGAGTCTGTTCCACTAGTAATTTCCTCGACCTCCTCGTCGACTTTGAATTCCTCTTCGACTTCGACTTCCTCCTCGATTTCCTCCGGGTCTTCTTCTATCCAGCTGCCGTTGCCTTGGTTTGGGTAGTATGGATCTCCCGGTAAATGGAATCCGGCCATTTGTCTGTACTAGGATAGAGGTATGAGAATTTTATAAGAAAAGAAATTTCTATTTAACGACATCCTACGTTTAACTATATCTTACGGAGCGCAAGTTTTTCATTGTACTATTCTTTATATCAATACTCCTATGGTATTTCAAATTGGCGAATCTAAAATAATTTGTATTTGGTAAGTTTTTGGCTTGTTGTCCACTGCAACCATTCCTCGACGTACATTGGTCAAATCTAGGATAAATATAGTTGATCAGGCTATATTTATTCTTGATTTGATTACATACCCCGAGGCCCAATCATAGTGTCGCAACTTGCCTTAATACTTTTTAGAAAACTTGTCATGATACGAGACTGATACACGCGAGTAAAAATGTATATATATTTAAAAGAAAATATATTTTTATGAAAATGTTTTGTCATAGGGTTTTTGGTTCCCGTTGCATTTATAGTTTTTATATCTTATGTGGTTCGATATACTTAGTTCACTATAAACAATGCTCTGATACCAATCTGTCACACCCCCAAACCAGAATGGTGGAAACATTCGGGGGTGGATGACTTTACGTAGTATCATAACAATTGAATATTGTAAAGAAAGTAACACAACCATCATATATATAATAAAAACGTACATTGTTACGTTATACATATTTCCAAAAGAATATTACAATATGATCATGTAAATGTTTAATAATAAATGTCCTTAGCGTTCCTTCTTCAAAAGCTTGTGGTTACCTGTATTACTGATTCCCTGAGAAATACAAGTGGTTTCGAAAAACTGTCAACAATTAAGTTGGTGAGTTCAAAAGTGTTTTGTGTTGAAAAGTATGTCCTTTTGGTATTAAATCAATGAACGAAGTTTTCAGAAAATCCAAGATTTTCTATAAATAGTTTGATAAGTTCTCCAAGTTGGAGTGCGTTAGTGTTTTTCGTACTTGAATGATAAAGAATAACTTTGTGCTCAAAATAATGTAGAAAACTGAATGCATATATGAATCTCGTAAATCAAACTTGTTTTTATACTTTCATGTGAGTTTTATAACCATACTGTTGACACTGACTGCCTGTAACAACATTCTTCAAGTGTTGTAGTGTTATGACATTTGTCACCCCAGACCTGCCGGTCTAACTGTAGCTAACAGTTTACGTGCGGGGTTGTCAATCCCGTATAGATTTATACACAAGTATCACACTCTCCCTCCAAGAGATTATGGTATATAATACAGGGCTTGAAATGCATACATAAGAGTACGTTGAAGTTCGAATATCTCACATTACTTAGTATAAATAGATTTATGATAAAAAAGACTTTACTTCATTTTGTTTGAAAGTATTTCGTTTTAAGATGTATATGTAAGAATGTATGAATAACTTAATAACTATACCCATTATAGTTTTCAGAAAGTATGTTCCATTTGATGAAAATAACTTGATAATATATTAGCCCTTTATACATAAAGTATTATGTTAGTATCGATAATCAATAAGATAGATGTTACGTTTATGTTTATAAAACGATACTTTTACTTGTATTGTACTTGTATTCCCCCCCCCCCCCCCTAAAACATGAAAAGGCTTGAAAGGCAGGGGAATGAACTCACTTGTTTGGCTTGAAGAGAGTGGGGCTAGAGTCGAGCAGAACTTCGACCGCGGAAAGCTGCATCTTCGAGCTCTTCGGGGATCTCGGTAGCGTAGAACCTTCGCCGGGGGTCGGGTGCGGAAACCGAGGGCGTCGGGACAGCTTCTGGTGCTTGAAAGTATGTGAGAGTGATTGGGAGTTGTGAGAGAGTGTGCCAAAATCCGTAGCTCAAATCTTCTATTTATGGGGCTAGAAGGGTCGCGTACGTGGGGCGTACCACCGGAGTACGCTGGGCGTACGTGTTATGTTGGGCGTACTTCGGTTACGCTGGGCCTGACTTTGCGTCATGGCTTACGACTCGAGTCTAGCTAGGCATAGAGTTGCAGCCAATGGGACTCAACCCTGCTCCTTAGTACGCTGGGCGTACCCCTAAATTACGCTGGGCATAATCCTGGCTTCCATCTTCTAAATTTCGTAAGTTTCGCGTATGGGCTCCGTTTTTCGCGTTCTTTATATCCACATGTAGGTGAGATTATGCTCTACAACTTTCATTTAGACTCCGTCGGCTAGTTTTGAATTTATTTTTAATGATATGTTTTTAATAGGCCGGGACTGCTAAAGTTCATTAAAAATTCATTGCTTCTTTATCCGACGTCGGTTTTCGTTTGTCTTTTTATCATTTTACTCCTATTGTAGAGGCCTTCAACTTTCGTTTAAGTTGCGATAGCTAAATAACGCTCGATCTTCAATTCGAGTTTTTAGCCCTCTACTACTGTTACGAAACTGAGAAAATTTGTAACTTCTTCATATGAGGTCCAATTTGGGCGATCTTTTTATGTATGTTTACAGCTTAACGAACTCTACAACTTTTGTTTAGATACTTAAGGCCAAAATGTATTTTATTGTAATTTCACTTTTTACGTTTAAATAATGTTTTAACGGTGTGTCGTAAATATTCGAGTGGTTATAACTTCTTCAATATAACCCGGTTTGGAATGTTCTTTATGTTTTTGGAAACCTTGGCACGATATCTAATATTTGATGCATCCCAATTTAGATATTTGAACACTTTATTTTTGAGGTTAATTTCGTTGATTCCAAATAGTTTTCGTTGTATTTGAATTTTGAGTGCTACACTAATTTTGGAAAATATAGGGTTGTCACATCATCCCCCCGTTAGGGGAATCTCGTCCCGAAATTCAAGAATTAAGATACAAGTTATGGAAAAGGATGTGGATGTGTCTGCTGTATCGGGTGTTCGCGCTCCCAAGTGAATTCAGGTTCTTACTTGGAATTTCAGCGAACCTTCACTAACGGGATGTGGCTTTGTTTCGTACGTTTGATCTCTCGGTCTATGGTCTCGATTTGTTCAAGAAGGATTACTAAGGTTTCATCGGACAAGTACTTCTAAAGATTCGTAACATGGGAGACAGGATGGATGTTTCTAAGTTCTGAAGGTACTCGGATTTTGAAGACTACGGGATTGATCCTAATGAGGATCTCGAAGGGTCTAATGTACCACGAGTTAAGCTTTCCGTGCTTTCCATAGTGTGTCATGTCTTTCCAGGGAGAGACCATTAACAGGACACGATCTCCAACCTGGAATTCTAGAGGTTTCCATTGTACATTGATGTAACTCTCATGTCAATCTCGTGAAGTTTTCAATTGTTCTCGGGTCTGGATGATCTTCTCGATGGTTTCGCGGATGATTTCAGAACCAGTGTGGGTACTACCGAGGAATCGACTCTTGGCTAGCTGCGTATCTTCTACCTTGACCAAACACAAGTGAATCTGCACTTTTGACTGTAGAGGATTCCAAATGGTGTAGTCTGGATACTGGTGGGATAACCGTTATTATTCGAGGGCTTGATCAAAGGTAAAGGGGTATCCCAAGTCGCTCAGTAATTTATGACACATGCTCCCAGCATGTATTCCATGACCTGAATAACTCTCTCACTCTATCCAATTGTCTGAGGATGATAAGTTGTACTCATGTCTAGCTTGGTTCCATGAGTTTTCTGAAGGAATCTGCCTAAATCTTGAGGTAAACCTGCTATATCAACCAAAGATAATGGAGCAGGTATACTATGCAGTCGGACTACCTCTTGGATGTGGGTTCACGTGAGTCTTTCCATCTTGAATGATTCTTTGATCGGAAGGAAGTGAATGGATTTTATCGAAGGATCGACCATTTCCAAATAGTATCGTAATCACTCGGGAAAACTGGATAACTTGATGGTGAAGTCCATGTTGGTCATCTTTTATTTCCATTCGGGTATCTCGGGCTGCTGGAGAAATCCCGAGGGTTTCTAACTAGGATTTTCATGTATGAGCGAGTAAACGAGTCTAGATGGTCATTGTCAATGTCTTAGTCTTGTTTTCTAAGCTTTCCTTTTGGCTAAGGGCGCCTCATGTTCATGTCTTTATGATCGAAGCTATGATGTAGTCTCTTAAGGTTAGTGAAATTCGCATACTTGGTTCCATAGAGATCATGTCTCTCATTCTTCAGTGCAGGGACTGCTACTCCAAATTCTAAGTCATGAGTTGTGTAGTTAACTTCATGTGCCTCTTGTTTGTCTCAAAGTGTGAATGACAACTTTTCCTTCTTGCCTAAGCACATGATCTAAACTTTGATTGGACGTACTGCAAAGGACAATGAAGTCCTTTGTTTCTTCTGGCAGGGACAGGTTAGGTGTGATGTATAAGTCTCACTTCAATGCTTGGAATGATGTATCTCACTTTTTACTCCAACAAAAAGGGTACACCTTTTTGTGTCGGAGTGGTTACGGATTTGATGATTTGGGAAGAGATTTCTGAATGGGTCTGCAATAATAGCCGGCAAAACCCAAGAATTGACAGGTTTTCTATGGGTGTCTTCGGTTCCGACCAATTCTATATTGCTTCGACCTTAGAAGGATTCACGCGTATGTTTTCATCACTCACTACATGAGCAAGGGAGAATGGTTTGACCGAAGGATATCAATACGAACTCTTAGTGATCATACCGAATCCTGAATATTGTTTTGGAAACATTATCCTCGCGAACTCGTAGCTGATGATGTCTCGACCTAGGGTCTATCTTCGAGGAGTAACTAGCTCCTGAATTTTATCGAAGAAGTCATCTACTCGGGAAAGAGGATATCGGTTTTGACGGTCAACTCATTAAGTCGACTGGATAACTCCTGCATTTCTGCTAGGGCAAAAATGGTACGGAGATTTGGCTGCGAAGGTAGTTCCAGGGATTTAATTGATACGGGACTCGACTTGATGTTCGGGAGGAATTCTCGGGATCTCTTCGGGAAGATATTAGGAATACTACAGTTTTCGGGAATGCTCTAGAAGTCTTTAACTTCTTGTTTCTCGCTGATTGCATGGACTAGGAATACCTAACACTCCTTTTTGCAGAAGTTTTCGAGCTTTGATACAGGAAATGATGCGAAGATTTCAGCCAAGCTTGACACCATATATCATGAGGGTTCAGTCAGAGGGGAGATTGAGACGAATAGCTTTTTCATAACAAAGTGTATCAGTATGATCAGGACTCAACTGATACATCCTAAAGATAACATCAAAGCTCTTTATTGAAACTGACATCAGGTTAATGAGGAAGGAATGATTACTCGAGGTAAGGATACAGTTTAGAGATAAGTCGTTAGTGTACTCATTCTCACTGGTAATCATATTGATGGTAAATGTTTCGGTTATTAGACGAGGACTATGCTTATAATGATATTTGAATGAAGGACTAATAAAACTTTCTTGACACTAAATTCGAAAAGGATACGAGCATAGGAATTGTCGAGAAGAAATATACCCGCGGTGGTGGTGGGATCAGCGGTTGCCTCCTCTTGCCTTATAGCTAAAACCATCTCGGCGTTGTTGACGTTGTTGGTGGTTGCTGCTTTTGGGCAGTTTTGCTTGAAATGCCCAATCTCTCCACAACCATAGCAGGCTCGAACAATACTCGATCCGGAAGCTTGATTGATTAGATGAACTGGTGTTTTACAGTTGCGAGCGGTGTGGCCCTTTTTGTTACATCTTTTGCAGATCTTCTCGAGGCACGGGCCAGAGGTATAATAGTGGTATGTGCACTTGTTACACCAAGGGAGGTTACCCGCATATCTAGTGGCAGGCGCTTAAGATGTAGGCACAACAACTGGATTAGCGGTAGCTTGAACTGTAGACACAGCAACAGGAGTAGCGGCAGCTTGAACTGCCATAGCTTCATGCCTCTTGGAGGGTCCTTGTGAACTCTGACCCTTTCTCTTTTTCCAAAAAGCCTTCTTACTCTTTTTATGCTCGTTCTGATGCTCCTGAACATTATCATGGTTTTGGGGGTTGGTGATACTTCCTGGTCTGCTGAACCTGTTAGAGCACAAATATGTCACTATGGCAGTCACTGCGGCAGAAATAGCCAACTGGAACATCACTGGGTCGAATCGAGAAGGAGGTGGCGACGGAGAGTTGTTGTTACTTGAACTGGATCCTTCCCTTGAAGACATTTCAATCTAAAGTGATTAGGAAAAAGAGGATGGTAAGTCCTCTGCATTAAATCAAGAGATATGAAACAAGGGATATCTCTTTAAGACAAACATATAATTCTATTAAGCGATAGAGCAAGAATGAATTATCAAGGAAGATAAACTATCGCTAAAGGAATGGTCGAGGAGCAAAGCCTGAATGAGGATTTCTACAACAAAGTTGGATCAAGAAATACTCCCATAGTATTTCATGATTCGCTGCGACGACGACTCGTTGTTTGGGATATTTGGGTAAGTTTTAGGCATGCTGAACACCACAGTCACTCCCAGGCACATGTTGGCCGTGTCTCGAATGAATATAGTTGATCAGGCTATATTGACCCTAGACACGACTACATAACTGCCCAGGTTTAACCGCAGCATACAACACCCATTTACTTATATTTTGTTCTACTGGTAGTTACGGATCTCGGCGGTTAGGTATACTTGTATGTTTTTGAAAATACTTATATTTTGAAATATACTTTTAGTTCATAGCACTTAGGCCCCTTAATGTTTATAGTCTTATACCATGTAAGGTTTGGTATACTCAGTTCACTATAAACAAGGGCTCTGATACCAATCTGTCACACCCCGAAACCGAAGGCGGAAACGTTCCGGGGCGGAGGTGACTTCGTGTGAATATCATAACCAATGTACATAGTAAGCAAAGTAAAACACAAAACATTACATTACATAGTTTTCATTACATCAGTTGAAAAGTAGAGTAGTACAAGTTTCATAGATACATAAGTTTAAATAAAAGAAAGACATGACTTCCATTCGCTCCATCTTCTGCAAAAGGACGCGGGGTACCTGTCTAAGTAGAACCTGAGAATACAAGCATTTTAAAAATCAGCATAAAGCTGGTGAGTTCATAAACGGTTTGTTTTTATGAAAATGTACATGATTCCTTTTGGTTTCTGAAAATGTTACGACCCAAGAAAATCCCATATTTTCTTAAAAGTAAAGTTTAGTTGTTCTGTTATGTTACACTGTTCTGGTTATGAATTGTGATTATCCCAGGAAAATCCTATATTTTCCTAATGTGAAAGATGTGTACTGAAAACCTGATTAACCTTGTGAAGTATGTGTTAGTTTACCAACCCAAATGTAATGTAAAAGATGTATACTGAAAACCTGATTATTATAGTAAACTAATTCTTATGGTTATTAATTTACTATATCCATTATTACTAAAAATGTAAATTTCTGTTATCCAAATTGCGAGTTCTATAACCATACTAAAGACTAGATATGGCAAAGGAAGGACAATATCACTATGACTTTTGTCACCCTTGAACCTTTTGGTTCGACTGTAGCTAGCAGCCAGGTGCGGGATAGTCAATCCCATATAGATTTATACACTCAAGTTACGCTCCGTATCTAAGAGATTTTGGTTACAGAGGCGGTCCTCCACTCGTGTATCTCTATGGAGTGTTCTCCAAGGATGTGTCTCCAATTTATAGGAATAACAAATCTACAAAAACGATCCTCCACTCGCGTATCTCTATGGAATGTTACCGAGGACAAAATGATATACTAAGCTTCTAGTTCAGAGTTCAAGGATTATGTTTTTAACTATTTATAATATGGAAACCATTTGTGAAAATATAAAGTATAACAATTTATAACATTTTTCACAAATACTATGATAATGAAATCTGCAAGTTCAAATGGTTATCTGATATGATTAACAGTGTTAAAAACATATGTAGTATGAAACACAACACATATAAAATAAGTTTTGAGTACAAGTATTACTTGTAGTTTGCTTGTATTCCTACCCCCCCCCCCCCCTGAAAACAGTGAAAATCATTGAAAAATGGTAGGGGTATGAACTCACCAGACGAGGAAAGGTGTCGACTAGGATGTTAAGCGTCGGATCGAGGCTTGAAAACGTGCGAGGTTCCTATGTAATATGAAATGATACACAAATGTATCTAATTTGACTTTAAATCACTAATTAGATAAGTATTTACACTCCAAGACGCAAAAACACTCTAATTAGGTGTTAGGAGTGGTCCAGGTAGCATCTAAGGGTGTGTAGGGCCTAGATAAAGAGTTTACCCTTCAAAAGTAAGCCCTTAGGGGAGTTTACGGTCCTATGACCATATTCCCATGAATTTACGGTCGTAAACTCATGGGTGGTGTGTTCTTGGATGTTAAATGTTCTTACAATGTACAAAGGAAAGTTCTAGGGTTGATTATATGGCTTAAGAAGTGATTGGGATTTGAAAGGGCCTTGGAAAAGGAGTTTACGGTTTATGAAGATGCTCTTGAGGAGTTTACTACCTTAAACACATGAGTTTACTACCTTAAACTCATGTTTGTCCATGAATCATGCGTTTTTGTGATGGAAGGTTAAGCATACAAGGTTCTAGGTTCAATTCTAAGCCATACAAGGTGTTAAAGGCACTTTAACACCCATTTGAAGAGTTTATGGTCCAAGAAGATGAGTTTATGGTCCAAGGAGATGAGTTTACGTTCTAAGAATGTTCTTGGACCGTAAACTCAAGTTTGATCCATTTACATAAGCCTTGGTGTACCACATGAAGGATTATAAGGTTCTACACTCTCATGGAAGCATTTGGAGGTGTTTAGGGGCATTTTTGACACTTTAAAAGAAGTTTATGGTCCATGAGTGTGGGTTTACGGCCCAAGCATGTTCTTGGACCGTAAACTCATGTCCAATACTCAAATGGCACGAATTTGGGGTCCTAAGCTCATGCATGCAAGTTTCTAAGCCATATCTAAGCACTAGAATGGGTTTGGAGGGGTTTTGGGGCTTCAAAACCCTCTCAAGGGGTGTTCACGGTTTTGGGAGGGTCCCTAGACCGTAAACACTTGTTCTTAGGTGTTTTTGGAAGTTTCAAACATGAATTTGCATGCCAAACAAGTTAAACAACAAGCTAGGATGAAGTACTTACCAAATTGAAGCTTAAAATGGGGTTTTTGGATGAATTTCGAATTCTAGTGAGAGAAAGTGTTTAGAGAGAGAGAGAGAAAAAGCTTCAAAATGATGTCACTCACTCCCTTATATAGGGGTTGAGTTTATGGCCCGGTGGAATTCTAGCCGATACTGCCGTTAGACGATGCTTTTGGTCGTACCCAATAAATTGTCGTAATCACGACTTAAATGAAACTAATAATTTTCCAAATAAATATGGAAAATATTTTAAATGTTTTTAATGCATCCCGACACTTATGAAGCCGAATTAAAAGTCGCGATTAATTTAATTTAACTCTAAGGTTAACGGAAAAATTTGAATACGAACGGTTTTATTTAACGGGAACGATTTATAGTGACGGAATAAATTACTGGTTGTCACAGATGAATCTCGGGACCCATAAAAGACCGAATCGCCCCTACCCCCTTGGTTTCCAAGGCCCCATCCGAGCAATTTCAAACAGGGCGTTAACCAGAACCGGTGGGTAGCAGTTCCACTAGCGGGTACCTGGTTCGTTAAATTTGTTAAAGTTTAAAACATTTAAAACTATATCTATGAGTTAGCATTCAAATAATTGAAGTCCATAGCTAAACAAATATTTCTATAAGTTAGAATTTAACTTGAAACTCATAGTAACTTATGTTTATTATCTATAAATTCATTTTAAAAATTGATAGTTTATTTTCAAAATGAAAATTATATAAGGATATTTAAAGGTTCAAAACAAATTATTTAAAATTCTATAATTTTAAATGACGTTATTCTAGAAGATATTGTATAACGTATGTGATTATGATATATATATATATATATATATATATATATATATATATATATATATATATATATATATATATATATATATATATATATAGCGGTTCCGGCGGGTAGCAGTTCTGTAAAAATGAAAACCGGAACCGGAACCACTTAAGGCGGTTTTGGTTCCTAAAACGGGTACCTAGTTCCGCTGCTCATCCCTATCCTTAAAACCCAAAGCTTTTACACAATCGAGTTCTAGCCCAATGCCCAAAGTCTTGTTGTATGGTAAAGTCAATTCTTTTGAAAACTACATCCATAAACAACTATATGTATGATCTTTTGTATTCTATTAAGAAGCTTCACCGCATCTGACGCGAAAAAGCCAAATGTATCAAATGAAAATGATATGAACATGTGTTGATTTTTCATGCACGATTTCTCATTTTTTGTAACTTTGTAGCAACTTTTAAAGCATCATGTTCCGTTATGAAACCCGAGTCCTCAAGCCCACGAGAGGTGAACCCCTGAAAGGTCCAAACACGCGTGCAAGTCAAAAAGATTTTGGATTTCATCCACATTTTTTGCTAACCACAGGGACCAAGTTTACAGTTTAATCTAAAATAACTAAAAATGTCATGGAAAAAATAAGAAAGTTCATAAAGGCAGTATAGATATTTTACACAAAAATACATAAATTGTTTCAAAAAGTCATGAATAAGTTACTTGGTACAATCTCATTTATTCATTTATGAAGGTATGAAAATTTTATTTTCAAAATCACTTTCAAGTTTGCCAAACACTTATTTATTTATTGTTTATTCAAAAAGCCAGTAAATTGTTTTGAAAAACAATCTATTTTAGTTTTAAATGTAAAATATGTTTTAAATGTAAAATATGTTTTGGATAGTCAACGTGTAACTATGTAAAAAAAAATATTCTTAAATGTAAAAATATGTAAAATAAATCGACATTACATATCTTGTACAAAAATGTAAAATATGTTTTGGATAGTCAACGTGTAACTTTCTGAGGAAAAGAGAAACAATTAGGACCGATAAAACATTATTGATATTCCAATTTCCAAGAAGTCGAATTCGAGAGCAGAAAAATTAGTATACCTTGTTCGTCTTAAGTATTATGACACCAAAAGTTAAAGTTGTGAGCCACAACTTAACAAAAAGTAAAACATAAAGAAAGTCGAAAGTCTCCAAGTTCTAGGCTAGAAATTAACAAAAACAAGTTGTAGGTACATGAATTGCAGAAACATCCATGATGTGATGTATGTTCAAAAAGGGTGTCCACTTTGTATTTGTATTCCATTGGTATGGGCAAGGAAGGGAGGTAAGGGTGTGTCTTCCTGATGACTTAGCGTTTTAGCCGCAGTTACAAGCATCTCAAGTCCACCAGAATCATTTCCATTGGGTTCCTCGACTTTGACTTTGATTCGCATATTCTCATACAAAATTTTCATGGTCTGTATCCGCTTCAAATCCCGATCACATTTCCCACAATACCACTTCCCCTCGGGGACACAAGAAAGCTGTGGGTTCATACAGTAGATATGATACGCCTGATCGCAGCCGTCGCAAAGAACAATCTGATGATCGTCTTTGTCTATCATGCAGCTCCGGCAAAGACACGAGGGGCAGTACCAACACGGACCACACACCCCCAACTGCTTTCTTGTTAGGCAATTGTAGTGATACAGCTTGTGAGCACACAACGAGTGTCCGCATGTCCGGAAATTGTCCCCAGGCTTCACCTCGCATTTGCAAATGAAACAAGTCTTGGAGCCTTCACCCACTTCACCGTTTGCGTGTGTGTGTGTGTTTGTTTTTGTGTTTGTGTTTGTTCTGACACGTGATGCTGAAGCGGAAGCCATGGTGGATTTTAGCTTCTGGCAAACTATGCAGTTATCGTGAGGTGATCCGATTCCATTCGAGACGCAGCGGCCACAATACCATGTTTTAGGGGGCATTTCGGGACCCATGAGATCAGTACACGAGACGTGGTATATTTCTTCACACGAATCACAAACTAAACAGTTTTGGGGGTCTGCTGCTCCTCCACATCCATGGCAGTTTGACTTTGGTTTCCTCGCAAACTGCTGTTGATGTACAGACAAAGACATGACATCAAAATACAAGGCTGCGTTTGTTTATGGCTATGGCTATTTTCGAGTCTTTTACACTTGCACACATGCAAAATCCTTATGTTTTTTTTATGGGACAAAATATAATGCAATCCCTATCCAATCTAGTTAAACAGAGAACAAGGCCGTCTTGTTCTGTTGTGTTGTGTAACTAACACAAACACAACACAACACGAAAGAACGGCCTTAGTTGTACAGTGTTTGTGTTTGGCTCTGACCTCACAATGGACCGACAAATGTTGCAATTTTGTGTCAATCAAATGTGTGGGCCGGTGACGGGGATGAAAATAGCCATTAGAAAACTTGTACAGTCAGTGAATTGTGATATCAGTACCTGTTCATAGTGAGCCCGGGATTTATCAGAAAGAGTGTTTGCAAGTGTCACTATTTCATTGCCAACCTGTTGAAGCTTTGTCCATACCTATCAATCAAAATTCATCAAAGCTTTTAAGTTAAAACATGATCCCCTTCCCATCTTTGAAGTAATATTCCTTTCTTCAACATGATAAATAAAATACTGCTCCAATCTCCATACATACAATTACAATTTTTGTTATATCACAGCACTTCTTTCAACAAATATTTTTATAAGTTTCCCGGACCAAGTCAAGTCTTACAATATGTTTAGAATTGAGCCCATGTAAAATAACCTTCAACATTACCCATCAAAACCCTAAATACTCCTTCTGAATTTGTGCTTCTTAATTACAAGTTACAACAAAGAAAAGTAGCAAGATAGTTTGATACTTGATATCTTGCCTTGAAATTAGCCCCTACCACACTCTCAGAATAACATCTAAGGGATTGAGTGAACTACTTGGTTCCCTATCATGAATATAGCAACAAAGTGGTTTTTTTAAATGAATTATGGAGCACTGTTTACTTTAGTACGAAAATATGCAACATTAAATGCTTGTTTCACTATTAACCGATTTATGCAACAATGTTTCATTTTTTACCAATTTATGCAGCCAAGTTTCAACCAGTTATTGGTAAAATATTGCATTTTTTTACTTAAACTAAATGCATGATTTACAACTTAGAAGAAAGGTGAAACATCAATTGCATATATGCCTACCTGCACATTTCACCCCACATAAAAATGCAGAGAAAATTGATTTTATATTTAATACAAAAACAAAAATAATTCATGAAATATCAAACAGCATCCAAGAAACAGAGTTCACCATAGTAGATGCCCAACAAAACCCAGGTATGTTAACCCACTTACACCACTCAAATGAGTAAAATTAGAAAAAGCCAATTTCAACAACCAATTGAAGTTTGAAGATGTTGATGGTCTATCACATCCATTAGCAACCTCATCACAAAGATATACTACTGCATCTATGATATGCCTAATCATGATACAACTTACCACATTAAATCCCAACTTTTTTAGAAATTGGCAATCGTTTATTTTGTTTTTTTTTTTTTTCATTTACCCAAACTTGCATTGAATTTTCTCAAATATTTCTAAAACATCATTTATCCATACAACACATTATCTAACAGTACTTTATACTTAATTAAAAAACAAAAAGAATTAAATGGAGTACGTAATGGGCCAATGACCATGGGCTGCAACAGAAACCAACACTTAAGTAAGGGATACATGAAGAAAGAACCTTTTGTATGTTATGATAAGAAAGGAATATGTATTAAGGGGTAATAAGGTTTTACATAAACAAAATGCAGCCCACAAGATAAAGGGCAGAAATGGTATAAACTACTCGGACAATGAATACCCAAAATGAGTGATATCGCAAAGATGAAAGATCAACTGAATTTGCATGAGATTAATCCCAAGAAATCTTAAGTGTGTCTCTATGATTACAAATTTGGTCCCTATGCTTTAGCCAAAATTGCAAGTTTGATACATTTTTTGAGATATTTCTGTAATCATCCCTAAATTTGCGTTTCATTGTGGATTTGGTCCTTTGTCTTTACTCAAGTTTATTTCTTTTTGACAAAATTGCAAGAATGGTCCCTGTGGTATGTGAAAACTTGGACTCGCAATGGGTGGTCCAAAAGTTTCATTTTGTTGCTGGAAACATGAACAGGTACGAATTCAGGTGAATGTGCATCAATTTTTCCATCTCTTTCATATCGCTAGAGTTGCTGGAAAGATAAACGTCACAAGAAATCCCTCAGATCGCTACGTCTCCATCTTCGATCGCATCTCCGACGACTGTTCTCCTTCTCCGCCGCCACCACTGAAGACTGAACCTCCGCTGTGGATTGGGTTTTTCTTGTCATTACTGCCCTATCTCAATTCTTGGTTTTATTAATGTGTTCATATGGATTTTGTTCAAGATTATCTTCAATTTCTGGGTTTCTTCATATGTAGAATTTTTGGTGTTTGTGATTTTTCATGTGTTCATCCAGATTTATATGGATTTATCCAAAATAATGGTTTAATTATGAATCAGAGAGAGAGAGAGAGAGAGAGAGAGAGAGAGAGAGAGACGAGAATCAGGAATAGCAGCAGCTGAGGGTGTTTGGGTCCCTTCCTTCACTGGAGGTCAAAACGAGAGAGAGAGAGAGAGAGAGAGAGAGAGAGAGAGAGAGATGAGTATTTTCTTTTTTCTTTTTTTTTAGATTTTTGTAATAAAAAAACTGAAAAAAGAAAATACCAAGGGCAAAATCATCATTTTATAAAAAATCAAAACAAAATGGACCAAACTCGCAACAAAATGAAACTTTTGGACCACCCTTGCGAGTCCAAACTTGCTAGTTTTCACATACCACAGGGACCATTCTTGCAATTTTGTCTTTCTTTATAGACTAAAATTCCGTTGTTATAGGGATTAAATCTGCAACAAAATACAAACTTAAGGACAACTTTGGGAAGATTGCAGAAAAATAGACTAAACTCATAATTTTGATTTTTGAGTAAAGCATAAGGAACAGATTTGTAATTTACTCCCAATAATGTGACCATCTTGGCTCTTAATTTATTCCCATTTCTTTTAGATTCCATGCCACATCAAAAGGTTTATTTCAAGTCTAAAACTAGACAACAAATGTCAAGGAATTGCAAGTACAATGGTTACAGAAGTAAATCGCTTGAATAAAAAAGCAAATCCTGGAAATTCAGAGTATCTATGTATTTGGTTTAAATTGTAGTATTTGTTTAGAAAATTATCCATTGTGCTGTCTAGTGTTCCTAGCTCACTGGTATAAAATAAAATATAATATCTGCAACTCGATGCCAATTTGACTGTTGCTAATAGGACTTTGTGGTGTTACAGCTTTATATGCATGCAAACTGTTATGATTCAACATATAAGCCACTGGGAAATATCAAATATTTGAATAAATGAAAGTCAAATTTTGGGAAAAAGAAATACCTGCCGGATATCTGTATGGTAAAGCATTGGGGAACTTTCATAAGCTCCACTCTTAATCTTCATTTTTATAGCATCAAGGTCCAGAATTTGGTTAACATTGACAACACCAAAATTCTTGAGAAGTAGGCCACGTAATTCCGAGAATTTGTCTGACATTAGAATGTCAGAGAATGCAAGTTCACACAGCTTGGAGACTGTAGGGCCTTCAGGCTGATTTAATAATCTCCCAGATATGGCAAGAGGAAGTTCTTTAGCAGAACCATGTGTTTGGTTGTCACTTCTTTCAACATTATGAAGAGATTCCTGCAGAAGATTAAGAAACAGCTTGTATGAATCTAAGTGAACGAAAAAGAAATTTAACAAAAGCTCACTAAGGGGGTGGGGCGCTTATTCTGGAAGGATTGGAATTGGAATCTGTCTGTCAAAGGAATTGGAAATTTTAAGGAATTGAATTCTTTCACAGTGTTTAGTTGCCAGGAACTGGAATGGAATCCGTGATCAGATGGAGAGGCGAAAGGGATTTACTTGTGCAATTCTAAGGTTAAAAGGGTACTCAGAGTCTCAGACCATTTTTCAACAAAGAGGAAATGCTGGGAATTAAATTTCATGGGTTTTAGGATGGAATGTTGAAACCCATCAATCAAGTAACTTTCTGAATTCAGTTCTTTACTTATTTGCCACCAAATGTGGGATTGAGAAAGTAAGAATCATACCTCAGAAATCAATTAGATAATACAAAATTCTTAAGACAGTAGTTTACCTTAAATGCAGGAGTACATCCACTTTCTGGATAAGTGATAGCAGCATTTTGGATGCATTCCCCAACACCATTTTCATGTTCGTTATGTGACTGATGCATCTTCTGTAAGACAGTCTTTCTACAGTGTCTGATAGAACATATGTCTGGCCCATTAGGAGATGCATCAAAACTCAATATGGGAATATCATGATCATAAGCACTACCATCACCAGCCTTTATCTACAACAAACCAGGTTGATTGGTTCACAGTTCAGGTGGATATAGGAGGGAACACAAAAAGATTAAAACTTCTTTTATCCAAGCAACACTTAATGAGGAAAAAAAAAAAACAGGACCCAAAAATCAATCTACGACTTTTGAACAAAGGGTTAAAGAAACCCCAAATATTGTTGTGTCATGGCCGATACAAGTACATAGCACATTATTAACTAATATATACAAGTTTCTTTTTGAAGTAATTAGCAAAAAAGTTCACAAATTTAAACAATTGCCTTTGCATAGCAATATCCACAAAATCCACCATTAACAAAGGCACAGTGAGATAAACAATTTCGAAGAACAAAACCATTTTACTATTTTAGTACCTTATCACTGAATTCAGTCATCGTCTTTTCATCTGGACTGCTCAGCTTTCTGCGTTTTCTCCTCTTGTACATTATTCTTGACCTCTCTGCAGAGGTTTCTTCGCCAACACTAACACCGCCGCTACCACCATCAAGCAACACCGCACCCTCGTCATTATCTGTTCCTTCAGTTTTAATTCTAATCCTGCAATTCAAATCAGAACCATGACCATTTCCTGTTTCCTTCTCATCAGCCATCATTCCCTTGTTTCAAAATTCCACGAGAAGAAAGGGTAAAAGAAACCCTAAAATGTCAAGTCAACTATCTTGATTTCAACAACGCTTATCTTCTCTATCGAAACCCCAAGTCAAACAGGGAGAGCAGATAAAACAAGTGTTCGATTCCACAGTTATACTGTTTGTTTTCTATGCCCTAAAGAGAATCTGGAAGTAGAGAAGTGGAGAAGTGGAGATTTGGTGAAGAGGAAGACTAGGGGGGAGGAGTTAAAATTTTACCCCTTTTAAAATTTTGAAACAGAGGGCGTTGTGTGTGTTGAAGTTACCGGTCATGAGCGGTCAATGGTCATTATTTCTTGGCATTTCTTGGCATTTTCCTACGTGGTTACAGGTGTCGGTTGACTGCCGGTGACTATACACCATCTAGGCCACCAATTCTTAGAGAGTTTTTTATTTAGAGGAATGGGTACCGGCGGCCATTAGTTAGGGGTATTTGGACCGAAAAAAAAAAAAAATTTGATTACTGAAGGTAATTAATTTTTGTATTTGTATTTATTTGATCCTTTTTCTTTTTTTTTATTCAATATATCATCAAACTTGTTGTTTGTAATATGGTCTTTTTGATTGGCTTTTTGACCTGTGATAACCGGTCAAAGGGTTAATGTAAACACAAACAACAAGTTCGATGGTATATTAAGTAGAAACAAAAAATGGACCAAATGAGAACAAACTCAATAGTTGGTTACCCTCCTGAATCATTTTTCTTTTACTTATTTACAGCAAATCCTACGTCATCTCCTACTGATATTAATGACTTTATGATATTCATTCTTGCTTCTCTTCAAAACATAACCTACGAAAAAATACTATCCATACATGTACAACTTTGAAATGCACTTGAATATTTATTAGGGGAATCTTAACTAAGCAGGTGCATTTCATGACTACATTTACATTTCCAATCTAATGATTTATCGTATCATGGATTTTAGACAAGTCTACAAACGAGTGGAATCACAAGTGCTGTATTTTTTTAGTTTACTTACGTTTAAGATCGAATTTATGGGATGAGATACAACATCAATATGTAAAACATCATACTGCTTTTGCAGATACATCACCATAATATACCTTGAGGTAAACGTTATATACAATCATATCCTTTTGAAGAGAGGTGTTGACAGCTAACCACAGTAAGCATAGCATAGACCATGTTTTAACGAAGTTACCCCTCTGAAACACCCTTCATATACGTTATAGCCAAATAAGATTGTAGTCTTTGATAATTTTACAACTTTAATTCCATTTAACTTTTTAGGAAAAATGACTCGGGAGGGTAACCAACTGTTGAGTTTGTTCTCATCTAGTCATTTTCCTTTTTTTGTACTCAATATACCATCGAACTTGTTGTTTATGTTCACCATAACCCTTTGACCGGCTATCACATGTCAAAAGCCGATCAAAAGGGTTATGGTGAACACAAACAACAAGTTCAATGATATGTTGAAGACAAAAAAAAAAAAAAAAAAAAAAAGGAAAATGACCAAATGAGTACAAAAGCAAAAGTTAATTACCCTCAATAGTCATTTTCCCAAAAAAAATGGTGTTTATTATTTGTTGGGTAAATTACATCAATCGTCCCTCGTGTACATGTCAGAAAGCGTATTTAGTCCCTATTTTCAAAAATTAACTCAGACCGTCCCTCGTTTGTTTAAAATTTGCACGGTTCATCCCTCAAAGAAGAATTTGTTGAAGTTTTAGTTTGTTCCATATTTGAAATGACCATAATGCCCTTATGTATTTATTTTTCAATTAATCTGATAATGTTTATTCTTATTTAAAATTTAAAAAGTAAATGGACCCTTCTCCCAACACCCCTCACCCCACCCCATCCCACCCCACACACCCGTTATCCTCCTATCCCGATCTGCTCTTTTCCGACCACCCCGATTTTCACCTTTCACAAGCAGTTCCCAAATCTGAAACATGTACCAAATGGTTTTAGAATTTGGAAATCAATTAGAAATCAAAATCAAACGAAGATTCAACCTGAAACCCAAATAGTTCTTCTTTCCAAACCCATAATCTAACCCGGAATCAAACCCATAAATCGTACCTGGAAATCAAATCTACCATTAAGACACAGAGAGTGGGACAATAAGAAGATTGGCGGAGAAAGAAAAGGGCATCAGTGAAACTGGTGGTGTGGTGGCGGTTCCTACCTTGATGACATTGGTGATTGAAGATGATGATGGTGGTGGTGGGAACCCCGATGAACAGAAACATATGCGGTGAGTCTTTGTTGCCGGAAAATTAAATCTGGTGACATCCTTGCCGCCGGAAAAACGAATCTGGTGCCCTGACTAACAAAACCCTTGACACGATTTCTAGAATAACATCCAGAGAAGATCTTCATACAACATTCTTGCATATGTGTCTCAGAGGAAGGTTTTAAAGGGTGTGGATCGTGAAACCCTAGAGCCGTCATCACCACCTATTCACTTGAAAACCTTTATCGTCTCAGATCCACGCCACCATCTCAATATACGATGTTGCTTTAGATCTACACCATCATCATCATCAACTGTGTAGATCGTGTCAAGTCATTTAACATGTTGGTTGTTTCCAGTGAAGTGAGGATGGTAAGTGGAGATAGAGGGTTGTTCGAGTCTATAGAGGTGGTCGGAAGTCCGTTGACATTGTTGCGTTTTCCGGCGGAGCGACAGTGATAATTGGTGGGCGGTGGTTGGGTGCAGGTTTTTAAATGGGTGGGCCAAGATAATTTATTATATAATTTTTAATAGTTTAATAAGAAATACATAATAAATAAATGAAAAAAGAAATATATAAGGGTAAAATAGTCTTTTTATGACACCAGGGACGAAACATGCAACTTTTTATGACATGAGGGATGGTTCGAGTTAATTTTTGAAAATAGGAACTAAACACGCTTTCTGGCATATGCACGAGGGACGATTGATGTAATTTACCCTTATTTGTTATCACCATAATAAGTAAGGGTTGGATATGAATTCTTAAAAATCAGCTTATTGTGATAGAGATAAGTTAAATAAACTAATTTTAATAAGCATCCTCCTTCTTGCTTATTGTTTATTTTTTATTCCTGCCGCAAATAAGCTAACAAGCTATAATCTAATTTATCCAAACACCCCCTTAAGGGTCTTATCCAAGGTTATAAATAATGTAAGACGTGACTTGACAGTAATGTCAAGTCTTAAGTTTTTTCAAGCCTTGGTGAACCATGTCGTTTATAAGGTGTAACACCCAGAATCAGGAAGACCAAGAAAAGAAAGGTTAAGCTCTAAATCAAGAGTCAACTCGTCGAGTCCAAGGAGGAACTCGATGAGTCAGAGCGGGATCCGGGTCATTGAGTAAGTGACTGACTCAACGAATCAGCGAGTGGACTCGGCGAGTCTGGTCTGGGCGAGAAAAACCCTAATCCCAGAGGTTCTACCCTATATAAAGCACATTATAACCCACCCTCAGCCTCTTTGCTCCCCTTTTGAGTTCCAGAAACCCTAGAATTGAGTCAGCCTTCATTATTTGAGAGAATAGAGCCTTGGAGGAGAGAATCTTGGAGAGGGGATTGAAGATCAAGGGCTTTGTTGCAAAGGAGTGGTGTAGATCCGGGATTTACTTCAGATGGAGCTTTCATTTGAGGTAATAGTTTGTTGTTTGGGCTTATGTGCATCTAGATCTATCTTATGTTTGAGTTTTGGGCATTTTGAGTATGGATGAGATCTATTTCGAGTTTGGAGTAGATCTGAGGTTGCTACCTCAAATCTAGGTTGGTAATAACCCAGAAAGTCATAAAGTTTAGGCCAATAAGTTGTTGGTGAAGCCCCTTTATACAAACCCTAGCCCTAGAGTGTTTAAGCCTATAACTACTTGGTTACACGTAAAGTTTGCCACTTTACATGGGGGTTAGGCTCTAGAGGAATGGATCTATGGATTTGAGCCCCTGCATGGCTCGAAAATCCACTGTATAAATTAAGAGCTGAAGAGACTCGGCGGGACACATGGGTGTACTCGGCGAGTTGTATGATCATGAGCATGAACTCGGCGAGTTCGAAGAACAACTCGGCAAGTCTGTTGAAGATTGCCTTGGACTCTGCGAGTCTGTTCTTGGACTCGGAGAGTCAAGTCGTGAAACCCCAAACCATTCAAGTTAGGACTCGGATCAGTGACTTGAGTGGGGATTCAGTGAGTTGGACAGGTCAGGACTCGGAAATCAGTAGACTCGGCGAGTCATGGTCTGACTCGACAAGTCGAGTCGCGAATGAAAGGGATTTCATAGCTTATGAACTCGGCGAGTTAGTAGGCTCACTCGGCGAGTAGGGTCAACCTGGAAGGTTGACTGTGACCAGAACTTTGACTTTGACAAGAGTTGACTTAGTTGATCTTTGGAGGACTGTCAGACTAAGTATCATTTTGATATTGGTAGTTCAGAGAGCTAGAGGAGCAACGACTCAGAAGGTGGTCGGTTAGCAGCCAGAGGGTTATCAGCAGAGCTCAGCAATTTAGGTGAGTTTCCTTCCAGTATAAACGAGTCTAAGGCCACAATGTCGGCTCGTTTAGCTAGTAGTAGTTTCCAGACTTCGGTCCGATGCAATAGTTAGTATGTTTGATACCTTCGTGGCTCAGATAAGATTTATGTGTTATGTGTTCCGGGCTACGACCCGATGCAGTATGCAGTTTATGTGTTCATGCTAGTTGATATGTTTATGCTATGCTATGTTATGCTCAGTCAATTTCCGGACTTCGGTCCGATGCAGGGACAAGGTCCCAGTCAGTTCCGGATTTCAGTCCGATGCAGTTAGTTCCGGACTTCGGTCTGATGCAAGGCATAAGGTCCCGGTCAGTTCCGGACTTCGGTCCGATGCAGTTTCCGGACTTCGGTCCGATGCAGATGGCAAGGCCCTGGTTAGTTCCAGACTTCGGTCCGATGCAGAGGGCAAGGCCCTGGTTAGTTCCGGACTTCGATCCGATGCAGTGGGCAAGGCCTAGTATGTGTTTATATGTTATTGTATGGTATGTGGTAGTTTAGGGGAGCTCACTAAGCTTCGTGCTTATGGTTTCAGTTTTTGGTTTTAGGTACTCAGTTTTTAGAGGAGGAGCTCGGAGAGGTTGCAGTGCACACACCATATTCAGTTAGCCTGGTAATGTTTTACTCTGATAATAAGATTATGTTTTGAACTAATATTCGGAAATTATGTTATGACTTATGATACGGGTTTTTATAAATATGGTTTTAGTAATGTTTTAAAAGAAATTTTTTTGGGTCGTATTTTGGGATGTTACAAGTTGGTATCAGAGCCTTGATTTGAGGGATCCGGATATACTTCAGAGTGTGTCTGGACTTAAACTGAGGAATCGGTGAAAGGTTTTCAAAAGAAAAACATTTTCGAAAGGAAATTTTGGTAAAAAGGAGTTTGAGAAAAGGAAAGAGTTTTAGAAAAAGCGAAAAGAATATTTAGAAAGAAAATAACTTGAAAAGAGAAAAAGGGTGCGGTGCATGCAATCAGCCGAGCTCAAGTAAGTACTCCCAAATTACCCATACAAGTTTATGTTATGATTGTCAGTTTCAGTTTCAGTAGAACAGCATGCTAGAATAGGACTAAGGACCTAGGAGGATGCCTTATGTGTCTGCTATATGTGTTTCAGCCTTATGAGAATTGCATGCTAGTATTGAGTAGACAGTAGTAGGATAACATGTTTAGGTTATGCCTGATAGTATGAGCTTAGCATTGTATGCTAGTACAGTTTCTCGTTATGAGAATAGAATTGCTTGAGTAGTTTCCTGTGTCTGAATGTTGCTTGCTTTGTGCTTTGTAGGACCCTGAGTGATGGGAGTTAGCCATTAGGTGAATACGTCACATCACATGTGATTAGGGTTGAATAATTTCAGAGTGCTGGATTTGGCCCTACAGCGCAGCTCTTGTTTGAGTCTAACCGTTGTGGGGATGAGTCTTTTACTCGAAGGATTATCTGAGCCTCGTCACATGTGATGGTATTCAGGTGGTGGCTAATTGGCATTACGAGGAGGCCTTCATCAGCTGAGGATTGTTTGGGTGGAGTCAGAGGTTCCCTAGGGCAAGCCTAGGATGAGAGTAGCAAAGATCAGTAGTAGAGAAAAGCGACTTGGTGGAGTTGAGGTAACTCTTGAAGAAAGTGCGGATAGATGTGGAAGGTAGTATGGGCCCATACTACTGAAAGCAGAGGATCCGTACTCGATTTAAGAGGGGCCGAGGCAAAACCAGGGAACTAGTAGAGTATGTGAGAGATCCCTCAGCAGCGGTGCGTATTGATCAGTAATGAGTTATGTTTCCAGCATGGCGATGTTGTGCGAGATACCAGTTAGTAGTTCAGGTACCAGGGAGGAATCTGGCTCAGGTTCTAGAGTCGGGCAGCTTGATGATCAGTTGAGGGATTTCATTTCCTCAGAGATTATGCGCAACATCATTGATCAGACCCCAGTGATTTTCGACTCAGTTAGAGAGGCCATCGTGGAGCTCATGGATAGTCATCTTCAGGCCTTTAGGGCCGAAATAGTTTCAGGGCAGTTTGGGGCTCGGCTAAAGCCCAATTCTTATGGAGTTCGGGGATCCATCAGAGAGGGGGATTCCATTTCTAGCTTTTGTCATCAGGGGTCAGGGGTGAGTGGGGCACCCTATCTCCAGGAGAGACCCTTGCATGATTGGGTAGTTAATGAGGTTTCGCTAGTCATTCGTGAGGAGTTACCCAACATCATTGGACGGGTCACTGGTAGGTTGACCGCGAAGCTCCGGGATCAAATAACGGTTGTTCAGACGATGGATGGGGTTGACGAGGTAACGCATAAACGAGATTCGGGTAGGGAGTCGGAAAGGAATAGGAAAATGGATGAGACTCAAGTAGCCACAGGTTCGGGCAAAAGGCCCAAGGGGTTGGATTCGAGATCGATGGACTATCAGAGCCACAGTCGATGCAGGAAGTGTGGTAGGATGCACGAGGGTGTGTGCAAGTGTAGAAGTGGTGGTGATGCTGGATGTTTCAAGTGCGGCCAGATTGGCCATTTTAATAAAGATTTTATTGTTACCATCGCTCAGGGGCTTGATCCGATATGTTTCCATTGTCATCAGAGGGGCCACAAGAAGGCCCACTGTCCGAGTTTGTATACAGTAGGGCAGGTGCCAACTCCTGCCCCTGGGACTTCGAGAACCACCAGCAGACATCAGGGTCGGGCAAGGGCACCCACGGCTCGGAGCCGAGTTTTCTGGTTGATTTTAGCAAGGATTCGAGCAGCACTGAATGATAGAGGTACATATCTTTTACCTTCTTGTCAATTATTATTTATGATATTATTGTTATGTTGTTGCATTGTTATCAATAAGCATAAGTGTTGGGGTATTATATTACCTACTTGTGACTGAGTTTTATGCCATCTGCATACCTTGGAATTAGAATGGTAAATTGGAGGTCGTCCCCTCTAGATCAGGTTACTTCAGATGCGGTGATTGTAGCATGTATGTGTAAGAATCAGTAATACCTCACTACTTTCGAAAGGTATCATTTGGGATTGATAAGTTAAATCCTTAGTAGTGACAATTTAGAGCTTCTAGTGAGGTAGCCAGCGGACAGTAAGGAAGTGGGTTGGGGATGTACACCCCAAACGCAGGTTCTCAGGATGCAGTCCCTAAAGCAAATATAGTTAAGGATTGAAGGGTGCTCAGTTAGATAGCAAGAATGGTTCGGATCTGGTAAAAGTTAGTTGGAGCGCCGACAGAGGTAAACGTTGGCGGACAGCAGATCGCCCTTTTAATGGAAGGAAGGTTGGGGAATCCTCTCGACCAGTGAGTAGTAAGGAGTTAGCCGGATCCAAGTGAGGGAGAACCCTCCGAGTATACAAGGGTAAGAGCACGCATTTCCAGAATTAGTACACGACCTTTGAGAAGAAAATATAGTAGTGCAGCGATTGATGGACTGAGGAGTTCAGAGTTGGGAGTTTGAGGAACTTCCCAACAATGAGTTCATGTGATCGAGATGGTTAGTAGCTGGTTGGGAATTCAGGCTTGGAGGATCACCTGTAGGACTCTAGTGAGTCGGAATGAGGGTCTTGAGAACGGTTAGCAAGAGATGCTTTCGTGTTAGTACTTAGTGGCAGAGACGGCATGCAGGGTTGTGTGGATTCAGGAGTTGGGGGTTTTGGAAACTTCCCAACGATAGTTTCATGTGTTCGGATTAGTAGACGGTTGGTTTGGGAACCAAGCCGAAGAATTCGATGACTGAGGGTTGATTTTGATGTAGCATTCGATGACTGAGGGCTGGTTTTGAGAAATCAGGATGAGGAATCACTAGCAGGACTAGGGATAGTCAGGATGTCCTCGGGATAGTAGTGGTGTTGTAAGTCTGCGAAGGTAGCCGTAACATTCACTAGCAGTCAGATAGTAGTAGAGTGTTGTAAGTCTGCGGGGGTAGCCATAGCATTCACTAGCAGTCAGATAGTAGTAGAGTGTTGTAAGTCTGCGGGGGTAGTCGTAGCATTCACTAGCAGTCAGATAGTAGTAGAGTGTTGTAAGTCTGCGAGGGTAGTCGTAGCATTCACTAGCAGCAAGATAGTATTAGAGAGTTATAAGTCTGGGGGTGTAACTGTAGCATTTACCAGGTTGGTAGGCAGCATGAGCGCGTTGTTTGGATGCGGGGGGAAAAGCAGTAATACCCACCAGTTTGGGTACAACAGTGAGAATATGGGAATTCACGGGTTAGATTTCAGATTTCCCAAATGGTTTAGTTCTGGTTAAGTCGGCGATTTGTCAGTGGATTGTCACCACAGTTATGAGATCAGGGAAGCAGTGGACCGCTTGGGTTTGTGTATGTTAAGGGCTACGGTTAGTCTGGGAGCCACCATTTTTAGTCTTGGATTTGATGATGTCAGGATTCGACGTATGGACCCAGTCGGTTGGATCTGGAGGTTGTTAGAGTCACAGTGTCAGGATGACTAGTGGAACCTAGTTCCAGAGAAAGATTTCGTTCATAAGTTGTGGGAGTGACTAAGTAAGGAGTCCTTGGGCTCCACAGTTGAGTTGGAACTCAGTATTGCAGATAACCGATGAATGATTGGAGACCAGGAAGGTCTTGAGATGTTGTGGGAAGCAGCCATATAGTCAGTTCAGTGTTTCAGTCAGTTCAGTGTTTCAGCCAGTTCAATGTTTTAGCCAGTTCAGTGCTTCAACCGGTTTAGTGTTTCAGTCGGTTCAGTGTTTCAGTTAGTTTAGTGCTTTAGTCAGTTCAATGTTTACGGTTGTTTAGTGTTTCAAGCAGTTCAGTATTGCAGACAGTTCAGTGTTTCAAATAGTTTCAGTATGAGTGGCAGAGTTGGTAGAACAGCTATAAATGGTCGAGGTATCTTCAGAAGTCGCTGAAAGCGAATAGGAGATTGTGATAGGCTGTAGTAACCGGTAGGAGTTCGGTAACCCAAATATGGAGATATCAGTAGGGACCAAGGTGGTCTCGGTTCATCCGAAAGGCGGATAAGGGACAGCAAAAAATTTTCAGTCAGTGGCAGTAATGGAAAGCAGACTGTGGTAAAATTCGACTAGTTGATTGATGGGTACTCAATACTAAGTTATAGTAGCGAAAAGTGTAATGTCCCAAAAATACGAGCCAAAAATTTCATTTTTAAAACACATACTTAGAAAAACATTAGAAATAAAATATTCACCAATCATATCATTTCATAAAAGATGTGTGTGTCTGGAAACCAGTTTATAAAAACATAACTATGTCAAGATACAAATCCCCAGGAAGATCTCATAGTGCGGAATACAAAGCATGTGTGTGATGTGCCGCTACCGCGCCAGCTCCTTCCTTTTCAAAGAAGAGGTACCTGAAACCAAAACTGAAAATTGTAAGCACGAAGCTTAGTGAGTTCCCCCATCATACCACATACCACACAATCGCATATCATACATACTGCCGGACAATTCTGGGGTGCCCGACTTACCCGGTATGACGATTCTGGGGTGCTGACCTACCCGTGTCAAGCCGTTCTGGGGTGCTGACTACCCATGTCAAGCCATTATGGGGTGCTGACTACCCATCGGCCCTAACAACCGATCCTCGGGGACTATTTCACCCCCTACTGCTACTATCACATATATCATAACCTAACATATTATCAGACATATATGGGGTGTCTGAACTACCCTTCGGTCCTATCAACCGAACTCGGGGACTGGTCCCCTCCTACTACCTCTATCGCATATAACATAACAAGCCAGCATGCAAACATATCATCACATAATGTCAGACGTATCTAGGGTGTCTGACTACCCTTCAGTCCTAACAACCGAACTCTACTACTATCACATACAACATATCATGCTAGCATATAACATATCAGGTAGTAGCAAACCTAGATGATATCACAAAGACAATCATCTATCATACGTATCCTACTGGTGGGCTGGCATTATAGCCTTAGACCCACCGCTACTGGAAGGTAACTCACCTCGTAGTAGCTACTGATCTGTCTGGGAACGGTCTGTCTGCTGCTGCTGCTCCGGAAATCCTTCGGCTACAATTCCCACCAAACACTCAGTCAAATACTGCTAACCGACCTCAGGGTAAAATGACCATTTACCCCTAACCAAACCAAGAGTCAAAGTCAAAGTCCACTTCCAGTTGACCCGACTCGCCGAGTTGGCTCGCCAACTCGTCGAGTCCCTATCCATTCGATTGACCATAATCCTGTCTCTACTCGTCGAGTTAGGAATTGAATCAACGAGTTTTCCTTCTAAACCGATGTCCAATAGTCCTTCATCCTACTCGCCGAGTTGTATGAACAACTCATCGAGTTCATCTTCATCCGAAGAACATTCTATGCTGAGACTCACCGAGTTGTATGAAAAACTCGCTGAGTCTGTTCTTGAGGCAAGAAGATTGCCTTGAACTCGCCGAGTCAAGGAATTGACTCGCCGAGTTCCTTCATGAGTGAGTCTGGCTTCCGACCCACTGAGTCACATCCCATGACTCACTACTCCACCCAGCAAACACGAAATAGGGAAAACCCAGGGACTCGTAACTCGACTCGCCGAGTCAGATAAACGACTCGCCGAGTCTTTCTCATGCAAATACTATATACTCGATTTTGCTTGAAACCAGCTAATGCCATACATAGATTTGGGTTCTTAGGGCTTGATTAACACGTTAAGTTTCCAACTTTACATGTAAATAAACACCAATGAAGGTTTTAGGACTCAAAATGCACTAAAAGAGTAGATCTAGGGCTTTCATGCAATATGGCTCCATAAAGGTAGTAGATCTGAGCTTCTGGAGCTCAATCATGCCTAGATCTAAGGGTTAATCAACTTATTACAAACCCTAACTCGAAAACAAGCTTGGAAATGGCTCAAGAAGGACTTTAATGGAGCTACAAAGGAATATAAGCATGAAAACAGAGGGAAACTGAGTTATACCTCAAGGAAATCACTGAAATAACACCAAGATATCTGGCCTCCTTCTTCTCTTCTTGATCTACTCTCCTTTTCCCTCAAAATCTTCAGGAAAACACACCAAAGCACTTCAATCTCACAAGGAACAAGGGTTGGACGATATAGGGAGCTCTGAGGGTGAAGGGGGCGAGCTTGGGGCGCATAAGGTTGGTTTAAATAGGGTGGAAACCCTTGGAATTAGGGTTTTACCAGACAGCGGGGACTCGCCGAGTCGCCAACTTAAACGTGTTCCATATCCCATCTCTACTCAACGAGTCGGGCCTACCACTCGCCGAGTCCAAGGCTAAAATTGCAAAATACTTAGATAAATTTTACGTACCAGGAACCAGGTGCTACAAATCTATTCCACTTATTTTAGACATCGTCCTCGAAGTCTGCTGCTCGATCCTGAAATAGCTCGGGGTAATGCTCCATCATTACTTCCTTCGGCCCCCAAGTCCACTCTGAACCCTTTCGGTGCTGCCATTGCACCTTCACTAATTCCACCCTTTTGTTCCTCATATCCTTCGACTTCCAATCGAGGATTAGGACTGGGCGCTCAATGTAATTCAGACTATCATCAACCTGTATATCCTCTAACAGCACCACCGCAGAATCATCCACTAGGCTCTTCCGCAGTTGGGAGACATGGAAGGTGTTGTGGATCTGACTGAGTTCGGCTGGCAGATCCAGCCGGTATGCCACCTTGCCCACCCGGGCTACAACCCTGAATGGATCAATATACATTGGGCCCAACTTGCCCCGCTTCCTGAATCGAATGACTCCCTTCCAAGACGACACTTTCAGGAGTACCATATCCCCAACCTGGAACTTCAGGTCTGATCGGCGCTTGTCGGCGTAACTTTTCTACCGACTCTACGCAGTCTGAAGCCTACTTCGAACCTGCTGGATTCTCTCGGTCGTCTTGAGCACCACCTTTGTGCTCCCCATGGCCCTCTGGCCAACTTCACCCCAGCATATCAGGGTCCTGCACCTCCGTCTGTACAACATCTTGAAAGGAGGGCGGTCGATACTCGCGTGGTAGCTGTTGTTGTACGAGAACTCAGCCAAAAGAAGATAGGTATCCCAGCTACCACCGAAGTCTAGCATGCACGCCCGCAACATATCCTCCAAAGTCTGGATGGTCCGCTCGCTCTGACCATCCGTATGCGGGTGAAAGGCAGTGCTAAAATGCAGACGAGTGTCCAACTCATCATGAAACTTCTTCCAAAACCTGGAAGTGAAACGCACATCTTTGTCTGACTTCGGTCCGATGCAGTGGGCAAGCCCTAGTATGTGTTTATATGTTATTGTATGGTATGTGGTAGTTTGGGGGAGCTCACCAAGCTTCGTGCTTACGATTTCAGTTTTTGGTTTCAGGTACTCAGTTTTCAGAGGAGGAGCTCGGAGAGGTTGCAGTGCACACACCATAGTCAGTTAGCCTGGGAATGTTTTACTCTGATAATAAGATTATGTTTTGAATTAATATTCGGAAATTATGTTATGACTTATGATACGGGTTCTTATAAATATGGTTTTAGTAATGTTTTAAAAGAAATTTTTTTGGATCGTATTTTGGGATGTTACATAAGGCGTGACTTAAGACAGCAATTTTCTATATAATTAATATTTTTATATGTATTTTCAACTATTATTTATTTTTTATACACATATATTAGTTAAGGCGGCATTTTGTTTAAACTTAGTTGTAGATACAAGCCTCGGAGCCATGGAGTGCCATGGCAGAACCATGACAAGCTTTTTAGAACCTTGGTCTTATCATTATCAAAAGTTGTCACATAAAATCTTATATGTCATATTATTCTATGGTTTTATAACACTTAGTGAGAAAATAAACAACATATTATAAACCCACAATTTTTTATGTCGTCGTTTATTTTATTTTATTTTTCGATTTAATTTTTAATATCTATAAACACAAAATTATTTTAATAAAAGCATGTTATTTAATTAAACATAACATTCAAAAATATTATATATATATATATATATATATATATATATATATATATATATAACAAAAAACAGATACCATTTAAAAACAAAAAAAATACATTTTTGCCCCTAAATTATTTATCTTTGTTACCATCGTATATATAATCAGTCAAGTCTTCTCGAAGTTGTCTGTGCTTTCGTTTATCTAGAATATCAACGACTTTATGTAAATATTATGTTGTCCCTTGTTTAAATTGCATATGTCTAGGCTCTAAAGTCGAATGTTCCACAATATTTTGTTCTTTATCATCAACTACCATGTTATGTATTATGATACATGCATACTTGATATCTTGTAGAACGTCTAACTGATATGGTTATGTCGCATGTTTAACTATGTGTCATTCTGACTTTAGAACTTCAAAATCACGTTTACATCCTTACATGCTCCTTCATGTTTTCTCTTGAAAAAATTGTCTCTTCGTTCCACTAGGTGTCAAAACGCCTTCATAAATGTGGAATATGCTAGATATATTCAATCTGTAAGGTAATACCTAAACTTATATTCATTTCAACTGTGAAAAGTGCATCTGGTGCCTTTCCTGACAAAATATCGTCGAATATTGGTGACTGATCAAGAACGGTAACATCGTTGTTGGAATCCACAACCCTAAAAAGAGCATGTAAAATCCATAAATATTTGGAAGCAACAACCTCTAATACCAACGAAGGCGTTCCATGATGAACACTTGCATATTGGTCTTTTCATGCCATGGGACAATTTATCCATTTCAGTGTGTGCAATCAATGCTTCCAAGGATACCCGGAAAACCATATCTTTCTTCACGCACCGCATATAGTTGTTGCATATCATTCAACGAAGGTTTGCGCAAATAAACGTCACTAAAGGTTTCAAAAACACCTTTTGCCAATCTATACAAATTTTCTCTTACAGTTCTCTTAGGTTGTAACATCTATTATTGTAACATCCGTATTTCCAGGTATTTTATTTTATTTTATTTAAATATATGGAATTTTAGAGAGGGACTCGATGAGTTGGTGCCTCAACTCGTCGATTAGGATCGCGCTTGGTGACGTGTTATAATGACTGGACTCAACGAGTCGGGAACTAACTCGCCAAGTCAACGCTGCTGAGGAAAATCCTAATTGTCCGGGTTTGTGACCTATTTAAAGGCCCTTATGGCCTTCATTTGCGGCCACACTTCCCTTTAAGAGACCCTAATCGATCCAGAGAGCTTAGAGAGAAAGAGGGAGCCATTTTCATCATCTTGGTGCATTCTTGCAAGGAAGGAGGAGATTGTTCAAGCTAAATAAACTAAAGGAGCTCAGATCTACTTCTATCCCATTCTAGGTTGATGTTTAAGGTATAAATATGTCACACCCCCAAACCAAGGATGGCGGAAACGTCCGGAGGTGGAGGACTTCATGTAGAGTATCACAACAAAGAGTATAATAGTGCTCAAAGTAAATACAACCAACACAAATATAATTGAAAACGTTACATCAAAGCACATGTTTACATGATTCCCATCAATTACATTATAATACAAAATGAACTGTTCGACGATTTATCGTCCCATCCTCAAAACGTTGTTGATTTCCTGTTTTCACTGAATTCCTGAGAATACAAGTAGTTTTGAAAAGTGTCAACACAAAGGTTGGTGAGTTCATAAGAAATTTCGTTGGAAAAGTAAATCGTTTTCCTTGTAAAAGCGTTACAATATGCATCCAGAAAATCCGATATTTTCTTTAAAATCTGCGTAATGTAGTCTTATGACTGAAGACCAAAATGTATAAGTAACTTTTCTTATTAATTAGAAAATGTTATGTACTTAAATGGACATGGACGCGTTTGAATTAAATGAAATTTCTGTATGTTCTCATGTTCGTTAATACTTTATATATATGTAGTCCTAAATTAGAGGACCGAGAAATAACAAGTATTGACCATACTTAAAAGTATAAATGTGGTTTCAAATGATGTGTAGTCGTAACTACCAAAACCAAAAGTGTACAGTAATATTTGTACTCATAGAGATAAAAAGTGATTTTTAAATCGACATAAAACTCATTTAGGTTTTAAAAATAAAATACCGTAAACTTATGGATTGTTATATCCCTATGTGAGTCGCTATAATCATACTATGACTATGTGAACCTGCCACGACGTTCTCAGTGTCGCGAAAAATAAAATGACATTTGTCACCCGTAGACCTGCAGGTCCAACTGTAGCTAGCAGCAAGGTGTGGGGTGTCAAACCCAATATAGATCTATATACAAGTATCACGTTCTCCCTCAAGGAGATTCTGATTATAACTACCAGGAATTATATCCCGCACTCGGACGTACGGGGAGAGAGAGAGAGAGAGTCTCACAATATAGGTTAACAACTTTACGTGAAATGTGTGTGAATATAAATCTTTCTTGTATGAATGTACCCTTTTTGTACGAGTGTGTTAAGTGATGTATCATAAACTATACCTATTATAATTTATCTAAAATGTATGTAATATGTATGAATTCTTTTATAGAAATGTATTAGTGTTATGAATTTATCAAACTATACTTTTTATAGTTTAATATACGTGTTCTAAAATGAATGAAATATATTTATTATGAATGACTTAGTTTCAGTTCATGATGATAAACTAACAAAGAAATACATTCAATAATTAGAGCTTATGATTATACACTTTGCTCAACATATTACAAAGTGTTATGATATTTATATGCTGTTGGCTAAATTTAGCAATTCTGCCCTGTTTTGGAAAAATCATAGAAAAATCATACGAAGTCGAAAACTAGATCCGTAAATTCTGAGAGCTCACAAAATGTGTCTAGTTTACTCATAATTTTTATCACGATTTTTAATGACCTCCAACTTGGGTGAAAAAGTCCACAATCACAGACTGGTCCGGATTGTTGTTTGAAATGATAGGCAGTTTTGTAAAAATCACCATAAATTGTAGAAAACTCGTATGGAGATGTGCAAGTAGTCATTTTAAAGTTAAAAACTTGAAATATTTGCACCTTGTACAGTTTTGAAAACAAAAATGTTTAAGATGCCCAAAACAGTCCGTGAATGGAGTTGAACTTTTCTGATGAAGGCTGTTAGAAAAATTTAGTTATGTTCTTAGTGTTTTAACTTGTATTCCCCCCCTGAAAACTTGAGAAAACATAAAAATGTAGGGGTATGAACTCACCTTGAGTGATTTCAGTAGATAAGTGTTGAAGAAGAGAAGTGTTCAACCCAAGAACACTTGAAGAATCACTTGAAGATTCGAAGCTCTAACGCTAATATGATGGAGTTTGTGTAAGATATCCATGATTTGAGTGGAAATAAGTGAGATAATCATAAGGAGGATGAATTATACTTACTAAGAGTGGAAGAACACTTGATAATCAGCCTTGAATCTCGAGTTTTGTGGAGAAAAAGTTTGAGAGAAAAGTGGTGTTTGATACTTAGTGAAATGGGAGAAAATGAGAGAAATGAGGAGAGAGGATGTTTGTTCCAGCTCAAAAATGTGGGAATGAGTGTAAATTGGGTGTGAGGGACATTGAAGTGACCTAGGTAAGGTGGGAAGGTGTGGTTAGTCAAAGAGTGGGTGTGGGGTGGTTGCTTGTGACATTGGATAAGGCAAAGTCAACACTCCACCTTTAATAATTCACCCACTTGATTTTTATTATTTAAATAATGATTTTCATCAAAAATATGTTTAAATTATGAATATTTAGAGTTTATTATGTTAAAATATAATTTCTGGAGAAAATCCCGCTTTAAAATCATGAAAAACGGGCTTAAAATGTTAAAAATATCAAAAATGGGCTAAAAGTGACAATTTCCCGAAGTCTGGCCGAGGTTCGGCCTTCTGGTGCTGAACCGAGAGAGAGGGAGGCAGAAACCAAGAGGGAAGAAGAAGGAGGGAAGGAACCGAGAGGGGAGAAGAGAGAACAGAGGAGCACGAGTAGAGACAGAGCGAGAGAAGGGAAGAGACAGAGAGGCGGGTAGAGACAGAGCGAGGAGCGAGCGACAGAGACAGAGCGAGAGAAGGGAAGAGACAGAGAGGCGGAACAGATGAGGCGACCGAGAACCGAGGCTCGGTCCTCGCGCCCTTAGCCAACAGAGGCTCGGTTCGGAGATAGAAGGCGAGAAGTCAAAAAAACCGAATGAACTGTAGTGAACAGTACCTTCGGTTCGGTTCAGCAGCCTTCTTCATCAGGAGGGTTCGGTTCCTAAGAGGGGTTTCGGTTCCTAAGATCCGTTTTTCGCGTTTTCGCCCCGTTTTAAGCCGTTTTTGACCCGGTTAAGGGCCGGAATGACCCGAATGATTCTAAAAAGTTACGGGAACTATTTGAGGGAGATTTGGGAGAGATTTCTCATACTTGGAGAGATTTGGGAGAGATTTGACATTCTTGGAGAGATTTCTCATACACAGAGATATTTGCGAGAGTTTTCACATACTTGGAGAGATTTGGGAGAGATTTGACATTCTTGGAGAGATTTCTCATACAGAGAGATATTTGAGAGAGATTTCACATACTTGGAGAGATTTGGGAGAGATTTGACATTCTTGGAGAGATTTCTCATACAGAGAGATATTTGAGAGAGATTTCACATACTTAAAGGGATTTGGGAGAGATTCGACATTCTTGGAGATATTTCTAATACAGAGAGATATTCACATACTTGGAGAGATTTAGGAGAGATTTGACATAGAGAGAGATAGAGTGAAAACGATTGAGAGAGGATCCATGTGTGACAATTGTGAGTGTCCGGCATCTCAATGCATGGTTCGTAAACCCTGTTAAGCCTTGTTTAAGGATCTTACACACTCCCGATGAGTATGCATTATTGTTTTATCGGTTTGGCTCGCCACGTACTACAGTTTTAGGTTAAGGAGATCTAAATGTTCGCACTTTTTGTTTTATGATTTCTCATTAGAATAGAAGTTATGTAGAAGTTTCATAGTGTGAATTTTAGTACTCATGGGCAAATTGAGTCAAACGGTTTGACTTGCTGACTTTAGTTGACTTTGACTTGACCGAAATTTGACGGTTGTCACAAAATATGTACCTATTTTCGTATGATAAGTAGATCTCATGAAATTAGGGTTTTCTTTACTCTCTTTTAGTTGAAGATATTGAGTATAAGAAGTCCCCTTGAGGCTTAGACTATAGATCTGGACCTTGAGAGGTCCAGAGAGTCCCATGATTCAAGCTTTATGTAGTCACATAAGAGTATTGAGCCTAAAACACCATTATGAGGGTTATTTTTGACAAATTGAGGGGAAACTCAACGAGCTGAGTGGACCCTAGGGCGAAACTCGAAGAAATGCGAATGGACTCGGCGAGTTACAGGAGTACACTCGGTGAGTCAAGTCGGTCTGGACAGATTGAATTATGCAAACTTTTGTTGGTTTATAGGATGGGTCAATAAGGGATATATGGGACCATGGAGGGGTAAAATGACCTTTTACCCAATTCCGAGAGACATAAAGAGAACGAGAGGGCTTTATGAGTAAAAAAAGATAAAATGGATGGAAAATGATTAAGATGTTTGTCTATTATGATAGGCTGAGGCTAGTTCAGGATCCCGAGAGCTTGTGTGTTATCTTCTAGTTACGAGGTGAGTCTTCTCACTATACTCTACCTGGAATGGTAACTATGTGTGACTGGAAGGTCTTATGTGCTTGTATGAGTTATATGATTTGATATGATATGTATATGTTGTATGGGTTAGACCGGAAGGTCAAGTAGGGTTGGACTGGAAGGTCAAGCAGGATTGGACCGGAAGGTCAACAGGGTTAGGACCGGAAGGTCAGCATGGTAGGACCGGAAGCTCTACCAGGATTATGAGATCGGAAGATCCCACTGAGACACAATGACCAGAAGGTCTTGTAGCCTAAGGTGGTTAGTATGTGTATGTGGTATTTTGGGGAATCACTATGTAGCACCGCAAATTTTCAAAACAAAATTTTCAAATTTTAATTATCAACATCACATAAAAATTTCCAAAATCCCAAGTGTCGTTATCTTAACATATTTCAAAATAGTTTTCAAAAGTAATTATTAAAATCCAGGATCCACATTCATGACTTTTTTCTCTTGGGTATGTGTGTGTACAATCGAGCCGCTGCCTTCCTGCGATCATGAGAAACCTGAAACATATAACGCATAACACAGTAAGCACAAAGCTTAGTGAGTTCCCCAAAATACCACATACAACATACTAGCCATTTGATGCTATAACTCAATGATGCCTTCCGGCTAATGTGTCTCAGTGGACCTTCCGAATCCACAGCTCTAGTAGACCTTCCGGTCCTACCATGATTTGCCTTCCGGCCCATAACTCTGATTGCCTTCTGGCCTCATATATCGTTGGACCTTCCGGTCTGGTCTGAATAACTCATAGCATAATATCACATAGACATGATGCATAACTCAAGTAAGCACATAAGACCTTCCGGTCACACATAAATACCACTCTAGGTAACGTATAGTGAGAAGACTCACCTCGGATGATGTACAACCCCTATAAATATTGTTGCTACGCACCGACCACTAACTCTGTGCCAAACCCAAAATTAACTCAATTAGAACTAAGTCCAAACTCTCACTCATTGGATCTAGAGGTTGATCAATAACCAGCCCAACAATGTCCTACACCCATTGGGCCCACCAAGGCCTAATTCTCAAACTAAATGGCAAGCCCAACCCAAGGGCCGAAAACATAAATATATAATTCCCTGATCCAAGACTCTATTACATCAAGCCCAAAATTCATTTCCAACACTCAAGGCCCAACACGATCCTTAACCCAAAAGCCCACAGTAGGGTTACGTGGGGCATTACCCCCTTTGGTACGCGCAAGGTACACACTCATGCATGGAACTGATTGGGGCACCAACCCAGTACGCGGGGCATACTAGGATTTACGTTGGACGTACGCCCAGTTTTGCTTTAGTCCTTTTTCTTGGTCTTAACCCGTTAAGACCTTAACTCATCTCTTAGATCTAGACTTCTTAATAGCTTTTATTCCATAAAGTTGGGGACTTTAAGCCTTTAGATGGCTAATGTGGTCTCAAACACACAACACCCTCATTCTCTTTTATCATTAAGCCATAATCTCATGCATGACTTGATTCTCACATCCAAGATCTCATTTTTATGGAACCACTCCATCAAAAACACTCAAAAGGGAAGATAATGGGCTCTGGAGTTTAACAAATCATAAAGCTTCAAGCTTTGGGAATAAAAACCCTAAAATGGACCATACTATGCACAAAACAAAAGGAATACGAAAGCTTTGAGCTTTATACCTTCAATTAATGCTCCATCCTCATAAAAGCTCAGATCTAAAGCCTGGACTCCAACTCCTTCCCCTTTAATGCTCCTTCTTCACTCTAAGGACTCACAAAGTCACCCTAAAGGCTCTCATGTTCTCACAAGCTCATATGGATGAAGGATTGGGTTTTTTATAGGGTTTGTTCTCAGAGAAGGTGGCCAGGAATGAGGCCATCTCATTCTTTATATAGGGTCATTTAAAATGTTAGGGTATTCATTCACAGTCTAGTGTGCCCAACGTTCCTCCTGGTACGCCCAGCGTACCAGGTGGTCCTTGCGTCCATTCCACGCTCACAGGTATGCTAAGTGTACCCATACTTACGCCCAATGTACCCGTTTTCCACCCATTCTTAATAAGGACTTAATTTTCCATATCTTCCAAACCATCATTGCTTCTTTGTTACAAGTCTGATTCCAGCGATTCTTACTTCTACGGAGAGGTGACGAGAAGCTCTACGCTTCTATGAACTTATCACAGTCTCAAGGCTCTATGAACCAAAGCTCGAAACTCATATTTGACTAAACAAGAAGTTATAATTCTCCCCCACTTAATTAGATTTCGCTCTCGAAATCGTTCTTTTTCTTCGTATAGTTCGAAACAAATAAGCCGAGTAGCACAACCGAAAAATCTCTTAAAATTCAACGAGCCTTCTCCCAAGACATCTGAAACCAAATAGAAATTCCCAAAACGAAGAAGGATGGACTCCTTTTTTCCGTGAAGGTACCTGCTCTAACTCTCCAGAACTAGAAACTATAGTGGTCTGTCTCCCCGACAGACCGCCCATGCAGAATATCACCCTGATAAATGCTCATCGAATAACAACCCGGATAAAAACATTCCCAACTCTGAGTACCAGGTCAGCTCCCGACCCAATGGTTGAACCTCCAAGGGATACCCCTTGCACACCTAATAAAATGACTTTACAGCCCTCCTGCTCACAATAGTTATCTCGGCTAATCGCGACGCACAAGGCACGACGTTCACTTTACCCCAAGCGAAAGCTACAACCCATCAGAAATCGATCCACTCCGGTCTAAGATATCAAATGAAGATCAACGCCCTTCTACATGGATCCCATCTCTGAATCCGGAATCTCATTTTGCCTACCCAATGCACCACCAGAACCAACTCAAACTTGGGAGTCTGGTCCGCCACAGAATTAGAACCACTCATCCTGATGAACCACTCAACTCATGACTCATGAGTTGTAACTCGTGCGTACACCACTTATTCAATTCCCTTTGATTGTGACAACCATAACACAACTCAAAATATAACAAATCTCGACAAAATGGAGACCCCAGTCTCGCCCCTGGTTCGACCACCAAGCTCCCAAAAAATCAAATATTATAGCTACCCAAGCCCAAAACTCTTCCGCATCATGCTCTGAATAGTGAGTACTCCATCACAACACTCTTTCGCTGACTAGTGAGTACTACGGCTCCCCGCCGCATTACAACAACCTCTCACTGACTAGTGAGTACTACGGCTCTACGCAGCATCACGACAACTTTTCACTGATTAGTGAGTACTACGGCTCCCCGTAGCATCACTACACCCCTTTTCACTAACTCACTGAAACTGCAGCTCTCTGCAGTCTTACTGCACTTGCTCTTATCAATTCATGATCTCATCCTCAGATCAACGCCACACTGCAATCATTAACCCATTCCATGTGGACCAACCATAGATAGGTGTACACACTTACCTAAATTATGCATCACTATTTTTGACGACATCCGTCTTAACAAAACACCTTTCCTGATGCAGTCCACATTCTCGAATAATCTCGTTTGATGTCAATTGGCCGAAGGGCTCCCACTAGAACTGTAAATACTTGATACACCACTTGTCATTTCAAACTCAAAAATCAGAATAATCAGAAACTTAGGAAATTATACTTGGATACCCCGGTGCACCATCACCGCACCTCGGAATGTCTCGATGCTACCACTGATCTCATACTCGTGGCATCATACTCAGATACCGTATTGCTTCCTCGGAATCTCGCAACTGATCCTCCCTTTGTGCTACTTGTAACCTGGAATACTCCATTTCCCAATTTGAAATACGGAGAAATTGCCAACGACTCATAATACGAAGTCGACCCTCCGACACTCGTTCCGTTATTGTCCAATTCAAGTGAGATAACGCATGCCGACCAGGAAATTGGCTGCCCGACATCTCTTGCCCTTTCCAAAGAGCATAGAATAATCCATTCATCAAACCAAAATTTCTCAACACAAGGTCTCTGACCAATGCCCACCTGTCGTGCAGACACTCATCCTTTCTTGATCACGTACAACATGCATTAACTCATTCTGCAACTCACCTCGACCACCAATAACCCTGGTCTCATGAATCCATAGTGCATGTCTCTATATCCAATTCCCTAACCGTTCTTGAGCAAGTCTCTGATCTTCTCAAATAAAATACCTGGGTCTCCCCCACTTAGGGTTTGAATCATCACCAATTGGCGCATCAAAAATCTATTCCAAAGACTGTTTCCACCAGGAACGTCACAGTTACTCTTGGAAGGTACTACTCAATGCTCGATGGTCTCCCCGATAGAGACCCCACAACTCCATGTATCCCGAATTTCAGATGACATCCTCAGAAACTTCTCATTATGATTGCCTCTAATCATACAGAATCTCATTCCATACCATTACCGGACATCTCAACTGTCTAGTAGTAACCCCGACTCATAATCTGACAATAATGAGCTATCATACCCCTTATCCTCGACTCCTCAACCAACGTTTAGATAATCCTTCGAGTAACAGACCCATCCCTAGGTTGGCCTCAAACAAGAGTAGTGCAATAGGGTCAAATCCATCACTCTGAGATTATTCAACCCTCGTTACATGTGACTTAACATATTCACTTAGTAGTTAACTCCCATCACCTAGGAGCTCCCACTTCCACTACTAATTGTCTTACACATCCAAAAACTGAGCAGATGCTTAGCCCTAACTAGCATGTGATTCATAGGTTCATAAATCAAAGCATCAGATAACATGTATGGGTATTTTGGGAAAACTTACTTGACCTCGGCTGATTGCATGCACCACACCTTTTCTTCTTTTAGAAAAAATCTCTTCCTAAAATATATTTCTTTTTGAAAAGTTTACAAAATCCTCCATTTGAGTTCAGACACACACGAGAGTGTGTCTGAATCCCTCAAACAAAGGCTCTGATACCAACTTTGTAACGTCCCAAAAAAATAATGACACAAAATTTCCGTTTTTAGATTAATAAATCGTTAATACATATAACAACTCCATAAAACCTAGGTAGTCAAGATTTAGCAAAATATCATTAAATCAGAGTAATTCACATAATGCAGAAACATGTGGCATGCACTATGCAATCATCCTGAGCCCTTCCATTTTGAAAATCGAAGTCCCTGAAACTTAAACTGGAAACCGTAAGCACAAAGATTAGTGAGTTCCCCAAGATTGTAACACCGAAAATTTTCAAAACAAACTTTTCATTTAAAATAGTTTCTCTTTAACACTTTTCATAAAAATCTCCTTTTTGTTTTAATTACAATACATGACTCTTTTGTTCAATCACTTAATAGCCAGGATCCTCAAAACAAACTTTTCCTCTGGTGTGTATAATCGAGCCGGTGCTGTCCGATGATCTTGATAAAACCTGAAACACATAACACAAAACACTGTAAGCACGAAGATTAGTAAGTTCCCCAAAATACCACACATATCACATACTAGCCACTCGAGGCTATAACTCTGCGGGCCCTTAGTACCTAACTCTGTGGATCCTCTGGTCCTAGCTCTGTGAACCTCTCGGTTCTAACTCTGATATACTTTGATATACACACGGCATAAATCAAATAGAAATAATACAATGCAACACATCACATAGATAGCATACAATAACTCTGTTACATAACCCTAATTACCTACTCAAGGTAAAGTATAGTGAGAAGACTCACCTCAGATATCTCGGTAAATCTCTGACTCGGTAGAAATATGGTCTAGCCTCCGCCTGATCACATAAGGTAAATACTCTCATAAATATAACTCTCGAGACTAGACTCAACTCTCTCTTGGCATCCTCAGAAGGGTAAAAGACCATTTTACCCCTCTCTTGGCTCAACGGCCCCATTGTTGACCAATCCCTAAAAGTCAACAGTCAAACTTTGACTCGACTCGTCGAGTGCACTTGGGCAACTCGGCGAGTCTACACGTGTCCACTAACTACCTAGTCTCGTTTGGCATGTCGAGTCCCTCCCCTTGCTCGACGAGTCACACCTGGCATGAATCGCGGGGCTACCCCGACTCAACTCGCCGAGTCTCAAGATCAACTCGGCGAGTTCCGTCTTTGAGTCCAAGGGTTAAGGTCTGTGGACCTCTTTGAGTCCAGATCCAAAGCATAAACTCGAGAAGGGACCAATTGTTCCACATATTCATTCTCTAAAGGGGTTAAGGTCTCTGGACCTCTTTGAGTCCAGATCCAAAGCATAAACTAGAGAAGGGACCAATTGCTCCACATATTCATTCTCTAAAGGGGTTAGGAAACCCTAAATCTAAGAATCAACACCAAATCTGAAGAAGGTCCGAATAAATACCTCAAGATGAAGTCTCTGAACTCTGTAATCACCTGAATCAATCCTCCTTCAGCCTCCTCTTGCCTTGGTCACCTCCTTCTTGCAATCACACCAACAAAACGGTCAAAAGTGGCCTCTCCTTCCTCACAAACGCTCTAGATCCCTTAGGGTTTCTCTCTGGGGTTTGGTAGCCGCAAATGACGGCCCTAAGGACCTTTAAATAGGTCTCAAACCTGGGAATTTAGAGTTTCATTAAACAGCGTGGACTCGCCGAGTCCACTCATGGACTCGTCGAGTCCAGTCATGAACTCGAATAAGAATCCACGAGCCTAATCGGCGAGTCTAAGCACCAACTCGCCGAGTCCCTCCACAAACTCCAAAATAAATGAATCAAATAATATACCTGAGAATCTGGATGTTACAATTCTCCCCCACTAGAATCAGACTTCGTCCTCGAAGTCTTACTCTGCAAACAACTTTGGATGCTACTCATGCATCACTCTCTCCAGCTCCTAAGTCAACTCTGACCCTTTCCGATGCTGCCACTGGACCTGCACCAAAGGCACTTCCTTGTTCCTTAGAACCTTGATCTTCCGATCCCTAATCGCCACGGTCTCTCAACATAGTTCAAGCTCGCATCCACCAGAATATCCTCTAATGGTACCATTGCCGACTCGTCGGCTATACACTTTCTCAGTTGCAACACGTGGAAGGTGTCATGTATCTGACCCAACTCTGCAGGTAGCTCCAAACGGTAGGCTACCCTGCCTACTCTCGCGATCACCCGAAAGGTCCAATACATCGGGGCCCCAGCTTGCCCCTCTTCCTGAATCAGATTACTCCTTTCCAAGGAGAGACCTTCAGGAGCATGAAATCGCCAACCTGAAATTCGAGCTCGGACCGATGCCTGTCCGCATAACTCTTCTGGTGACTCTGAGCGGTCAACAACCTTTGTCTAACCTGCTGAATCTGCTCGGTCATCTGAAGCGCAATCTCTATACTACCCATCACACATTGCCCTACCTCTCCCCAGCAATTGGGGGTCCGACACCTCCTCCCATACAATAGCTCAAAGGGTGGCATACCGATGCTCGAATGATGGTTGTTGCTATAGGAAAACTCATAGAACCTCAACCCCATAGTTGAACTTCCATGGTTACCCATGACATGATTCAGAATGTCTCACTAACTTCCTTCTCGTGTTAACTATCTCGGCCTAGTGACACACAAGTCACAAAATTCTCTTTACCTCATACGAAAACTACAATCCAACCGAAGATCGACTCAACCCCGACCTCTGATGTCTGCTGCACATATCTCATGTGCATCTTACGGTATCTCCCGTACCCAATTACTGACCTAAACAGGTTTTAGACATCGGACGACAACAATACCGTCATCCAAGAATTCACCTCAAAATTCCAGAATTTCGTCTCGTTTATCCATGCACCATCAATGCCAAACTCAACTCGAGAGTTTGGTCCAACCCAAAGTTGGAACCTCGCTACCCAATAAGATACTCTTCTCATGACTCGGCTTGCGCCCCGTGCAATACCACTTTTCCAACTTCCTCATGTTGCGACAATCACAACTCAAAACAAAATATAATGATTCTCGATAGAGATGGAGACCCCAGTCTCACTTCTGGTTCAACCACCAGGCTCCAAAAATACAATACTAGGGCTACTCAAGCCTAAAACTCTTCTGCATCATACACTGATCGGAGAACACCCCATCATCACACTCTCTTGCCGTCTAGTGAGTACTATGGCTCCCCGCAACATCACGGTAACCTCTGACTAGTAAGTATTACGGCTCCCCGCAGCACCACAACACCAACTGACTAGTGAATACTACGGCTCCCTGTAGCTTCACCCCATACTCTCATTCTCATCACAACGCCACACTACGTCCACTAACCCATGCTCCGTAGACTATCATAGATAGCTACACACCCTTGTCCCACATGTGCATCACAGACTCTAGCGGTAACCAATATAACAAAATACCTACCTCTGCGGAGATCCACTTTCTTAAGTAATCCCTCTTGATGCCAATACCCGAAGGGCTCCCACTGGAACTGTAGATACATGATACACCACTAGTCGTTTCAAACTCAAGATTCCAAATAACTCTGAAATCAGAACGTTATACCCAGGTATTACGGAACACCATTACAAAACATCACAATGTCCTGCCTCAACCACTGATCTCCTACTCCCAGCACCATACAGATACAACAATACATTTCCTATGAACCCCATAAATAAGTCTTCATTTACCTAAGGCGCAACTTTAGTGTATCCGAACACTCAACTGGAATACAAAGAAAACGCTAACGTTTCAGAACACGCTGATGATCCTCCGAAACCCTTTCCCCTACCGCTCAAAATCCAAGAAAAAATACACATACCGGTCTGGGAGTTGGTTGCTCGATATTCTTCTATCCATACTTCGACCCAAAAGTCCTCAACTTCCCATACCACCATTACGAGCCTACCACTCGAAACGGCCCCAACCACCACCAGATTCCTGACCATCGGCCACCTGTCGTGGAGACACTCATCCTTTCTCAGACACACACCACATGCATTATCTCTCTCTGCACCTCTTCTTGATCACCAATGACCCTGGTCTCATGAATTCGAGCCGCATGTCTGTGTATCCAACCCCTAACCGCTCTTGCACAAATCTCTGGTTTCCCCAATAAAATACTCGGTTCTCCCCCACTTAGGGTTCAAACCATCACCAATTGACGCATCAACAATCTACCCCACAGACGGTTTCCATCAGAAACATCGCATCTACGCTTGGAAGGTGCCACACAACGCCCAATGATCTCCCCACTAGGGATCAATAAACCTCAAATACCCTAAATCTCCAATGAAATCCTTAGGAATTTCTCATCACGACTGCCCCTCGCCGTCCAAAGCCTCATACCATCCCAATACCAAACATCCCAACTGTCCAGTACTATCATTGACTCTTATCCTGAACAAAAAATCATCATACTCCTTACCCTCGACTTCTCAACCCCCGTTCCAACGCGTGAATCATCACGAGAATAGGGACTCCACTACCATACTCAATACCCATCATAGACAGAATAGCCACCACTCTGATATACTCATCTGGATTACCCGCTGATGCCGTTACCACATGCCCAATTAGGGTGTAATGTGGTCCTTGACCATCTCAGTCCCCACTGACTACCTGCTCATGGTAGATCATTTCCTTGCGGCAGACCTGCTGCCTGCTATGATGGTGGAAAAATCGACATCAATGTCAACCCAAATGGTTTACTCCTAAACCTAGAACTGAAATCTCATGTTTCTCTTGTTTCCCACAAGAAACATAAATAGCACCCATCAGGTCATAGAAGGTGACGTCTCCTCCATCGTCTGATTGCTCACTCAGACCGCAATCCCTCATAAATGTCTTCTCTACTAATCCCTGAGTCTTGCGACTACATCTGACATCTTACCAATAATACTCTGAAATGCTCTCGACGGATGCCTCTTCGGACTTAATCATGGCCCTTAGGCCTAAAACTCCATCGCGTCCAAATTCCACCAATCAATCCTAACCAGACAACCGGAGAATCGCAAGCATCATTTGCTAAGAACCATGGTACTCATCCCCTGACATCTTTCCTCAATCGGCTACAATATGTGGTACTCGAACTATAACATCACCTCCTCAATCCGCTAAGATGCATGGTACTCGAACCATGGCATCACTTCCCAATCTTCTCCGATGTATGGTACTCGAACCATAACATCACTCCTCAGTCTTCTCTGATGTATGGTACTCGAACCATAACATCACTCCTCAGTCTAATCCGATGTATGGTACTCGAACCATAACATCACTCCTCAATTTGCTCCGATGTATGGTACTCGAACCATAACATCACTCCTCAGTATGCTCCGATGTATGGTACTCGAACCATAACATCACTCCTCAGTCTGCTCCGATGTATGGTACTCGAACCATAACATCACTCCTCAGTCTGTTCCTTAGAACCTTCAGAATACTCCCTGTATCGAGTATGGGTCCTCTGCTTTCGGTAGTACAAGCCCATACTACCTACCACATCTACCCATACTTTCCACACGGACCATCCCAGAGCTCCTAAGTAGCTGCTCAACCTTCTCGTTTACCAATTCCGTCACACGTGCTCGCTCCTCAGCGAAATGCTCTACTCCACCAGTGTACTCATCTGGCTAAGGTTACTCCCTAGGCTCTTCCTTGGTCCTCCCACTTCTCCTCCATCAGCTGCTGAAGTGCTCCTAATGATGCCAGCCATCTACCTCCTAAATATCGTCATATTCACTCGGTAGCTGACTCCCATCATCAAGAGTTCCACAAAGCACGAAGCAAGCAACATTTGGGCATCGAAGTATACATAGAACTCACTCCGGGTGATAGCTCCACTTGCTCTGCTCATTCTCCAAAGTACCACCGAACTCTGCAACTCTACCCCTCGCGGGTTCTACTATTCTCTCGATAAGCACCACAATACTCATCTAGGCGTCTCTCCTAGATTACTCCTCTACTCAAATCCCCTAGAAGGATTCTAACTGAATACTCTCACTAATACTCAAAAGTGCATCACATATAACAGCAACTCCTAGTGTAACAGCCCGGAATTTCAGGTATTGCTTTAAAACTATTTTGGGGCATTTTAGGAAGGGACTCAGCGAGTTGGTGCCTGACTCGCCGAGTAGGACCACAGACTTGGTCGCGGGTTCGCGACTGGACTCGACGAGTCCAGATATGGACTCGGCGAGTCGACGCTGTTCAGAAGAAACCCTAGCCGTTTGGTTTGGATAGTATATAACACCTCTTAGGCCGTCATTGTTCGTCTTTTGGCCGATTGAGAAGAACCCTAATCGTTTGTGGACGTCTAGAGCAGGAGGGAAAGCTATTGGAACTTTGAGGAATTTGTTAGGCAAGAAGAAGAAGAGTTTTGGCCAAAGGAATACCAAGGAGGATCGAGTCCTGAGGTTTGGAGACACAGAGAGTGCGTTTTCAGGTAATACTCGGACCATTTATGTTATTTTGATGTGTACACGAATCTAGGGTTTATGAAACCCATTTGGTGATTAGATAGATTATAATGTTGTTATCCAAACGTTTATACCCCAGTAATAGGATGTTTAGAGGTCCAGAAAGTCCCATGATTGCGTATTTCGGGACCATGCGTATTTCAGGAAGCAGTTGATCGACTGCATGGCATGGACTCGTCGAGTCCAATGATCAGACTCGGCGAGTAGCTTGAAGATTCACTGGGACTCGCCGAGTTGTTCTTCAGACTCGGCGAGTAGCTTGAAGATTCATTGGGACTCGCCGAGTTGTTCTTCAGACTCGGCGAGTGGAGTCGGGGTAGCCCCGCGATTCTTCCACGAGGATCTCGTCGAGTCAAGAGGGATACTCGACGAGTAGAAAGGGGAACAACAGGGAAAGTTGGGGAGGACGTCTAGACTCGCCGAGTCGCCTTTGCACTCGACGAGTCCGGTCAAGTTGACCTGCATGTAAATTCTTAGGGTCAGTTGTCTTGAATGATAAGAGTATTAATAAGGGTATATGGTATTATAGGGAGTCTGCAGATCGGCGGATCGAGTGCGAGTAGTTTCAAGAGTTGATAGCTTACATTACCACGAGGTGAGTCTTCTCACTATACTTCACCCGGAAGGGTTTGACTGTGAGACCGGAAGGTCGTATATGATATGTGTTATTTATGCTATAAATAGAAAGGTAGTTGCTATGCATGATATGTATGTTTATAAGGGCCAGAAGGCGATATGTTATGTGACAGAAAGGTCAGGTATGATGTATGATATATGTGCTATGTGTGTTATATTAAATGTATTATATGTTGTAAATGTTATGGGCCGGAAGGCAATATACTATGGGCCGGAAGGCAATATGATACGGGCCGGAAGGCAATATGTTATGGGCCGGAAGGCGATTATGTTACGGGCCGGAAGGCGAAGTGTTGTGGACCGGAAGGTCAGGGCCTGGAAAGGCATATATGTGTAAGTCGTATACTGGGGAACTCACTAAGCATTTATGCTTACAAGTTGCTATGTATGTGTTTCAGGTACTAGCGAGGACCGTGGGAAGGCGCCGGCATGATGCATACACACTGCTGCTACTTGAGATCTTGGGGATTTTTATATATGTATTGATATGGAACATGGAATAAATACTTTTGGTTGAATGAAATCACTTTATTTTAAATGAAAATTTTATTTGAAAATTTGCGTTGTTACAATTGGTATCAGAGCCTTGGTTTGAGGGATTCGGGTGTACCTTCGGGTGTAACTGAACTCAAACCGAGGATTTGAGGAAAAATCTTTTAAAAATAATAAAGATATGAATTTTTATAAATGGTAAAGTGGTAAACAAGAACGGAACAGTGTGTACGATCAGCCAGCGCCCGAACGGTAAAGATCCCCAGAATACCTTACAATGTTATGTTATGCACTGAATTATGAATTGTTATGCATGCTAGAAGACTAGGTATACATGATAGGACTAGAATGGCCTGTTTTGTGATGCCTTAGTCTAGGAAGATTGCTTATATGAGAAATTCGGTAGCGTGCAAGTAGATAGTGCATATTAGAAGTAGAGTACTCATTATTCGGGGTTTGGGGAGGAAGATTTGGGACGAATACTGATACGGTGTGGTCGGTAGTATTGGGCCCGTACTACCGAAGGCACCGGGTCGGTGGAAGACCCAAGTAAGAATCCCTGGATATCGGAGACCGAGTAGGGTTGCGTTATCGAGTACAATTGTACTTGATGGAGTCTCTGATAATTTTATGTTGTATTTCAGAGACATCATGGTTACCACACGTCATGGGGCGAGTTCGAGCATTGTGAGTGACGAGGATATTCGTCAGATGATCCAGGAGGAGGTAGCTGCAGCGATCCGGGCCGAGATCCCGGAGATGTTTGGGTCTATTAAGACCACGCTGATGGAGACATTCGAGGAGCGGTACGCCGCACTGACTGAGGCTGCAGTTGTTGCCGCTACCGCAGCCGTGGCCGCTGCCAGGCCGCAAGGGGGCGATTCGTTGTTGTTCCGAGAATTCAGCAACACGAAACCCCCTGAGTTCGATGGGGCGCAGGATCCGATTGCGGCGATGAGGTGGATCGCCGACATTGAGGGGTGCTTCTACACTTGTTCATGCCCGGAGCACCTGAGGGTACGGTTCGCCTTGAACCAGCTCCGTCTGGGAGCGAAGGATTGGTGGAAGTTCGTGACGGCGAACTTCACTCTGGCGGAGATTACAGCGGTGACGTGGGAGAGGTTTACTGAGATGTTCAGGGACGACTATGTTCCCCCAGTGGAGAGGGAACGATTGATTCAGGAGTTCTTGACCCTTAAGCAGGGTACTGATTCCGTTGCGGTGGTCACACGGAAGTTTCACGAGAGGGCGATGTTCTACCCAGAGCTGGTGTCTACGGAGCAGTCACGGATGAGCCGGTATTTAGGCGTTTTGAGGAGGGATATCCGGGAGTTTGTGTCAAACTCCACCTATCGTACTTTCACTGAGCTTCAGGCGAACGCCAGGAAGCGCGAGATTGAGTTGGAGACCCAGGCCAGGGAGGAGGCCGAGTCTCGGCAGGTGGATCGGCGGCCGGCTCAGTCTCAGCCGACAGCCAAGCGGATCAAGTCTGCTGATGGGAGGATGGGAGGTCCGAAGGTCCGCACTTGCGGAAAGTGCGGCAAGGGTCATGAGGGGGCGTGTTGAGCTGGTGGTTGCTACAAGTGTGGCAAGGAGGGACACATTGCCAGGGATTGCCCTAAGGGGTTTATGGTTTGCTTTCACTGCAACCAGAAAGGCCATCGGAAGGCCGAGTGCCCGCAACTTCATCAGGGATCTACACCGACTACCAGGACTACTGAGACCCGACCGGCGAAGGTCGAGGCCCCGAGGGCTCGCGGGAGAGCCTTTCAGCTGACTGCGGAGGAGGTCCGCGCTGCGCCCGATGTTGTGGCAGGTATGCTATAATTCACGTAATTACTTTAAAGTCGAAATGTTATGCTTATGTTAATGTATGTGTAGGTACTTTTCTTGTGAACTCTATGCCTGCTCTAGTGTTATTTGATTCGGGTGCGAGTAGATCCTTTGTATCGTTAGCTTTTAGTCAGCATATCAGCATTAGTCGTGAGCCGTTAAGTCGGCCTCTGAGCGTTTCTATTGCGGCCGAGAGGGTGGTTTGTGCCACAGAGGTTCTTCGGGGATGCGTGCTAGAGATTTTCGGGGTTGCGTTTCCGATTGACCTAGTTCCTATTGCGATGGGGGATGTCTGTGTCATCGTGGGCATGGACTGGTTGAGCCGATTCAGCGCTGTCATCGACTGTGAGCGTCAGCTGGTGACTATACGAGACCCTAGTGGGGGAGTTATTACGGTATACGGCGAGGGTATCCGTTCGGGATCAGCTTTTTGTTCGGCCGCTAGGGCGAGGCAATGCCTACAGCAGGGATGTAAAGGTTTTGTGGCGTATGTGATGGATACGCGGGAGGCTTCCGAGAGACCGAGGACAGTGGAGGAGGTTCTAGTGGTGTGTGAGTTTCCAGATGTTTTTCCCGAGGAGTTGCCGGGAGTACCTCCTGCGAGGCAAGTGGAGTTTGGTATCGATCTAATTCCGGGGGCTGCGCCTATTGCGAAGGTGCCTTATCGTCTTGCACCTCCAGAGATGCAAGAGTTGTCCTCGCAACTCCAGGAGTTGCTGGGGAAGGGATTTATTCGGCCGAGTAGCTCGCCGTGGGGAGTACCGATTCTGTTCGTCAAGAAGAAGGATGGTTCACACCGGATGTGTATTGATTACCGGGAGTTGAACAAGGTGACGGTCAAGAACCGCTATCCGTTACCGAGGATCGATGATCTATTCGATCAGTTGCAAGGGGCATCTTGGTTTTCCAAGATCGATTTGAGATCAAGGTACCATCAGGTAAGAGTGCGGGATGAGGACGTTCAGAAGACAGCATTCAGGACGCGGTATGGGCATTACGAGTTCGTGGTGATGCCTTTCGGGCTCACCAATGCCCCGGCAGTGTTCATGGATCTCATGAACAGGGTATGCAGGCCGATGCTGGATCAGTCTGTGATTGTATTTATCGACGACATCCTAGTGTATTCGCGAACTAGAGAGCAGCATGAGGGACACTTGAGGGAGGTCCTTGAGGTACTGAGGTCGGAGAAGCTATATGCAAAATTCACCAAATGTGACTTCTGGTTGTGGGAGGTCCAATTTCTTGGACATGTTGTTAATCAGGCAGGGATATTGGTCGATCCGGCCAAGGTGGAAGCAGTGATGAAGGCACCGAAGTCACCTTCCGAGATCAGGAGTTTCCTTGGGTTGGCGGGGTACTATCGGAGGTTTATTAGAGACTTCTCCAAGATCGCGGTACCGCTCACCAGATTGACCCGGAAGGGTGTTACATTCTCATGGGGACCCGAGCAACAGACTTCCTTCGAGACACTTCGTCAGAGACTGTGCGAAGCCCTGGTACTAGCTCTCCCGGAGGGGATGGAAGACTTTGTCGTATATTGCGACGCATCGATTTCGGGACTGGGTGCAGTGTTGATGCAGAGGGGCCATGTGATAACTTATGCATCGAGGCAATTAAAGCCTCACGAGGCGAGATATCCCACGCATGACTTAGAGTTGGGGGCAGTAGTGTTCACTCTCAAGATTTGGCGTCACTACCTGTATGGGGTTCGTTGTACTATATACACGGACCATAAAAGTTTGAAGTATTTGATGGATCAACCCAACCTAAATATGCGTCAGAGGAGATGGTTGGACGTGGTTAAGGATTATGACTGTGAGATCCTATACCACCCAGGCAAGGCTAATGTGGTAGCCGATGCATTGAGCCGTAGAGCGGAGAGCACTCCATTGCGAGATGTATGTCTGAGACTGACGGTGATGACGCCGGTATTGGATGCTATTCGTGGGGCACAGGCCGAGGTTGTGAGATCCGAGATGCAGAAGAAAGAGCGGGTCGTTGGGTTAATTTCTGAGTTCGTTAAGGATGGACGGGGACTTCTGACGTTTCAGGGTCGGATTTGGGTACCATTCGTGGGCGGTACGCGTACTACTTTGATGGAGGAGGCTCATAGATCGAAATTCTCGATCCATCCCGGTGCTACGAAGATGTATTTGGACTTGAGGAAGGAATATTGGTGGCCTTGTATGAAGAGAGACGTCGCATGGTTCGTTGAGAGGTGTTTGACCTGCCGTAGGGTTAAGGCCGAGCACCAGAGACCGCATGGTAAGTTGCAGCCCTTGGAGGTTCCTGAGTGGAAGTGGGAACAGATTACGATGGATTTCATCACCAAATTGCCGAGAACTGCCAGGGGAGTCGATGCAATTTGGGTGATTGTGGATAGATTGACGAAAAGTGCACACTTCCTTGCCATTAGCGAGAGTTCATCAGCGGAGAAGTTAGCGGAGCTATATGTGAGAGAGGTAGTATCTCGGCATGGAGTGCCGATCTCGATTGTTTCAGACCGTGATGTACGCTTCACTTCCAGGTTCTGGAAGAAATTCCATGAGGAGTTGGGTACTAAACTACATTTTAGTACCGCATACCATCCCCAGACAGACGGTCAGAGCGAGCGGACGATTCAGACACTGGAAGACATGCTTAGAGCGTGTGTGTTAGACTTCGGGGGTAGCTGGGATGCACATTTACCCTTAGCTGAGTTTTCCTACAACAACAGCCATCATTCGAGCATTGGTATGCCACCTTTTGAGTTGTTGTATGGTAGGAGGTGTCGGACTCCCATTTGCTGGGGAGAGGTGGGACAGAGAGTGATGGGCAGTACAGAGATCGTACTCCAGACGACAGAGCAGATTCAGCAGGTTAGGCAGAGGTTATTGACCGCCCAGAGCCGACAAAAGAGTTATGCGGACAGACGCCGATCCGAGCTGGAATTTCAGGTTGGCGACTTCGTTCTCCTGAAGGTTTCTCCCTGGAAGGGAGTGATTCGGTTCAGAAAGAGGGGCAAGTTGGGGCCCCGGTTCATAGGTCCATTTCGTGTAGTTGCAAGGGTAGGTCGGGTAGCTTATCGGTTGGAGTTGCCAGCAGAGTTGGGACAGATTCATAATACCTTTCACGTATCACAGTTGAGGAAGTGTATAGCCGATGAATCGGCAGTGGTTCCGTTAGAGGATATTCAGGTGGATGCGAGCTTGAATTACGCCGAGAGACCAGTAGCTATCAGGGATCAGAAGATCAAGGTTCTGCGGAACAAGGAGGTACCTCTGGTGTTGGTTCAGTGGCAACACCGGAAGGGATCGGAGATGACTTGGGAGCCGAAGCGTGAGATGCGGGAGCAACATCCGGAGTTATTCGCAGAGTGAGACTTCGAGGGCGAAGTCTAGTTCTAGTGGGGGAGAGTTGTAACAGCCCGGAATTTCAGGTATTGCTTTAAAACTATTTTGGGGCATTTTAGGAAGGGACTCGGTGAGTTGGTGCCTGACTCGCTGAGTAGGACCACAGACTTGGTCGCGGGTTCGCGACTGGACTCGACGAGTCCAAATATGGACTCGGCGAGTCGACGCTGTTCAGCAGAAACCCTAGCCGTTTGGTTTGGATCGTATATAACGCCTCTTAGGCCGTCATTGTTCGTCTTTTGGCCGATTGAGAAGAACCCTAATCGTTTGTGGACGTCTAGAGCAGGAGGGAAAGCTATTGGAACTTTGAGGAATTTGTTAGGCAAGAAGAAGAAGAGTTTTGGCCAAAGGAATACCAAGGAGGATCGAGTCCTAAGGTTTGGAGACACAGAGAGTGCGTTTTCAGGTAATACTCGAACCATTTCTGTTATTTTGATGTGTACACGAATCTAGGGTTTATGAAACCCATTTGGTGATTAGATAGATTATAATGTTGTTATCCAAACGTTTATACCCCAGTAATAGGATGTTTAGAGGTCCAGAAAGTCCCATGATTGCGTATTTCGGGACCATGCGTATTTCAGGAAGCAGTTGATCGACTGCATGGCATGGACTCGCCGAGTCCAATGATCAGACTCGGCGAGTAGCTTGAAGATTCACTGGGACTCGCCGAGTTGTTCTTCAGACTCGGCGAGTGGAGTCGGGGTAGCCCCGCGATTCTTCCACGAGGATCTCGTCGAGTCAAGAGGGATACTCGACGAGTAGAAAGGGGAACATCAGGGAAAGTTGGGGAGGACGTCTAGACTCGCCGAGTCGCCTTTGCACTCGACGAGTCCGGTCAAGTTGACCGTTGACCAGAGTTGACCTGCATGTAAATTCTTAGGGTCAGTTGTCTTGAATGATAAGAGTATTAATAAGGGTATATGGTATTATAGGGAGTCTGCAGATCGGCGGATCGAGTGCGAGTAGTTTCAAGAGTTGATAGCTTACATTACCACGAGGTGAGTCTTCTCACTATACTTCACCCGGAAGGGTTTGACTGTGAGACCGGAAGGTCGTATATGATATGTGTTATTTATGCTATAAATAGAAAGGTAGTTGCTATGCATGATATGTATGTTTATAAGGGCCGGAAGGCGATATGTTATGTGACAGAAAGGTCAGGTATGATGTATGATATATGTGCTATGTGTGTTATATTAAATGTATTATATGTTGTAAATGTTATGGGCCGGAAGGCAATATACTATGGGCCGGAAGGCAATATGATACGGGCCGGAAGGCAATATGTTATGGGCCGGAAGGCGATTATGTTACGGGCCGGAAGGCGAAGTGTTGTGGACCGGAAGGTCAGGGCCTGGAAAGGCATATATGTGTAAGTCGTATACTGGGGAACTCACTAAGCATTTATGCTTACAAGTTGCTATGTATGTGTTTCAGGTACTAGCGAGGACCGTGGGAAGGCGCCGGCATGATGCATACACACTGCTGCTACTTGAGATCTTGGGGATTTTTATATATGTATTGATATGGAACATGGAATAAATACTTTTGGTTGAATGAAATCACTTTATTTTAAATGAAAATTTTATTTGAAAATTTGCGTTGTTACACCTAGGCTAAGGCATCACAAATCAGGCCACTCTAGTCCTAAGATATGAAATACCTAGCTTGTCTCTAGCATGCATAATATCTCATAAAATGTATCATAAATATCTCAATCACAAAAATAGGGGTATTTTGGGAAATCACCGTTCGGGCTCTGGCTGATTGTACACACTGCTCTTTCTTGATTTCTCTTTGAACTCTTATTCACCTTTAGAAAATCATTTCTTTGAAAACTTTTCTTACTTCCTCAGTTTGAGTCTAGATTTACCCGAAGGTGCATTCGAATCCCTCAAACCAAGGCTCTGATACCAACTTGTAACACCGAAATTTTCAAAACAAACTTTTCATTTAAAATAGTTTATCTCTTTAACACTTTTCATAAAAATCTCCTTTTTGTTTTAATTACAATACATGACTCTTTTGTTCAATCACTTAATAACCAGGATCCTCAAAACAAACTTTTCCTCTGGTGTGTACAATCGAGCCGATGTCGTCCCGTGATCTTGAGAAAACTTGAAACACATAACACAAAACACTGTAAGCACGAAGCTTAGTGAGTTCCCCAAAATACCACACATATCACATACTAGCCACTCGAGGCTATAACGCTACGAGCCCTTGGGCCCTAACTCTATGGACCCTCTAGTCCTAGCTCTGTGAACCTCCCGGTTCTAACTCTGATATACTCTGATATACACACGGCATAAATCACATAGAAATAATGCAGTGCAACACATCACATAGATAGCACACAATAACTCTGTCACATAACCCTAATTACCTACTCAAGGTAAAGTATAGTGAGAAGACTCACCTCGGATATCTCGGTAAATCTCTGACTCGGTAGAAATATGGTCTAGCCTCCTCCTGATCACATATGTGACAACCCAACGTTAAATCCGTTATATAGTTCCGTTTCCGCTAACGGAATATGTCATTTATAAAAGTTCCGTAATCTGGAGTCGTAAAATAAATGAATATTTAATTATTTATTTATATTTCATGTGATTATCATTTTAGTAAAAATAAATATAACGTGTTAATGTTAGTTCCATTTAACGAAATAAAGTTATATTATTTTTCAACCACTTAACCCGGGTAAAAAGTTTAAACCCCGTTAAACTTTAGCATCGGGTAGTCGTGTACCGGGTGCAATACCCGAGGCATATATAAGGAAGGTGAACACCTTTTTGAACTCTTTTACCACTCAAACACTCTCTCTCTCACTACTTTCTCTCTCTAGCTCGTTTTTGGCTCCAAAACCACAATTTCCGGCTCCCAAACGTAAAATTTTCCTCCCTAAATTGTTCTAAACATGCATTATTGTTGTTATAGCTCACAAATCATATGAATGGGGCATGAACAAGGAGTTTACGGCCTAAGAACCTCCTTAGGCCGTAAACACCCAAAAAGTTGCCAAAATCCCCGATTTTTCTACTATCAAGCTTAGATGCTAGTTAAGGAATTTACCTAGGAGTGTTTAATCATCAAAACAAAAATTTTTAGGGCATAAAAGAGGGTTTACGGCCCAAGCACATGCTTAGGCCATAAACACCCCTTATCCATGCAAAAAGGCCCCAAAAACCCTTCCAAAGCATGTTTAGGCTTGAGATATGATTGAAGGAAATTCCATTTCGAGTTTGGGACCATTAAACATCATGTTTGTGGGGTAACTTAGAGTTTACGGCCCAAGCATAAGCTTAGACCGTAAACTCCCCCAAACCTCACCAAATGAGGGTTTAAACCCCCTAATTAGCCTAGACCTTCACTAGAAAATTTAAGGGATTGATTTAAGGGCCTTAGCATCAAAATTGGGGAGTGAACAAGAGTTCACGGCCAAGCCATGAGGCTTACAGCCGTAAACTCCCAAGGAGTGGCCTTTGGGCCGTAAACTCCAAGGGAGTAAACTCTTGGACTCCCTAGTAGCCTCTTTTTGGTCTTGTACAATCCCCGAGAACCACTTTTAACCCATAAGACCTCGAATTGATTTTAGGATATGTAAATGTTTTAATAAAAAGTATAAGTGACTAATTACTTGTAAAACATATATCTCATATGTTAATAGGGTCTTGAAAGGCATACAAGTCCTTAATTGACACCAAACGTTCAACCGACACTTCCACCCGATTTACCCAATTTACTCGATTTCAGGTGAATTCATACCCCTTAATAAAACTTTCTAATGTTTTCATATGTTTTAGGGGGGGGGGGGGGGGGGATACAAGTCAAATATACATTTTTATGGAAGTGAATCACATGTGATTTACTACCCATAGTTCAAATAACATGTGATTTATCATTATGCTTTATAAAAGAACTTTACGTTTTCAAAACTACTTTGGATAAATAAACTATTTTCTAAATGCTTTCTTTGGTTAAGATTTTTATTAAATTACTTTTCTTATAAAATGTATCTACACTAATATATTTATATAAGTAAGACTTGAAGGACTTAGGACTGATAGCTCGCCTTATTTCCTGTTCTTGTTTGATTGTGGGCTTAGGGTATTTGTTATCCGTCCGACTGTCGTTGATTTATTAGTTATATATCATGTATATTGGTGTTAGGTACGAGCATTTTCATCTAATTTGATGCCTATATTACTTAATTACCAAGAACCATACACACTAAGTTAACTATAATAGGTATAGTTAAGGCCACTACTACTCGTTACCGCTACTATTATACATACTATAATTCATACTATTACAAAATGATACACGAATAAGAGAACACACTATGAACTACATCAAAGACTACTACACTATATTACAAGAGAAAGCACTAATCCGGAAGATAGCACACTAACTCTCTACCAGATACTCTACGCGCTACCTACTGTGACCAGAGCTTTCCAGAAGGAAGGCGACGCTACATGTATAGATCTATACGGGGCAAACACTATTATATCCCGACTGTTAACCTCAGTCCGAGCCGAACAAGCCCAGGGATGGCACTACTTCACTACACTATGTATGACCGGGAAGGTCATGGGATCCTCTATTGTTCACACTATTGGTCACATAAAAGGAATACACGGTATCCACACTAAAATACTAAGACTAAAGTCTAAGCTAATATCCCGAAGTAAACAAGTATCTATTACTAATGGGAGTTTACACCATTAATACTGACAACAGGCATACTTTTCCTCTATCTACACTACATACTGGAGATTTTAGTACCACACTTTTACAACAAACGGTTTTCAATGATAAGACTTACATGCAACTTAGAGTTTTTCACTTGCGATGTATTTTCAGGAAAATATAGGATTTTGTAGAGTTTTCTACTACTTATAAATGTAAATTGCAGTGTTTCACACTATAAGTTTTAACGCATTTTATACAAAAATTTACACTAAATTCTTATGAACTCACCAGCTTTATGCTGATACTCGTTTTCAAAATAACTTGTATCCTTAGGTCAAAGATAGACAGGTACAGGTGCAACATTTTGGAGAAGATGGAGCATACAAGATCCATCTTTTGTTTATGTATTACTTTTGGTGTCTATTGAAACTTTACAGAACACACTTGTAATTAAACTCACTATGTAATGAAACGGTTGTATGTTTCTTGTTTTTACTATTATGCAATTGTAATGATACTATACATGGCGTCCTCCACCCCGAAACGTATTCCGCCGTTATCGGTTTTGGGGTGTGACAACATAAGGTAAATACTCTCATAAATATAACTCTCGAGACTAGACTCAACTCTCTCTTGGCATCCTCAGAAGGGTAAAAGACCATTTTACCCCTCTCTTGGCTCAACGGCCCCATTGTTGACCAATCCCTAAAAGTCAACAAAAGTCAACAATCAAACTTTGACTTGACTCGTCGAGTGCACTTGGGCAACTCGGCGAGTCTACACGTGTCCACTAACTCCCTAGTCTTGTTTGGCATGTCGAGTCCCTCCCCTTGCTCGACGAGTCACACCTGGCATGAATCGCGGGGCTACCCCGACTCAACTCGCCGAGTCTCAAGATCAACTCGGCGAGTTCCATCTTGAACTCTAGTCCTCTAATCCCTCTCTGATTCACTGAGTTATTCCCCTAACTCGGCGGTCTACTCGCTGAGTGATTTACGGGAAACCCTAATCCTACTCGTCAAGTCTGTCCTTGGACTCGGCGAGCTCATGCCATGCACAAACTCAATTGACCTCCTGAGGTCAGATTTGTTCCTTTGGTCCATAGATCTGACCTTCCCAAGCATGATAATCACGTAAAGTTCAGACCTTGACACTCATATAGCATCTAGATGGTCTCACTTGGTGATTTAGCCCCAAAAATAACTTCCTATGTTCATGGCTCCCAAAATAACTCATAAAGCTCCAAGGGTTAAGGTCTCTGGACCTCTTTGAGTCCAGATCCAAAGCATAAACTCGAGAAGGGACCAATTGCTCCACATATTCATTCTCTAAAGGGGTTAGGAAACCCTAACTCTAAGAATCAACACCAAATCTGAAGAAGGTCCGAATAAATACCTCAAGATGAAGTCTCTGAACTCTGTAATCACCTGAATCGCTCCTCCTTCGGCCTCCTCTTGCCTTGGTCACCTCCTTCTTGCAATCACACCAACAAAATGATCAAAAGTGGCCTCTCCTTCCTCACAAACGCTCTAGATCCCTTAGGGTTTCTCTCTGGGGTTTGGTAGCCGCAAATGACGGCCCTAAGGGCCTTTGAATAGGTCTCAAACCCGGGAATTTAGAGTTTCATTAAACAGCGTGGACTCGCCAAGTCCACTCATGGACTCGCCGAGTCCAGTCATGAACTCGGATAAGAATCCGCTACCCTACTTGGCGAGTCTAAGCACCAACTCGTCGAGTCCCTCAACAAACTCCAAAATAAATGAATCAAATAATATACCTGAGAATCCGAATGTTACAAAGATAGTACATACCACACATACATAAATCACATACTGGGCCCCAGCCCTCCGTCGGGCCTTGCCCGGTCTCGAGTCCCACTCGGCCTCAAGCCACGCCAGACATCGAACCCTGTTCGGATTATAGATCTATCATTCACTAGTCCCCGCCTGATACTGGGCCCCGCCCGATACACACATAGTCATATAAGCATATAATCATATAAACATAAAACCTACTAATACATGCAATAATCACAAAGACTATAACATTCCACATAATCATCGAGCCCCGCCCGACATCGGGCCTTGCCCGGTAATCATAAGACATATATTGATAATTAACATACGATATCCTCCTCGGGCCTCGCCCGGCATCGGGCCTTGTCCGGTAAACATATTATCATATAACGCACGCAAGATTCGAACAGACACCTAGCATCCGAACATAAAACCATGGGCTTGCGTTGGTGCCTTCCACCCTCTAAACCTAGTGAGGAGACTCACCTCACATTGCCGAAACACACACACGATTGTTGGCTGCTGGATGACAGGTTCTCTAAACTGTCAATAACAAAATAAAACAACACCTAATTATCAATTGGGTTCCAAACTATAACTATTAATCCATACTCGGGGTAAAAATACAATTTTACGCCAAACCTAGTTTGGTCCAAGACCAATGCCCAAACTCATAACCTGAAATGCCCAAAGGCCCAAATAACCAACCAAGGTCCAATCATGGCCTAAATTTCCAAATTGGGCTCAAAACCCTTACATGGACCTTACCCTAAGCCCAACCAAAATTCCTAGTCAAAGACACTCATACTCAAATGGCCCAAAAGAACCGACCCAAGCCCAAAAAAGGAAGCCAAACACGAAGCCCAAAAGGCCAAAAGTCAGGTACACAGGGAGTACTCCATTAAGCCCATTTTCAACATCAAGCACTTAATGCTCTAGATCAGGAGTCCAAACCACAAATCTACTTCTTATGGAGCATGTAGACCCATAAAGTTATTGACTTCATGACTTTGCATGCCTCAAAATGCCATAATTTATAGGGAATAATGCCATGAAATACAAAAATGATGCAAATTGATTAACTAGAGGCTAAAGCTACATTCTTTTAAGACCCGGATGAGAAATTTGATCTAAATATGAAATGAAAGCGCAGTTGCATGTGCAAAGATTGAGAAATCTATTAAAGGACGACCCAAAACTAAAGATTCTTTTAGAAACCAAACAAAAACAAAGTATCAATTTATACAAGAGAAACAAAAAACAATGTTATATATAAGAAGGTGCTTCAAATTCTATTGAACAAGTTGATCTACAAAACATGATATCTATCATCTATTTCCTATGACCCTACTACTAGTCTACATATAACTAAAACACAAAACAATCAACTGCTTTCTGGATTTTCATTATGTTTCCTCCTCTCCAAGTATCCCATCATTTTGGTGTCCTTCCAGCTGAGCTGCCAGTATCATGCCATGTGAGGTGTATGTAAGTTGAAGTTTTTCATTATTCCAATAGGCTTTGTGAGATGATCAAGATCAAGATGGGCTTCTTCTTCTTCTTCACCTACTAAATATAAAGGGTATTCTTCACTAGTTACCACTGTTGTTTCATCAGTTACCCCATCCCCAAAATCTATACTGATATAATCAGCACCTAATTTTCCTTGTTGGCATAAGATATCCTTTAAATTGAAATGATGCTGTCTCTCAGCCTCCTCGCCCTCACCCCCACCCCCACCAACTGCCCCAAAGTAACGGCCCCTGGAGTGTTTCTGGGTTTTTTGGTTTTGGTGTTTCCTCTTCAATCCTGTGCTTCGGTTTTTAGGATGATGAAGTTTGCAATTTGTGCCTTGAGAACATTCGCCTGTGGCTTCAAATGCTGGGCATGCATACGTGTGCTTCTTTCGACACTGCAAGTTAGAGATATGATCCATTTTACACAATTAAATATCGGTGCGTGCGTGTGTGCATGCATGTCTTGTCTTGTGTGTGTGTGTGTGTGATTAACCCATTCATTATCACCAACTCTAGAGACACTATCCTTTCCAGATTCATTGCTATAAAACTAGCCTAGATAAATATTTCAAACTACAATGCCTTACCTTAACACAAATAACTCAAACCACAATAACCTTCTATATTAAATTGTATCACACATACTTCCATTTATTTGTTTATTATTATAGCATCACATCCTACTTTCATATTTAGCTGGGTATTTTACTCTTAATACGGGAAAAAATGCTATTTTTGGGCAGTTTTTTAAAGTACAAATGGAAAACTCCAAGTATAATCTTCTTGCAATAGAGATAAATCAAAGATGCTAGCTATCATAAAGAAATAAATACAACAAAATAGTTTGCTATTTCTTGCATTATATCTTCTTCTTAAGGAGAGCATAAACCCTCACACTATTCTATTACATATATATATATATATATATATATATATATATATATATATATATATATATAACATTTGACACAAGGTCTGGCCAGGCATAGGCATAGGCAAGGCAGAAAGAATAAAGATATTACATCTTTATTAGAAGGAAGTTATAGCCATATTGATGTTCATTAGTTTTTGTTTGAATATCTTTTCAGGCTTCAGCTTCATATTTATTAGTTCTCTATAAGAATATTTTTTAAGATGTAAAGTTTGATTCCTAGCCCCACCCCAATATGAAAGAAAATTAGTAAAATGAGAGATGATGATATGATAGGATATCCACTCCATGACTACCTCATTGCCATCAGCACAATAACCCTTGAGAAAAGCTTCACAAACAGAGGCAGCTGAGTTCACGTTTACATGTCTATAAGGACAATGTTCATTTGAGCACACTCCTGCCACAAACTTAGTTTAGAATTTTCATCTCATAATATATATATATATATATATATATATATATATATATATATATATATATATATATATATATATATATATATATATATATATATAGAAGTAGGTTCAATGGAAAATGAACAATTAGGGCAACATATGCTGGAACCAATGATCAAGTGACACGTGTCCATTTCTTTATTCATAAGCAATCTACTATGGAAGTTATTTATGTAGTTATTCCAAAATGATGTGTTGTCATCCTTTCATTGGTTCCAACATGTGTTGCCCTAATTGTTTATTTTCCATATAACCCTTCCCTATATATATATATATATATATATATATATATATATATATATATATATATATATATATATATATATATATATATAGGTGAAAGCCATAAAAAGTAAACCCACCTTGCAGAAAATAAGAGCAATCTTGCATCCTTTCAGGTATGACCTGGAACAAAAACATCATCAAAGCTAAAAATGTCAATAAGAAAGCATAAAACAGAAACTAACTTCCTAAAGACAGACGTGTAAGAAGGGTATGTTTGTTACATGGATGAAACATGAGTAGAGTGGACTTTTATACGAAACTAAATGCAAAAAACAGCCTACTTCCATTTTCTTGTTTAATCCTACTTTGAGAACAGCATTGCACTTGCGTTTTTGTTTTATAAAAGAATTGCATTTTGAAAATAAAAAATCTACCCCATTATTACGTACGGCGAACTCAAATTGTACATTATACTTTGAAAATTGTTTGTAGGAGTAGGATGATGTAATAAAGAAACCAGTCAAAGCACATTGCTATTTATTATGAGGATGAGGAAAATGAGTAAATAAAGCTTACCTTATGAGTTAAGTTGCAATGTGGATTGGAGCATAAACCTTTCAAAAACTTGGTGCAAACTGCAATTTTAGATGAATCATGGATGTAGGGACATTTCCCATCATTATCTTTGTTGCATTTGCCAAACCTTGTGAAAAATTGGCAATACTTTTTCTTTCTAGCCAACCTTGATCTGGCTGTGTGCAAGCTCCATCGAACTTTCTCATTAGCAAACAGACATGTCCGTCTCTTTGGATTTCTAACAAGTTGGTTACCATTTCCAATACGTAAATACCTGCCAATGCCAATCACACCTTAAAAAGATTACAACTTTCTATGCTAATCATATCTTCCAAAACCAACAATAATACATCCACACGATAAATTATAATCACAACATACTCATCATGGCCGATCAGCAATCTCTTTGGCACATAAGACCTCCTCCTCGTCTCTTCTTTTGAACTCTTGGAAGTTGAAGGTTCCTCATCTGCATATCATATGAGTTAAGATGGAATCGAATAAGCAAAAGCAAAATGAATGACTCGTTACATTTTCGCTTTTTATTTTAAATCCAATAAATTATTTAACTATGCTTAAATGATACTTTTGCTTACAACTATATATAAAAAACATAAGAAAAGCTCATCCAAACCACCCAACTAAGATTCTAGTAAAGAATATATTTTCCAAAAAATAATTTTTTTGTTTTTGGTAAAATCATGAAATTTAAACTAGGATCTGGGTTTTTTTAAATAAAAATATGTTGTATTGTAAACTTTCATTTCATTCCATTCTATCAGATAAAACAAACAGTGGTAGAATCCTTCAATTCTTTCCTGATCAAACTCTACCTACAAGTATCAAGTTACACCTAAAGCATTAACCAAATCAGTAAGATTAGGCAAAAGATTGCTCTATAAGTCTGCTAGTGGTTTTCTCAGTGGCCACTAACTAACTAACTAACAGGACTTCAGAACTTCAGAACAACTTAAAGACCATATGAATAAAAATTATAGGCTAAATACTAAATAAATACAGCAATAAACTTATAGGTATACCCACATCCTGATCCTATATAGCAACACTGTAAACTCCGCCAAGACAACATCAGATTTGTAAGTTTATTTTTTTATTTTATATTGAGTTAGTTGGATATGAGGTTATTAATACCAACTATAATCATGTTAAAACAGGAGCTGATTGCAACTGTGCACATAAGCTATAATAGGTTTAATAATGTATTTTTCCTGCAGTCATAGGCATCAAATGAGAGTGAAAAGAAAGAGTATGTAAATAGCAAAGTAGTTCCCATTCCCACACTGTGTCAGTGTCTGTACATAATCTTCCTGTGTGGCTTTTCCTGAACTATACGGATCATAGTCATAGGGATATAGGGGGTAATGAATGGTATGTAAGAGTTCTATTTTGTCAAGAAAAAATATCAAACAAGTCTTGAGAAAGTTAGCATATCATTGCCTAGGAACTATATATATATATATATATATATATATATATATATATATATATATATATATATATATATAGTTATCCTCGCATTCCTGACAAGATGAAGAATTCTTAAAATAGATGGTGTCTAAAGCATTTCTCATTCTGGGACAAGTCAACATTTCTTATATGTATTATGTATTCATGTGTGTAAATACATGTATGTTTGCATAAACATTGTGTTAACAACTCCTATCCAATCTCCCACAAGTAGAATAAGGCTGGATGAAATGAAGAAGCATTCTAAGGCAATTTTCGATGATGAGGATATCACGTCTTTTGCACAGACTAGTTCCACCTTTTTATTTTAGGTGGGACAATTTTTGTCAAATTGACATCTATTCAATTCGAGTCATACATTTAGCCATCAAGAAGCAAGTGAGGCAGGTATGAATATGATGCTATTATTTATTAACCAGGACTGAACCACCTGAAATCCTTTGAAGGGTCCTCCTTGAAGGGTCCATTTTGTATCTGACCAGGCCAATACGAAATATTCGATCTCCTGCCACATAAAAAAAATAATAAAAAAATGCAATTTTTAAATGAGATTTGATTGCCTTTGCCGCACACATAGACGTCTACTCAAGCATCCATCTAATATTCTGGCCTACCAGGAGGCTGCCTCTTACTGACTTACTCGACATATTATTATTATTATTCCTACTCTTAAGATGCTGCTGCTCTCTCCTTTTCTTCTCAGCTGCTGCAACTGCAAGCGTAGCTTCCTAAAATACACCATAATTACAGTTCAAACAAATATCCATACAACTAATTATAAATAAATAAATAGTACACACCTCGTTAGCTTGTTTTGAGTTCTTTTCTATGGATTTTGACCATTTTAAACCCGACCCCCCTACACTTAATAACTTTGACATGCGGAGAGAAAACCCATGCTTTGACCTTGTGTAGATCATCTCTCGCTTTCTTGAAACAAGCAACTTGCGACTGGAACAACAATCAAATCACAATTTCTCAAACATAAATAAATAAAATATAGGGTTTAGAGCCAACTGATATGAAGGGGGGGAAAAAAAAACTCATGATGCAGATATACCTAAGCAAAGATGACGAGCTGTTACTGTGCATAGAAGCTGAAGCATATCCCCAAAATTTTGTTCTTTTCCATGGAAACAGATGCGGCCTAAGCTTCTGACGTAATGAGACACCGTCTTTTCCCAATGATTGAGCGCCAAGCGTCCAGACTGAAGAGAATCTCGAATTTCTATACTTCTTAAACATACCTGTAAATTAATTATACATAAGAAGAAAAAAAAAGTTTATTTTCACAAAACATCAAGAAAAGGAAATGGGTCTAATACTGATTTTGAATTGCATGTTTATGTAACTTATTATATATGTAAAAGAATGGAGAAATTGAAGACAAACCTTTAGCAGCCTTCCTCACATCTGGGACTGAGTCATCACCCACCAATGTTCTAACAAGTTGATTTTTCCTCCTCTTATAGTATCCATCAGAAGACTTGTCTAACTCCTGAGCACTAGTTGTGGCTGCAACCAGCTGGTTGGATTTTGGCTTAACATATTCTATCTTCTTTCCTGCAGTTCCTCCTTCATCTAGTGACTTGTGGGTTTCGGGGTCTTCCAGTGGCGAAGATGGCAAAACCTTAGATTCGGGTAACTTGGTGGCAGTATAACCTGATAGTGGTGGTGTTTTGGGCCTCACAACAGCACCTGTTCTTGTCTCAGTTGGGGTTGGGCCTGAAGGATTGAACTGATATATGGAAGATCTGGAAATGGTAGTTACAGGGCTGGCTTTCCTAACAAGCGTGTTGCCACTACGGATGTAAGCATTCTGAACTGCTCCAACTTGTTTGGTTGGTCGGGGAATGGAAGACGTATTGTTCACAGATCGATGCCAAGTTCGAGGGGGCTTATTCACTCTTGAATTGGTGAAGACTGGTGATGAGCGGGTGGCAAACACTGTTGGGTTGGGTCTCTTAATTGGCATTTTGTTATTCAATCCCTGAGATGTTGATGTGGCGGCTGTCTTGGTTCCTGACAAATGACTTGGTTTTATACCACTAGTTTTGGAAGATGTATCACCACCATCCTCAGGCTCAGGTACAAACTTTTCACAAATATTTACATCATTGTTACCCAAATTAGAATTACATGTTGTTTCATCTTTTGGAAAACCAGAAACTATACTGGTTAGCATATCAGGGATAGGTTCCCCTGGTTTCTCATCAGGCCGACTAGAAAGAATACTCGATGAGGGTGGTATTTCATCTGTACTATGGTCAGTTGATTCAGAATTTAGCTCTACAATCTCCACGACTTCATCTTCAGGTTTTTGTGATTCAAAATTTAACTCGACAAATTCAGCTTCAAGCATAGGCTCCCTATGGTCAGGTCTTTGTGTCTCGACTGATTCAGAATTTAACTCTACAATTTCGACAATTTCATCTTCATCTGATGAAATTACCTTGATTGAACTATTTACATTTTGTAGTTTCTCACCAGGGGACTGAATTTCTGAAGCCTCATAGCTTCTACCAGTAAGAATGGTAATGGCATTTGGAGTTTCTTGAGTACCATCTTCAGGGAATAGGGTTTCCTCTTTTTTTCTTGATACACCATCAAGAAAACCTACTGTGTTACCATTCTCAGGGACTAGATTAATAATCTCATCTGAACAAGCAGAAGTAGTCATTTCTTGGATTTTGACAGATTCATTGTTCATATTCACATTCTCATCGGCTGAAAAGGCATCAAAACTGGCATAAGATTCTGTGGGGCAGTTCTGAATTTCGATTTGATCCTGCCCACATGAAGCAGAAATAGGAGTGCCAGCAACCTTAGCATCTGTGGATACCTGTTGAGTATCATTTTCAAGACTCAATGAGACTTCATTTTGGATAAGATCATTCACCAGACCATCATCTATTTTAGATACTAACTTCTCAACTTCTGAGCTATCTTTCTCTGAAACCACTTTACTGGAAATCACTTCTTCTAAAGTGGATGGAATGGTAGATTCTGCACTTGGGGAATTCTTGTTTTGGCCCTTGACAGATTTGTTATCCTTCTCTGCCAGCTGAAAAATAGATACACTTGGGCTATTTTTAAAGTTAATGAGTTTCCTCTTCTTCTTAAGCCTAAATGACAAGGGTCCAGTGGCAGCACCCTGACCTAAAACTGGATCTTTAAGGCTAAGCTTTTGCTGTTTTGGAGCCTTTTCAGAACTAGAAGGACAGTCTAACCCATTGGAGGAGCTTCCCGATCTTTTTAATGGTGAATTAAACTCAGAGCCTCTCTTAGTCTTTTTATTCCTAAGCTGTGTGTTGTTATTACCAATCACAGGACTCGAGGGTGTTACAACAGCCTTGGCTACTAGGGCATTCGATTTAAAAGACACATCGAGTTCTACAGGGCTGTGCTCTCTGTCTCCCTCCACCCTATGATCCACGTACAAGCTAGAATCCTTACCTGCATGATCTCTATCTTTATCTTTACCCCTAAAATTACTATTATTTGATTCAACCATGTGAGCTTTAGAGAAATGTTGATCATGGCTTCTGTTCCTATTAGTATTGTTAGGTTTGCCTATCCTAAGTAAAACACTCCTCTTCTGTACTTGCTTAAACTCTTCCCTACCTTCCCTAACCCTAGTCACCCTACTGGATTCATATTCGTAATCACGTGATTGCTCTCTACCGGACACAAATAAGACCCCATCATTATTACCAAATTCGTTTTTCTTCCCCTTCATTTGATGAATCCGTCTAGAATCTTCACCATGATGATCCCAGATTCTCTCGTTTTCGGAATTACTCATGTAACGTGGCTCATACTTCTCCACAAAATCCTCGTTTCTAGAATTACAACCAGTAGCTTGGGCGGACGCATAACGATCAATAATTCGACCCTGATGGTCATCATTATTGGAACTGCCACGGAAAACTTGTTGCTCCTGTGAAACAATATTACTACCATCCCTACTGGCATATCCATTGATGATGTTTTCGTCTCTATACCTACTAGAAGGGATAACGCGTTCCGAAACATGAGGTTTATAATGATTTTCAGACCGGGGATCAGGTGAATACAAGCGACGATGGTGCTCATCGGGTAAAATAGGATTGCGGTGAGTCAGTTCCGGTGGAACCCTATGCGAATCCGACCAAGAATCCGTTCGGTAATCAAATCGATGAGACTGATTGGAAAACCTAGGTTGGGGAGGGGAAGAGCGGCCGTGATTGGAAAACGAGGGGTTTTGAGCGTCGAGAAAGGTGAAGTGAGACTGGTGGGGATTGTAAGATAGTGGTGGAGGGGGGACGGGAATCGGAGGTGGCGGTGGAGGAGGGAGGGAAGGGTATGCAAGCGGCGGAGGAGGGGGGAGATGAAGTGATGGGAGAAGATGCTGCTGGTGATGAGGGTAAAGATTGGGACGGTCATCTGAGAAATTCGTTGGTGGAGGAGGAGGAACGTACCTGTTATGATGGTGGTGATGGTTGAACGAAGGGAATTCCATCCCGAGGCAGCGCTGTTTGGACGGCCGACGGCGGTTCGCAGCGTTTGACTTTTCGAGTTGTTTGTGTGCGGATTGGTTTTCTTTTACCCTTCTTGTTTCTTGGGCGGCTGGCTATTAACGGGCGAGTTTAAATACTCCTCCCAAATCTTCATGTTTCATGAAATACATTTTGTATGATCTACTAAAAAAATAATTGATTTAATTAAATCTATTAATACCACAAAAGTCATAATTAATATAATATTTTTTATTTTAATTCAAAACATTTTTGTTTTTCTTATTTTGCATCATAGTTGAGGAGACATTTCCATTTATCAGCATTGATCATTTTACAATTTGTAGTCTTTTTGTTGTCGGTTTCAAACTTCATTCGAGTATATTGACTTGAGAGGGTAATGTACTATAGCTTTTGATCACTAAACTTTTTTTTCGTAAGTTATTAACCCTTGAATCTGTTAAAAAATATAAATGTTACACTTATCACAAGTTTTAGCCAATGTCACAAGTTTAAACTTTAATACCCATTAAAGGAGTATTAGGTGGAAATGACGTGGAGTGCTCCCTCATTAAAATAGAAGTCAAAATCGCATTTATTCCTTAAACTTAATTAGGGCACGAATTCTTCGTCTCCTTCCATTGTCTCTAAAGAATGGCATCATCATCAACTCCTAGTTGTCGAAAGTTCATTGTAGTGGAAATGGGACGTTTGCACCAAAGTCGTTAGTCGACTTTGATCCCGATAGAGCATCCATTTGATACGTTGACTTTATTGGGTTTAATTACGAAGAGTTCATTGATTTCCTGCAGAAGCTCACCAGAACGTAGAGTGAAAATGTGTATTTATGCCTTCCAAAAGAATCGTTAAACCAAGGCATTCGTACACTGGTCAACGATGGTAACTACAAAGAATTTTTGGATATGGCATATGCTAATGAGAAGAGAATGAACGTGTATGTGTGACCATCAGAATAAACTTGATTTTCTAGCAAGTCATCACCAGCCCACTATTCCCACAAGCATAATGATGATCCATCCAAAAATCTCTTGTTGCATCCAAACCCCTCATCAGCTCGAGTTTACATCCATCTGACAAATCAATTGAGCCATTTACTACGAAGTTCATGTCTAGAGAATTTAGAACTGATACCCAATCATTGGTAACCAAACTCCTAATAAATAGCGTGCAAGCAAACTAGGTTCGTAATGCAAACATTCATCAAGAGACTTCTAATGCACAATTAATACTCCCAACAAAATTTTGTTGTCCACATGATCCAAACCAACTGGTCACTAACTCTCCTGAATCCCAACAATGTACTAACATACATATATGTCAATAAGACTAATGATCCGATACCTAAGAGTCTCAATCAAATGACTATTGGGTCACACCCATTTAAGGCATACAACCACTGGTTCATGATACATTGTGACACCCTCTAACCACTAGAACGATAAGCTCACAGTGCTACATCGATATTGTCATCATTCCATCACTGGCCTGAAAACTCACAACCAACGCCACAGGTGCCTAAAGATACTCAACCACCAACCCACCGACTTGCATGAACCCAATGAACATCCCTCTCAGCACTAACCAAACACAACACGATCCATACCCTTTTATAAGGCATAATTCTTTTAACAGAACAGACTACTACCAATGCAAAATCAGACAAAAACATGGTCACATACAACTAGAGGAATGAGTTGGTGTTTGTACTCTTGTTCCAATTCAAAAACTACAGCCTAAATAAGAACCATACCAATAATATGGACCAAGTTTTTCTCATGATATCTTACTTAGTCCACATACACCCCTCATTACCGTATTTGATGCATTACTAAAATATATACCCCTATGTAAAACACATACCCAACCCTAGATCCACTGTTTTCCTTTTTCCTCATAATCTTACCTAAAGGGTGAAGCACCAATATACCTAATAAAATGATGAACCTCAATCGCTAACAAAAACATCCTCATGAATGACCAAAACAGGATCCCACACCTTGATTGAAACTGAACAGATCCCACCAATACATAACTAGCTCGATAAAACCTCCAAAGTTATCCATAAATATTGCTAAAACCCTGGTTGGATCAATCAAAATACCAACCCTGCCGACACGACATGCCAAAATTGGAATCTGCGTAGATCCACAGTTACACCTGGAAAAAAAAAACCTAAACAACACCGCTCCGACATCCAGACTCTAAATAACCAAGGATATCTGTCAAACCCAAGCCTACTATGAACAATAATTCCACAATTGAAAATTGAGGATAAACATACCCAGAAGCCAAAAATATACAACATACAAAACTTTATGATATGTTGAGTCATCCATTGAACTTCAACTAATACAACTTGAGCTTTTGAAGAACCTCTGTTATTGACAATGAACGAAAATACCAATGATTGAGAATGCATTGACAAATAATCTACTAGTGCAATACACTACTAAAAAAAGGCTATGTGGAACTAAACACACCGAACTTTGAATCCAATTGACCAATCAATAACTATCCATCCTAGAATATAGATATCAATCTATACAACCAGCTGCCAAATCCCTCTACAACCGATACTCAACTTGAGCCACCCAAACGCCTCATGACCTATTCATCGGCGTTGTTGAAGGGAACTACCGGCTACAACAAGCTCCAACAACTTCCCACTGCGAAGACAACTCATGCATTCCTGAGCACATACATCTGAGGGCAACTTGATATGTACCCTTGTCTTGACCAACTCTTGAACCAAAGTCTCGCATACTCAAACTTCAGATTCTTATGATCCATTATTCTGAAACCATAAAATCAAGCATATCGATGATCCTCCAAGCAAAAATATGCTCTTCCCCACTTAGGATTCAAACTACCACCAATTGACATTATAACAAACCAAATCCCAAATCGGCTCAACCAGATACATACCATCCCTTACTCTTAGAATGGATAACACAACGCAATATGATCCTCCAGATAAAGACCAACCAACCTCAAAGAGATTCAAAATCTTGGGTGGAGATCTCAGACACTTCTCAATCATACACAATAGGTTTTGCCACGATATCATGGCCCTCATTTGCCACGTCGTGGTCTTCATTCTGAATAGCTTTTTGTAACATCCCAAAAATCAATGAATTTTTTTTAGGAATCAACCATTTAACATCATTGTTTACAAAGAGTCTTTGTTTCCAAAAACATTATTTCAAAATCAGAGTTTCCTAAGACCCAATGCCATAAAAACAGGAACTTGTGTACGATCACGCCTTCACCTTCCCACGATCATTAGAAGTACCTGAAACCATAAACTAAAAATGTAAGCCAAAGCTTAATGAGTCCCCCCCCCCCCCAAATAAAAAAACCAAACACACAATATATAATCAAATTTATAACGGGTCCACAACATCCTGGTTGGATGACCCCTGGCCCACATCCTTTCAGTTGGAATGCCCCTGCCCACAACCTTTATGTTGGCTTGCCCAATACATAATAGGTCCATAACCTCCTGATTGAATTACCCACATCCCATAACCTTTCGGTTGGAATGCCCCGACCCACAACTTTCCAGTTGGAATGCCCTGGTCTATTGACTTACAGTACAAGAAGTACAATCTCAATCCCACCCTACCATGTCGACATATACATAACACATAACATATATTTGGCAACGAATAATCATATAACCAGTCAACATAATAGCATACAGATCTACAAATCACTATCGTATAGGAACATCCTATATACCAGGATACATAACTAAAGGGGCCAGCATTGGTGCCTTCGATTCACAAGAACACTAAGGAAACTCACCTCACAGTATGATGAACAACCAAAAAATACATTGTTCGGAATACCAACTCTACAGGTCACCCATTCAACAGATAGAGACCAAGGCTTGACTATAGCTCAAAATACCCAAAATACCCCTTAAGTCAAACTTGGTCAACCCTGGTCAAAGTCAAGGTCGATGGCCAAGGCCCAAAAGTCAATACCCCTTCCCAACAGAGTACGCCCTACGTACTAAGAGAGTACGCTATATTGACCAAAAGTGGGGCATTAACTGCATACGCGCATCGTACCTCTAGGTACTCCCAATGTATGCATCCCAGTTGTAACGCCCCGTTCCTGGTACGCATTTAAAATATTATTTTTCTTCTTATTTTAAAAGCTACTCGACAAGTCAGTGGCCCCTAACTCGTCGAGTAGCATCGGGTCAGCACGTGAAGTTGGCGTGGCAACTCGACGAGTCCATATTCCAGACTCGGCGAGTCCGCCAGTCTGGATGAAGCCCTAATTTCCAGGGTGTGTACCCTATTTAAACATCATTATAGCCCCAAGCCAACCTTCTTCACGTCTCAGAGACTTATTCCAGAAACCCTAGCCTCCTTGAAGTGTGTGTGAGTGATCTTTGCCCTTGTAAAGGAATTTTTGGTGTATTGTTGAGCAAGAAGAAGAAGGAGAAGGTAAAAGAACTCAAGGAAGAAGAAGTAGATCCAGATTATACTCCTCTTTGGCCATCCTTTCTGGTAATAAAGCTTTCATCTTGATTATTGTACTACTAGATCTAGTTTGTCCCCAAATTGATGCTTTTGAGCTTAAAACCCCCAAATCCCTAGTGATGGAGCTTTGTAACTGAGCCATATCTCGGATCTAGCATCTCTTGAGCTCTAGGGGCTCAAGAAGGCCACCTTTTGGCAGCCATGACTTTGTTCTAGTCAAGTAATGTTACACCCCAAAACTGGAACGGCGGAAATGTTCGGGGGTGCAGGATGTCATGTTTAGTATCACAAGACATGCATCATAGTAATCAAAGTAATAAACAACCATTTCATTAGAAAGAAAGTGTTTACAAGTGTTCACAAAACATAGAATACATAAGAAATTAACAAAACAAGGCTTGAAGCTATACTGCTCCATCTTTTGAATTCCCAACGTGAGTACCTGTCTAACAGTTCCCTGAGAATACAAGTTATTTTGAAAGACTTGATCAACAATTGAGTTGGTGAGTTCATAAGATTTTAGTGATGTAAGTAAGTTGTAGAAAGCTTAGTAAATTGCAAGTTATGTTTTAGAAAAGTTCTCCGGTTCCTCCAGAAAATCCTATATTTCCTGCTTTGATGAAAGCTAAGTACAAATAACTCTACAATCCTTTCTATGAGTGCTAAATAGATACAAGTTATATAAAACTCAGAGTAAATAAACAATTGATTGTGTATATCTGCCTAAGCCCACAACCAAACAAGGAACAAGGAATAAGGCGGATGACACACATCCCATTGGTTGTTAGGTCATCGTTGTATATACCCCATGTGTATTCACTTGGTACTCACGAAGTTAACTGTAATAGTTCCTTTATATTTGATGAAAAGATCCTTTAAAAAAAACCTTATTTATTATAATAAAATAGTAACCACAGTGGTTCCTTCTATAGTCACTTAGTTTATACTAGCTATATATAATCTAAATATCAAATAGATAGTTAGTTGGTGAATCCGCCATAAGCCCACAACCAAACAAGGAACAGGAAATGAGGCGGAACGCACACATCTAACTATCTATCGGGTATTAATTATATATAACCCTGATGTATAAACTAAGGTATTATAGAATTAATCACCTAAGGTCCTTTAAGTTATACTGGTTTAATAAAATGGGTTAAGCCCTTTACTGGTAAGTTTCTAGTTTTGTATACCAAAAGTTTTGATTTGAAAAGTATGGTTTGTACTAGAAAATTGTGCATTGATTTAGTGTCCTATGACCTAACCCATACCTGGTACCCCTTATGATGACTTAATGTATATGGAACATATATATATAACTAAGATTGAATGGGTAATAGGTTGGGTGAATATGCTCTAAGCCCACAACCAAACAAGGAACAGGAAATGAAGCGGAAAGCACACATCCTATCACCTGTCGGATCCTATTAGTATATATCCCTTGATGTATACATTAAGGAATCATAAGGTTAGCATTATGGTCCCTTTCTACTAAATGTACTAGACTCGATTGTTCTGATTGTCGTTTGTAAAATGTAAGTTTTCCCTGGTTTATAATTATCTCGACTCGAAAATAGCTTGCATTAACTTTCAAGTGGAGCTGTCACTTTATGAAAGTAATGGGAAAATGTAAGTACTTAATGGTATTTTAAATTAACACCCTGGCATGCTAATTTCCTTAAAAACATGTTTGTTTTATTAAGGTCATAATGTGAAGGCTAGTACCCATACTATACGCTCTCCCTGTCAAGAGATTATGGGAACTAAATGTGACTTCCGTAAACCAATTGCTAGGTCGTGTAATCCACATTAAAGTTATGTGATCATGTATACCCAATTTAACTATCACCTTTTGTTTAGAACAATGAGTTAGTGATTCATTTGTATAATTAGATCCTGTAGTAGTTCCAAGCTATAGCAACTTAGTATGTTCGTTCTGTTATAGTATCTTAGTATGTTCTTTCTGTTATCGTGTATTGTATCTAGTATGAATTAAACCTCTAAACTATACCCCTTATAGTTTACTAATGTTTTACTTGAACTGTTATTGAAAAGACTCATTTTCGTACTAAGTTATGCTTGTACTTTAAAAATGGAGTTTTGTTGAACTAAAAAGTAACATAACTTTAAAAGAGTTTTTGAAATGTTTTGATCACTTATAAAAGTCATAGGCAATCTTTTGATAGCAAATATTTACACAATTAACATTGTGTTCAACTTGTATCCCCCCTAAAAGCATTTAAAACAGTTAAAAGATTACGGGGTAGAACTCACCTGATGTGGGTGATTCAAATGAATATGTGCGTAAGGATGAGAAGCTCCACGAATGAACTCCCAAGACTTAACGAGTCCTAAATGACATATATGGCAAGTATTTGCATGAATATAGTGTTTATAAGTAACCAATATGCTAAGAAACACCCTTGGGGACTTGGACTAACTTTTGAAATCACATGTGATTGATCAAAGGAAAGTGGAATTGCACTAACATGATTTTACGGCCATGGGTTTACGACCAAGGGAGTTTACGACCATAAACTCATGGTCAAACATGCATATGTGTGTGTTTTAAGATCCTACAACATCCATTAAGGGTTCACGGTCTGAGGCTTGGTTATTAGAGGTGTTTGTGGTCAACATGGCGCATTTATAGGGGTTTACGGTCAAAGGAGATTGCTTGGCCATAAACTCCTTTTGTTCTTGCATTCTTGATGGTTTCAAGGTTCTAATCAGGTGTTCTAACTAGATAACAAGTTAAGGAGAGAGTACTTACGATATAGAGGCTTGAAAGGATCGATTTTGCACCAAAAGACTAATGTGTGTTCTTGGTGTTCTTGGTGAAACTTGAAGATTTGAAGATCTAGTTAAAATGGATGTTTTTATGGATGAATCGTGAGGGGGTTACTAGATAAAGAGATGTATTAACAAATCAAAGGAAGAACACTTACATTTTTTATGATCCAAGATGATGAACTCGATGATACTTGAGAGAGAAATGAAATTTCTTGAGTTTGAAAGTGAAAGAATGAAGAATGTTGAAGGATATGAGCCTATAAGGAGGGAGTTTACGGCCCACCTTGAGTTTAGGGCCGTAAACTCAAGTGTTGTGGCTGTGAACTCCTTTTGATGGGGTTAAGGCTTGATTTGTTGCACAGTGTCTCTAACAGGTACTTCCTAGCACTCATTCCTTAAGTGTACTAGGCTAAAACTCCTTAGAATGACTTTTAACAAGGCTAGAGCTCATTAGCAATGAGTCTGACACTCAGTTGAGTTGAATGACTAGATTTACTAGACAAAATTTTTGGGTTGTCACAAGTAACCCCCCATAATAGCCAAGTTTGATTGTTATTGCTTCATTGCCTCTTAGATACACATAAAGTTAGCAACTTTACGTGTTCAGATAGTCCCAGAAAACTAGATCTATGAATTGGATGCACTGAAGCTGAGTAGAATCGACTGAGTAGAAACTGCATGCAAAGGACTCGGCAAGTCGTTCTTCTGACTCGGCGAGTCCAAGGAAATCTCCTTACCCGTAAGAACAGACTCGATGAGTTGTTCATATAACTCGGTGAGTCACAGACTGGATGTGTTCTTATGGTGAAGGTGAACTCGATGAGTTGATCATACAACTCGTCGGGTCAGATGAAGGTTGTAACGATATCAATTAGGAAGGGGAACTCGTCGAGTTGTAGCTAAACTTGGCGAGTAGAGTCTGGTAAGGAAATAGAAGGAAAGATAAGGACTTGACGAGTCAGGTCAACGGGTTGTTGACTTTGTATAGGGGGTAAAATAGTCATTTTACCCTAAGATTAGTTATCAATATTTGATTTAAGTGTATTTTGAGAATTGTAGCCGGGGAGTTACCGGAGCAGCAATCAGACAGTTCCCGGTCATCTTTTCAGCAGACAGCCTTACAGGGTGAGTTTTCCTTTCAGTAGGAACGGGTCTACGACCATAATGCCGGCCCATTTAGTTAGCAGTAGTTCCGAACTACAGTCCGAAGCAGTAGTTCAGTATGCTTGATGTCTTTGTGATATAGGCACGTTATTTTTTCCGGACTATGGTCTGATGCAGTATGCAATATATATGTTTATGCTATATGCTTTGATTATGTTATGTTATGATCAGTCAGTTCCGGACTTCAGTCCGATGCAGTGGGCAAGGCCCTAGTTAGTTCCGTACTTCAGTCCGATGCAGTTTCGGACTTTGGTCTGATGTAGTGGACAAGGCCTTAGTTAGTTTCGGACTTCGGTCCGATTCAGTTCCAAACTTCGGTCCGATGCAGTGGGCAAGGCCATAGTCAGTTCCGGACTTCGGTCTGATGCAGTGGGCGAGGCCCAGTATGTGCTTATATGTTATAGTATGGTGTGTGGTAGTTTGGGGGAGCTCACTAAGCTTCGTGTTTACAGTTTTAGTTTTTGGTTTCAGGTACTTCAGCTAGCAAAGGGAAGGGCTCGGGATGATGGCATGGCATACACCACAGTTTAGCCTGGGAGTTAGACTCTGATATTTTGATATGATTTTGACACTAGTTTTGATTTGATAAATTTATTATGACATTTTGAGATACACGATTCGTGGTTTTTATCTTTTGATATTTGATATTATGGTTTAGTAAAGTTTTCAAACAAAAATTTTCGGGGTAGTATTTTTGGGCTGTTACACCAGTCCCAAAATCTCACTAAGAACTTATTTCATTAAGCCCTTCCATCCAAAACTCATATCTAAGCCCAAAATGTTGTCTTAAGTCATAAAGTTTTCAACTTTATAACTTTGCATGTCTATAAATTGTCCAATACCAAAAACCCTAACTTCTTAACCCATTAAGACTTCCTAGCTCATGCATGAAAGGATATTAATACCTAAGAACCCATTTTTATGACTCAAGCTACCCTAAAACCTCTGAAAGGACAACTCGTGAAGTCTAGAGTAGACCATACTCAAGAACACCAAGCAAAAAGGACCAAACTGCATGAAACTTAACCGTAACAAGAACTAAGAGCAATATCCATCAAGTTTAGAGCTTTTTACCTTAAAATGACGCCAAATGGTGGTGAGATTCTGGATCTAAGGTGCCTCATCCAAGGTGGTCCTCTCTTCTTTTCCTTCCTTCTAAATCACCAAAAGTACCCACAAAAGTTTAAAAACACTCTCAAGGAGGATTAGGGTTCTAGATGGACGAAATGACAAGTGGAGGCTGGAGAGTGAGTGAGAAATGAGGGGTTAATGATGTTTATATATGGACCAAACCCTACAAATTAGGGTTTGGGAATCCTAAACGTACACCCTATGTACGTGGTGTACGCCTAACGTATTAAGGTCCACCCTAGTATGCCTAACGTACACAATGTACCCCCAGTGTACTAAGTCCAGCCAAAATTACCAAAATGCCACTATAGGCCAAAATGCAATCAATTCTCATACGAAGAGGGTTAAAAGGTAAATACTTGAAAATCAAGATGTTACAATTCTCCCTTACTTAAAACATAATTTGTCCTTGAAGTTCGTTGTTGCAATTGCTCGGAGTAATGTTCCCCATGTGTCCACCTTAGGCTACTCAGACGATCCTCCCAAGAACACGATCTGAACTAAAAGTCAGCTCATTCAGGCGACTGCCTTCCCACACTATCCTTAGCCCAATCATAACGAATTCTTAACCCGCTAACTTTCACCACTGAAGAAAACCATCATAATTCCCCTAAAATTTGGAAGTCCAATACCTCAACTGACTATCGAGAGAGCACAACTATTCTGGGACGCAATTACTATGACCTTTCCTTACAATATGAACAATACAGGCCCATTCCGACCCTAAATTGCCTTGTTGATAGCACTGGGAAACAGGACTCCCGACCATTCACTGCTGTTGAACCCTTTATCTAAAAACAAGGCGACACCCAACACGATCCTTAGCTAGATAGTCGTTGTAGGCAAACACACATAATGAAGTACTCAAAACATATCTATCACAAATTTCAACAAATTCCAAATCCATAAGATGTACCCAAACCTTAAATATACCCTTGACTCTGTAACACGCCATTATCAACCATTACTCCTACGAGCGAAGATGATTAATCCAAGAGTTTTCACATTACATCTGCCCTTATTAGTTGGGGTGTACCATCACCAGGAAAATCACTTGATACATTCACAATGAACTTCATAACTCAAGACTCCATAACCGATACCCAACTTTGGTAACCAAATCCATAATAACAGCTCGCAAACTAACGAGATCTATAATGTAAGCACTCCACAATAGAGTTTCTGATGCACGACTGATACTCCTAACAACCCTTAACTACTCTCTTTATCCAAGCTAGCTGGTTCGTGAGTCTCCTGACTTCCAACAATGCATCAACACTAAAAGTACCACATGTAGAAGAGATAAATAATCATGATCACTAGGCCCACAACCTATGTCTAGAATGCTCCCGGTATTACACCGATCTTGTCGACATTCCATCACTTGCCTAAAAACTCACAACCAGCACAACGAGGCCTAAAGATACTTAACCTCAATCCACCGTCTTGAAAGAACCTAATTAACGTCCCTCTCAACAGTAACTGAGCGTAACAATGTCATGATCTTTCACTACGTAAAATTCCTTTCACAGTACCAGCTGCTACCAATGCAAAATCCGATGAAACATGGTTGCACACAACCTAAGAATGATAGACGGCCGCACTCTTGATCCAATTCAAAGAATATAACCCAACCAAGAACTTTGCATATAATTTGAACCAAGTGCTCCATTGTCATCTTGCTCCGCCTACATACACCCCTCACGACAATATCTAATGAATTTGCCACAAAACACACCCTTAGGGAACCCATAACCTTACCTAAAAGGGGCAAAGTACCAGAGTCCTAACGAAATGATGAACTTCAAACATTAACAAAAGACATCCTCGCGAACGATTGAAATAAGACATCATACCTTGATTGAGACTGAACAAACCCCATCAATACGTAACTATCTCGATAAAACTTTTAAGGTTATCCAGAAATGTTGCTAAGACTCTAGTCAGATCCTTCCAAATACCAACCCTGCCAGCATGGCATGCCAAAAAAATTAGATTCCACGCAGATCTAATGTCCCGTCTGAAAAAAGCTGAGCAACACTGCCCCAAATTCTAGATTCCCAATTTCCAAGGACATCTTCCAAACTCGAGCCGATCTTGACGATAAGTTGATGAATCCGCTTAACTTCAACTAATATAGCTCAAAACTTCCGAAGAATCTTCGCTTGATGATTTATGAAATGGCCAATGATCAAGAATGCATTGACACCTAACTAAAGAACCAAAACCCACGCAGAGCTAAGCATACCCATCTCTGAAACTGATTTACTGATCGACAACTACCCAATCCAAACTGCAAATAGTATTCCATACAACGAGGTGGTAAGTCCCTCAAAAATTGATACTCAACCTGAGCAATCCTAGCGCCTCTTCATCTATTCATTGGCATCCCAAAAGGAATCAATGGCTACAATGTGCTCCTTGACCAACTACTTCCAACTACGAGACAACTTGTTTATTTCCTAAACCCATACTACTGATAGCCACTTGCTCTACACACCTGACTTAACCAAATCTTAAACCAAAATTATGTATATCCATACTGTAAATCCCTACAAACTATTCTTTCGACACCACAAACTTGAAAAGATAGATAAGCCTCCATGCAAAATACCTAATCATCCCCCACTTAGGGTTCGAACTACCACCCACCGGTGTTGAAATCAAACCATATTTCAAATCGGCCTAACCAACTAGTACAAACCATCATTGACTCTTGGAATGTATAACACCCGTAGGATGACCTTCTAGACAAGGACCAAGCAGACCCTAAGAGGTTCTGAATATCAGATGAAGACCTTAGTGATTTCCAATCATAACCACCTTTAAAATTATTGATTTCATGCAATTCCATAAGTGAAAAACTAACTTACTATCCAAAACATACACTCCTTGCTTGCAATCCTAATCGTTAATCCATTGCAAAATCGTCTATATATTCCAAAAGGCATCATTCTCATAGTCAGGATACAAAAGAGGCAACAACAGTTGTAGCTCCTGATTCGCCCGAAACCATCAGCTAAGGAAGCAGACCCCTGGTCGCATCATGAGGCATCCATACCACAAAAATCCTACTATGCATTCCCACACTATCATATAGTTGACAAATACCGTAGCCAACTAGCCCCATGTTGGTTTTACATCCCAACTTTGAAGATCACATGTCTACTCTGTCTTTCCTTCGAACACAGCAAGCTGGAAGGACATAACCCCATTGTGGATAGCGAAATTCCAATCTACATGTCAACCACTCAGCTTCCAACTACAACCCTTAAGTTGATTATAACAATTTTTTCCTTCTTAAGTCATGTGAATCAAATGCACGGCCTCGAGAAAGGCCCTCGAGACCTCAAAACCAACTAACTCACCTAGGTCTACACCATTCAAACCCAACTAACATGACCACTAAGGCCCCAAACAATCACCAAACCAATTCTCATGACTGAACAACCATAACCAAAAGACTAACCGATATGGAAACATTGCCACGAATCATGGCATCAAACCATGCTACTTTCCCTAGTAGCCATCTTAACTGTCTTCCCCCTCATGGTCTGCAAAGCTGCAATTCGCTTCTCGAACTTGGTAATTATCCTGCCAGTGCTCTGATCCATGATATCTAACAATTCTTCCTATAATATATACGAAACCTCAATGGTAATCATTTCTCGTATCTGATCAATAATCCACTCTGGATATCCTAGCCATCATCTCCAGATCCTGAACCAGATCCCCTCGTGATCTCCTTACCGAATCGAACAAAAAATGCATCAGAATGCCACAATACACATTGCTACAACCACATGACGGAACTAACCCTTGGGGTTTGTGACTTCCGTGTGACATGTCCTATGCTTTAAGTAGTATAGGCCCATATTACCTTCCACACCTACCCATATTTGTCTCAAGGATCATCACAACCATCCAAAACCAATACAACAACCAAGATAAACCTATCCTCACTCCCTAGAGAGTGGCTAATCATGCCTCATCTGGCCGGCTGCTCATACACCTACTTGTCCACAATGACACACCCAACAATTGCTCAAAAGCGCATCATGAGTAGTACATACTCCCTAGGGTATCCTAGGATCCACACTTCACCCTACCATCAACTGCCAAATGATCCCCATTGGTGTCAGTTAACTACTACATGAATACAATCACATGGAACATAACTTAAATAATATTATATTAAAATATTCAATCCTACAATGGTTTGACTCAGACAAGAGCTACATAATAGGACCAAATCCTTGACTCTAAAATTATTTAACCCATGAAGCATGTGACTTAACGTATTCAATCAATAGCTAATTCACACCTGAAAGAGTCCTACAATCAAGAAGAAAGAAAACTCTATAGGAAATAAGGCATCATATATCAGGCAATTCTATCATGCAATTCCTGAAGATCCCCATCCTACAACTAGCATGATGTTCTAAAATAACATATCATCAAATAAAAGTGTGGTAACTTGGGGTATACTTTCTTGCTCCGGTTAATCGTACACATCGCATCCTTCATTGTGTACTCTTGAAAACAAATTTTTTTAAATCATTTTAAAAACTTTTGCAGTTCCCTAGTTTGAGTCTGGATTCACACGAATGCTCATCCAATTTTCTCAAACCAAGGCTCTGATACCAACTTGTAACATCCCCAAAATCAAGGAATTTTAAAATTTTAATAATCAACCATTTAACATCATTGTTTACAAAGAGTCTTTGTTTCCAAAAACTTTATTTCGAAATCAGAGTTTCCCAAGATCCAATGCCATAAAAACAGGAAGTTGTGTACGATCATGCCTTTGTCTTCCCACGATCCTCGGAAGTACCTAAAACCATAAACTAAACCTGTAAGCCAGAGCTTAGCGAGTTTCCCAAAAATACCAAACACACAACATATAATCAAACTGATAACAGGTCTACAATATCTTGGTTGGATTATCCTTGGCCCACAACCTTTCAGTTGGAATTCCCTGATCCACAACTTTTCGGTTGGCTTGCCTAATACATAATGAGTCCACAACCTCCTGGTTGGATTACCCTCGGCCAACAACCTTTCGGTTGGAATGCCCCGACCCACAACCTTTCGGTTAGCTTGCCCACTACATAACAGGTCCACAACCTCCTACTTAGATTACCCCCGATCCATAACCTTTTGGTTGGAATGCCCCAGCCAATAACCATTCGGTTGGAATTCCCCGGTCTGTTGACTTACAACAGAAAGTAGTATAGTCTCAACTCCACCCTACCATGTCGACATATACATAACAAATATCATATATCCAACTAAAGATAATCATATAACCAGTTAACAGACTAACAAAAAAAATCTACAAATCACGACCATATAGCAACATCCTATATACCATGATACATAACTAAAGGAGCCGTCATTGGTGCCTTCGACCCGTAAGAACAGTGAGGAAGCTCACCTCACAGTTTGACGAATAACCGAACAATACAATGCTTTAAATACCGGCTCTACATGTCACATATTCAATAGATAGAGACCAAGGTTTAACTATATCTCAAAATACCCAAAATATCCCATAAGTCAAACTTGGTCAACCCTGGTCAAAGTCAAAGTCAACAGTCAATGCGTAAAAGTGAATAACCTTTCCCAGCAGAATAAGCCCAACATACTTTGATGTTGACCAAAAGCGGGGCACTGATGGCATAGGTGCAACGTATCTCTAGGTACGCCCATCATATGCATCACATTCCCAAAATCTCATTAATAACTTATTCCATTAATCCCTGATGAGATAAAAATCTCTTAGATCGATTAGATCTTTGAAACAGGTATATAAAGAATGTAAAGCAATGTAAAGCAATACTCAAGAATGGATTTGAATGTGTCGAATGATTAGAACTTTCAATCCTCAGCAGAGCTCGATGAAGAACTTCCGCTGTAGAGGATTCTAGGGTTACAAAAAGATATCTTCTATAATTACACCGTAAAAACCCTGATCTATCAGTTACATAAAAGATGCATGCAAACATCTATAAATACACAAACCCTAGAACATAAGATACGGATGGACAGGCCCATACCGCATAAAAGATGGGCTAGGAAGCGAGCCCAAGACGCAACACCAAGAACCCAACAATCTCCCCCTTTGCATCAATTGAGGCGAGACTTCACTCCAGCTTACTTGCCCCCGCAGCACTGGCTTTCTTGACTGTCTTGAATAGGCAGGGGATGATAGCAAGAAGTGTTTGATGGAAGTGAATGTACCAGTTTATCATATCATTGAAGTATTTTTTTTCACTATCCGTGTTCTGCTTGCAACGATTGATTATACCCAAAACATGCTCCAGACAAGTAGTGGTGTAGAGATGTTTGTCAGCCAAAGCAAACAGGCATTTCCGGCCTTCTGCTCTAGTGAACATGAATGAGTTCTGTTTCGGGTCAATCTTTCCCATCTTCATTTGGTTTATATCGCTAGCAGAACCGACTGGAGTGATGATAGGCTTCTTCCTCAGGATATTAGCAACCTCTTGATCAATCTTAGCCACCTCCAAAATATAGCAAACTAACATTCTCTTGAAATGGTCTATAATCGGACCATATTCAGCTTCATGGACAAGAAGAATGTTGTGCAGAACGATCCAATCGTGAGGGTTGAGGTTGGGAAGATCAGCCAGAGAGATGGAATGCTCAAATTTTTCAGATCCCCTCAAGACTTTGAATCTGACATTTACAAAGTTACCTTCACGAACAGGCTTGAGTACCCGAACGTTGGTTATCTTCTGTGCGCTCCAAGTTTGGTACTGAGGTTGAGCAGTCCTCAGGTAATAGTCTATAAGCTCCCTATCCACCTTCGGGTGAGGGTGGGGAACTTCAGCTATATGAGCGAACGCATGGAAGATGAAGGCCTTTCGGGTCAGGGGCATGTCGAACTGGGAATCGACTGAGTTGACACGGTCTAGTGAGACGACCGGTTCTAGCCACAGAGTGCAAGGGGACTCAATGGCTTCTTTGATGAGCACTTCGAGGGTCCAAGGAGGAAACAGAGTTTTCCTGCTTTCAAGGAGATCATGAGCCTCCTTCATCTTCCTCTCCTTGGCCTCGGCTTCCCTGACTATTCGAGCATTTTCATCCAGCTCTCTCTCTCTGGTCTGCTTCCTGACCAAGCTGAAAATCGGCTCTTGATCATCACTTTCATCACTATCGTCGGCAATTTGTTTGGATTTGGCTTGAGCACTCAAACCTGATGAAGGACCAGATGTTGGTTTGGGTGCTTTCGGAGGGATAAGTGATGAAAATGGAATAGATTGAGGTATGGAACTTGGAGGGGGTTTCTGTTGAGCTGTGGACTTCTTCTTTTCTCCCCTTGTTTCGGATGGTCCTCCTGCTCAGGATTGCCTTCAATATGGCTAAGAAGGGCAAGAGAAGGAGCGAGCTTCTCTGCAAGACTTCGCCTCACCGAATAGTTGAGAATCGGATCATGGGCTTCAATGATATTAGACAAAGCTCCGTGGACATCTGAAACACAACTCTTGACCACAGCTTTCTCGGACCGAAGAGAATCGATCTCCTTCTCGGCCTGGGAGAGCTGATGAGTTGCCAAGGTAAGCTCGGAAGACTTTCGGGCAAGCTCTTCCTTTGTGGTAGATTCGGCAGCAAGAGTGGCTTGGAATGAGAGAAGACGATCCTCAACCGAAGACTGAAATGATTGGTTGTCTTCTTTGAATTTTTGGTGGAAGCTGGCAAATTGATCTTTTTCTGTTTCGAAGGAATGGACCAGCTTCTCCACAACGGTGCGGATCTTCTTAGTGTTTATCTCTGATGCTGCCTGTGAAGACTCCAGCCAGATCTGGGCGTCTTGAAATAGTTTTTCAACTTTTTCGGTCGCAACAGCACTAGCCTGCGTGGATTTATCAATGGCAGCAACAGCTGTGCTGATAGAGGCTTCATGTGCTTTGGTAAGTGACTCCACCATACTTTGAATAGCAGCCTCTGAAAAGTGAGATTTTGAGGAGGAGGAAGAAGCCACAAGATTGTCAATCTTCTCGTGGAGCTCCTTGATGTGCTTTTTGGTGACCGGAGCATCATCATCATCATCATTCTGAAGTTGATATGGGCTGTAGTAGATGGAGTTAAAAACGGTATCATCCCCTCCCAGAAAGGTTTCGGTTTTAGTAGAGGGAGTGGGAGATAAGGGTGCAGTGGGTGGTTCGGTAGTGATAGTAGGTTCGGGTGCAGATGTAGGTTCGGGTTGTGAAGTAGAAACCCCCGTATCAGATACGTTGGTTAGAACCTCACGGGTGGTAGTGGTGGTGGCTTTTGTAAAAAGTGGTGGGGGAAGGGTGGTTGTTGTGGTTTGAAGAGAAGTAGTTATGGGGGGAATGGAAATAGGGTCAGATATGGAGGGAATGGAAATGGAGGAGGTTATGATGGGAATGGAAGAGGTGGGTATAGGAGAAGGGGAAGGAGGTTTTGATGAAATATGTGCTTCATGATCAGGGGAGTGAGGCGGGGTTTCGCCTCTAGCTGACTCATCTGAGTCAGAGTGGTTCTCTTCCGAGTCGCTGGAGGAAGAAGAGAGAATAAGTTTTCTCTTGGGTTGGACTCTCTTCTTCTTCACTGGTGGGGAAAGATCTGGTTGTGAGGGTTTTCGCTTCTTAGGAGAAGGACCCTTTGCCCCCTTTGCTGCTTTCTTTATCTTCCCTTGCTCGGGTTTCTTTCCTCTAGCAGCAGGTTTATCTGCAACATTAATGGACTGAACCATTTCAGCAGAAAGTTCCCTTGGGCCCGAAGGATGAAAGTCCTTGTAGGCTTTCATGATGATGCTCTCCTTTGACACCCCGGCGGACATAGAGTCCGGAATGGATCCGACGAAAGAAAATTTTGTCGGATCGGTGACAATAATTTTGGTGGTGTGGAAGACGCTGATGTTGGAGAGAAGGGAACCTGCAACAGTAGGAACATGAAGTTTATCCATGGCCCACTTGGTGATGAGCGTCCAGAACCTGGCGTAGGATACCTCAGTGTGGCGAGAGGAGGAGGCTAGGCTCTGAATGAGTTGCTGCCATAGAACCGAGCCATAGTCGAGGTTAAGGCCGTGATATAGACCATAGAGAATGGTCATAAACAGTTTGATGGCCCCATCAGAACCAGAACTACGCTCAAAGAGCCCTTTGAAGAGAATGGTGAAGAAACCATTCCATGGAGGAGGGAGACACGATTTCTTGAATCTTGTGACCGTTGTGAGAATCTCCGTGTAACCCATATTGTAGAACATCGAAAATAATTGCCCGACGGTAATGGTGTCGGGATTAACCCTAGATTCATCTGCTTCAAAGCCTAGGAGCCAACAGAATCGCTGCTTAGAGATGGAGGTCTTGTGTGAAAGAAGATCAAAGTAGATGCGATCCACTGATTTGTCATAATGGGCTGTGGAGAAGACCTGGGAAAGGCATTCCATTGGTACAAGCTCAACTTTGGAAAGAGCGAGCACCAACAGAGAGTATTTGAGGCACTCCACCATGGGATACATGTAATTCTCGTAAGCCTTAGGGTTGAGATCAATCACCAGACTTTGTTGAGCACGGATTGGAAGCATATTTGTGCGGGAGGAGGTTTCCTGTACTGATGAAGAATCCGCCATGGTTGAAGGTAGAAGATGATGGATAGTAGATGAGAAATCGTCCGATTTTGCTCGTTTGAGTTTTGAATGTGGTAAATTGGGAATGAAGCAGATGTGTTCCTTTTATACTGTGGGTAGAGGAGAGAGAGAGAGAGATCATCCCCAAATCTTCTTGATACAATAAAACGGTTTCGGATTTGACTGAAGCGCGATGGTTGGCACCCCCGATGATTACGCATGAGAGAGAAGAAATGTTCCGTTTTGCACGCGTGCCCATCACCTCACTATTGAGTCCGTTACTCTATCGGCTGAGTCAGCATCTTATCTGTTTAATAGTTGTCATCCAAACTTAAGATTATAAGGTAACCGAACAAGAAGTTTGGAAAATCAAAGATTTTCGTGCATAGAGTGTGAAAGATAAGGAAATAAAGCGAGATATATAGGGAAAGAGTGATGTCAAAATAGACACAAAACAGTTGATCCTGGGCACGAATCACTTTCTTCAAGGTCAAGAGAGACCTTAAAGTATTTGTATGGATTCCCGTTGAATTACGATCAATCACTTTCTAAGAAGTGTTGAAAGGCATCTTTTTTTTTTTGAATTGAATAAAAGGGTGGCTTTCTCTTCAATTTAGAAACCCAGACCTTGACATAAGACCGAGACTAAATGAAGTACTTGTGAGACCGATGTGGTCTGTTGAACAAGTAGGCTGGATAACAGATATAGTGACTTGGAAAAATATATGATGGTGAAATCTCAAAAAAAAATTTAAACTGGATTCTAAGGGAAGAAATGTTATGGTAAATAACAAATTCATAAGAATCTCACAAACAAAGAGAGATTTCATGTTGACCTTCAATTCATGATAGGTATTGAATTTTGGGTTTCACTAAGCACGTAGTGACACGTGGCTTAGATCATAAACACAGATATTTTGTAACCATAAACCTCAGTGGTTAATTCTGAGAGTCTCAAGGGTTACGATATGGGACCGAAATATGATGGAGAAGAGTAAGGTGGTGAAGAAAAGCGATAGTACCTCTGCTGAAAATAGTGACCAAGCAGTAAACTCTCAACTCATATGAGAAAAGAGTAAGGTAGCTCAGGATTAGAATAAATGGAGCAGCCTTATTGGGAAGACAAGTGATATGTGCATATTTAGTGTGTATTAAGTGTAGTTTATTATTCATATATTAGCTAAATTGTTGCATATTATGGACAAAAGGTACTTAAAAGTGTTAAATTATGTTTTTCAGTCCAAAGGTGAAGCTCGGAAGCGAAAGGAAGCAAGAGAAGCGGTTAGGAGCTCAAGAGTGGAAAGAAGAAAGAAAACACCCATAAAAGGCTTCTACTCGTCGAGTTGCCCCTTGACTCGACGAGTCCGGTCGCGGATTCAGAAAGATAAGCATTCGGAAGTCAAGATAGTTATCGGATTACGACTATTGTGAGAGGGACTCGACGAGTCACCATATGACTCGACGAGTCGGAACGCATATATAAAGATAACTCTACAATGCGAGAAGGGAGAATTCTGGGAAGTTTCAGAAGTGCTTAGCTGCGAATAAGAAGCCAGAAGAACCCTAGAAGTCGACCAAAGAGGCTAGAATCCAATTCCGGGAGTAATTAAGGCGTAATTTCACCATTCTACTTAATTCTTTTGTTTTGTCAACATGATTAAGCAACTTGAACTTATTTGTTTGCTGTTATTTACCTTAGTTATGAACTAATTTCTTTAGACTTCTGTTTGGGGATACAAAGTTGACAATATGGTTTGATTGATTGGTAGGATTAATTCCAAGTTGGTAATTAATTGTTATTTTAGCTTGCTAAAGAACCTTGTGTATGAATGATAATTAATTTTCTGTTAATAGGAAGATAATTGATTAGCATGAACATCTATTGATTATCAACCTCATATGATATGTGACCACTATATCATATGTCTAGGATTAATGAATATGAAACTAGGATTAATAAGGAAATTGAGTAAACTCATGTGCAAGCTTGTAAGATGACCATCGAACAAGAGGTTAATTAAGAATAACGAATTAATTAGCTATTGCAAGTCTAACTTAACCCGAATAATTAATCTAGTAAATATAATTAAATTAAGCAATTGGCCACTGTTTGAATTAGTTTATTTGCTAAGGATTAGGGTAGTGAACACAAACTTAATCACTTGAATCGGTAACCAACGAGAGAATTAATCCATTGCACTATTACCTTAAAATCAACCATAAAGTTAACCGAGTTGAACTAAACAGAAGTTTCTTTCCCATTATTGAATCTAGTTAATTTGTTCTTTTCTAGTCTTGCATTAGTTTTAGTTAGTAAGTTTCTAGTCTTGTAAAACTAGAGAAAAAACCCTTATTTGCTAAAGTAACTTAGATAGAATTAGTTTTTAATTTAATTTGCCGTTCGCTGTGTTCGATACCCTGCTTATTTAGCTATACCACAATTGATAGGTTCACTGCCTTTTGTGTGTTATTTGATAATTAAAGTAGGATTAAAACTAAGTGAGTTTTACACACATCAAGTTTTTGGCGCCGTTGCCGGGGAACGGTTCTAAAATTAGCATTAAAGTTCTAATTCAATCGATCATTTGTGTAAGATTCATCTTACACAAAGTTAATTTCTGTTTAATTTTTGTTTAAGTTTTTTTTTAGTTAAAAAAAAAAAAAAATCGCTGATTTTAACTTGAACTCGCCGAGTGCATTCGCCCAAACTCGGCGAGTCTGACGCTAAATCAGGTTTAATTTTTGTTCTTTTTTACGCGCTTTGTTTTGTTTTAGTTTGCAGTTGGTTCATGACCCGAGGATCTGCTACACCTCTAGTTCCCCCTCTTGAAGATCCGGAAACCGCATTAAGAAGAAACAAGGGCAAAACCGTTGGAGAAACCGCTTCTTCAAGGAACTCACCACTCAAAAACCTCAAATCTGTTTTTAGCAAGAAAAGGAGCAACAAAGAAGGAGCATCCAGTGCGTCGTTGACAACCGAAGATCCGACCCCAAAAGACACCGATTACGATACCGAAGAAGAAAGCGAGCACACATCCGAGTTTGAAGACGACTTAGCCACCGCTATGGCTAATATTGACGAAATCCCCATGGGGGAGTGGAAGAAAAGGATGCGTGATGACACCGGCCCGGGACTTGTGCAACCCGCAATCCCCGCTACCGCTACGTTTGAACTAAAGGGCCATATTCTCGCTCAACTCAAGGAGATACCCTTTCACGGGAGAGATCATGAAGACGCCTATAAACACTTAGATGAAGTGAATGATGTGGCGGATTACTTCAATGTACCTAATGTGCCCCGCGAGATCCAGCTACTACGCATGCTTCCTGTCACATTTAAAGGAGCTGCAAAGGATTGGTTGAAGTCACTCCCTCCCGGATCAGTTACCACATGGGCCAAAATGAAAGAAGAGTTCATAGATCACTTCTGCCCACCTTCCAAGATAGCCAAGCTAAAGAAAGCCATTGCCAACTTCGAGCAACAACCCGGTGAATCCCTTTATGAAGCTTGGGAAAGATACAAGAGCCTACTTCGAAATTGCCCCCACCACGATCTCAATAGCCAACAAGAGGTCTCTATCTTTTATGATGGAGTGAATGTCACCACGAGGCAACTACTCGATTCACAAGGCCCACTCACCCGAAAGCCACCTCCGGAAATAAAGGAGTTAATTGAAGAATTCTCCAGGCACTCAAGAGAATACCACAACCCGAGGAATGAAGTGAGTCGAGGAGTAGTAAATTCGGTAAACGATGGTATGGCGGCGGTGATAGCTAAACTCGATAGCCTAGACCGAAGAATGACAAAAATGGATCAAACGATCCATGCTATTAGAGTTGGATGTGAAAATTGTGGCGGTCCCCATCTTACCAAGGAATGTGATCGAGACGAGAATGGAAATAAAAAGGCTCAAGTATTTTACTCCAGCGGCGATAGATACGATGAAGACTGGAGGAAACCGAAGAAGGAATGGCTCCCATACGAAGAGTACAGAAAGGATAAGGAAGAGAAATATAAACAGAGGGAGAGGGGATATTATCAAAAGGAAGAACCGGTGACGGACAAGAAGACGAATTTAGAAGAAATACTTACAAAATTCATAACCACGTCCGAGAAAAGACATAATGATCATGATGTGGCAATGCAAGAAACCAGAAACATGTTGAGGAATCAGCAAGCGTCTATTCTCAACATTGAGAAACAGCTGGGCCAACTTGCACATCAAGTAAACGAAAGAAGACCGAGCCAACTTCCGAGCGACACCCAACCCAATCCAAGAAATGAGAACGTGAGCGTAATAACCTCCAGCAGTGAAGAAGAATTGGCAGAAACACTAAGAGTTTCCAAGGAGAAGGCAGAAAATGAAGAAAAATCAGAACAAGAAAAACTCGATCCGACTCGCCGAGTCACCAAAATGGACCCGACGAGTCAAGTCGGGAATGAAGAAAATGCCAGTTTTCTGAAGCCATACAATCCTCCTTTGCCATACCCATCCAGAGCCATGCCTTCAGAAAAAGTTCAAGCCTATAGAACCTTCATGGAGCATGTTAAAGCTTTACAAGTCAATATGCCATTTGTGGACACAATGCTCCAAACTCCTAAATACTTTAACTTGCTTAAAGGCCTGTTTGCTGCTAGGAAAGATCTTGCTGAAGTCGCGGAGATATTGATGAGTGAGCTGCCTGAGAAGAAGGGTGATCCGGGTAACATAGTAATTCCGTGCCAATTTGGTAATGAAGTTTCTACACAAGCATTGGCTGATTCAGGGGCAAGCATTAATTTGATGCCCTATTCATTCTTTAAGAAGCTGAATTTACCAGCACCAAAGCCGGTAAATATGAGAATCCATTTGGCAAATAAAACAATAATTCATCCACAAGGCATATGTGAAAATCTCCTTATCAAGGTGGACAAGTTTATCTTCCCAGTAGACTTCGTGGTGGTGGAAATGAAAGAAGACCCCGAAATACCAATTGTTTTGGGAAGAACATTCTTAAACACCGCCCTAATTAACATATGTGAGTCTACTTTGACATTAAGAGTAGGTGATGAGTCGGTGATGTTTAAAGCTAATCCAGAGGTCAAGCAAGAAGAAGTAAAAGGAATGGAGGTCCAACATGTCGATGTGTCATGCCTTGATACGATGCCATGTGGAGAAGAGTCGAGCACAAAAGAGGATGAGGACATAAATGGAAGCAGAGCGGAAGCTGATCACCAATTCACTACTAAATCTAGAGCACGGACCGCTATGAAATATGAAGTTATCAAATTTAAAGATAAGGAGGTTCAAAAGTTGGTGAAAAAGCATGGGTTGAAAAAGAAGAAGAGGAAAAGAGAGGCCCAACCAGCTGAGGATGATACAGAGAAAAAGAGAAGAGACGAATTAAAAAGGGCTTACAAGAAGAAGATTCACGCCTACAAGACTAAGTATAAACCACAAAAAGTGAGGCGTACACTCCCGATGCTTGAAGATGACAAAACGTAAATGGGAAGGAGTCTAGCTAATGACTCCTCAAAAAGAAGCGCTTGGTGGGAGGCAACCCGTCGTTAGAGTTTGCTTTCTTTTACTCTTTATTTTTTTATTTTTGTTTTGTGTTTCAATTTTAATCTTCCAAATCATCGGACTTGTCTGCTTAAGGGAGCGCCTAGCTTAAGAGTGGGGTGAAAAGATTTTGAATAAATAACAAAATTTTAAAAATTAGTAATGTTTTACAAGAGACTCGCCGAGTCTGACCCTGACTCGATGAGTATATACTGATTTCAGAAAAAAAACATGGACTGCGCGATTGGACTCGCTGAGTCTGCCCCTGACTCGACGAGTCGATTTTTATTTACAGAAAAAAATAATCATTTCGAAATTACTTTTACATCAAATAGGGTTTTAATCCTAAAAATTCAGTTTCCACACCACACTCGCCGGGTGCCTTTCTCTACAACTCTCTCTCAAGCATTCAAGAGTTCCTTCAACTTTTCTTCCAAATTCTCAAGGTTTAAACTAAAAAGGTAACAACTTTATTCTTGATTTCTAGATAGAATGTGATTATAAGGTCATCTATACTTGCAATTTCATGAAAAAAACCCGTTTTTGAAAAGTAATTAAATTCTAGGTTTTCGATTTTTTCATGAATATTGTTGTTTTGAACGTTTATTGTGGCCTTATTACTTAGTAGGAAGTCCCTGAACAAAACCCTTGCAAGAATTTAAAGGTTACATGGTTCAATTTTGTGAGACCCGTCGACCGACTCGTACAGGTCGCGTGACTCGCCGAGTCGTGCATGGACTCGACGAGTCCAGTCGATTTCCAGAAACAGTTCGTCTTATATTCTATGTTTTCTGGGTCTGGTTTATATGTTTTTCAGGAATCATGTTTAGAAGAAGACAATCTTCAAGTGGTAGCCAAGGGGAATTTCCATGGTTGAATTTCCCGCAAATCGAATCCGCTTCAGCAATGCGGAAGTGGAAGAAGAAGCTTTCCGATATCAAAAAGAAGGAGGTCTATGTACCGAACAGAATTGATTGGGAGTGGTTGCAAAATGTGCGATATGAAGAAGAATTAGCTCCGTACCTTCTAAAGGAGTTCCAACATGACGGCGAGTCGATGATATGTGATGGTTGGAGCCGGGTCTTCCGCATACAAGAGCCGGTATATTTGGAGCTTTGCTTGGAGTTTTTCTCCACGGTATCTTTTACCGGTGGAGTGGATTTATATCATCCGGCGAGCTTCACTTTTTGTCTTGGGGGCGAGTATCGTCAATGCTCGGTGGTGGATCTTGTTTGCCGACTAGGGATTTATGATCAACCTTTGGTTTCAACAAACCTCTTTCGGGCCTTTTTGGCAACCACTCACATGGTGTTCCCCGATGGAGTTACTAGCACGGGTTGGTGGAATACTATAGGGAATAAAGTTTATATCCCGAAGTCAGCACAAGAAGGGAGCATCCGATCCCCGACTCACCGCCTCATTCACCGCCTTATTTCCTCCACAATCAACCAAAGGAAGGACGATGACAAGGTTTCCAACCTTGATGTTTTCTACCTATGGAGCATTATCACGCCCGGCGTCTTTTGCAACATCCCGTGGTGCATTGCTTCATACCTCTCAGTGGGTGCGGTCAAAGATCGCAAAACATCGCGTATCAATGGAGGCATGTTTGTCACTCGATTGGCTAATTCATTCGGGTTGATGAACCGTGGTGCCTGGAACCTCCTGACATTGATCCCGACACCCCCATTTAATCCCATTCTTTTCCGCAGAGCACGAATCATTGAAGACTATGGTGGTGGCCATTATGCCATCCCAAATGATGACCCAGTTGTAGGTCCCGAAGCACCGGGAAGGAGGGTGAGATCGCGAAGGGAACGGGATGTGGAGGATGAGCCGCTAGTGATTCCGGTAGAGACTGAAGACGTACCAATGGATTGGTACAATATAGAGATGAGGCGGATGCAAGACCAAATGGCGAGGGGGCTAAATTTTAGCAACCAATCCCACATACGACTTTTTGACCACTTCAATATTCCACATATTGATGGTGGGAATTACCCATACATTCCATCTTGGGATGAGAGGATTGGTGCACGACAAAGCGGAGCTGGGGGAAGTGGAGCCAACGATGATGAGGAGGAAGATGAGGATTGATTTTTGTGTTTTTGTGTTCAAACAATTTCAATTTTTATTTTGTTTTGTTTTTGGTGTGTATGCTTTGAGATATTATTATGCTTAATAGTTGTTTGCTTTAGTTATTTTCAGGATTGCATTTTGATTGCTTGCTTAGGATGGTATAGAGATGTAGAGCATGGATGTTTTTGCGTGTGAGAGCGAGTCAAGGAAGCGAGTTTTTAACGTCAAAGTGTCAAGTCCAGTCTTAGGGGTATGAGCGATTGAGTCCGCATGTGAGGAAGGGTTAACGAAGTTGTGAGAGGCTAAAACAGTTGCCACATACCAAGATTTTTCATTCAGTGGCCAACTCGTCGAGTGCACTAAGCTGACTCGACGAGTCGCATTGTATTTCCAGAAAATTTTAGACGGCGCGCTGCTACTCGGCGAGTCCATCATCAGACTCGACGAGTCATTCATTTTTTGAGCCGAACGACTGCTGATTTGATGCTAATACTTATACCACTTGCATCCTTCTAATTCCATATCCATTCTTGAAGATCTTACGCCGATTTTCGCATGTTTAGAGCGACCCACACTAGACATGGATGAGATTTTCCCATGTATGAAGTTTATTGAAGATGGAGCTTAAATGAGAATGATCAACCTATCCACTGCTATCCCAGGGGAGTTTGTTCCAATTCCCTCTTTATTTTTCTGTTTTTATGCATAATATGCAATGAGGGCATTGCATCACATAAGTGTGGGGTAGGGGGCTGGTTACATAAGTCAATTTTAAAAATTTTGCATACCAAAAGGATTATTTAGGATTTAATTTAGAAAATTTTGGTAAAAAAATTAGGATTCCATGTTAGAATTGTGTTGATAATTGCATGACAACCCAAATGTTTAGTTGAGCCTATATACGTTCTAGTGCATTTGTGGCTTCCTTATTTCAGTGAAATCATGAGACAAAAACACGACCTTGCTCAGCCTGAGGGATGTAATATGTTTAGCAGCCTAAACCTGAAATGTATCCAGGAAGATTTTTATCATTAGCCAATAAAGGTTGAGATTGAGCGCCCCTGCTTAAGCATGTAGGGATTTGAGTGAAAAAGTGAGGTATACATGTAAAAAAAAAAAGAGAATTACAAGAAAAAGTTTGAAGAATTTTTGGAGCATCAAAGTTAAGTATGAAATATGAAGATCGAAAATTCCGAAGAAATTCAAAGAGTTGAAGATACCAAAAATCAAACAACAAAGGTGGTGAATTCAAAGATATTAAAGATCAAATTATCAAGCAAGTGAAGAATTCCAAAGAGCTCCGATGTGGTATCATAAATTATAATTGTCTAGATTATGTATGCTTGGGTTGCTCAATTAAAAATACCTTGAGGGTAAAGAGGTTTTCTGATGATGGATTCGGAGGGTTGCATAAAATGAGCATAGTTCGGGGTGAGTGGGCGAATGTTTATGAGGATTGTGAGTATTTGAAGTATGGGGGGTTTTCAGGAATTTTAGACACAAATGCGTGCATTGCAGTCTTAGCGTAATGGCTGGGTTGGATTGGAGTTATTATATGTGATTCTAATGTGTTAAAATTCAGTTTTGCTTGAGGGCAAGCAAAAGACAAGTGTGGGGTATTTTGATATGTGCATATTTAGTGTGTATTAAGTGTAGTTTATTATTCATATATTAGCTAAATTGTTGCATATTATGGACAAATGGTACTTAAAAGTGTTAAATTATGTTTTTCAGTCCAAAGGTGAAGCTCGGAAGCGAAAGGAAGCAAGAGAAGCGGTTAGGAGCTCAAGAGTGGAAAGAAGAAAGAAAACACCCATAAAAGGCTTCTACTCGTCGAGTTGCCCCTTGACTCGACGAGTCCGGTCGCGGATTCAGAAAGATAAGCATTCGGAAGTCAAGATAGTTATCGGATTACGACTATTGTGAGAGGGACTCGACGAGTCACCATATGACTCGACGAGTCGGAACGCATATATAAAGATAACTCTACAATGCGAGAAGGGAGAATTCTGGGAAGTTTCAGAAGTGCTTAGCTGCGAATAAGAAGCCAGAAGAACCCTAGAAGTCGACCAAAGAGGCTAGAATCCAATTCCGGGAGTAATTAAGGCGTAATTTCACCATTCTACTTAATTCTTTTGTTTTGTCAACATGATTAAGCAACTTGAACTTATTTGTTTGCTGTTATTTACCTTAGTTATGAACTAATTTCTTTAGACTTCTGTTTGGGGATACAAAGTTGACAATATGGTTTGATTGATTGGTAGGATTAATTCCAAGTTGGTAATTAATTGTTATTTTAGCTTGCTAAAGAACCTTGTGTATGAATGATAATTAATTTTCTGTTAATAGGAAGATAATTGATTAGCATGAACATCTATTGATTATCAACCTCATATGATATGTGACCACTATATCATATGTCTAGGATTAATGAATATGAAACTAGGATTAATAAGGAAATTGAGTAAACTCATGTGCAAGCTTGTAAGATGACCATCGAACAAGAGGTTAATTAAGAATAACGAATTAATTAGCTATTGCAAGTCTAACTTAACCCGAATAATTAATCTAGTAAATATAATTAAATTAAGCAATTGGCCACTGTTTGAATTAGTTTATTTGCTAAGGATTAGGGTAGTGAACACAAACTTAATCACTTGAATCGGTAACCAACGAGAGAATTAATCCATTGCACTATTACCTTAAAATCAACCATAAAGTTAACCGAGTTGAACTAAACAGAAGTTTCTTTCCCATTATTGAATCTAGTTAATTTGTTCTTTTCTAGTCTTGCATTAGTTTTAGTTAGTAAGTTTCTAGTCTTGTAAAACTAGAGAAAAAACCCTTATTTGCTAAAGTAACTTAGATAGAATTAGTTTTTAATTTAATTTGCCGTTCGCTGTGTTCGATACCCTGCTTATTTAGCTATACCACAATTGATAGGTTCACTGCCTTTTGTGTGTTATTTGATAATTAAAGTAGGATTAAAACTAAGTGAGTTTTACACACATCAACAAGGTTTGTATATACCTAGTCATTAAGGCTTTTATTCAAAATCAGTTGAGGCTTTGGACAACATGCAGCAGCATGCTTCTAGGGACGCTTAACTAGGTAAAATAAAGTATGAGAATCAAACCTATCCCAAGTAATTTTTAAACAAGAATGAGACAAAAATATTTTTGGAGATTTTAAGATTGTGAAAAGAGAAAAACCAAACAAAATACAAAATAAAATAAAAAAATTAAACCGAACCCGAAATGGACCGAACGCTCGGTTCATTTCGGTTCCTAAAAAAAAATATTTTTGGATTTTTGGAAAACAGCTTTACAAAAGGGAAAAACTAATACAGAATAAGAAAGAATAATAAATAATAAAATAAAAAAAATTTGAACCGAACCCGAAATGGACCGAACACTCGGTTCATTTCGGTTCCTAAAAAAAATATTTTTGGATTTTTAGAAAACAGCTTTACAAATGTGTACAACCATAGACAACACCTTTTTTTGATATTGAGCGAAAATATGTGTTATGGGACCGAACCCGAAATAGACCGAACGTTCGGTTCATTTCGGTTCCCATGTGAACTGAACCCGAAATGGACCGAACGTTCGGTTCATTTCGGTTCATTTCGCTCCTTACTTTTTAACTTTGGGATGAAGTCTTTGGTACCGATTCTGATTCCATCATTCCTAGACCATGAAGGATTTTATTGAAACTGGCTTCAGGTAGGGCTTTGGTGAAGATATCTACCAGTTGATCGGTGGTTCGAACAAAGTGAATTTCGACATTAGCATCCTCCACATGATCCTTAATGAAGTGATACCTCAGTGCTATATGCTTGGTCTTAGAGTGTTGCACTGGGTTGTGACAGATCCTAATTGCACTTTCTGAGTTGCAATATAGTGGGATCTTTTTCATGTTAAGTCCATAATCCCTGAGCTTGCTTTGGATCCATATGACTTGAGATGTGCAGGAGGCGGCTGCGATGTACTCTGCTTCGGCTGTAGAAAGGGAAACGCAGGTTTGCTTCTTTGACTGCCAGCTGACCAATTTCCCATCAAGGAATTGGGAACCCCCTATGGTGCTTTTCCTGTCTAAACCACATCCTCCAAGGTCTGCATCAGAGAAGGCTTGAACGAAGAAGCCTGAGTTGGATGGATACCAAAGACCGAGAGAGGTAGTTCGCTTCAGATACCTAAGTATGTTCTTCACTGCAAGCATATGAGGTTCTCGTGGGTTTGCTTGAAACCTAGCACAGTAACATACGAAAAACATGATGTCAGGCCTGCTAGCAGTAAGATACATTAATGACCCAATCATCTAGCGGTATAGCGTAATGTCAACTGCTGGTTTCTCCAGTGAAGGGGTGAGTTTGGTTCCAAAAGCCATTGGAACCTTGACCTTTGAATCTCCCATCATACCAAATTTGGCAAGAAGAGTTTTGGTGTATGCTTCCTGGTTGATAAAGATGCCTTCGGGTCCCTGTCTAATATTTAATCCAAGAAAAAAGTTAATCGGACCCATGGAGCTCATTTCAAATTTAGTCTCCATCAGCTTTCTGAATTCAGCTGTTAAGCTGGGATTCGTTGAGCCAAAGATGATATCATCGACGTAAATTTGTACAATCATAAGGTGGTTACCTTCCTTTTTACGAAAGAAGGTTGGGTCAACCGAACCTTGTTTGAATTTAGACATCTTTAAAAACTTTGTTAGCGTTTCATACCAGGCCCTAGGAGCTTGTTTCAGACCATAAACCGCCTTGTCCAGAATATACCAGTAATTTGGGAACTTCTCATTGACGAAGCCGGGAGGTTGCTCCACATAGACTGTTTCTTCGAGTTCTCCATTCAGAAAAGCACATTTGACATCCATTTGGTAGACCTCGAAGTTTTTGTGTGCTGCATAGGCCAGAAAAATGCGAACAGATTCCAGCCTTGCAACTAGAGCGAATGTCTCTTCATAGTCAATTCCTTCCTCCTGACAGTATCCTTTCACTACCAGACGTGCTTTGTTTCGAATCACATTCCCTTCCTTGTCCATTTTGTTCCTAAATACCCATTTGAGACCAACAACTGATGCATTTTGAGGAATTGGAATGAGGCGCCAAACTTTGTTCCTTTCGAATTCGTTCAGTTCGTCTTGCATAGCTTGAACCCGATCGGAGTGATCGAGAGCGGTGTTAACTGTCTTGGGTTCAACTTTTGAAACGAAGGAATTAAACATACATAATTCTACTTTGGAGAATAGGGAAGTTTTTTTTCCTTAAGTTGTGATCGGGTCAGAACCTTTTCAGAAACATCACCTACAACTTGAGATACTGGATGATTTCTGGTCCATTTGATGAGAGGAGGGTAATTTGGATCATAGGAAGGATCCAATTCAGCGTTTACCATCTCTTCTGGTTCGGATTGACTTTCATCGTTATAGAGCATATTGGCATTCTCCCCCTCGAATGAAGAGCTTTCTGGAATAGTCGGACTTTCGGGTATATTGAAGAGTTTGGGTGCTCCTGTGCCTTCAGATGCTGTGGAGTGATCAGCTGCTACAGTACCTTCGGGTGATACATTACCTTCGGGTGTTGTTGTGCCTTCTGGTGTTGTGGAGCGTTTGGGTGCTACAGTACCTTCGGGTGCTATTGTTCATTCTGGTGTTGTGGAGCGTTCGGGTGCTACAATACCTTCGGGTGCTGCAGTATCGGCGTGCTCCCCCTCGACTGATGCGCCGGAACTGGGCACTCCTTCATTCATTCGCCTTGTAGCATCTTCTCCTAGTTGCTTCAGATGATCCACCTTGTTGTCTGCTGCGCTGGCTTCCGAATTAATAGCCTTCTCTGGTTCATCAAATAACTCGACAAACTTCTCAAAGAGATTTGCAATTGATGCTGTGACTTGACCTGTTTGAGGAAAGATTTCACCAGTTGAGTTTATGTTTGCTGTTGACTTTTTGACATAGCTATCATCAAAGGTCACGTAATACGTCTCTTCTATTTTCCTTGAACGTTTGTTTAATACCCTGTACACTTTAGAAGTGAGAGAATAGCCCAGGAAAATCCCTTCATCGGCTTTGACATCAAATTTGTTGCGATGCTCTTTAGAATTGAAGATGAAGCACCGGTAACCGAACACATGGAAGAATTTAACATTTGGCTTCCGGTTGTTTATGATCTCATAAGGAGTGAGCGTGAATCACTTATTGAGATATGACCTGTTCTGTGTAAAACAAGCTGCAGATATAGCATCGGCCTAAAAATACAAAGGTAAAGAAGCAAAATTTAGCATGGTTCGAGCTGCTTCACACAAGGATCGGTTCCGCCTCTCAACTATACCGTTTTGTTGAGGTGTGTAGGGAGCTGAGAAGTTGTTACTAGTTCCTCTTTCCGCCAGGAATTCTTCGAATTCTTTATTTTTGAACTCCAGGCCATTGTCACTCCTGATGTTCCGAACGGCTTTCTTCAGTTGTACTTCCACCTGCTTGATGAACATCTTTAGCTTGTGAGTCGATTCAGATTTAAGCTTCAGAAAGAACACCCATGTAAAACACGAAAAGTCATCAACAATAACAAGAATGTACTTGCTACCGCCGATACTTTCAATTGATGATGGACCACACAAGTCAATGTGAAGTAACTCTAGTGGTTCAACAACTTTTGTGTTTATGATTGATGGATCACTTTGACGACTCTGCTTCCCCATTTCACATGCCGCACACAAATGTTCTATATCGTACTTGAGCAATGGAAGACCACGAACATGACCTCCGGCCACAACCAGCTTTCTTCAGATTGTGCTTTTGATAACAAACAGATTGCTGGATTCCCTTTGATTGGTTTGAGATTTAAAGGAAACATTTCACCTTTGCGCTCTGATTTGAGAATAACTTTGTTTGTTTGCTTCTCAATAATTTCCGAACCCTCATCATCGAACGAGACCTTGAGACCAGTACCTCCAACAAGCTGAGATACACTGATGAGATTTTGTTGTAGTCCTTCTACATATGCAACCTTCCTGATCGTGAAATCACCGTTTGTAATCATTCCATAGCCTTTTATGGTTCCGAAGGAGTTGTTCCCGAACTTGACATTTCCACCATTTGAAAGAGATCTGAATTCTCTTAGCTCTTCCTTCCTTCCTGTCATGTGACGTGAGCAGCCTCTGTCAATATACCATTCTTCGTCGAACTGCTCGTCACAGATAACCTGCACAAATTAAACAGATTTAGGAACCCAAAGTGTCTTGGGTCCACGTGAGCCTTTCACAGGAACAGGAGTAGTAAGAGAGATGTCAACAAAATATGTTCTTTTTATTAACGTTGTTTCATCTTTCCTTTTGATGGTGAAAACCTTAATATTAGTGGGATTTGATGCTTTTGGTTTGGTCTCGGATTTAACTGACAAAACCTTTGATTTCCCTTTCAGGTCAATTGGAGATTTAGGTTTTTGAGTTTGAGTAGAATTTGATGTAGAATGGGGTTGAGAAGAAGAATGATTGGAAGAATTAGAAGAGTTAGAATGAGAGAATTTAGACTGAGATGATTTCTTGACTTGATATTCTAGGTGACTCTTTCGGTTTTTATTATCAGTGGGACCGAACCTAGAATTTTGGTCTCTTTTGCTCTCGGAACCGAACTCCTGCTTTCGGTTGATACTGTTCTCTGAACTGAACTTCTGCTTTCGGTCGATACAGTTCTCTGAACCGAACTTCTGCTTTCGGTTGTTATTTCTCTCTTGAGATCCAACAGTAGTTTTCTCTGACTTTAAATTTCTGTCACGATATGAGAAATAGGCATTTTGAGATTGCCAAAACTGTTTTCTTTCAGAAAGATTCTTCTTGTATCTCTGATTCCTTTGTCGTTTTTGATTTCTCATCTGTTTCGGCTGATGATGGATGTTCGCCTTTTGATTTTGACTGGTGTCAACAGGTCCACTTTGAACCGATGATGATTCACTAGGGTCTGCTTTTTCTTTAGGAACATCTTTTGTACCACTAGTACTCGGTACGTTAAAGTTACCAGGCTTGTTCAGTGGCTCAGGAATATATCTTCCTTTTGTCTTCCAGGATGTTTGCTCTGATAGACCAACAGTTTCATCAGCATTGTCGATAGGACCCGACCAGAAGAACTCATCACAACCATCAGCATTGTCTTCGTTTACAATGGCTGTGAGTTCAGCTGTTTGATGTTCGGTTACACCTGTGACCTTATACACCTGATTTGGTGTTGTCCTTACCTTTTGGTAAACAACAGCTTTTTCTTCAAGTTTCGGGGACTTTTGTTGGGACAAGCGAGCGAACTCCATAGAATTTTGTGAGATGAGATTTTTGTGGATTTCAGGTTCACTCTTGACAAATTCGGAACAGTCAACTTCGTCCTCTACAAAAATTTCACTCATGTCATTATCCTCATTAAGCTCAGATGCATTTTCAACATCAATTTTATTTTCTGCTTGGCATTCAATGAGTCAAATTTTTATATGGTTTCGGTCCTTAGATTCAGTTTGTCATTTTCATCCAAAAGGTTTTTCAGCATGTCCTTATGGTCTTTGGACTTAATGAAAGATTCAATTTTGTATAGACCATACATATACGTTGGATTAACATCCTCAGACGAAACCACACTTTCACAATTGTATGCTTCAGCGTCGATTTCATATTCCTTAAACTCAAGAAAAGGCAAGATCATACGATGAATTTTCTGCCCTATTTCACAGTTCAAATGAACTTGAGTGATATTATTGTAAAGACGCTTAGCAATCAAACAAAAAACATTTCGCTGTTTCAAAAGTTTTAAATTGTCTCTTTGCAAATAAATGTTTTCGTCCTTGGTTTTGATTAACTCCGACTCTTTCAGTTCGATCCACATCCTTCGTTCCTCACTCTTCGACGACACCCTGCTTATTTGGTCAGTTAGGTTAGAATTGGTGACTCGAGTTTGAGTTAAGCTGCTGTCTAGATGAGAAATTCTTGAATTACCATTTTTTAATTCTTTTTCATATGAGCATTGTGGGACTTTAAATGAAACAAAAACGGATTGTACCTTCTTGATCAGTTCATCAAGCTCGTTGAATTGCACGCTGAGCGGTTTTGCTGTAAAGCACATGTCCTGTTGCTCCTTCGAGTCTTTGTTCCCACCATTTGTGTTGTATCCCCTCATTTGAGATACATCGGACACCATCAAGCATCTTCCACTGCTGTCCTTCTATTTCGCCACATAAGCTTTTCCATGAGAAGGCCTCCTTACTTCATCATCCTCGGAGTCGGTTGACCAGACCTCCACTCCTCCGAATTCATCATTGGCTTTGAACCCTTCACAATTAAAGCATTCATAGACGGGTTAGCAGTAGATTTCTTCTTCCTGATGTCATCCAGATTTTTCAGCAACAACGCTTCTTCATCTTTTTCTTCATCCTTTTCATCCATTTTCTTGAGGACACAATCTTTAGCATAGTGATTCTTTCCTCCACAGTAATAGCAGCTCACTCCCGAATCTCCTTAGGCTTTCGGTTCCTTCTTTGATTCTTCTGCTTTCGGTTCTTCTTTGACCTTTTCAGAGCTATAACTTCCCTGCCAATTACGGTTCTTATTGGTGGGAAATCTTTTCTTGATGAACCTCTTGGGATTTGATACCATCATAGCATAGTCTTCAGAAGTAAGATCATAATCTTCTAAGTTGAGGTCTTCATCTTCCATCGCCGCTTTACTTTTGGATAGTAGGGCCAAGGAACCCAGGCTTGAAACTACATTTTTCTCCTGTAGTACGATCTTCTCTTGAGATTTCAGAATGCCCACCAGTTTCGCTAGAGAATAAGATTTGAATTGCTCTTGCGCTTTAACTGTGGACACTACAGCTCTCCACTCAGATCTGAGGCCGTTTCAGAAACGTGACTTTCTGCTCAATTAGCTTCCTTTCAATATCATGTTTAATCATCTTGCTACGAAGATGATTGAAACGATCGAACGTTTGAGTCACAGTTTCTTCGACTCCCTGCTTGAATTCACCAAACTCGGATAAGAGTAAGGTTTGAATGGAGTGTTTAAGATCTTCGTCCGTAGAATACAATTCGCGAAGCCTGTCCTATATTTCTTTGGCAGTAGTGCACGAACTCACCAGCCTGAAAGTGTCAGATTGAAGAGCGAATCTGATTAATCTCAATGCTTTAATATTGCACTGAAATTTATCTTTTTCGTCTTGGGCAACATCTTTAACATCTTTCAAAAGATCATTATACTCCTTTTGAGTTTTAATAATCCTTGAAGTTGCAGAATGAGCAAAGGGTCCCGATACGATTGCTTCCCAGATGAGGTATCCATTGTCCTCAGATCCTATAACATAGTCTTCAAAGTGATTTGCCCAGACTTCATAATCTTGGGTGTAAAGGATGGGAATCTTTGTTGTTGATCCAATGCTGTTCGAAATATTAATGGGATTAGATGGCGACTCGTCCATGCTTGATCGAATAACCTGTTTGAAAGATCAGACTTGTAATATATAATATTAGGGCAAAACGAACAAATAATGAGATACGTCAATTATGGGGTGACGGCTCAATAAATATTAGTTAATGCGGAATAAACCCTAATAGCTTCTTTCACAGAAGAGATGTGTATGAATTACACAGCCTCCTGCTCTGATACCAATTGATGAGATAAAAATCTCTTAGATCGATTAGATCTTTGAAACAGGTATATAAAGAATGTAAAGCAATGTAAAGCAATACTCAAGAATGGATTTGAATGTGGCGAATGATTAGAACTTTCAATCCTCAGCAGAGGTCGATGAAGAACTTCCGCTGTAGAGGAATCTAGGGTTACAAAAAGATACCTTCTATAATTACACCGTAAAAACCCTAATCTATCAGTTACGTAAAAGATGCATGCAAACATCTATTACGTAAAAGATGCATGCAAACATCTATAAATACACAAACCCTAGAACATAAGATACGGATGGATAGGCCCATACTGCATAAAAGATGGGCTAGGAAGCGAGCCCAAGACGCAACACCAAGAACCCAACAATCCCTTTCATCCAAAACTAAGATCTAAGCCCAAAATGATGTTTTAAGTCATAAAGTTTCTAACTTTATGACTTTGCATGGCTATAAAGTGTCCAATACCAAAAACCCTAACTCCTTAACCTATTAGGACTTCCTAGCTCATGCGTGGAAGGATATTAACGCCTAAGAACCCATTTTTATGACTCAAGCTACCCAAAAAACTCTGAAAGGACAACTCATGAAGTCTAGAGTAGACCATACTCAAGATCACCAAGCAAAAGGGACCAAAATGCATGAAACTTAACCGTAACAAGAACTAAGAGCAATACTCATCAAGGTTAGAGATTTTACCTTAAAATGATGCCAAATTGTGGTGAGATTCTAAATCTAAGGTGGCTTGCTCTTTCAAGGTGGTCCTCTCTTCTTCTCATTCCTTCTAAATCACCAAAATTACCCACAAAAGCCTAAAAACACTCTCAAGGAGGACTAGAGTTCTAGATGGACGAAATGGCAAGTGGAGGCTGGAGAGTGAATGAGAAATGAGGAGTTAATGATATTTATATATAGACCAAACCCTAAAAACTAGGGTGTAGGAATTCTTCATGTATGCCCTACGTATCGATGTATATCCATCGTACTAAGTTCCACCCTAGTACGCCCAATGTACTAAGTCCGGCCAAAATTACCAAAATGCCACTATGGGACAAATACAATTAATTCTCATACTAATGGGGTTAAGGTAGATACTTGAAGACCGAGATGTTACGCTTTTCTTCAATAAGTTCTTAAATCGTAAGGAACAAAGCTAAAATCATTAGATATGATTCCTAATAGCTTTATAATGTATCAAGTTTCCAACTTTATCCTTTAGGACGGTCCAAACCACCAAGATCTAGACTTTAAGTCTCAAAGGGAACAAAAAATGCATCTTTCTCACTTAATCCATGAAGTCCAAGTCTCCTACTTTCAATCTGAATCAATAAGATGTCTAGATGGATAAAGTTTCCAAGTTTATCCATAATAATGTCACAATGTTTCAAGATCAAAACTTTAATACACCAAAATGACCTAAAGGAACAAGATAACTTGCATGACTAAAAGGGAAGGCAAAAAGATCATAACTTTCCTAGTCCATGAGGTCCAAGAAGCATTCCAAACTAATCAAAAGATGTTCCAATATCACTAATAAAATGGACCAAAAGTGCCAAAACCACAAATAAAGAGCTATAAAGAACAAAAGAGTAATATATGAACTTTATACTCACAATAGACTAGAAATGTAGTGCCTTTGATGGATCCAAGCTTGAAGCGTCATTCCTTGCAACCAAGATAACCTTCTTTATCTTTAAGCTTAATCAAAAGATCGTAAAAAGCATACAAAAGAGGAGTGATAAGAGGGAGGATCTCAAATCTTGAAGACGTAGGCTAGGGTTTCTCCCAAGGGGTTCCAGATATGATTAAAGCTGCAAAAATGAGGAACGTTATGCTTAAATATGTTGAAAACCCTAAAATCATAACCTTGGGCCCGATAGATCGTCATGTTATGGCAACTCTTCGTTGTGTCGTGGCAACTATCATGCCGTGGCAACGAGTTTTTAGCCAGATCCACCTCAACTTCAAACAACCATAACGTCTTCGTTTCATCTTCGTTTCGACAATATTTATATCCACATAAGGTATTGAAGAGATCCATAAGCCTATTGTAACTACCCAAAAATCCAGGGTAAATTTTTTATTTTTCATCATAGTCAAACAAAGATGTTACTTAATCCAACCATTCAAAAACATTGCTTAATTAAAACATTTATCAGAGTTACATCCAAAAATCACATAATGTGGAAAACACGGGTGTGTGCGCTGCAATCAAGTCGGGCCCTTCATTTCCAAACCAATGATACCTAACACCATAAACAAAACTGTAAGTACGAAGCTTAGTGAGTTCCCCATAATATACCCCACAAAATCCACATAATCACCTAAACCACATAACCATATCAACCACATAAGCCATGCATGCAAATATATAAGGATGCCATAGAAACCCTCCAAGGTCTTACTCTAGGTGCCATGAGAACCCCCACATGGTCTTAGCTTATTGCCATGGGAACCCCCACATGGTCTTAACTAACAACCATGGGAACCCCCACATAGTTTTAACTAATTACCACGAGAACCCCCACATGGTCTTAACCAATCAAAAAGAAATGTAATATAAGCCATATAACTTGTACATACCAACATATAAGGATGCCATGGAAACCCTCCACGGTGTAACGACCCAATTTTTACGTCCGAAAATTTCATTTTAAAATAATACTTTAGAAAACATTAATAAATAAAAACATTGTTTGATCACACCATAACACATCGCAACCATGTTCTAAAAGGTCAAACCATACATCCCATCAAAATATCAGAGTACAATCCCAGTAAATCTCGTAAATGCGGAAATCGAAGAGTGTGTGTATGACGTGCCGCTACCGCGCCGGCTCCTTCCCCTTCGGTGCAGAGGTACCTGAAAACAAAACTGTAAACGTAAGCATAAAGCTTAGTGAGTTCCCCCAACGTACCACATACCACACAAACACATAACATACGTACTGCCAGGCTATTCTGGGGTGCCTGACTACCCGGTACGGCCATTCTGGGGTGCCGACCTATTCATGCGGCCATTCTGGGGTGCCGTCTTACCCGTGTCAAGCCATTCTGGGGTGCTGACTACCCATCGGTCCTAACAACCGATCCTCGGGGACTGGTCCCCTCCCGCTACCTCTATCGCATAACATAACAGACCAACATACAGGCATACCATCACATACCGTCAGATAATTCTGGGGTGTCTGACTACCCAACGGTCCTAACAACCGAACTCTACTACTATTGCATATAACGTATCATGATAGCATATAACATAACAGGTAATAGAAAACCTAGATGATTTCACAAAGACAATCATCTATCATACGTCTCCTACTGGTGGGCCGGCATTGTGGCCTTAGACCCACCGCTACTGGAAGGTAACTCACCTCAAAGTAGCTGCTGAACTGATCGGGAACTAACTGACTGCTGCTGCTCCGGGAGTCCTCCGGCTGCAATTCCCACAACATACTCAATCAAACACTGCTAACTATCCTTTAGGTAAAATGACCATTTTACCCCCGGTCTAGCTCTAAGCCAATGCTAGAGTCAACTTTCAGTTGACCCGACTCGCCGAGTGGATCTCTACTCGCCGAGTCCCTAGCAAACTATTGTCCTGGGTCCTTGGTTCTACTCGTCGAGTTGGGCTATGACTCGACGAGTTCATCTTCTAACTGTCATTCCACTCCTTCATCCTACTCGCCGAGTTGTATGAACAACTCGTCGAGTTCATCTTCATCCGAAGAACACTTTATGCTAAGACTCGTCGAGTTGTATGAACAACTCGCCGAGTCTGTTCTTGATCTATGAAGATTGCCTTGGACTCGCCGAGTCAGGGCATTGACTCGCCGAGTCCTAACATGGGTGAGTTCAGCTCCCAACTCACCGAGTCACCCCCTGTGACTCACGGCTCAACTCGATACATCATGAAGGGACCAAATCGGTGACTCGCGACCAGACTCGCCGAGTCGCCGCCATGCATCCACCAAATACACCGATTTACTCGATTTCAGTCCATGCCATTCATAGATCTGGACTTCTAGGACACAAATCACACGTAAAGTTTCCAACTTTACGTGTGGATATTCACTAATGTGGATTTTAGGGTGCAAAATGCCTCAAAAGGGTAGATCTAGGATGAACAAGCCACATGGGGCCATAAAGCTAACAGATCTGAGCTCCTGGAGCTCAATCTTGCCTAGATCTAAAGGTTAATCCACTTATTACGAAACATTAAGCACAAACAAGCTTGAAGAATTGCTCAAGAGTGTCTCAAATGGAATCTTAAGCATAGAAACAGGGGAAAAACGAGATATACCTCAAGGAAAATGTTGAAATGACACAAAGATGGCTGATCTCCTTCTCCTCTTCTTGATCTACTCCTCTTTCTCCTCAAAACCTTCAAGAACACACCAAGAACACTTCAATCTCTCAAGGAAATAAGGGAAAACGATGTTGGGGGAGTTCTGGGGGTGAATGGGGACGAGTTGGGGCGGAATGAGGGTTTAAATAGGGTGCAAACCCTTGAAACTTAGGGTTTCATCCAGCAGCGGTGACTCGCCGAGTCCAGGATATGGACTCGCCGAGTTGCCCACTTAAACGTGTCCTGAGTCTCGTCCCTACTCGGCGAGTTGGACCTTATGACTCGCTGAGTCCAAGGCTAAAATAGGGCAATGCTCAAATAAAATTCACATACCGGAAACCAGGTGCTACAAATCTCCCCCACTTATTTTAGATTTCGTCCTCGAAGTCTGCTGCCCGGTCCTGAAACAGCTCGGGGTAATGCTCCATCATCTTGTCCATCGGTTCCCAAGTCCATTCTGAACCCTTGCGGTGCTGCCATTGCACCTTTACTAGTTCTACCCTCTTGTTTCTCAACGTCTTGGTCTTTCTGTCAAATATTGCGACTGGGCGCTCAATGTAATTCAAGCTGTCATCAACCTGAATATCCTCCAACGGTACTACTGCTGAATCGTCCACCAGGCACTTCCGCAGCTGCGAAACATGGAAGGTGCTGTGGATCTGACTGAGCTCGGCTGGCAGATCCAGCCTATACGCCACCTTGCCCACCCGGGCTGCAACCCTGAACGACCCGATGAACCTTGGGCCCAACTTGCCCCGCTTCCTGAATCGAATGACACCTTTCCAAGGCGACACTTTCAGGAGGACCATATCCCCGACTTGGAACTCCAAGTCGGATCGACGTCTATCGGCGTAGCTTTTCTGCCGACTCTGTGCAGTCTGAAGTCTGCTTCGAACCTGCTGGATCCTCTCGATCATCTCTAGCACCACCTCGGTGCTTCCCATGACTCTCTGGCGAACCTCCCCCCAACATATCGGGGTTCTGCACTTCCGCCCATACAACATCTCGAACGGTGGTCGGTCAATGCTCGCGTGATAGCTGTTGTTGTAGGAGAACTCAGCCAAGGGAAGATAGGTATCCCAGCTACCACCGAAATCCAACACACACGCCCGCAACATGTCCTCCAAAGTCTGGATGGTCCGCTCACTCTGACCATCTGTCTGCGGGTGAAAGGCGGTGCTAAAATGCAGACGAGTGCCCAACTCGTCATGGAATTTCTTCCAAAATCTGGAAGTAAAATGCACATCTCTGTCCGAGATCACCGATACTGGCACCCCATGCCGTGCCACAATCTCCCTGATATAGATGTCGGCCAATTTTTCGGCCGATATGCTCTCCTGAATTGGAATAAAGTGAGCACTCTTGGTCAATCTATCCACGATGACCCAAATCGAATCCACTCCCCGTGCGGTCCTGGGAAGCTTTGTGATAAAATCCATCGTGACATCTTCCCATTTCCACAGTGGAATGTCCAACGGCTGCATCTTGCCATGCGGCCTCTGATGTTCGGCCTTGACCTTCCTGCAGGTCAAACACCGCTCGACGTACCATGCCACATCCCGCTTCATGCAAGGCCACCAATAATCCGAACGAAGATCCCTATACATCTTCGTCGCCCCGGGATGAATAGAAAATCGGGACTTGTGCGCCTCCTCCATCAAAATCTGACGCACGCCACCGTGATACGGTACCCACACCCTACGGTGTAATGTCAAAAGTCCTCTGCCATCATAATCAAAGGAGGAAACCTGACCCACCACACGCTCGCTCTTCCGATGCTCCTCCTTGATAGCCTCCTGTTGAGCCTCCCGAATCTGATCCAACAGGGGAGTCACCACAGTCATCCTCAAACAGACGTCCCTGATCGGCACCGTCTTGCGGCTAAGCGCATCGGCCACCACATTGGCCTTCCCCGGGTGGTAAAGGATCTCGCAATCATAATCCTTCACCACGTCCAACCACCGCCGCTGCCTCATATTCAGATTCGGCTGGTCCATGAGGTACCTCAAACTCTTGTGGTCCGTGTAGATGGTACACCGAACCCCGTAGAGGTAATGCTGCCAAATCTTGAGGGCAAAGACCACCGCCCCCAACTCCAAATCGTGCGTCGGGTAATTTGCCTCGTGAGGCTTGAGCTGCCGCGAAGCGTAGGCAATGACATGCCCCCTCTGCATCAGAACTGCGCCCAACCCTGAAATGGACGCATCGCAGTAAACCACAAAATCCTCTACGCCCTCAGGCAGGGCTAGGATCGGTGCCTCACACAATTTCTGTCTCAGCATCTCAAACGCAGCCTGCTTCTCGGGTCCCCACCGAAAGACCACGGCTTTCTTCGTCAGTCGTGTCAGGGGTACGGCTATCTTGGAGAAATCTTGGATAAATCTCTGATAGTAGCCCGCCAATCCCAGGAAGCTCCGAATCTCGGATGGAGACTTCGGGACCTCCCATCTCATCACGGCCTCGACCTTGGCCGGATCAACCAGAATCCCGTTCTGGTTGACGAGGTGTCCAAGAAATTGCACCTCGCGCAACCAAAACTCACACTTGGAGAACTTGGCATACAAGCTCTCCCTCCTCAGGGTCTCCAATACCTCCCTCAGATGCTCCTCGTGTTCCTCCCGAGTCTTGGAATAGACCAAGATATCATCGATTAAGACTATCACAGACCGATCCAGCATCGGTCTACACACGCGGTTCATGAGGTCCATGAACGCGGCAGGAGCATTGGTGAGCCCAAACGGCATCACCACGAACTCGTAATGACCATAGCGCGTCCGAAACGCAGTCTTCTGCATATCCTCCTCCCTGACCCTCATCTGATGATACCCCGAACGCAAGTCAATCTTGGAGAACCAAGATGCTCCCTGAAGCTGGTCAAATAGGTCGTCAATCCTCGGAATCGGGTATCGGTTCTTCACCGTTACCTTGTTCAGCTCCCGATAATCTATACACATCCGATGCGACCCGTCCTTCTTTCTTACAAACGATATCGGGGCTCCCCAGGGTGAACTGCTCGGCCGAATAAATCCCTTGTCCAGCAGCTCCTGCAGCTGCGTAGACAACTCCTGCATCTCGGGAGGAGCCAACCGATATGGTGCTTTGGCTATCGGAGTCGCACCGGGAATGAGGTCAATCCTGAACTCCACCTGTCGCTCCGGAGGTATCCCAGGTAGTTCCTCCGGGAAGACATCAACAAAATCTCGAACCACCGGGACCTCGCTCACGGTCGCCTTACCCGCCTCCCGGGTATCCATCACATACGCGACATAACCCGCGCATCCCTGCTGAAGGTAGCGCCTAGCCCTCGCTGCTGAACATACAGTGGGTCCACACTGCGGCCGCTCTCCATGAATCACTAACTCTCCCCCGCTTGGGGTCCTGACTCGCACTAGCTGCTGCGCGCAATCTATCACTGCCCCATTAGGGCTCAACCAATCCATACCAATAATCACCTTGTTCCCACGCAATGGAATGGGAACCAAGTCTACCAGGTAACGCTCCTCAAACAGTCGTAGAACACAATCTCGAAACACCATCGATGCTCGGACCGATCGATCGTCAGCAATCTCTACCTCTAACGGGCAATCTAACTCGCCTGAAGTCTCATGAAATCTCTTGCTAAGAGCAAGAGAAACGAACGATCGGGATGCACCCGAGTCGAACAATACCTGAACCGGGATGCCGTTCACATGGAACGATCCTAATACACATGTATACACACGGAGCACATATCAATATCATAACAACGTAAAATAAAAGATAGAAGGAAGGAATCATACCCGTCACCACATCGGGCGCGGCACGTGCCTCCTCGGCAGTCAACTGAAATGCCCGACTCCTCACCACTGGAGCCTCTACCTTGCCCTGACGGCCATCCGTGATCCGCAGGGTCGCTGGAGCTGGCGCCTTCACTGGCGCTGAAACTGTCAACATGGGGCAATTGGCCTTCTTGTGGCCCCTCTGGTTGCAGTGGAAACACAACAACTCCGATGTCTGAATAACTGTCGCAGGAGCAGTGCAATCCCTGTTGATATGCCCAAACTTGCCGCACTTGTAGCAGCCTGACGATCCCATCCTGCACGCCCCCTCGTGCGGCCTGCCGCACCTCCTGCCGTGGCTCGGTCCCGACTGGCCTTTCGGCCTCCCATCTGATCCCTTGGGCTTCTTCCCCGAAGCCCCTGCTGCCTGACCGTCCTCAAGTTTCCGTTTCCGGATGTGCTCCAAATCTATCTCTCTCTCCCTAGCCCTGGCAATCATGGAGTCCAGGGTAGGGCAAGCCGAAAAGCTAACATGCTCCCGAATGTCAGCTCGTAGCATATCATGGTAACGAGTCCTCCTCATATCCTCGTCACCTGCATACTGGGGCACCAATAAAGCCCTCTCCCGAAACTTGGCGGTGATCTCCGCCACGGTCTCTGTCGTCTGCCTCATGTCTAGAAACTCCCTGGCCAGCTGCTGAAGCTCGACCGCTGGTGCAAACTCTGCCCTGAACCTAGCCACAAAGTCCGACCAGGTCATTGCCTCGATAGCCGAGGCTCCCAATGAGTCACCCACTGACTCCCACCAATCCCGGGCTCGGTCGCGTAAACACCCTGCTGCGTACCTCACCTTCGACCCCTCGGGGCAGAAGCTGGTCAACTGGGCGGACTCAATATCCGCAATCCACCGCCTGGCGACAATGGGGTCCTTCACCCCATCGAAATCCGGCGCACCACTACCCCTGAAGTCCTTGAAGGACAGTGTGCGAGATCCCGACTGGCTAGAGGCCAAGTCGCTCCTGAATGCCCGTAGGCGATCCTCCATCAACTCCATGATCCCTTCCTTGATCGACCCAAAGATGATGGGGGTCGACTCAAGGATGCCCCTAGTGATCTCCGACGTGATGAACTCACGTAGCCTCTCATCAATCGGCTTGGTGCCTGATCCCGAACCTGACCCCTCTCCTGACCCGCCATCTGTCGGTCTCGGTCGAAGTACCACCATTCTGCAAAACATCATAATAATCATTAGTGGTACTGCTACTTTCTGAGGGATCTCAACTACTTACAGGTTCCTTGGTCTCGTCTTGGCCTTCCTCGGCTCGGGTACGGATCCTCTGCTTTCAGTGGTACGGGCTCATACTACCTTCCACATCTACCCGTACCTTCTCCGAGGAATTCCTCGACTCCACCTGCTCCCCTTTACTACTGCTACTCTCTGTTATTCTCATCCTAGGCTTGCCCTAGGGAAAACTCAAGTTCAACACGACTGGTCCTCAGCTGCTGTAGGTCTCCTCATAATGCCAGTTAGCCACCACCTAAACACCATCACATGTGATGAGGATTAGATAATCCTTCAAGTAAAAGATCCGTCCCTACAACGGTTGGACTCAAACAAGAGCTGCGCAATAGGGCCAGTTCCAATACTTTGGGATTATTCAACCCTGATTACATGTGGTGTGACGTGTTTACCTAGTGGCTAATTCCCATTACTCAGAATCCCACCAAGCACGAAGCAAGCAGCATTCGGATAAGGGAAAAACAGACTCAAGCCAAAACTATTCTTATAACAAGAAACAACACTTAACATAGGATGCTAAGCTCATACTATCAGGCGTAACCTAAACAGGCTATCCTACTGCTGTCTACTCAATTCTAGCATGCAATATTCATAAAGCTGTAACACATAAGCAGGGACATAAGGCGTCACTCCTAGATCCTTAGCCTATTCTAGCATGCAGTTCTACGTAAGCTGATAAACATAACATAAACTTGTATGGGTACTATGGGGAATACTTACTTGAGCTCGGCCGGTCGCGCACGTCACACACTTTGCTCTTTCTTATGACTCTTTTCCGGGTTTTAAAGAACAATTTCTTTTGGAAAATCTTTCAATCCCTCGATTTGAGTCCAAACACTCCCGAAGGCGTGTCCGAATCCCTCAAACCAGGGCTCTGATACCAACTTGTAACGACCCAATTTTTACGTCCGAAAATTTCATTTTAAAATATTACTTTAGAAAACATTAATAAATAAAAACATTGTTTGATCACACCATAACACATCGCAACCATGTTCTAAAAGGTCAAACCATACATCCCATCAAAATATCAGAGTACAATCCCAGTAAATCTCGTAAATGCGGAAATCGAAGAGTGTGTGTATGACGTGCCGCTACCGCGCCGGCTCCTTCCCCTTCGGTGCAGAGGTACCTGAAAACAAAACTGTAAACGTAAGCATAAAGCTTAGTGAGTTCCCCCAACGTACCACATACCACACAAACACATAACATACGTACTGCCAGGCTATTCTGGGGTGCCTGACTACCCGGTACGGCCATTCTGGGGTGCCGACCTATTCATGCGGCCATTCTGGGGTGCCGTCTTACCCGTGTCAAGCCATTCTGGGGTGCTGACTACCCATCGGTCCTAACAACCGATCCTCGGGGACTGGTCCCCTCCCGCTACCTCTATCGCATAACATAACAGACCAACATACAGGCATACCATCACATACCGTCAGATAATTCTGGGGTGTCTGACTACCCAACGGTCCTAACAACCGAACTCTACTACTATTGCATATAACGTATCATGATAGCATATAACATAACAGGTAATAGAAAACCTAGATGATTTCACAAAGACAATCATCTATCATACGTCTCCTACTGGTGGGCCGGCATTGTGGCCTTAGACCCACCGCTACTGGAAGGTAACTCACCTCAAAGTAGCTGCTGAACTGATCGGGAACTAACTGACTGCTGCTGCTCCGGGAGTCCTCCGGCTGCAATTCCCACAACATACTCAATCAAACACTGCTAACTATCCTTTAGGTAAAATGACCATTTTACCCCCGGTCTAGCTCTAAGCCAATGCTAGAGTCAACTTTCAGTTGACCCGACTCGCCGAGTGGATCTCTACTCGCCGAGTCCCTAGCAAACTATTGTCCTGGGTCCTTGGTTCTACTCGTCGAGTTGGGCTATGACTCGACGAGTTCATCTTCTAACTGTCATTCCACTCCTTCATCCTACTCGCCGAGTTGTATGAACAACTCGTCGAGTTCATCTTCATCCGAAGAACACTTTATGCTAAGACTCGTCGAGTTGTATGAACAACTCGCCGAGTCTGTTCTTGATCTATGAAGATTGCCTTGGACTCGCCGAGTCAGGGCATTGACTCGCCGAGTCCTAACATGGGTGAGTTCAGCTCCCAACTCACCGAGTCACCCCCTGTAACTCACGGCTCAACTCGATACATCATGAAGGGACCAAATCGGTGACTCGCGACCAGACTCGCCGAGTCGCCAATACGACTCGCCGAGTCGCCGCCATGCATCCACCAAATACACCGATTTACTCGATTTCAGTCCATGCCATTCATAGATCTGGACTTCTAGGACACAAATCACACGTAAAGTTTCCAACTTTACGTGTGGATATTCACTAATGTGGATTTTAGGGTGCAAAATGCCTCAAAAGGGTAGATCTAGGATGAACAAGCCACATGGGGCCATAAAGCTAACAGATCTGAGCTCCTGGAGCTCAATCTTGCCTAGATCTAAAGGTTAATCCACTTATTACGAAACATTAAGCACAAACAAGCTTGAAGAATTGCTCAAGAGTGTCTTAAATGGAATCTTAAGCATAGAAACAGGGGAAAAACGAGAAATACCTCAAGGAAAATGTTGAAATGACACAAAGATGGCTGATCTCCTTCTCCTCTTCTTGATCTACTCCTCTTTCTCCTTAAAACCTTCAAGAACACACCAAGAACACTTCAATCTCTCAAGGAAATAAGGGAAAACGATGTTGGGGGAGTTCTGGGGGTGAATGGGGACGAGTTGGGGCGGAATGAGGGTTTAAATAGGGTGCAAACCCTTGAAACTTAGGGTTTCATCCAGCAGCGGTGACTCGCCGAGTCCAGGATATGGACTCGCCGAGTCGCCCACTTAAACGTGTCCTGAGTCTCGTCCCTACTCGGCGAGTCGGACCTTATGACTCGCCGAGTCCAAGGCTAAAATAGGGCAATGCTCAAACAAAATTCACATACCGGAAACCAGGTGCTACACACGGTCTTACACTGGTTCCATGGGAACCCCACATGGTCTTAATGAATTGTCATGGGAACCCCCACAGTGTCTTAGCCTGGAATGTCATAGGAACCTCCACACGGTCTTATATGTAATTGCCTCAGGAACCCCTCGAGGTCTTCCATGCAAGTATCACAAAAACAACTAGTGTAACAACCTAAAATTTCTATTCTGAACAATCATTCACTTAGAAATGAGAACTATTCCTGCTATCTGTTAAGCATTTTGGAGTCAGTTTAAGTGTTTTAAAGCTTAGTACTTAACAGAATAACAAGAGAGAGGATGCCCTTGGTTCATTGTGGATCATTTTCGCAAAAACGCCAAGAGTTAGGAGTTTTCGGCCCAAATGGTGTTTGGACGGAAAACCCCCATGAGTATATATATGACACTTAGCCATATTTTTCACTTTTCACTCTTTCAAGAACAAGAACCGAAATCCTCTCAAGTATCATCCGATTTTTCCTTCTAAATCTTTAAAATCTAAGTGTTTCTTACCCTTTCTAGTTGATTCCTCCCATATTCAAGTGTTTTTACATGATTTCATCCATGAAATCATTCCATTTATGTAGATCTTCAAGTGTTCTTAGTTACACCAAGAACACCAAGAATACACACTAGTGGTTTGGGCCGAAAACACCCTTCTTTGCTTTCACATTGTAAGTATCTATCTCTTATACTTGTTATCTAGTAAGAATACTTGATTTAGGACTTGAAATCGGCAATCATCCATGAAAAAGAGGAGTTTTCGGTCTAGTGAATCTCCTTAGACCGAAAACCCCCATGAAGGGTGCAAAATGGCCTTAGACCCTTCCTAAGGCTAAGCATGAACCACAGAGACCGATCCCATTGAGCAAGGATCCTTGAAGAACATCATTTTTACAAGAATGGAGGAGCTTTCGGTTGAATATACTTAGACCGAAAACCTCCATGACTGAAAGGTCATTAGGAATAAAAACCACAAGAAACATACCACTTGGACCGGAAGCCCCCTTAAGTGGCTATACAACCCTTAAATGCAACCCTTGATACTACTAGCACTTGAATCAAAATGTTTTTCCATATGCTAGGGTGTCTTAACTTGGTTAATTAGTTGTTAAATGACTAATTAGATACATATATATATATATATGTTATTATATGATAAATAGGATCCGTGTGTGTGCTCAAGTCTTTACTTGACACTTAGCATCCTATACCATCCGTTCATCCAAACCACTAACTACAGGTGAGTTCATACCCCTTAATTAACCTTTGAAATGCTTTGAAATGTTTTTAAATGCTTTATGGGGGGGGGGGGGATACAAGTTGAACCATGTTAGTTATTAGATCAATCACATGTGATTAATAACTAACATACAAATGGATTTTTCATGCTTTAAACTGTTTTACCGAACAAATGACTTCAAGCTGTTTATCAAACTATTTTACATGTCAAACTCTTTATCAAATTCACTTTTGAATACTAAAGCTTTCTTTTATAGTCTTTAAATTTACATATTGTTAAAACCATGTCTACTACATATATAGTCATATAAATAAGGTTTGAAGGACTTAGGAGACATAACCCACTTTACTTCCTGTCCTTGTTTGGTTGTGGTCTTAAAGTACCCGGTTGTTTGTCCGAGTGTCATTGAATCCTTAGTTATATATTATGTATATATGTATAGATATAAAGACTTTTATCTCAGTTCAGTACATTCAGTCATACAAACAAGTATACTAATAAACTATAATAGGTATAGTTTAGGGTTATACTACTTACTACTTCTAGTCCAATGAAGCATACAAGAGTCAGTTCATTCATGAGTCATTACTTATTACTATGAGAACATATACAACTATACTAGGATGAGAACATATACAACGATAGTATGATGAGAACACATACAACTATACTAGGATGGGAACATATACAACGATACTATGATGAGAACACACAAGTATACGATAACATAAATATGATCCACTGTATCGAAGCATGCCTTCATTGTCATGGCCCGAGTTGTAACCAGAATCTCCTGGAGGGAGAGTGTGAGTTTGCGTATAGATCTATACTGGATTGATTATCCTACACCTTGCTGCTAGCTACAGCCGGACCTGCAGGTCTTCTGGTGCCAAATGTCATACCTTTTGATGACTTACATTGTCGTGTTTTCCAGTCGATAGTATGGTACAATTAATCACATAATTCCTTGATATAAATCCGGTTTAAGGTAGTTAGTACAACAGTAGTTCTTATAATACAACACTACAGTACTACATTAATTTACCCTTTACATTTATTTGGTGATTACTTCACTTAAATATTAATGTACAAATTATATTTTGATAATGATAGTTATACTTGGGAAAATTACACACTTTTACAAGAAACAAACATACAAAACAGTTGTGCCTTGGTAGACGGATACTTATAGTAGAAAATATAGGATTTTCTAGGAGTTACAAACACTTACAAGCATTCACATACTTTTACTACAAACGTTTACAAACTTGTACTTCAAACAACGGTTCAAACATTTTGATACAAACATAGACACTAAATACTTATGAACTCAGCAGCTTTAATGCTGATAAACTCTTTCAAAATAACTTGTATTCTCAGGTCATGAGTAGATAGGTACCGATGCCAGCTTTTGAGAAGATGGAGCTCATTCAAGACTCATCTTATATTTTGATTCATGTTTTGGTGTCTTATATACTACAGAACTCACTTGTATTAAAATTATAAATTTAATGCAATGGATGATGTTGTTTACTTGTTTACTATTATACTGTGTTGTGATACTTTACATGAAGTCCTCCGCCCCAGAACGTTTCCGTCGTTCTCAGTTTTGGGGTGTGACAGATTGGTATCAGAGCATCATTTATAGTCAATCTAGTATATCAACCCATAAAAGATATACTAACTATAAACACACTGGGATTAATACACTCTGACCAAGAGTATATACTTTTAAATAGTAAATTATTTAAGTAAGTATACAAGTCTGCATTTATACTAAAATCAGTGTCACAATGACAAATACAAAAGTATTACGATTGTTGAATATCAAGCTCGGGGATGTATGGTCAGTCTTGGGAGTAGCATAGCCTGATCAACTATGCTGGTCCGAGGAGTGATTAGCATATGCCCTAGAATGATTGTGTTATGGAAACAAGTCTAAAAACTTACCAACACTACTACAATGAAAGCACTAGAACAGAACATAAGTTTAAAATACTATAGGAGTATTTTGTATAACTATAATCATTTATCTGTGAACTAAAAAGGTCTCTATCTAGTAGGTCAATAGTCGTTAACTGGATACGCTAAGGTTATATGAAATTCAGGTGTTATAGACTCAGAATCTGTGATCTTTGCTTCACTTCCCGTCCTTGTTTAGTTGTGGATTTGGAGTTAGGACCACTTATTTGAAGGACTATCCTACTTCGATTTCATATAGCTGGTATACACTACACAAGTATTGACATAAATGATAAAGACCATCTTATAATTATCTTAAGTAGTGCATCTATTTATGTAAGATTTTTATACCCCTTTTCTCGTGTAGATATCATGGCTGGATTCCATCATCAGGACGACCCATACTTTCCACCCCACGACAATGCTGGATGGCTTGAAGTAGAGTCTGATGATGAGCATCAAATCCCTTTGGATGATCATCACACAGAAGGCTTCCCGGATGGATCTGACTCCGAGCCAGAAGTCAACAACCTACCCTAAGTAGGTCAAGCCCCAATTAACAACCCCGACCAATGTTTCAGGGTCCCACACCCTTGTGGGCAACGAACTTGAATCGCTGGAGCGACGAACAAGGTCAAACCTTACCCTACAACGGGGACCGAAGCTTCTACAACATAAGCAAGGGTGGCTCGGCTGATCGAGCCCTACCCATCTTGGTCCGTAGGATTGCTCGGAATGTGGAGCAAGGTCGGGCAACCATATGTCGAGTAGTGGAGATTGATGCCAACACTGGTGTCTACACGATCTGCATTCGCCATCTCGAAGAAGCGATGGAAAGGTCCAGAAGGACTAATGAGACTCTATGGCAACAACTAGCTACCTCCCGAGCTGAAGTCATAGAACTTTGAGTTCGCTAGAGGGATCATGAATGACACCTCTAAGAAGTGGTCCGTCAGATGGAAGACCTTAGGGTTCGCCCGAGGAATTCCCATCGCCGTTAAAAGATGTCTAGCACGTCTTTTCTTTAGATTAAGGAATAGCCTTTCATATCTGTGCTCTATGAAGCACTTGCCTATAAATTATTCCTATCTTTCAGTACACTATCTAGTCTACTAAGCTGTCAAACATTTTCCCTCATATGGTTTGATGTAAGACCTACTGTTAGGTCGTTTTCCTCGAACTCGTTTACATCAATAATACCAGTAATATTGACAGTTATCTAACCTGTTGGAAAAATCTGTACTCTTGTGTTTTTCCTACTCTTCTGCTATACTGCTATTTCAAAACGTTCACCCATTCAACTGGTGGACTATGGCGATCCAGCCCATGAAACATTCTCACCATGCTTACAATTGATTCTAACCACCATGTACATCTTTCCTTTAAACTTATAGTTGAAGGATACCTCCTTGCAAATCAACAAGTTGTAATCCTCCTAGTACTCCAACTCCAATACCACCTCCTTTGCAATTCGATGCGACAACTCTGAATGTTGCAGTGGCTGCGGCTGTGGCTAAGGCCATGGCTCAATATCAATCCACTGATGCCAGCAGAGGTTGAACCCCTGTTAACTCTACTCAAGGTGAGCTCCTTGTGCGCTCGAGAGAGTGCTCCTACAAGGACTTCACTAACTGTAAGCCAAAGTCCTTCAAGGGGACTGGCGGAGTCATTGCCCTCTCGCAATGGTTCGAGAAGACGGAGTCGATCTTCGAGATTTGTTCTTGCCCTACCGCAAGTAAGGTCAAGTTTTTTACTTGCACCGTTAAGGAGAAAGCCCTGACATGGTGGAACAGCCATGTCAAGTCACTCACTCTTGTAGTGACAAACGACATGGGCTGGGAAACTATGAAAGACCTCATGATTAAGGAGTACTACCCGAGGGGTGAGATCCAGAAGTTGGAACAGGAGCTGTGTATACCGCCAGGTTCAGTGAACTGGTGGCCCTCTACCCCAACATGGTTCCCACCAAAGGGAAAAAGATCGAAAGGTACATCTGGGGGCTGGTGCCTCCGTATAAGGGAAATGTCTTAGCTTCACACTCTGCTACCTTCGACAGTGCCTAACGATTGGCACAGTGACTCATCACTCATGGAGTCAAATCCCCATCATCAACAACAACCCTGGCCATCTTAGAACCCTCCAAACCTGCTAACAATAAGCGGAAGTTCTGGGATGATAAGAAGAAACAAAGAGCTGCTAAAAAGCAGAGAGTCGTGACGGTTCATGCTACGATCGAACCTACCGCTGCTACTCTAATAAGGCAGTATGCTGGAAGTTTGCCAAAGTACAACCAATGTAACTTCCACCACATCGGACCCTACCGTGAAATGCAGTGCTCTAACTGCAACAAGAAAGGACACACTATATGTTTCTGCTAGTCTCTGGCAAGGCCGATCACCCAAGTTCCCGATGCTGGTGTGGGCCAGACTTGTTATAGATGTGGTAAAGTGGGCCACTACAAAAGGGACTACCCCAAAGCAAGAAATGCCAGTGGAGCGGGAAGAGTTTTGGCTATAGGCCACGGGGAAGCAGTTGCTGACCCTACGGTGGTGACTGGTACGTTTCTCCTTGAAAACTCTTATGCATGCATACTGTTTGATAGTGGAGCGGAGAGAAGCTTCGTAAACCAGAAATTTGCATGCTTACTTAAACGACAACCACGTTCACTTAAAGAACCATTCACTGTAGAAATGGCTAATAGTAAAACTGAGAACACAAATAGCATATACATAGGATGTACCCTAACTCTAGATAGAAATTCATTTCCAATCGACCTCATGCCGGTCTCGATTAAAAGTTTTGACATCATCATCGGCATGGATTGGTTGAGTCTTAATCGTGCCGACATTATGTGTTACAAAAAGGCCGTACGCCTTAATATTCCGTCTAACAAAACTCTCATCATCTACGGCGACAAACCCGACACGAGTCTTCGTATCATATCAAGTATTCAAGCACGGAAGTATCTACATAAGGAATATTGTGCATTCCTTGCTCACATTGCTGATACGAGGTTAGAAACGAAGGAACTAGAGAACATTCCGGTAGTGAGCGACTTTCCCAATATCTTTCCAGAATAACTACCAGGATTACCTCCGTAACGACAGGTCGAGTTCAGAATTGACTTAGTCCCAACAGCTACCCTAGTAGCTAAATCGCCCTACCGATTAGCACCAGCTGAGATGTAGGAACTATGTGGTCAACGTAACAAATTACTCAGCAAGGGTTTTATAAGACCAAGCTTCTCACCCTTGGGAGCACCGATCTTATTCGTTAAGAAGAAAGACGGATCATTCCGTATGTGTATCGACTACAGAGAACTCAACAAACTGACGGTCAAAAATCGTTACCCTCTGCCTCGTATAGACGATTTATTTGACCAACTACAAGGGGAGAGTTACTTTTCCAAAATTGATCTAAGGTCTGGATATCACCAATTATGAGTGCCAGAGGAGGATGTTCCAAAAATAGCCTTCCGAACTCGTTACGGACACTATGAGTTCGTGGTGATGCCATTCGGGTTGACCAATGCGCTCGCAGTATTCATGGACTTAATGAATAGAGTATGTAGTCCTTACTTGGATCAGTTCGTCATCGTTTTCATTGATGACATCCTGATCTACTCTCGAAGTAAGGAAGATCATGGCGATCACCTGCGACAAGTTCTAGGAACTTTACGAACGGAGAAGCTCTATGTGAAGTTCTCTAAATGTGAATTTTGGATCCGAAGAGTCGAATTCTTAGGACACGTGGTTAGCGAAGAGGGAATCCACATGGACCCATCCAAAATTAAGGCCATATAGAACTGGTCAGCACCGAAGACGCCTACATAAATTCGTCAAGTTCTAGGTCTCGCTGGCTACTACCACAGGTTCATACAGAACTTCTCCCGGATTGTGAAACCTCTTACTACACTGACCCAGAAAGGAGTGGCTTTTGACTGGGAAGAGTAACAAGAAAAAGCATTTCAAACGCTGAAACGAGCCTTATGCACCGCACCGACAGTATCCCTCATGTAACATACACGTTTTAAAATCGTGTTTTGTAATGAATAAAATTGTGAAATATTATGTAAAATTGAGTGTTGAGTTCTAACAGATGGTTTTTACTAGAAATGAAGTAAAACTATGTTTAGAATCACTCAGAAAATATTGGAAGTCTTATGAGATTCCAATTAAAAGCCAAATAGTGAAATTTAGCGAAAATATGAAATTTTAAATAAGTAAAATTTTATTATTTGATGTTGTAGAGAATCTCGTTAGAAGTTTGTAGGTGAAAACCTCGTCAAAATCCAAGTTATAACGAAGAAGTTATGACCAACCGAAGATCCGCGACAAAACCGGCACGACGCCGAATGACGTAAAAAGTGAGTTTTTGATAAACTACTTTTTATCCTTAGTAATCTAAATGAAAGTCGTAGTATTCGTTAAACCGAGACATTTGATAAAAAGAATGCCAAAGTCTGACTTCGTATGAGGAAGTTATGATTTTTCGAAGTTTCAACTTAGCAGTAGATAACTAAAAACTCGAATTTTAGATCGAACGATATTTTACCGATACATTCTAAATGAGAATTGAAGGTCTCTTCATATGTAATACAACGGTAAAAAGTCTGACAAAAACGGATGTCGGATGAAGAAGTTATGAATTTTTAACGGATTTTCCTGTCCCGGTCTGTTAAAAATAATAAAATTAAAATTAAAGTCAAAATTAGCCGACAAAGTCTAAATGAAAGTTGTAGAGCGTAATTCTAGCTACGCGTGCATATAAAGAATGTCAAAAACGGAGCTCATATGCGAAAGTTATGGATTTTAGAAGTTCGGGGCACGAAAATCGAAAATTTTCGCATGAATAGTAATGGTCACGTCACCTCGCACGAAGCAGGTGCGTCACCGGAGACGTGGCCCAGACCGAACAGCCTTGCTGCTTGCTTCCGGAGTCCGACGCATGCCGCTCAGCTATTCGACCGAAGTGCGAGCCAATAGGCTTCCGACGCGCCTCGCTCTTGTGTCCGAGTCTCGCACCTCCACGTCGCGCCTACCAGCTTCGCAGCCGAACCTCGCATCCGAGCCTCTCTCTTGCGCCACCTGCTTCGGTCTGCTGTTGCCACCGAGCTTCGCTTCTTAGCCGACTTCCGAACCTTGGCCCTATATAAAGGAACCTGCAAGATCTTCCGACTAACTTTGAAAATTTGACACTTTTATCCCCTCTTTCCATATTTCTTCATATTAACTTTCCCCGAAGCCCCAAAATCAATTTTAGCACCCGAAACATGTCCCAAGACCCCCGAGAAGCCCGTAAATTTTATCTTTTTGATTTTGAAGCCCTACCTTCGCAGAGCTCGGTTTTCAACATAGAAAGGCATATTTAAAGCCGAAGTGTTGTCCAAATTACTATTTTAACCCCCAGTTAACTTAAGGTGAGTTCAATATATAGGAACAATTGTATGTTATGTGTTATATGTGCTATGTGCTTTTCACTATTATCATCCTGAGTTATTTTCTCGTGTTATTCGCTATGTTTATAGCAATTGTAATACCTTTGACCATGTGATCAGTGAAAGGACTTAGATTCACATTGGTACTGGTACGTAGCCTCTAGCCATGTAGAGCAGGTCTCCGTAAGAGAATGACTTCTATTCTATGGCATTGGCAAATGGTTAGATAGGACTATAAGCTTGAAATCTAACAAGATGTTAATCAGAAATTGCATGTCTTCTATGCCAATTGGGCCAAAGCTTTATTGATGTATATCAAGAATTGAAAAGAATATCTTTGAATAATGTCTTTGATTGATATGAACGCTTGTCACATGATCTCACATACTTCTTGTTGTTTCTCTTTGCTTTGCCACATTGAAATATATATATATATATATATATATATATATATATATATATATATATATATATATGGCATAACATTATATTGTATCTATTTTTAAACTCACTAAGCATCACCGCTTACCCTATCAATGTTTAACAATTGCAGGTAATAAATAACTAGTATGTTTACATACTATTGAAAGATGTAGAATAGTTTGTAATAGTACTTTTGTACTACTTTTTATGTTTGTATAAATTACAATATCCTGGGTAGTTATGTAATATATATAACATTTTGTAATAAAAGGTTTGTATCCAATAGTTTGTAAATCCTTTATATCAATGTAAAATATTGCTTTTATGAATATAAAATAGCATGTTTTGGAGTCATGATAATGTGAAATATGAAAGTTTGGGTCTTTCAAAAATACGAAAGTTGAGGTCTTTCACCTCCCCGAAGGGATAGAAGACTTCGTTGTATACTGCAATGCATCCAACCAAGGGCTCGGTTGTGTTCTGATGCAATGAGGTAAGGTCATCACCTATGCCTTGAGACAGCTGAAGACACTCGAAGTCAATTACACCACGCACGATCTTGAATTAGGAGCAGTTGTGTTTGCCCAAAAGATGTGGAGACATTACCTGTATGGTACAAAAAGCACGATCTTTACAGACCACAAGAGTTTACAACATATATTCTATCAGAAGGAGCTCAACATGAGACTATGAACGCGAATTTCGTTATCATCCGGGTAAGGCCAACGTAGTAGCAGACATCCTAAGTCGGAAAGAATATTCTGGACGAAGGGTCAAATCGTTGACAATGACTATCCATTCACACTTGTCTACACAAATTTAGGAGGCTCAGCCTGAGGCCTTGAAACCTGAAAACGTGGCGGGTGAATCCCTTAGAGGAATGGATAAGAACTTAGAAGCCAAGGGTGGCGGAGCCTTATATTTCATGGACCGGATCTGGACACCGAAGCACGTTGGCCTCCGAGACTTGGTCATGACCAAGGCACGCAACACTCGGTATTCCGTTCACCCAGGTTCATATAAGATGTATATGGATCTTAAAAAGACATACTGGTGGCCTAACATGAAAGCAGAGATTGCTACCTTCGTGAGTAAATGCCTTACTTGCGCAAAGGTTAAGGTCGAATGCCAGAAACCCTCCGGTTTGCTGCAACAACCATAGATTTCGTAATGGAAGTGGAAGCGGATCACTATGGATTTCATAACCAAGTTGCCCAAGACAACGGGTGGACTTGATACCATATGGGTCATCATCGATAGATTGACCAAGTCTGCACACTTCCTGCCTATCAAAGAAACTGACAAGATGGAGAAGCTTATGAGAACATACATTAGGTAAATCGTACGACTGCGTGGTGTTCCTATATCCATTATCTCCGATAGAGATAGTAGGTTCACTTCAAGGTTCTGGCAGTCACTGCAAAGTTCCCTAGAAACAAGGCTAGACATGAGCACAACCTACCATCCTCAGATAGGCGGACAAAGTGAAAGGACTATCCAAACACTGGAAGATATGTTGAGAGCCTTTGTGATCGACTTTGGGAAGACATGGGATACTCACTTACCCCTTGTCGAATTTTCCTATAATAACAGTTATCACACGAGCATTAAGGCTGCTCCATTTGAAGCCCTCTATGGCCGGAAGTGCAAATCCCCTCTGTGCTGGGCTGAGGTGGGTGACACCCAGTTAGCTAAAGGACAAGTTCCTGACAGCACTCTCACAGGTCTGAAAATCACATGGGAAATGACAGAGAAGATCGTTCAGATTCTTGAATGATTGAAGGCCTCTAGAGACTGACAGAAAAGCTACGCAGACAAATGAAGGAAGCCTTTGGAATTCCAGGTGGGAGACCGCGCTCTTTTGAAATTCTCACCCTGGAAGGGCTTGATACGCTTCAGAAAGCGTGGGAAGCTCAATCCAAGATACATAGGGACTTTCGAGATTCACGCTAGAATATGACGTGTAGCTTACAAACTCAACCTACCCCGCGAGCTTAGTAACATACATTTTACATTCCACGTCTCAAACTTGAAAAAAGTGTCTGTCCAATGATACTCTTGTAAATCCACTCGACGAGATCAAAATCAACGAGAGCCTCAACTTTGTGGAAGAACCTGTAGAGATCATGGACCGTGAGGTCAAGCAGATGAAGCAAAGCCACATCCTGATAGTGAAGGTTCGCTGGAACGCCAAGCAAGGACCTGAATTCACTTAGGAGCGAGAGGATCAGATGAAAGTGAAATATCCTCATCTATTTGCTTAGTTATTTGTAACTACTTATTTGCTTAAACTCTAATTTTGGGACGAAATTCCTTCTAACAGGGGATGATGTGACAACCCGAAATTTCTATTATGAACAATCATTCACTTTAATAGAAATCAGAACTGTTCCTGCTATCTGTTAAGCATTTTGGAGTCAGTTTAAGTGTTTTAAAGCTTAGTACTTCAAGGAATAACAGGATAGAGGATGCCCTGGGTTCATTGTGCATCATTCTCGCAAAAACTCCAAGAGTTAGGAGTTTTCGGCCCAAATGGTGTTTGGACCGAAAACCCCATAAGTATATATATATATATATATATATATATATATATATATATATATATATATATATATATATATATATGACACTTAGCCATATTTATCACTTTTCACTCTTTCAAGAACAAGAACCGAAATCCTCTCAAGTATCATTCAATTTTTCCTTCTAAATCTTTAAAATGTAAGTGTTTCTTCCCCTATCTAGTTGATTTCTCCCGTATTCAAGTGTTTTTACATGATTTCATCCATGAAATCATTCCATTTATGTAGATCTTCAAGTGTTCTAAGTTACACCAAGAACACACACTAGTGTTTTGGGCCGAAAACACCCTTCTTTGCTTCCATATTGTAAGTATCTATCTCTTATACTTGTTATCTAGTAAGAATACTTGATTTAGGACTTGAAATCGGCAATCATCCATGAAAAAGAGGAGTTTTTGGTGTAGTGAGTCTCCTTAGACTGAAAATCCCCATGAAGGGTGCAAAATGGCCTTAGACCCTTCCTAAGGCTAAGCATGTGTAACATCCGGAAAATACAAGCAATTTAAATTTTTTCAAAACAACCCGATTTTCATTAAAATGTTTACAAAAAGGTTTTCAATACAAATCATTAGAGTATTCCCAGAATCACAATGCTACAAAATCATGAGGAGCGGTACGATCGCGCCTTCGCCTTGCCACAGTCTCCTGAAGAACCTAAAAAACATTAAACCACAACTGTAAGCCCGAAAGCTTAGTGAGATACCCCCAAAATACCAACCATGTATACGCCCTTCCAGGCTGCGACCTTCCGGTCCAAAACATATAAAACATACATAACATAACAGAACATAGAACAGCCGTGCATATCGGGTCTACTGTGTGACTGGTCCGCCGTATCGGGCCTTCAGTCCATCGGATCCATCCTCCAGGTCTAGTCATGTCCTTCGAGTCTACAGTGGGGTTGGTCCACCCGCATCGGGCCTTCAACCCACCTGGTCCACTCTCTGAGTCTACAGTGTGACTGGTCCGCCCGCATCGGGCCTTCAGTCGGCATGGTCCACTCTCCAAGCCTCGGCACGTCTGGTCCGCCCTCGTGGGGCCTACAGCCTATCCGGACCGCTCGCTGGGCCTTCGGAACAACCGGTCCACCCTGGGTATCTTGGCCTACAACACAAAGCAGGACCCGCCTCAACCCATCTCCAGTCCAAACAACCATGTGCACCAAACATACATTCATATAACAGTCATAGTCAACAAACCGAGCAAGCAGATCACATAGCATATCATTACCCTAACCGGGTTACCGACCTAACCGGTCACTAGCATAACATCGCTCTGTATATCGGGAAGACTGACCTTAGCAAGGCCTCCTAGCATGTACCATCCTAGCTACCAGGATGCAGACACATCAAACAATAACATAATAACCATAACCGAATCTCAATACAATAAAGGGCCGGCCTTGGTGCCTTAGACCCTGTTGATATACTGACGATAACTCACCTCGAAACTGCCGGCTGAAAAGATAAGATCCCGCTGCTCCGAACTCTGACATGAACTCCTCCACTGAACATCAAAACATACAACTCAATAAATACCCTTAATTACCAAAATACCCCTGGAAGACAACTGGTCAACCTTGGACAAGTCAAAGTCAACCCCTGACTGACCCTACTCGTCGAGTCAACCCGATGACTCGCCGAGTCCTTATGCTCAGAACTTCCCTCAATTAGCGACCCAACTCACCGAGTCACCTCAAGACTCGTCGAGTGCAACAACTCTGAGTCCACTCGCACCCAAACCACCGAGTCATCCCTCGACTCACCGATTCATCGACTCAACCAGAAATATTAGGACTTCCTCGACAAGACTCGCCGAGTCCAAATGGACTCGTCGAGTCCAAGGCCATCTTCAACCTACTCGCCGACTTGTTCTTCCAACTCGTCGAGTTCCAGGCCATCTTCAACCTACTCGCCGAGTTGTTCTTCCAACTCGTCGAGTTCCAAGCCATCTTCAAGCAACTCGTCGAGTCCACCCATGTGACTCGTCGAGTACCACCGGTCTGAATCCATACAGAAGCATCTCAGGCCATGCAATTGATCCAAAACATAGATCCAACCTCCTACAATCCATCCATCACGTAAAGTGGCAAACTTTACGTGAATCTAACGAGATCTAAGCCATATTCACCTTAAAATCAAGGTTTGGGACATGGTGGCTTCACTAAGCACTCAAACACAGGAACTTTAATACACTCTAGGCCTTCCATAATCCAGATCTGAGGTAGCAACCTCAGATCTATCCTCCAAACTCCAAAATATTCCAAGACATACTCCCTACAAACCCCAAAATGATGGAACTAGGAATGCACAGCCTAAGGACGAAGGTATTACCTCCAAAAGATGCCTCAATAGCAGCCAAACTCGAATCCAAGCAAAGCCCTTTGATCCAAGCCACTTCTCCTTCAAGATCTCTTCAAACAACACCTCTCCAAGCTCTTAATTTGCTCCACAATGAACTCTCCACGAATTTAGGGTTTCTGGAACTCAAGGGGGGGGATAAGGGGGGCTGTGGAGGGGTATAAAGCTCTTTATATAGGGCTCAACCCCGAAAATTAGGGTTTTCTCCATACAACACCTACTCATCGAGTCCATCTTTGGACTCGCCGAGTAGGCCACTTGACACGCGACCATAGCCGCAACCTGACTCGCCGAGTCTATCCATGGACTCGCCGAGTCACCCTCCGAAACTTACACTTTTAGCCCTTCAACTCTACTCTTGTGATTCCGGGATGTTACAATTCTCCCCCACTTAGATTAGGCTTCATCCTCGAAGCCTACGACATCTCATCTTTAAATTACTTCCCACGACGCGCCACCTGACCTTGACCGAACCAAGTCCCTCAAGGTACAACCATAGAACCGGAAGCTCACCTTCTCCTTCCATACGTTGTCCCCACCACCTACTCAAACTGGGCACCAGCTGAACCCTCTGATAACCACACTCAACAACCGAGAATTACCCATGATGCCTTACTGCTCCAATTCTCATCCTTCACTTGACTCATATGGCTATAATGCTACGAACCATCGGATCCCCGATCCGGATTCCACTCTATCCATCCCATGACGACCGAAAAACCCATTCTTCCATTTCGGAGCAACTCCCCCGAGTTCTCCTCTCGCAATCACACACACATGCTGATCTAGCTCTAACACCCTCAGGTTTGGAAAACCTGATACACTGATGATATCCTCAAACATCCTTCCAGGATGAACCGCTAACACATAGCCAAAAGCCTGATCAGAATCTCACTGAGAGTCCAAGACTCTCTTTCTACGTCCCTTCCGAACCCCTCTCCCTGGTTCTACGCCTGCGGTATTCCCTCCGCGCCCTGAGCAAACATATCAAGTCGAATGAGCTTTTATACCAACACCGCAACACACTACTCAAAGACCATCGACGGACCACTCCAATCATAACTCTACACTGCCACTTTCACTTCCGTGAATTCGCACTCCCTTTTCGGAATTCCATTCCTCCCTCTTTCCTTACCAAGGAAACCACTCATCCGCCCAGTCACCATGACAGGCACCATGGTGCTCATCCCACGCTACATTACCTCTTTTAAGCGTACCCAACATCCATGCATCACCGCTACTCTGACTCTCATCACAGGGACTCTCAAGCCCATGCACTACCTTCACTGCTCAAGATCGCTACCCGGGGCCAGACCTCCCAATGTAATCAGACTGCAACATGCGCAACCCATAACCTCAATCCAATCCAACAATACTCGCAGAGTCTTCAGCATGACTGGACCGCCTCCCCAGGCCTTCAGCCAATCTAGACCACTCTCAGAACCTTCAGCCAATCTGACTGGACCGTCCTCCAAGCCTTCGGTCTGACTGGTACGCCTACCGGCCTTCAGTCTATCCGGACCGCTCAGCTAGCATTCATCACTCCGAACCATCCCTTCGGGAAATCCTCCCGTGCATACCGTTCTAGCCCTCTAGGGGTTCCGAACTCTATCTCCATCATACATACTCGATCCCGGCCTGCTCCCATGCCTTCCTCAATCAACTGCTCTAGGTCTGTATTCCGCCCGCACGCCTGTTACTCACCCATACGAGCCTGCTCTCGACTGATAGAAATACCGTTGAATTCCCCAAGCAGCTAAACAACCTCTCAGGCCCAACGATCATCCGAAGAATTTCCAATTCTCCCCTACTTAAGACATTGACAGTTAGTCACCGGTCGCCATCACCGATCTCCCCAAGCAACCTTGCAGGAATCAACACATGCACTCAAAATGTTTTTTTTTCACCAGCGCCAACAACTTTCATACAAATCATGTTCCCACGCTGCACAACCCGCTCGAAAGGAACCCAATCTTCAACTATCCATTCCTCAGACTGCAGAATCTAACTGGCCTTCAAACCAACGCCGCATCCGCCACCAATCCTCACAAAGGTAATCAATGATAGCTCGACGTACTAATCCATAACCATAACGATCCTTCAGGGAACAAAAGATTCTAAAACAAAATCTCGATCACAACTCGCCAAACCCTCAAGGAACAACGGATACCACACGAAAACCCGAAACGCAATTCCATAACCAACCAACGAAACCAACAGATAACAATACTCCACAATAATCATAAATAATCAAAACATCAGAAAGAGACATACCCGCAGCAGCAAGCTGAAAAACACGACCCTAAGCCCTTGGGGGCTCCGCTCCACCCTGACCTCCACCTGTGATCCTCAATGTAGCCGGTGCTGGAGCCTGCACCGGTCCTGCAGCAAGCCGTGGACAGTTGACCTTCAAATGTCCAACCTGATGACAATGATAGCATATCCTCAAATCCTGAACCGGCACTGACTGCCGACAATCCCTCGCATAGTGTCCCTCCTTTCCGCACTTGCGGCATGCTCCACCGGACCGACAAACCCCGGCATGACCCCTTCCACACTATCCACAGACGTGGCTACCCTGATCTCCCATCCTGGAATCAACGGTCTTAGACCGTTTCGTCGCCAGCTGCGACTGAACCGGAGCTTGCCTCAGCTCACGCACCTGTAACTCAATCTCTAACTCACGCCGCCTGGCGGCCTCTTGCAACTCCAGCAAAGTCTCGCACCTCTGCGCAGACATAAACTGTCTGATGTCCCTCTTTAGCTTACTCAGATACCGGGACATCTAAGCCTGCTCCGAAGCGAACTCAGGGCAAAACATCGCCCTCTCAGTAAACATCCTGGTGATTTCCATCACTGATTCCGAATCCTGTTTCAGCTCCAAGAACTTCTGAGCCAACCTCTCCCTCTCGACCTACAGAATATAACGAGTGCTGAACATCTCTCTGAACCGATCCCATGAAATCGCAGCCCTCTGCGCATCCGAGTACGACCCCGTGGTCAATCTCCACCAATCCTTTGCTCCGAGCCTCAACAGGTTCAAAGCACACCTCACCCTCTGATCAGCAGGGCATGAACACGTGAAGAAACATCCCTCCACATCTGATAACCATCTCATAGCAACGATCGGATCCTGAACTCCATCAAAAGTGGGAGGCTTCGTATTATCGAAGTCCCAATACTCAAAACCTCTACTGGCTCCTCCCCCTGCCGCTGCTACTGCTGCGGTAGCCGCCGCGGCAGCCGTCTCCGTGAGAGCCGCATAGCGCTCATCAAAATACTCCACCATGGCGGTCTTGATCGACCCAAAAAACTCTGGCAGCTCAGCCCGAAACAATGCAGCAACCTCATCATGCAGGATCTCACGAATCCTCGCATCCAACTCGTGCGTACTCATCTGACTGACAACCTCTGGCTGTACAGACCCACCCAGAACTCCCTCTCCTGCTCCTGATCCTGACCCGGATCCACTCCCAGCGTGCCCTGAAATCTCCATACTGAAAATAAAACACCAAATCTCAGACATATTCCACTATCCCGGGAACTAGCTCTCATCCCAACCCTAGAGGTCATGGTTTCCCTGATACGCGTATGAGTCCGTGCTTTCAGTAGTACGGGCCCATACTACCTTCCACACCAACCCATATTTGTATGAGGTACTCCCACAACACCCTAGCGACACACATAACAATGCTCTATCCTCACAACTTAGAGGAACACTAGAAATCTCTCACAAGGAACCCTAGGCTAGCAGGCATCATAAATCTGGCAACTCATCAATAAATCCTGAAGATCCCTAGCCTAACTCTAGCATGCTGTTCTATCAAAGCTCAATAAAACAATTGTCATGTATGGTATTTTGGGGTTACTTACTGGCTCCGGCTGATCGTACCTCCGCGTCCTCCTTTACTTACTTTGAAAACCAATTTAAATTCTCTTTTTGAGAACCCTCCTCGATTTGAGACTGGAGTCACACAAGTGTTCCTCCAATTCACTCAAACCAAGGCTCTGATACCAACTTGTAACATCCGGAAAATACAACCAATTTAAATTTTTTCAAAACAACCTGATTTTCATTAAAATGTTTACAAAAAGGTTTTCAATGGACTCGCCGAATCCATCTTTGGACTCGCCGAGTAGGCCACTTGACACGCGACCATAGCCGCGACCTGACTCGCCGAGTCTATCCATGGACTCGCCGAGTCACCCTCCGAAACTTACACTTTTATCCCTTCAACTCTACTCTTGCGATTCCGGGATGTTACAGCATGAACCCTAGAGACCGATCCCATTGAGCAAGGATCCTTGAAGAACATCATTTTTACAAGAATGGAGGAGCTTTTGGTTGAATCTCCTTAGACCGAAAACTTCCTAAGTGTACATGCAACCCTAATAACCTTGGATCTATGTTTGTCTAATTATCATGCAAAGTTGAATTCCATGGTTATATTCCTATCTAGCATACATGGGGAACACTTTTTAACTTGAATGAAAGATAGAATAACTTACCTTGTTGTTGCTTATGTTCCTTGAAACCTTGTGAGCCTAGCACCCCAAGTGTGATGCCTCAAATGCTTCACACAACACCAAATGCTCTTGGAAAGACTTTTGAGAGAATACACACTTCTTGAAATCGGCCTAGCCCTCTTGTTTCATATGTGTAACCGATTTTGGTGGAGAATAGGATTCTTATATAGTGTTGACACATCTAGGGTTACACCATGTAAACCCTAATGTGTCATGACTCTTCATTTCCATGACCCATGGGTTTGTAACTCCCATGGAGCATCCTATGGGTGGAACCCAACTTGATAATCCATGGAGCCTCTTAGCCCACTATACAAGATATGGATGATTTACATAATCAACCCATATATTTAATTAGTTATCTTTTGATCACTTAATTAATTCTAAATTAATTCTTGATCAAACTAATCAAATAATATTATTAATATATTAGAACTTATAATATATTAATAATCTCCAAACGTTCATTCTCTCATTTAGTCTATCCAATTGCATGGTGCCATGCAACCCAAATGGACCATGTCGGGTCGGGTCAAGTACATACCAGAAATAGTTATGGACTTAAACACCTTATCCAACAGACCAGTCATGCTGAGGGCCCGGAGAATGGTCCAGACAGGATGAAGGCCTGGTGTGGCAGTCCAGATATGTTGAAGGTTCTGTATGCATGTTGTTGCTGTGATATCTATGATTATATGTTGTGGTGGGAATTTGGGGGAACCCACTAAGCTTTAGGCTTACAGTTTTAAATTATGTTTCAGGTACCTCAGAGGATTGTAGGTAGGCAAAGGTGTGATCGTGCACCTCCTCACGTTTTTGTTTTACGATTCTTGGATTTCTCTGATGTTAAACTTATTTTGAAAACAATCTGTAAACAATGATGGTTTTTCGGTTGATTAAAAAGTCTAAATTTTTCAAGAATTTTACGAATGTTACAAGTTGGTAACATAGCCTTGGTTTGAGTGAATTGGAGGAACACTCGTGTGAATCCAATCTCAAACTAAGGAAAGATTTTCAAAATGATTTTCAAATGGTTTTTAAAATACTCAAGGAGGATGTGATGTGTACGGTCCACCAGGGCCAGTAAGTAGACCCCAAGATACCATACTGTTATTTGAAATTGTAATATGTTAGAACAGAATGCTAGTGATAGGCAAGGGATCATCCAGAATTACATGATAGAATTGCCTGATTATATGATGCTTGATATCCTAGGACCTTTCTTTTATGGAATTAACATCATTACTGTAGTTGCTTAGTGTATGCATCACGATATATATAACTAAGATCTTATAGCCTAAGAATGTTTGCTTTAGCCTTATTTCCTGTTCTTATTTGATGACGGGCTTAGGGTAGGATCAGATATTCGAATGTCTATTGAGTTCAGTGTTATGTATGGCTAGCATACAGGAGTGCTGCAGGGTTGGTGGAAGTTTCATAGATGAGTCGCATGGGGTCAGCCGGCCAGTCATGAGATGTTTAGCCTTTCCTATAGGGAGTGAGGATTGAGTGTTCTATTATTCTTATGAGTATTGTTAAGGTGTTGTGATGATCCTTGAGACAAATACGGGTAGGTGCGGGAGGAAGTATGAGCCCATACTGCTGAAAGCACAGGACCTGTACATGTGGCAATGAAGTCACAACCCTAAAGCTTCGTTGGGACTTGGTTCCCTGTTATGATATTTGAATTATTTGATATCTTCCTGGTGTATTTTCAGTATGGTGACTACGAGGCGAGTTGAGATTGGATCCGGATCAAGATCAGGGACTGACAAGCAGATTGGATCAGATGAATTGGATACCATGATTAGGAGGATTCTCCATGAGGAGGTTATGGCCATTGTATGAGATTAGATACTAGAGCTTTTGGGGTCTATTAAGACTGCGATGATAGATTACTTTGATGACAGATACACATCAGTTGCTGAGACTGTTGCTGTTGCAACCTCCGCAGCCACATGTGTTGGAACGAGTCGGGGTTTTTAGTATCGGGATTTTGATAATATGAAGCCCCTGAATTTTAATGGAGTTCAGGACCCAATTGTAGCCATGCGGTGGATATCTGATTTTGAGGGATGCTTTTTCATCTGATTTTGCCCATCTGACCAAAAGGTCAAGTGCGCTTTGAACCTCTTGAGGTCTGGAGCGAAGGATTGGAGGAGAATTGTTACGAGATCGTATTCTAATGAGCAGAGGGTTATGGTGACTTAGGATCAGTTCATGGAGATGTTCCATACTTGTTATGTGCCACTGGTTGAGCGTGAGAGGTTGACCCAAGAGTTTTTGGATTTGAGGCAGGGATCGGAGTCGGTGACGGAGATCACCTAGAAGTTTACTAAGAGGGCCATGTTTTACCTCAAGTTTGATTTGGAGCAGGCTCATATAACCAATTACTTGAGCATGCTTAAGACGAATATCATGCAATTTATTTCCACCCAACGGTATGATTCTTTGTTGGAGTTGCAAGAGGCCGCCATGAGGCGTGAGCTTGAGATAGATCTTCAGTTGAGAGAGTTGAGGACAACCCCAAGACAGTCAAAGGCAGTGCCAAAGCGGTTCAAGGGTACTGAGTCTAGATCTGGGGGCCAGCGAGGCCGTACTTGTGGGAAGTGTGATAGGGTTCATGATAGAGCATGTCGAATTGGTAGTGTTTGCCACAAATGTGGTAAAGAGGGGAATTATGAGAGGGACTACCGCTAGTCAGCCCCAGTTTAGAGTACGAGGATCTGCTATCATTCTAATCAGGTTGGCCATGTGAAGGTCAACTATCTGTTGCTCTTCGCCAAGCTGGTGCAGGCCCCTACGCCAGCTACATTGAGGATCACATATGGGAGCCACGGGAAGGCGGAGCCCCCGAGGGCTCAGGGTCGTGCTTTTCAAATCACTTCCGAGGAGGCTAGAGCAGCTCCAGATGTTATGGCTGGTATGTTTCTATCCGTTATGTTTTTGTTTATGTTTGTATTATGATTATATGTTTACGCCTTTGGTAGGTACGTTCCTAGTGAACTCCTTGCCCGCTTTAGTGTTGTTCGACTCAGGTGCGAGTCGATCCTTTGTTTCTCAGTTGTTTAGCAGGGAGTTTCTTATGCCTTTGGGGGAGTTGGAGTGTCCATTGCGAGTTTCTACCGCCAATGAACATGGGGTTTCTACTTCTTCAGTATATCCTGGTTGCATTCTCGAGATCTTCAGGGTATCCTTTCCGATCAATTTGATCATTATTCCCATAGGGGATGTATGCGTGATTGTGGGTATCGATTGGTTGAGTCGTTTCGGTGCTATGAATGATTATAAGGGCCAGCACATAGTAGTTCGAACCCTAAGTGGGTGAGAAAATAGTTATTTATGGAGAGGGCACAAGGATGGGTTCAAGGTTTTGTTCAACAACTAGGGCACAACATTATATATAGCACGGGTGTGTGGGTTATTTGGCTTATGTAGTGCATACGCGGGTTGGGGATCAGGTTTCAGTTTTAGAGGTCCCAGTGGTTTGGGAGTTTGCTGATGTATTTCCAGAGGAGTTACTCGGTGTTCCTCTTGAGAGGCAGGTCGAGTTCAAGATCGACCTCGTGTCAGGTGCGGCCCCGATTGCCAAGGCACCGTACTGTTTGGCACCGCCTGAGATGCAGGAGCTGTAATCTCAGCTGTAGGAGCTGTTAGGTAAGCAGTTGATCCGACCGAGTAGTTCTCCTTAGGGAGCGCCGATCTATTCGTCAAGAAGAATGATGGTTCACACTGGATGTGCATTGATTATCAGGAGTTGAACAAGTTAACGGTGAAGAACAGTTACCCCCTTCTGCGGATTGATGATCTCTTTGATCAGCTACAGGGAGCATCTTGGTTCTCCAAGATAGATATGTGTAACATCCCAAAATCAGGGTAAAACTATTAAACCCTTCCATTTTGTCAAGTTGTCAAGAGTGGTCCCTTGAGAGAGTTCTTGTAGCAAATGAGTATGTTGCGCGTACTCATGCGCTTAATTTGGACGCGCACTCGCCTGATTACATTGGGCGTACCCAAGGTTACGCTGGGCGTAATGGGTCCAGATGCAAACCCTAAATGTTTGGCTTGTGCACTATTTAAAGGATGCTAAGGCTCATTTCTCAGCCTCCATATCAGAGAGTGAAACGCTAAGAGAGAGCCTTCCATCGTCCATAGCTTGAGTGTGTGTGTTTTGGAGCTAAAAGTGTTTTGGTGTGTTAGTGAAGAAGAAGGAGAAGAGCTTGAGGAGGCCAGGGCTTGAAGTGAAAGGTTAGATCTGAGATCTTCAGAGAAAGGAGCTTCATCTAGAGGTATAAAGTTCAAAACTTTCCTCCTTATTTGGTTTGATGTTGCATGGACCATTTCTAGGGTTAAAAGTCCAAAAGGTGGAGACTTTATGAATGTAATGTGCTCCATGGACCTAGATCTGTCCTATTTCAGTAGTATTTGTGTTATAGATCCATAAAGTTTCCATCTTGATCGTTGATATGAGGTCATGCTTGAGTTGTGAGCTCTCTAGAGTTGGGAAATGGAATATTATGGGTGATAGTGACTTGTCCAGCCATGCAAAGGCTTAAAATCACCAACTTTATGGATTAAGAGGCTTAGAAGTGGTCAGATCTAGAAGTTGGACGTGGGTATTAACTGTTTAAGACCCCAAAAGCTTAGAGTCTGAAACTGGGAGTTACGCGGGTCGTAATCTTAGTACACGCGGCGTAAGGGGTCGCGCACCCCGTTTCTGTGAAGACACCGGGTATGCCCAGCGTACATGTTTAGTACGCACAGCGTAACCCGGAGAGTTCACTTTTGTTGACTTTTAGGGTTTGGTCAACTTTAGGGTCTTGGAGCCACGAGAGGGGTAAAATGGTCTTTTACCCTTCTAAGAGTACTAAGAGAGGGAATAGTCTAGCCTTGACAGATGTATTGATTTAGAGTGTTTATTTTATATGATTAGGTAGAGGCTAGATCAGATTTTACAGAGTTCGAGATTACCGAGTTACCCGAGATGAGTCTTCTCACTATACTTTACCTAGAGTGGTAATTAGAGTTATGTGACATAGTATTTTGTATGTTATTTATATGATGTGATACGCTGCATTATTTCTATGTGATTTATGCTATGTATCTTTCAGAGTTTACAGAGTTAGAACTGGAAGGTTCACAGAGTTAGGACCAGAGGGTCCACAGAGTTAGGACCGAAGGGTCCACCGAGTTATAGCCTCGAGTGGCTAATATGTGTTATATGTGGTATTTTGGGGAACTCACTAAGCATTTATGCTTACAGTGTTGTGTTATGTGTTTCAGGTACTAGTGAGGATCGCGGGAAGGCGCTGGCATGATCAATACACACACGAGGAGTTTTTATGTATTATGATATTGGGTTGTGTTTTTATGGATGTTATATTATAGAAGACATTTTTATAATATTTATGAATGAAAGTATGTTTTGGAAAATGTAAATTTTTTTTTGAAAAATTTGGGTGTTACAATCTAAGGTTTGGGTACCATCAGGTCAAGGTGAGAGAGGAGGACATGGAGAAGACTACATTCCAGACTCGTTATGGGCATTACAAGTTCGTGGTGATGCCATTCAGGCTCACCAATGCGCCTATGGTCTTTATGGATTTGATGAATCAGGTATGCAGGTCGATGCTTGATTGTTCAATTATCGTGTTTATTGATGATATCTTGGTATATTCCAAGACCAGAGAGCAGCATGAGGAGCATCTTTGAGAGCTTCTGGGGGTTTTTTAAATGAGAACGACTTTACACTAAGTTCTCAAAGTGAGAGTTTTGGTTACGAGAGGTTCGGTTCCTTGGACACCTCGTTAACCAGGATGATATATAGGTGGACCCAACCAAGATTCAGGCAGTGATGCAGTGGGAGGTTCTGAAGTCTCCCTCGGATATTAGGAGTTTCTTGGGATTGGCAGGGTACTACAAGAGATTTATTTAGAATTTCTCCAAGATTGCAGTACCCCTCACTCGTCTGACGAAGAAGGGGGTGGAATTCCAGTGTGGCCGTGAGCAGCAGTCAGCATTTGAGACCCTTCAACAAAGACTTTGCAAGGCCCTAATTTTGATCCTCCCTGTGGGAATCGAGGATTTTGTGATTTTCAGTGATGTGTCCATCACTAGGTTGGGGTCCGTTCTCATGCGTAGAGGATGAGTGATAGCTTATGCTTCACGGCAGCTGAAGCTGCAAGAGATGAGATATCCCGCACATGATCTGGAGTTGGGGGGTAGTGGTTTTCACCCTCAAGATTTAGAGGCATTACCTTTATGGGGTCTGCTATACTACCTACACGATTCACTATAGTTTGAGGTATACTATGGATCAACCAAACTTAAACATGAGGCAACACAGGTGGTTGGACGTAGTTAAGGATTATGACTGCGAGATCCTTTACCATTCGGGTAAAGAAAATGTGGATGCAGATGCCTTGAGCTGCAAATCGGTTAGACCTTTTGTTGGGGTGTTATATATGAGGATATATGTGGATTCTCTGCTCGTGGTGTTGATTAGGTAGGCTCAGACCGAGGGTGTTCAGGAAGAAAATTGGAAGATTGACAGGATCAGGAGTGAGATAACCAAGTTTGTTCTGGACAGTTATGGTTTGTTGACCCGCTGCAGTTGGGTATGGGTTCCTATGTTTGGTGGGGTCAGATAGATTATGTCGGAGGAGGCTCATAAGTTCCATTTTTCTATCCATTATGGGGCCACCAAGATATATCGAGATCTGTGGTTGAGCTATTGGTGGCCATGTATGAAAAGAGAGACCGCTAGGTATATTGAGAGGTTCTTGACCGGAGGATGGTCAAGGCCGATATCAAAGGCCGCATGGCAAGCCGCAACCTCTGGAGGTTCCCATGTGGAAATGGGAGAATATATCAATGGATTTCATCACCAAGTTGCCAAAGACGGCAAAGGGTTTGGATGCTATTTGGGTCATCGTTGATTGATTGACCAAGAGTTCCCATTTTCTAGGAATAAGGGAAAGCTCGTCGACCGAGAAATTAGCAGATGTGTAAATTTGCGAGATTGTTGCTCACCATGGGGTTTGGTATCCATTGTTTCAGACTGTGATGTCCGGTTCCCTTCCCATTTTGGGAGAAGTTCCATGAGGAATTAGGCACTGGACTGCAGTAAAGCACAACTTATCATCCACAGACTGACGATCAGATTGAGCGGACCATTTAGACTCTCGAGGATATGTTGCCAGCACGCGTCATTGATTTTGGTGGGAGCTAGGACTCCTACCTACCTCTTGCAGAGTTCTCATACAACAATAGCTTCCACTCCAACATTAGTGATCTGCCTTTTGAGCTCTTGTATGGGCAGAGATGTCATACCACAGTTTGCTGGGGTGAGGTTGGTCACAGGATTATGGGGCCGACTGAGGTGGTCTTTCAGACTATAGATATGATCCAGCAGCTCAGGCAGAGATTGCAGACTGCTCAGAGTCGACAAAAGAGCTATGCAGATCGATGCCAATCTGACTTGGAGTTTCAGGTTGGCGACATGGTGTTGCTAAAGGTCTCATCTTGGAAATGTGTGATTCGCTTCAGGAAGAGGGGGAAGTTCGGTCCCCAGTATATTGGGTCATTTTGGGTTATTTCCAGGGTTGGAAATGTTGCATATATATTGGATCTTCCGGAGGAGCTCAGTCAGATTCATAGCACTTTCCATGTTTCATAGTTGCGAAAGTGCATTTTGGATGAGGATGCGGTGGTATCATTGGAGGATATTCAGGTTGATGAGCTCCTGAGCTATGTCGAGAGGCTGATAGCTATTCTAGAAAGGAAGGTAAATGTTTTGTGTAGTAAGGAAGTACCTTTGGTAAAGGTACGGTGGCAACACTGGAGGGATCTGAGTGGACCTGGGAGCTGGAGGTTGAGATGCGGGAGCATTATTTGGATTTGTTCTCTGCAGTACGCTTCAAGGATGAAGCCTATTCCAAGTGGGGGAGAGTTGTAACATCTCGGTTCCCAGGTATGAGATTTGTTTCATTAAGCATGTTTTTCCTTTTGAGCTCAGCGTGTTGGTAGCCTCAACACGACGTGTTGAAGGACATTTGGGTCGCGTATTTTCTTGGACCAACACGACGAGTTGGTGACGGGGAACTCGACGTGTAGGTGGCTGGATGAGAAACCCTAAATTTTAGGGTTTTTCACCCTATATAATCCCCTTAAATCCATACGTTTGGTATTTTATCAGCCTCCAAACCCTCATATCGGCCCTTGTGAGCACTAAACAACCTTCCCTCTTATATCATGATCTAGTGTGGTATTTTGGAGAAAAAGAAGAAGAAAGTTGGAAGAATGAAGCTAGGATCTAGCAAGCAAAGCTCTCATCTTCAACTTGGCACTCTTCTGTCCAAGATCTGATTTTATTCCTCCATGTTGTTAGATCTTGAGTTTTGTCCATTTTCTCCTTATTTTTGAATGTTGCAATGGATGGATCTCATAAAGTGTGCAAATTTATGAATCTTCGGGTCATAGTGACCTTGTAGTGGTTTGAATCTGGTCTTTAGCCAAGTTTTGATACCATGCATGGGGTTTAAGTCATATTTCCCTCTTTTTGACCCATTTTGGGTTCAAGACATGGATCGGACATGTATGTCTATAAAACACCAACCTTAGACTTGATTTTGGTGCTAGAATCTCTTCTAGAAAGGGTGGGTTTAAGTTCTCAAGGATTTTGTGCTTATTGGTTAAGCCCTTAAATCTTTACACCTTTGGTTGATTTTTGAACACTTGTGTCACATCCCCAAACCGAGGATTGCGGAAACATCCACGGGTGGAGGACTTCATGTATAGTATCGTAACAATGAGTATAATAGTGATCAAAGTCAATATAATCATCATAAATATGATAGAGGAAGTTAGAGGGTTTCATGAGTTACATGTTTCAAAATCGATTACAATATAATGATAAAAGGGTTTGTCTGATGTCGTAACTTTCCATCCTCAAAAGCTGGTAGTTACCTGTTTTTATTGATTACATGAGAATACAAGTCATTTTGAAAGAGTGTAAACAATTAAGTTGGTGAGTGCATATGCTTTTGTATATAGATTTGAAAACCTTTCTTTGTAAATGTAGTGTATGTTCAAGAAAAATCCAATATTTTCCTTATAAAATGAGTTTTAGTCTTAAGACTCAAAGACCAAAATGTACAAGTATTTACCATACTTATGATAATATATGTAGTTTTAAATAAATAAAACCCTTTTGAATGTAAGAATCCCCATAAACTATATGTGTCGTTGTTTCCCTATGTGAGTTATTATAGCTGTACAATTGACATAGTAAGCCTATTATGACGTACTTCGGGCGTCAGAATGTTTTGCCGTTTATCACCCCAGACCTGCCGGTCTAGCTATTGAATGCAGCTAAGGTGTGGGATTGTTAGTCCCAATATAGATCTATATACAAGTATCACACTCTCATTATAGGAGATTATGGTTATAATACATAACTTTAACCAGTACTCTAAAGAATACAATGAAGTAATGTCTCACAAATTTGATTCAACGAGTTTACATGTAGTGTGACTGAAAACCCTTTTTGTAGTATGAATGAAACCTTCCTTAGTATGTTCGTAGTGTTAAGGTATCATAAACTATACCTACTACAGTTTTCCATTTATGTTTTGTATTGATGAAAGACCCTTATGTAAATGATTATTTCCATTTCATGGAAGTAACTAACACGAATTACAAATAATATGTAGCTAATTATTGCTATAAACTTTGCTCAACATGTTACAAAGTGTTAATAAACTTGTAAACTATTTTTACTAGTTTTAACTTTTCTGTCACTATTTTAAGAAACATCACATAAAAATCACTATAAGTAGAAAACTAAATCCATAAACTCTGAGATTTCAGAAAATGTGTCTAGTTTGTTCATAATTTTTATTATGATCTTTAGTAGTCTCTAACAAGTGTTAAAAGGTTCATCTTCACAGACTGGTCCGAAATCATTTATGAAATGATAGACAATTTTACAAAAATCACCATAAATTGTAGAAAAATCGTATGAACGTGTGCATGTAGTCATTAGAAAGTTATAAATCTGAACTATTTTCATATTGAATGGTTTTGAAAAATATTAAGTTTAAGATGGTCAAAACAGTTCGTGAATGGACCATATTTTTTCTGTTGAAAGCTATTGGTTGTGTTAGAATATGTTTTGGTGTTGTCAATTGTATTCTTCCCAATAAAACTTGAAGAAAATATGAAAAGATAGGGGTATGAACTCACCTTGAGTGATTTCCTGAGGTGGAAAGTTGAAGAATGGGAGTTTTAAGTTAAGACACCTGAAAGATGCTTGAAAAATTTGAAGATCCTAAGAACAAATATGTCGATATTTGTGTAAGTGTTCCATGATTTGTATGAAGAAGTGTAGAAAATTTAGGAGTTCAATGAAGAAACTTCCCAATAATGGAGGAGAACTCAAGAACGCTTCTAGTCATGAAGATCGTGACTGAGAAAGAGGGAGAGAGAAAAGTGTGCTTTTGGTGAAGGCAAATGAGACTTTGAATAGGAAGAATAAAAATTTCTTAGGTGGATTTGGTTAAGGAAAATCTGATGGAGTGTTGGGAGGAGTTGAAAAAGGACAATGAATTGACTAGGTAAAGTGTGAATAATGACATAAAGTGGGTGATTACTTTATGGATGATATAATATGAGTCTTAAACATTATTTCATGAAAATGTGGTCTAGCTCATCAAGTTTGGCATAAAATAGGAGTTTAGAGGGTTTAAGTCATGAAAAATGCGAGTTTGAGGAAGTTCTCGATGCCAAAAACTCCTAAAATTGAAAAAAGGTCCGTACTGGTCAAAATCTGAAATGGGGTTCGGACCTGCGAGGGTTCCAAACCTAAACAGCCAATTCCAGAGTCAAAAGGGGAAATTCCGAAGCACATCCTCGATTCCGGAGTGGAGGTGCGGAGTCAGTAGCTTTCGGAGTCGTCTTGGCCTTTCCGAGATTGCGAGATTGTCTGGGGCATGAGAAAACTTCATGAGCAAGAGTGTCCGGATGGGAGGGTTTTAACACCCATAAAATTCATGCCAAATATAAACTTTTCCAAACCATTTTAAATAATTTAACATTAAAAAGTTTGCTTTCAAAATAATAATTATATGAGTATCCTAGCATCAAATCATAATATCATAACAGCTGGAGGAGTGGTACGATCATGCCTTCACCTTCCCGCGATCACCAGAAGTACTTGAAACAATAAACATAAACTGTAAGCCCGAAAGCTTAGTGAGTTTCCCCCAAAATAGAAACGCCAATCAAATATAACCATATCAAATACAAATACAACATGCATATTGATCCAAAAGTCCGATTGGACTGAATCCCGGTCCTCAGTTTATCTGGACCGCTCTCCGAGCCATCGACATGTCTGGACCGCTCTCCGAGCCATCGACATGTCTGGACCGCCCTCTTTAGGGCCTTCAGCCTATCCGGACTGCTCGTTGGGCCTTCGGCCTTAATAGATTTTTGCCCGAACCAGGCCTGTAGTCTACCTGGTTTGCCCAGGGTGTCTTGGCCTATTATACACAGCAGGACATGCCTCAACCCTTTCCCGCAAACCAATAAACATGTGCACATACATATAAACAGTTAAGCATACAGATCTAACATATCACTAATCATGGCAACCATCCTATACCCAGGATACGATCTAACCAATCACTAATATAGGAACCATCCTAACTACCAGGATGTAATATCAACAACATATCATGCAATAAATATGGATGCAAATCAGATAAGGGTCAACATTGGTGCTTTAGACCATGTCGATATAGTGAGGAAAACTCACCTTCAAAGTAGATCAAAGATACCATAACGAACTCCTCCAAACCACACTCTCGAAAACCAACACCTATTCCACCAATAATTTCCATCATAAATCCTATATTACCCAAAATACCCTCTAAAGGTACTGGTCCTTCTTTTGGTCAGAGTCAACGGTCAACCGTTCATGTTGTCCCGACTCGTCAAGTGTAGCTTCTAACTCATCGAGTCCTATGTGTCTTGAGAAGGTGTTTCGGACCAAGAGGGTCCTTTTGGGTTTCTTCTTTGGTTTTGGAGCTGCTTTCAATAAAGGAAGGTGGTTGGGATGGTACGGATGCTTATAAAAGTTGAGAGAGATCTGAGAGGGATTTGGGAGAGATTTGAGATACAAAGAGATATTTGGGGGCATATTTGGGAGAGAGAGAAATAAAGTGAGAGAGATTGAGAGAGACTTTGCTGGTGGCCTTTATTAGTGTTTGGCTCCGTAATGCAGGGTTTGTAACCATATTATGCCTTGTTATGAGTGTTATTCACCCTTGAAGGGTATGTAATATTGTTTTATCGAGTCGATACATCACTGAACCTAATTAGGGTTTAGGTTTTCTGAACATATGAAACTTCTGAGTGACACTTTGTATTAATATAGAGGGTTGTACATTAGTAATCATAGAGTAAGCCCTATCATACAAGCACTAGTCGAGTTGACCGGTTTTACCTGTTGACCTTGCTTGACTTTGACTTGACCAAAAATTGACGGTTGTCACAACTTGGGGTAGCCCCAAAGGATAAACATGGAAACTTTATTCTTTTTGATAGCATTTAAGGTTAGATCTGAGTCTTGGAGTCCCTGAAACCATCAGATCAACCGAATGTATTGAGCTCGGCCAAACTCGGTGATTTTGCAAGCCAACTCGGCGTGTTGGATGGGATTTTCCAAAACCTTCTGATTATGGTAGGAACTCGACGAGTTTATTGGTGCACTCGACGAGTTGGGTCAACATGGACTGTTCACATTCACCGTTGACTTTGACTTTTTTGACATCCCAAAAATCTTATAAAATTTAAAAATTTCAAAACAACCCTTTTACTATAGAAGTGTTTACAAAAAACGTGGTTCGTTAAACATTAATAAAAAAATCAGAATCTCTTTCAAAATAGTTTTCGAAACTTTCACATTATCAGAGTTTCCTAGAAATCATGAGTCCAAAATGCGAGGATGTGTACGGTCACACCTTCACCTTGCCACAATCCACTAAAGTACCTGAAATCATAAACTAAAACTGTAAGCACGAAGCTTAGTTAGTTCCCCCAAAATACTCATACATACAAATAATACACATAATAACATGTAATGGGTCCACAACTTTACAAACTGGATTACTCCTGAGCCCACAGTATGCGTCTGGCATGCCCTCCCTAGCCCTCAACACATATATGGCTTGCTCTCGAGCCGACAACATAAGTCCGGCTTGCCCTCAGGCCCACAACTTATGTCTAGGTTGCTCCCTCAGTCCTCAGACTGGAAAATAAATGATTAGCCCTCAGTACGAGTCGATCATGCTATGTCGGGCCCTCAACTCGTACTAGGAATGCTTATGAGTCCTCAGTATGAGTCTGGCATGCCCTCCCTAGCCCTCATGTCACACCCCCAAACCAAGGATGGCGGAAACGTCCGGGGGTGGAGGACTTCATGTATAGTATCATAATCACAATTTCAATAGTAATTTAAGCAAACACAACCAACATATATATAATTGAAAAAGTTACATCACTTGTATGAATTACATGTTTCAAAATCAATTACAATATGTTGACAAAATATGAAAAGTTTGACGCCTTAACGTCCCATCCTCAAAAGCACTTGATTACCTGTTTAGTGATTTCCTGAGAATACAAGTTGTTTGAAAAGTGTCAACACAAAGGTTGGTGAGTTCATAAGCTTTTATCATAAAACTTAGTAGAATTCTTTCACATGTAAATGTCGCGTTTGTTTCAGAAAAATCCAATATTTTCCTTAAAATCCGTATAATGTAGCCTTATAACCAAAGACCAAAATGTATAAGAAATCATCCTTACTTAGTAGAAATGTCGTGAGTTTGAAATGATATGGAAAGTAAATTTTAAATCAACCTAAAACTTACTTAGGTTTTATGAAATCCTGTAAACTTTATGAATTGTTATCTCCTTAGGTGAGTCGCTATAGTCATACTGTGACTATGTGAACCTACCACAACGTTTCTCAGGCGTCGCGAAAATGAAATGACATTTGTCACCCGTAGACCTGCAGGTCCCACTGTAGCTAGCAGCAAGGTGTGGGGTGTCAAACCCAATATAGATCTATATACAAGTATCACTTTCTCCCTCAAGGAGATTCTGATTATAACTACCAGGAATTATATCCCGCACTCGGACGTACGGGGAGAGAGAGAGTCTCACAATATAGGTTAACAAGTTTATGTGAAATGTGTGTGAATATAAATCTTTCTTGTATGAATGTACCCTTTTTGTACGAGTGTGTTGAGTGATGTATAATAACCTATACCTATTATAGTTTCTCTAAAATGTATGTAATATGTATGAACTTTTTTATGGAAATGTATTAGTGTTATGAATTTATCAAACTATACCTTTATAGTTTAATATACGTGTTCTAAAATGAATGATTAATATTTATTATGAATTACTTAGTTTCAGTTCATGATGACAAACTAACAAGGAAACACATTCAATAATTAGAACTTATGATTATACACTTTGCTCAACATAATACAAAGTGTTATGATATTTACATGCTGTTGGCTAACTTTAGCCATTCTGCCCTGTTTTGGAAAAATCATAGAAAAATCATACGAAGTCGAAAACTAGATCCGTAAATTCTGAGAGTTCAAAAAATGTGTCTAGTTTACTCATAATTTTTATCACAATTTTTAACGACCTCCAACTTGGGTGAATAAGTCCAAAATCACAGACTGGTCCGGATTGTTGTTTGAAATGATAGTCAGTTTTGTAAAAATCACCATAAATTGTAGAAAAATCGTATGGAGATGTGCAAGTAGTCATTTTAAAGCTAAAAAACTTGAACTATTTGCGCCTTGTACAGTTTTGAAAACTAAAATGTTTAAGATGCCCAAAACAGTCCGTGAATGGAGTTGAACTTTTCTAATGAAGGCTGTTAGAAAAATTTAGTTATGTTCTTGGTGTTTTAACTTGTATTCCCCCCTTAAAAACTTGAGAAAACATGAAAATATAGGGGTATGAACTCACCTTAAGTTATTTCAGTAGATGATTGTTGAAGAATGGAAGTGTTTAATTCAAGAACACTTGGAGATGCCTTGAAGATTTTCGAGAATCTAACATTATAGTTATGGAGTTTGTGTAAGCAATCAATGATTTGAGTAGAATGAAGTGAAATAATCATAAGGAGGATGAATTTTACTTACTAAGAGTAGACGAACACTTGAAAATCATCCTTGAATCTTGAAATTTATGTAGAAAAAGTTTGAGAGAAAAGTGGTGTTTGATACTTAGTGAAATGAGAGCAAATGAGAGAAAATGAGGAGAGATGATGTTTGTTCCAGATCTAAAAACGTGGGAATGAGTGTAATTTGAGTGTAAGGGACATTGAAGTGACCTAGGTAAGGTGGGGAGGTATGGCTGGTCATAGAGTGGGTGTGGGGTGGTTGCTTGTGACATAAGTTAAGGCAAAGTCAACACTCCACCTTAAATAAATTCCCCATTAGATCTTTATTATTTAGAAAATGATTTTCCTCAAAATATGTTTAAATTATTAATATTTAGGGTTTATTATGTTAAAAGATAATTTCTAGAGAAAATCCCGCTTTAAAATCACGAAAAACGGGCTCAAAATGTTAAAAATATCAAAAAGGGGCTAAAAGTGACAAATTTCTGAAATCTGGCCGAGGTTCGGCCTTCTGATGCTGAAACCGAGAGAAGAGAGGGCAGAAACCAAGAGGCGAGAAGAGAGAGGGTAGGAACCGAGAGGGGAGAAGAGAACAGAGAGGCGCGAAGAGACAGAGAGGAGAGAAGGAGCAGAGAGGCGCGAAGAGACAGAGAGGAGAGAAGGAGTAGAGAGGCGCGAAGAGACAGAGAGGAGAGAAGGAGCAGAGAGGCACGAAGAGACAGAGAGGAGAGAAGGAGCAGAGAGGCGCGAAGGGACAGAGAGGAGAGAAGGAGCAGAGAGGCGCGAAGGGACAGAGAGGAGGCGACAGAGACCGAGACTCGGTCTCTTCTACAGGGATTCGGTCCTCCGGGTTCAGCCAACAGAGGCTCGGTCCGGTTTGGTAGTCTCGGTCCTAGGTCTCGGCCTTAAGGAGCTTCGGCTCCTTGAGAAGGGTTTCGGTTCCTAAGGTCCATTTTTCTCGTTTTTACCCCGTTTTAAGCCGTTTTTGACTTGGTTAAGGGTCGGAATGACCCGAATGATACTAAAAAGTTACAGGAACTTTTTGAGAGAGATTTAGGAGAGATTTGACATTCTTGGAGAGATTTCTCATACAAAGAGATATTTGAGAGAGATTTGAGAGAGATTTCACATACTTTGAGAGATTTGGGAGAGACTTGTCATAGAGAGAGATAGAGTGAAGACGATTGAGAGAGGTTTCAAGTGTGGCATTTGTGAGTGTCCGGCTTCGCAATGTAAGGTCCGCAAACATTGTTAAGCCTTGTTTAAGGATCTTACACATTCCTGATGAGTATGCAACATGGTTTTTATCAGTTTAGTTCATCGATTTGCTCTAAGGCTCAGGAAATTTTAACACAAGATTTTTCCCAAGTGATGTTTTCCCATTAATATAGCAAGTATACAGTATGAACATAACACAAACCCTAATACACAAGGTTTAATCGAGTTGACCGGTTTGACTTGATGACTCGACTTGACTCAAGATTTACGATTGTCACACCTCAGCTCATATATGGCATACTCCAGGGTTTGTCGGCTACAACACAGAGTAACCTCAACCCAACCCACACAACATGTCGACATGTAATAGATAAATACACATATAGATAATTAGACAATATCACAGGTACTCCTACAGATCTAACATATCAAGACCAACATAACCATACTAGCACACATATCTATTCCATACTTGGCATATCAACAATATCATGTTATCAAACCAATGGGCCGGATTTGGTGCCTTCGACCCAAAAGTATAGTGAGAAAGACTCACCTCGAATGCTGAAGCTTACTACACCAAAGCCCTAGCTGCTCCCCTGATGATTTCCCACACCAACTGTTACCAAAACAGCATCCAATTAGCAACAGAATTCCCAATCATGATCCATAAACCAACCCTGGGGTAAAATGACCATTTTACCTCTGGCCCATCAAGACTCATAACCAAGGCCCAAGCCAAAAACCAACGAGGCTCAAAACTATAAGATCCATAAAACCCCATTAATGACCTAATTTTCCAAATTAGGCCCAACCCTATATGGGCCTTACCCAAAAGCCCAACAATTCCTGGTCCAAAATAACTCTTAGATGGCCCAAAGGTCCAAGCCCATTGGACCCACTAAAGTCCAAAACCATTAGGTCCAAAAAGGCCAAATATAAAATCTTGGCCAATCTAGACATGACCAAAAACAAGTCCAAAACTCTAAGAACCCTCTAACTAAAAAGCCCAAAATGTGAAAACTCGAATCCAAGACCAAAGCCCAAAATGAACAAGCCTAAGAAGCCCAATGCTGGACCGAACATTGGGTGTTCCCCTGTGGAATGTTGGGCGTTCGTTGCCTGACTGCTGATCGTGACTCTACGCTGGAACGCACGACGTTCCCAAGATTAACGTGCTGCATTCTCGACCAGGGACCAAAAATTGCAGTCATGTCTTAACACCTTAAGTTCAAAGTTCAAATCTTCAAAATAGCTTCATATTAGAGTCTTAAGCCATACAATCATCATCTTGGCACCTTTGCATGGCCCAAAAAGGACCCAAACTTCCATTAAAGCTTCTAATCCATAAATCAAGACCCAAAACCTTTGCATGGATGGTCCACAACCATCAAGTTACCATTTTCATGACCCTAACAACTCCGAAACGTGTGGATCTGTAGTCCTAGGTTTTTAGAGTGGTTCAAACTCCCAAAGAGCTTCCACCTGATCATAAGAAGCAAAAAACAAGCCCTAATCTAGATCGTAAGCTATAAGATAACAATATAGAAACTTTATACCTTCTGAGACTTGAAAATGAGCTGGAGATCTTGGATCCAAAAGCTTTTCCTTGATCAATGAGACTCCACGGTGATTACTCTCCTTCAAGAAAACCAAAATACACTCAAAGATGGTCTTCCAAGCTCACACACTCACAATTAGGGTTAGGGTTTTGAAATGAGGCTTAAGGTACAGTGGATGTTGAAACAATGAAGACCCTTGGGTCTTAAGTTGTTTAAATAGTTCACACTTAGGGTTTTTGAGTGTGGATGACGAACGCCCTGCATTCCTCCCTGGAACTCCCCGTGTTCGATTTGGCCTCGACGCCCAACTTTATGCACTGAATGCTGAGCATTCAAGATATAAGCACCCCACGTTCGAGCCTTGCCTCTAACACCCAACTAGTAATTAAAGGTTCTAGGTTTGAAAAACCTCCCCACTTAATTAGACCAAGGCCATGCATGTAATGTGAACCTTCCAATTCTCGATATGGTACAATTCTCCCCCACTTAAACTAGACTTCATCCTCAAAGTCTGCTATAACAACCACTTCGGATATTGCTTACTTGCCACTTCCAGAGGCTCCCACAACAACCCTACACGATACATAATCTTGCCCACCCGGGTCGAACCCTGAAAGGACCAATATACCTGGGCTTATAGCCCTACTTCCTAAATCCGATGTCACCCTTACAAGGTGAAGCCTTGGGAGCACTTTGACCTTCGTAAAACTTAGGTATATAACTCCCACCAACAACCGACTACCCATCCTAAACCCAACAAATTGTAAGACCTGGCAGCCTGAGGGACACAACCATCACACTAAGCATTCAATGGCCTTCCCAAGGTAACTGAACCCAACCAAGTGAGACTCTCCAAACCCGAATTAGAATAAATCCTTAGTTTCATACATAAACCCACTTCTGGCTTTTTGAGATCTAAAATCTATAATGGTCGGTCTTCCTGACAGACTGCCTATGCTGGAAAATTAGCATGTCAAAACCTGGTCAACCATAATACTTCCAACCCTGATTATCTCGAAGCAACCTACGAGAACAAAGCCACAAACCATAACCAGCTGCAGAATAGTTATACCTGACAGAAGGCTCATATAATCCTTTGAGTAGAGGATTCATCCCTGTAACGGTTAGACTCAAACGAGAGTTGCACAACAGTGACAAATCAATTACTATAAGATTATTTAATCCAACTACAAGTGACTTAGCAATTTCGATCAACAAGCTACTCTACATACACAAATCCTCAAATCACTACTTTACCTGGTCCCAACTTATCTGCAACTATCTGGAATACCGGATTCATCGAAATATATATTCAACTCCTGATGATAACGATTCCATGAACACAATGAGATACAAAATACTGACTTCCTCAACTGTCAGATTGATACACTGTTGCTATGAGCCTGAAGCCTCATCACTTTCCCGACCTTCACAATGGTAGATCCATCCCTTGAATCTACCCCAATCCCAAACCAAGGCATTATTAGAACCATGAAGAATGATCCTCGAAACACGCTGACCGTGAACTTGAACCAAAACCAAACCATATGATGAACCAAAATCTTAACAACCCTTGACTCTTGCTATGTCATTACCAACCATTGCTTCAACGAGCAATGATGATTAAACCATGAATTTCCGTAATACATCCAACTCTTACCGGCTCCGGTGCACCCCCACCTGGGCATCCACTCGAGACAATTACCAAGAACTTAATGACTTACAACTGTATAAGCAATTTCCAACTTGAGAATAAAAAATCTAACAACAACTTGCAACCAACTGGAATTATAATGCATACAACTTGCTAAGACTTTCTGATACCTGACTGATTCTTCCCTCAATCCTTATTGCTTCCCTTATCAAACCAACAAATTTATGACTCGCCCGACCCCCATGAAGCGTCAACACTGAAAGCACTACTAGCAGAAGAAACGAACCATCATGATTACTAAGCCCACAACCTATGACTGGAATACCCCTACAAGGTACTCAGAATAGGTTTGGATTGCCTCTAAGCCCATAGTAGGAGTCTGGTATACCCTCCCTGGCCCTCAACCCATGACTAGAATGCTCCCGATAACCTACCGAAACTGCCGTCCTCGCATAATTGGCCCAACACTCAGGGCCTGAAGATACCCACCTCATTCCAACACCATGGAGGTGATGGGTTTTGAGCACTCTAACAACCTTATGGTGCACATGCAAACCTAAATTCTTTGGATCTATGTCTTCTCTAATTATACATGCAATTTGATTTTCCAAAGAATTCATCCTAACTAGCATACAATTGACCAAAATTACTAGTTAGATAACTTACCTCTTAATAAGACTTGTAGTTCTTGGCCTTAAAAATATTTAGCACCTCAAATGTGATGCCTCTAATGTGTCACAAACACGAAGTGCAAAAGGAGGCTTAAGAGAATAAGTTATGTAGCTCAAAATCGATTCACATTCTCCAAGAATGTATGTGGCAACCAATTTTAGATCTAGGGGTGTCTATTTATAGTGTTACAAGTGCTAGGGTTACATCCATGCAAACCTTAATGCACCATGACTCTTCATCTTACTTAGGCTCAATGGGTTAACCTCGATGGATTATCCATGTTGGTTTAGCCCACACAAATAACCATGGATCATTGGCCCACACTATAAGAATCATTGATTTATCAAATTAGTCCCCGTATATTTAATTAGTCTCTTTTGATCACTAAATTAACTCCAAATTAATTCATGATCAATACTAATTAAATAATATGATTTCATATTAATATATTATACTTGTAATATATTAATAAATCACAAATAACCTTATTCTCAAAAGTGTATCCTATCAACTTGCATTGACGAAGGCAACCTAAAAGGACCATGCTACTATTGGGTTAAGTACATACCAATTATAGTTATGGGTTTAGACACCTAATCCATTAGTCTCCCACTTGGATAAGTCTAATAACTATAATCGCAATTACAACTTAAAACACCGAGTAGCAATTTTAGCTCTTAAAAGCCATTGTCGAACTCTGAACCTCTCAGTAACGCGTTCTTTAAATAAGGGATCATATAATACTATGTTCTTCAAGATATCATCCAGGAAAATACATGGAACAATATCATACTTATTTTCCAATAGTTTGTTTCTCAGTCTCCGATTTGTTTGACAGAGAACTTAATTGAACACATCAATTTAATCTCGACTGGGCCCGAAACATAAGTTAAAACAAAATCATCGAGGGGACCAAGATATCACTTTTAATCCTCCAAGAATTAAAAGGAACATATAAAATTCGACATTATATGCTTGTACTAACTAATCATCTCTCAGACCCTGAAAACCGAAGGCGTAAACATTTCCGGGGCGGACTCCACGTTGAGTATCAAATCCAATGCACATAGTAAGTAAAGTAAACAACCATTACATTACATATAGAAATTTACATTTGTTTCAAAAGTAAAGTTGTACAATTGTAATACATAGTATATGTGAACAAAAGTAAGACGAGTCTTCTACGCACTCCATCTTCGCCAAACTAGATCATCAGGTACCTATCTAACGTGGACCTGAGAATACAAGCAGTTTGAAAATCAGCATAAAGCTGGTGAGTTCATAAGCGGTTTTGTTTTGTGAAAATGTATGAGTTTCCTTTCTGGTTTCTGAAAATGTTACAACCCAAGAAAATCCCATATTTTCTTAAAAGTAATGTTAGGTTAACTATTAGGTTACACTGTTCTGGTTATGTTCAACTGTAATCCTAGGAAAATCCTATATTTTCCTAATGTGAAAGATGTATACTGAAAACTTGGTTATCCTTGTAATGTACGTGTTAGTTTACCAACCCGAAATGTAATGTAAAAGATGTATTCTGAAAACCTGGTTATTCTTGCAATGTGTGTTAGTTCACCAAACCAAAATGTAATGTAAAAGATGTACTTTGAAAATGTATTAGTTTTAACACATTTATAAAACTAACATATACCAAGTAAACTAGTTACTTAATCCATTATTACTATTATGTAAATCTCTGTTATCCAAATTGCGAGTTCCATAACCATACTAAAGAATAATTATGGAAATAAGTAGTCCATTTCACTCTATGACTTTCGTCACCCTTGAACCTTTCGGTTCAGCTGTAGCTAGCAGCCATGTGTGGGGTAGTCAGTCCCGTATAGATCTATACACTCAAGTCGTGCTCTCTATATAAGAGATTCTGGTTACGGGGGCGATCCTCCACTCGCGTATCTATGTGGAGTGTTCACTGAGGACGTGTCTCCAATAGTAGGATTAACAAATTTACTAGTAATAATACTGAAAGATCAATGACTATCCTCCACTCGCGTATCTCTGTGGAGTGTTACCGAGGACAAAACCATGTTCAAATGTTTAAATGTTATGCTTTTAACTGATATGATGTGGGAAAAACATTTGTGAAAATATAAATTCAACAATTTATAAGGTATTTCACTAATAACATGATAATGTGTTCTGTAGGTTTAAAGGGTTGTTTGTTACGACTGTCATTGTTAAAAGCATATATAATATGAAACAAAATGTATGTAAAACAAGTTTTGAGTACAACTATCACTTGTACTTTGCTTGTATTCCCCCTGAAAACAGTGAAAACATTGAAAATGGGTAGGGGTATGAACTCACCAGACGAGAAAACGCAACGGTTTGGATGCTAAGCGTTGGTTCGGGGCTTGATAACACGTGAGGTTCCTATGTAAGATGAAATGGTATCCAAATGTATCTAATTAGACTTTAAAACACTAATTAGATATGATAATACACTCCAATGAGCGAAAACACTTCAAAACAAGTGTTTGGAGTGACCCGGGTGACATTTACGGACGTGTGGGACTTGGGAATTGAGTTTACTCTTCAAGAGTAAACTCCTTATGGAGTTTACGGCCTTATACACCATACACACATGAGTTCACGGCCGTGAACTCATGTTTGGGGGGTTTTATGGTGCTAGGTGGCTTGAATACACATGGGAAATGTTGGAATGGATTTATCTAAGGCTTAGGAATGGATTAAACTCACTTATGAACCATTTATTGGAGTTGACGGCAGTAAACATGGAGTTTACTGCCATAAACTCCCCCGTGCTCAAACCTTAATTCATTTGGTGATGCTAGAACAATCATATGTGATTCCAACTATTTTTCCAAGACTTGGTATGAATTTAGGGCACCTTTTAACATGTTTTTATGATTTTACGGCCCTGGAACTATTTCTTGGGGAGTCATGGCCTTAAACTCTTACTTGGAGGGTATTTTTCATGTTTAAGGTCCCCAAACTAATTTTGGTTGGTTGTAGGATTTATTCCAAGGTTAAAGGTGTGATTACATGGCTTTATAAGACATGAAAATGAGTTTACTCCCCATGAATGAGGAGTTTGCGGCCCAAGCTTGTTCTTGGGCAGTAAACTCATGTTTACTCCTCAAAAACCATGTTTATTGTGTTCTAAGTCCGAATTGGTAAGCCATATGGTCGTATCTAAGTCCCAAAGTTGGTTTGGAGGGGTTTAAAGGCATAAAAACCCTTTTTATTATGTGTTTACAGCCCAATCATGCTCCTTGGCGGTAAACACATGTTTGAGGTCCAAAATTAAAATTTAAACACGAATTTGAAGGCCTAAGAGGTTAAACAACAAGTTAGGGATGTTACCTCAAAGATTTGGAGCCTTAAATCAATGTTTTGGACCTTGAATCTTTGGTTGAGAAGAGAGGTTAGAGAGAGAGAGAGTAGTGAGAGAGAGAAAAAGCTTCAAATGGAAGCTTAAACCTCTTTAAATAGTGTTCAGGATTTGGACACGGTGGAATTCTACTTGATACCAACGTTATACGGTGCTTTTGGTCGCACTCGATTTAGTTACCGTAACCCGATATGGTCGATTCTAAAATATTTCCGATTATTAAAATGAAGTGATAATGTGAGTTCTAAACATGTTTAGACACTCATTAAGTCATAATAGAAGTCCCACAATTATGACCTAAATAAATGACGTAACGGAAACAAATCGAAAACGACGAATATATTAACGAAAAGGGGTTACAATTGATTAAACAAACTTCGGGTTGTCACATTATCCCCCCGTTAGAGGGAATTTCATCCCGAAATTTAGAATTAAGATACAAATCTTGGATCAGGAAAGAGGTGTGGATACTTCTGTTTCATTGAGTCTTCACGCTCCCAAGTGAACTCCGGTCCCCGCTTGGCATTCCAGCGAACCTTCACTATCGGGATGCGACTTTGTGTAGTGCGTTTGACCTGTCGATCCATGATTTCGATTGGTTCCTGCACGAAGTTCAAGTTTTCATTGATCTCGATCTCGTCTAAGGGAATCACTAGGTTTTCATCGGATAAACACTTCTTGAGATTTGAGACATGGAAGACGGGATGGATGTTACTGAGTTCGTGAGGTAATCGAAGTTTATAGGCTACCGGACCGATCCTGGCGAGGATCTCGAAGGGTCCAATGTACCTAGGGTTAAGTTTCCCATGCTTTCCAAAGCGTACCATGCCTTTCCAAGGCAAAACCTTCAACAGGACACGGTCTCCAACCTGGAATTCCAGAGGTTTTCGTCGGTTATTAGCGTAACTCTTCTGTCGGTCTCGTGAAGCTTTCAGTCGTTCTCGAATCTGGATGATCTTTTTGGTGGTTTCACGGATGATTTCAGGACCAGTGAGAGCACTGTCGGGGAATCGACCCTTGGCTAGCTGTGTGTCCCCTACCTCGGCCCAGCACAGAGGGCATCGGCATGGATTGGTTGAGTCTTAATCGTGCCGACATTATGTGTTACAAAAAGGCCGTACGCCTTAATATTCCGTCTAACAAAACTCTCATCATCTACGGCGACAAACCCGACACGAGTCTTCGTATCATATCAAGTATTCAAGCACGGAAGTATCTACATAAGGAATATTGTGCATTCCTTGCTCACATTGCTGATACGAGGTTAGAAACGAAGGAACTAGAGAACATTCCGGTAGTGAGCGACTTTCCCAATATCTTTCCAGAATAACTACCAGGATTACCTCCGTAACGACAGGTCGAGTTCAGAATTGACTTAGTCCCAACAGCTACCCTAGTAGCTAAATCGCCCTACCGATTAGCACCAGCTGAGATGTAGGAACTATGTGGTCAACGTAACAAATTACTCAGCAAGGGTTTTATAAGACCAAGCTTCTCACCCTTGGGAGCACCGGTCTTATTCGTTAAGAAGAAAGACGGATCATTCCGTATGTGTATCGACTACAGAGAACTCAACAAACTGACGGTCAAAAATCGTTACCCTCTGCCTCGTATAGACGATTTATTTGACCAACTACAAGGGGAGAGTTACTTTTCCAAAATTGATCTAAGGTCTGGATATCACCAATTATGAGTGCCAGAGGAGGATGTTCCAAAAATAGCCTTCCGAACTCGTTACGGACACTATGAGTTCGTGGTGATGCCATTCGGGTTGACCAATGCGCTCGCAGTATTCATGGACTTAATGAATAGAGTATGTAGTCCTTACTTGGATCAGTTCGTCATCGTTTTCATTGATGACATCCTGATCTACTCTCGAAGTAAGGAAGATCATGGCGATCACCTGCGACAAGTTCTAGGAACTTTACGAACGGAGAAGCTCTATGTGAAGTTCTCTAAATGTGAATTTTGGATCCGAAGAGTCGAATTCTTAGGACACGTGGTTAGCGAAGAGGGAATCCACATGGACCCATCCAAAATTAAGGCCATATAGAACTGGTCAGCACCGAAGACGCCTACATAAATTCGTCAAGTTCTAGGTCTCGCTGGCTACTACCACAGGTTCATACAGAACTTCTCCCGGATTGTGAAACCTCTTACTACACTGACCCAGAAAGGAGTGGCTTTTGACTGGGAAGAGTAACAAGAAAAAGCATTTCAAACGCTGAAACGAGCCTTATGCACCGCACCGACAGTATCCCTCATGTAACATACACGTTTTAAAATCGTGTTTTGTAATGAATAAAATTGTGAAATATTATGTAAAATTGAGTGTTGAGTTCTAACAGATGGTTTTTACTAGAAATGAAGTAAAACTATGTTTAGAATCACTCAGAAAATATTGGAAGTCTTATGAGATTCCAATTAAAAGCCAAATAGTGAAATTTAGCGAAAATATGAAATTTTAAATAAGTAAAATTTTATTATTTGATGTTGTAGAGAATCTCGTTAGAAGTTTGTAGGTGAAAACCTCGTCAAAATCCAAGTTATAACGAAGAAGTTATGACCAACCGAAGATCCGCGACAAAACCGGCACGACGCCGAATGACGTAAAAAGTGAGTTTTTGATAAACTACTTTTTATCCTTAGTAATCTAAATGAAAGTCGTAGTATTCGTTAAACCGAGACATTTGATAAAAAGAATGCCAAAGTCTGACTTCGTATGAGGAAGTTATGATTTTTCGAAGTTTCAACTTAGCAGTAGATAACTAAAAACTCGAATTTTAGATCGAACGATATTTTACCGATACATTCTAAATGAGAATTGAAGGTCTCTTCATATGTAATACAACGGTAAAAAGTCTGACAAAAACGGATGTCGGATGAAGAAGTTATGAATTTTTAACGGATTTTCCTGTCCCGGTCTGTTAAAAATAATAAAATTAAAATTAAAGTCAAAATTAGCCGACAAAGTCTAAATGAAAGTTGTAGAGCGTAATTCTAGCTACGCGTGCATATAAAGAATGTCAAAAACGGAGATCATATGCGAAAGTTATGGATTTTAGAAGTTCGGGGCACGAAAATCGAAAATTTTCGCATGAATAGTAATGGTCACGTCACCTCGCACGAAGCAGGTGCGTCACCGGAGACGTGGCCCAGACCGAACAGCCTTGCTGCTTGCTTCCGGAGTCCGACGCATGCCGCTCAGCTATTCGACCGAAGTGCGAGCCAATAGGCTTCCGACGCGCCTCGCTCTTGTGTCCGAGTCTCGCACCTCCACGTCGCGCCTACCAGCTTCGCAGCCGAACCTCGCATCCGAGCCTCTCTCTTGCGCCACCTGCTTCGGTCTGCTGCTGCCACCGAGCTTCGCTTCTTAGCCGACTTCCGAACCTTGGCCCTATATAAAGGAACCTGCAAGATCTTCCGACTAACTTTGAAAATTTGACACTTTTATCCCCTCTTTCCATATTTCTTCATATTAACTTTCCCCGAAGCCCCAAAATCAATTTTAGCACCCGAAACATGTCCCAAGACCCCCGAGAAGCCCGTAAATTTTATCTTTTTGATTTTGAAGCCCTACCTTCGCAGAGCTCGGTTTTCAACATAGAAAGGCATATTTAAAGCCGAAGTGTTGTCCAAATTACTATTTTAACCCCCAGTTAACTTAAGGTGAGTTCAATATATAGGAACAATTGTATGTTATGTGTTATATGTGCTATGTGCTTTTCACTATTATCATCCTGAGTTATTTTCTCGTGTTATTCGCTATGTTTATAGCAATTGTAATACCTTTGACCATGTGATCAGTGAAAGGACTTAGATTCACATTGGTACTGGTACGTAGCCTCTAGCCATGTAGAGCAGGTCTCCGTAAGAGAATGACTTCTATTCTATGGCATTGGCAAATGGTTAGATAGGACTATAAGCTTGAAATCTAACAAGATGTTAATCAGAAATTGCATGTCTTCTATGCCAATTGGGCCAAAGCTTTATTGATGTATATCAAGAATTGAAAAGAATATCTTTGAATAATGTCTTTGATTGATATGAACGCTTGTCACATGATCTCACATACTTCTTGTTGTTTCTCTTTGCTTTGCCACATTGAAATATATATATATATATATATATATATATATATATATATGGCATAACATTATATTGTATCTATTTTTAAACTCACTAAGCATCACCGCTTACCCTATCAATGTTTAACAATTGCAGGTAATAAATAACTAGTATGTTTACATACTATTGAAAGATGTAGAATAGTTTGTAATAGTACTTTTGTACTACTTTTTATGTTTGTATAAATTACAATATCCTGGGTAGTTATGTAATATATATAACATTTTGTAATAAAAGGTTTGTATCCAATAGTTTGTAAATCCTTTATATCAATGTAAAATATTGCTTTTATGAATATAAAATAGCATGTTTTGGAGTCATGATAATGTGAAATATGAAAGTTTGGGTCTTTCAAAAATACGAAAGTTGAGGTCTTTCACCTCCCCGAAGGGATAGAAGACTTCGTTGTATACTGCAATGCATCCAACCAAGGGCTCGGTTGTGTTCTGATGCAATGAGGTAAGGTCATCACCTATGCCTTGAGACAGCTGAAGACACTCGAAGTCAATTACACCACGCACGATCTTGAATTAGGAGCAGTTGTGTTTGCCCAAAAGATGTGGAGACATTACCTGTATGGTACAAAAAGCACGATCTTTACAGACCACAAGAGTTTACAACATATATTCTATCAGAAGGAGCTCAACATGAGACTATGAACGCGAATTTCGTTATCATCCGGGTAAGGCCAACGTAGTAGCAGACATCCTAAGTCGGAAAGAATATTCTGGACGAAGGGTCAAATCGTTGACAATGACTATCCATTCACACTTGTCTACACAAATTTAGGAGGCTCAGCCTGAGGCCTTGAAACCTGAAAACGTGGCGGGTGAATCCCTTAGAGGAATGGATAAGAACTTAGAAGCCAAGGGTGGCGGAGCCTTATATTTCATGGACCGGATCTGGACACCGAAGCACGTTGGCCTCCGAGACTTGGTCATGACCAAGGCACGCAACACTCGGTATTCCGTTCACCCAGGTTCATATAAGATGTATATGGATCTTAAAAAGACATACTGGTGGCCTAACATGAAAGCAGAGATTGCTACCTTCGTGAGTAAATGCCTTACTTGCGCAAAGGTTAAGGTCGAATGCCAGAAACCCTCCGGTTTGCTGCAACAACCATAGATTTCGTAATGGAAGTGGAAGCGGATCACTATGGATTTCATAACCAAGTTGCCCAAGACAACGGGTGGACTTGATACCATATGGGTCATCATCGATAGATTGACCAAGTCTGCACACTTCCTGCCTATCAAAGAAACTGACAAGATGGAGAAGCTTATGAGAACATACATTAGGTAAATCGTACGACTGCGTGGTGTTCCTATATCCATTATCTCCGATAGAGATAGTAGGTTCACTTCAAGGTTCTGGCAGTCACTGCAAAGTTCCCTAGAAACAAGGCTAGACATGAGCACAACCTACCATCCTCAGATAGGCGGACAAAGTGAAAGGACTATCCAAACACTGGAAGATATGTTGAGAGCCTTTGTGATCGACTTTGGGAAGACATGGGATACTCACTTACCCCTTGTCGAATTTTCCTATAATAACAGTTATCACACGAGCATTAAGGCTGCTCCATTTGAAGCCCTCTATGGCCGGAAGTGCAAATCCCCTCTGTGCTGGGCTGAGGTGGGTGACACCCAGTTAGCTAAAGGACAAGTTCCTGACAGCACTCTCACAGGTCTGAAAATCACATGGGAAATGACAGAGAAGATCGTTCAGATTCTTGAATGATTGAAGGCCTCTAGAGACTGACAGAAAAGCTACGCAGACAAATGAAGGAAGCCTTTGGAATTCCAGGTGGGAGACCGCGCTCTTTTGAAATTCTCACCCTGGAAGGGCTTGATACGCTTCAGAAAGCGTGGGAAGCTCAATCCAAGATACATAGGGACTTTCGAGATTCACGCTAGAATATGACGTGTAGCTTACAAACTCAACCTACCCCGCGAGCTTAGTAACATACATTTTACATTCCACGTCTCAAACTTGAAAAAAGTGTCTGTCCAATGATACTCTTGTAAATCCACTCGACGAGATCAAAATCAACGAGAGCCTCAACTTTGTGGAAGAACCTGTAGAGATCATGGACCGTGAGGTCAAGCAGATGAAGCAAAGCCACATCCTGATAGTGAAGGTTCGCTGGAACGCCAAGCAAGGACCTGAATTCACTTAGGAGCGAGAGGATCAGATGAAAGTGAAATATCCTCATCTATTTGCTTAGTTATTTGTAACTACTTATTTGCTTAAACTCTAATTTTGGGACGAAATTCCTTCTAACAGGGGATGATGTGACAACCCGAAATTTCTATTATGAACAATCATTCACTTTAATAGAAATCAGAACTGTTCCTGCTATCTGTTAAGCATTTTGGAGTCAGTTTAAGTGTTTTAAAGCTTAGTACTTCAAGGAATAACAGGATAGAGGATGCCCTGGGTTCATTGTGCATCATTCTCGCAAAAACTCCAAGAGTTAGGAGTTTTCGGCCCAAATGGTGTTTGGACCGAAAACCCCATAAGTATATATATATATATATATATATATATATATATATATATATATATATATATATATATATATATATATATATATGACACTTAGCCATATTTATCACTTTTCACTCTTTCAAGAACAAGAACCGAAATCCTCTCAAGTATCATTCAATTTTTCCTTCTAAATCTTTAAAATGTAAGTGTTTCTTCCCCTATCTAGTTGATTTCTCCCGTATTCAAGTGTTTTTACATGATTTCATCCATGAAATCATTCCATTTATGTAGATCTTCAAGTGTTCTAAGTTACACCAAGAACACACACTAGTGTTTTGGGCCGAAAACACCCTTCTTTGCTTCCATATTGTAAGTATCTATCTCTTATACTTGTTATCTAGTAAGAATACTTGATTTAGGACTTGAAATCGGCAATCATCCATGAAAAAGAGGAGTTTTTGGTGTAGTGAGTCTCCTTAGACTGAAAATCCCCATGAAGGGTGCAAAATGGCCTTAGACCCTTCCTAAGGCTAAGCATGTGTAACATCCGGAAAATACAAGCAATTTAAATTTTTTCAAAACAACCCGATTTTCATTAAAATGTTTACAAAAAGGTTTTCAATACAAATCATTAGAGTATTCCCAGAATCACAATGCTACAAAATCATGAGGAGCGGTACGATCGCGCCTTCGCCTTGCCACAGTCTCCTGAAGAACCTAAAAAACATTAAACCACAACTGTAAGCCCGAAAGCTTAGTGAGATACCCCCAAAATACCAACCATGTATACGCCCTTCCAGGCTGCGACCTTCCGGTCCAAAACATATAAAACATACATAACATAACAGAACATAGAACAGCCGTGCATATCGGGTCTACTGTGTGACTGGTCCGCCGTATCGGGCCTTCAGTCCATCGGATCCATCCTCCAGGTCTAGTCATGTCCTTCGAGTCTACAGTGGGGTTGGTCCACCCGCATCGGGCCTTCAACCCACCTGGTCCACTCTCTGAGTCTACAGTGTGACTGGTCCGCCCGCATCGGGCCTTCAGTCGGCATGGTCCACTCTCCAAGCCTCGGCACGTCTGGTCCGCCCTCGTGGGGCCTACAGCCTATCCGGACCGCTCGCTGGGCCTTCGGAACAACCGGTCCACCCTGGGTATCTTGGCCTACAACACAAAGCAGGACCCGCCTCAACCCATCTCCAGTCCAAACAACCATGTGCACCAAACATACATTCATATAACAGTCATAGTCAACAAACCGAGCAAGCAGATCACATAGCATATCATTACCCTAACCGGGTTACCGACCTAACCGGTCACTAGCATAACATCGCTCTGTATATCGGGAAGACTGACCTTAGCAAGGCCTCCTAGCATGTACCATCCTAGCTACCAGGATGCAGACACATCAAACAATAACATAATAACCATAACCGAATCTCAATACAATAAAGGGCCGGCCTTGGTGCCTTAGACCCTGTTGATATACTGACGATAACTCACCTCGAAACTGCCGGCTGAAAAGATAAGATCCCGCTGCTCCGAACTCTGACATGAACTCCTCCACTGAACATCAAAACATACAACTCAATAAATACCCTTAATTACCAAAATACCCCTGGAAGACAACTGGTCAACCTTGGACAAGTCAAAGTCAACCCCTGACTAACCCTACTCGTCGAGTCAACCCGATGACTCGCCGAGTCCTTATGCTCAGAACTTCCCTCAATTAGCGACCCAACTCACCGAGTCACCTCAAGACTCGTCGAGTGCAACAACTCTGAGTCCACTCGCACCCAAACCACCGAGTCATCCCTCGACTCACCGATTCATCGACTCAACCAGAAATATTAGGACTTCCTCGACAAGACTCGCCGAGTCCAAATGGACTCGTCGAGTCCAAGGCCATCTTCAACCTACTCGCCGACTTGTTCTTCCAACTCGTCGAGTTCCAGGCCATCTTCAACCTACTCGCCGAGTTGTTCTTCCAACTCGTCGAGTTCCAAGCCATCTTCAAGCAACTCGTCGAGTCCACCCATGTGACTCGTCGAGTACCACCGGTCTGAATCCATACAGAAGCATCTCAGGCCATGCAATTGATCCAAAACATAGATCCAACCTCCTACAATCCATCCATCACGTAAAGTGGCAAACTTTACGTGAATCTAACGAGATCTAAGCCATATTCACCTTAAAATCAAGGTTTGGGACATGGTGGCTTCACTAAGCACTCAAACACAGGAACTTTAATACACTCTAGGCCTTCCATAATCCAGATCTGAGGTAGCAACCTCAGATCTATCCTCCAAACTCCAAAATATTCCAAGACATACTCCCTACAAACCCCAAAATGATGGAACTAGGAATGCACAGCCTAAGGACGAAGGTATTACCTCCAAAAGATGCCTCAATAGCAGCCAAACTCGAATCCAAGCAAAGCCCTTTGATCCAAGCCACTTCTCCTTCAAGATCTCTTCAAACAACACCTCTCCAAGCTCTTAATTTGCTCCACAATGAACTCTCCACGAATTTAGGGTTTCTGGAACTCAAGGGGGGGATAAGGGGGGCTGTGGAGGGGTATAAAGCTCTTTATATAGGGCTCAACCCCGAAAATTAGGGTTTTCTCCATACAACACCTACTCATCGAGTCCATCTTTGGACTCGCCGAGTAGGCCACTTGACACGCGACCATAGCCGCAACCTGACTCGCCGAGTCTATCCATGGACTCGCCGAGTCACCCTCCGAAACTTACACTTTTAGCCCTTCAACTCTACTCTTGTGATTCCGGGATGTTACAATTCTCCCCCACTTAGATTAGGCTTCATCCTCGAAGCCTACGACATCTCATCTTTAAATTACTTCCCACGACGCGCCACCTGACCTTGACCGAACCAAGTCCCTCAAGGTACAACCATAGAACCGGAAGCTCACCTTCTCCTTCCATACGTTGTCCCCACCACCTACTCAAACTGGGCACCAGCTGAACCCTCTGATAACCACACTCAACAACCGAGAATTACCCATGATGCCTTACTGCTCCAATTCTCATCCTTCACTTGACTCATATGGCTATAATGCTACGAACCATCGGATCCCCGATCCGGATTCCACTCTATCCATCCCATGACGACCGAAAAACCCATTCTTCCATTTCGGAGCAACTCCCCCGAGTTCTCCTCTCGCAATCACACACACATGCTGATCTAGCTCTAACACCCTCAGGTTTGGAAAACCTGATACACTGATGATATCCTCAAACATCCTTCCAGGATGAACCGCTAACACATAGCCAAAAGCCTGATCAGAATCTCACTGAGAGTCCAAGACTCTCTTTCTACGTCCCTTCCGAACCCCTCTCCCTGGTTCTACGCCTGCGGTATTCCCTCCGCGCCCTGAGCAAACATATCAAGTCGAATGAGCTTTTATACCAACACCGCAACACACTACTCAAAGACCATCGACGGACCACTCCAATCATAACTCTACACTGCCACTTTCACTTCCGTGAATTCGCACTCCCTTTTCGGAATTCCATTCCTCCCTCTTTCCTTACCAAGGAAACCACTCATCCGCCCAGTCACCATGACAGGCACCATGGTGCTCATCCCACGCTACATTACCTCTTTTAAGCGTACCCAACATCCATGCATCACCGCTACTCTGACTCTCATCACAGGGACTCTCAAGCCCATGCACTACCTTCACTGCTCAAGATCGCTACCCGGGGCCAGACCTCCCAATGTAATCAGACTGCAACATGCGCAACCCATAACCTCAATCCAATCCAACAATACTCGCAGAGTCTTCAGCATGACTGGACCGCCTCCCCAGGCCTTCAGCCAATCTAGACCACTCTCAGAACCTTCAGCCAATCTGACTGGACCGTCCTCCGAGCCTTCGGTCTGACTGGTACGCCTACCGGCCTTCAGTCTATCCGGACCGCTCAGCTAGCATTCATCACTCCGAACCATCCCTTCGGGAAATCCTCCCGTGCATACCGTTCTAGCCCTCTAGGGGTTCCGAACTCTATCTCCATCATACATACTCGATCCCGGCCTGCTCCCATGCCTTCCTCAATCAACTGCTCTAGGTCTGTATTCCGCCCGCACGCCTGTTACTCACCCATACGAGCCTGCTCTCGACTGATAGAAATACCGTTGAATTCCCCAAGCAGCTAAACAACCTCTCAGGCCCAACGATCATCCGAAGAATTTCCAATTCTCCCCTACTTAAGACATTGACAGTTAGTCACCGGTCGCCATCACCGATCTCCCCAAGCAACCTTGCAGGAATCAACACATGCACTCAAAATGTTTTTTTTTCACCAGCGCCAACAACTTTCATACAAATCATGTTCCCACGCTGCACAACCCGCTCGAAAGGAACCCAATCTTCAACTATCCATTCCTCAGACTGCAGAATCTAACTGGCCTTCAAACCAACGCCGCATCCGCCACCAATCCTCACAAAGGTAATCAATGATAGCTCGACGTACTAATCCATAACCATAACGATCCTTCAGGGAACAAAAGATTCTAAAACAAAATCTCGATCACAACTCGCCAAACCCTCAAGGAACAACGGATACCACACGAAAACCCGAAACGCAATTCCATAACCAACCAACGAAACCAACAGATAACAATACTCCACAATAATCATAAATAATCAAAACATCAGAAAGAGACATACCCGCAGCAGCAAGCTGAAAAACACGACCCTAAGCCCTTGGGGGCTCCGCTCCACCCTGACCTCCACCTGTGATCCTCAATGTAGCCGGTGCTGGAGCCTGCACCGGTCCTGCAGCAAGCCGTGGACAGTTGACCTTCAAATGTCCAACCTGATGACAATGATAGCATATCCTCAAATCCTGAACCGGCACTGACTGCCGACAATCCCTCGCATAGTGTCCCTCCTTTCCGCACTTGCGGCATGCTCCACCGGACCGACAAACCCCGGCATGACCCCTTCCACACTATCCACAGACGTGGCTACCCTGATCTCCCATCCTGGAATCAACGGTCTTAGACCGTTTCGTCGCCAGCTGCGACTGAACCGGAGCTTGCCTCAGCTCACGCACCTGTAACTCAATCTCTAACTCACGCCGCCTGGCGGCCTCTTGCAACTCCAGCAAAGTCTCGCACCTCTGCGCAGACATAAACTGTCTGATATCCCTCTTTAGCATACTCAGATACCGGGACATCTAAGCCTGCTCCGAAGCGAACTCAGGGCAAAACATCGCCCTCTCAGTAAACATCCTGGTGATTTCCATCACTGATTCCGAATCCTGTTTCAGCTCCAAGAACTTCTGAGCCAACCTCTCCCTCTCGACCTACAGAATATAACGAGTGCTGAACATCTCTCTGAACCGATCCCATGAAATCGCAGCCCTCTGCGCATCCGAGTACGACCCCGTGGTCAATCTCCACCAATCCTTTGCTCCGAGCCTCAACAGGTTCAAAGCACACCTCACCCTCTGATCAGCAGGGCATGAACACGTGAAGAAACATCCCTCCACATCTGATAACCATCTCATAGCAACGATCGGATCCTGAACTCCATCAAAAGTGGGAGGCTTCGTATTATCGAAGTCCCAATACTCAAAACCTCTAATGGCTCCTCCCCCTGCCGCTGCTACTGCTGCGGTAGCCGCCGCGGCAGCCGTCTCCGTGAGAGCCGCATAGCGCTCATCAAAATACTCCACCATGGCGGTCTTGATCGACCCAAAAAACTCTGGCAGCTCAGCCCGAAACAATGCAGCAACCTCATCATGCAGGATCTCACGAATCCTCGCATCCAACTCGTGCGTACTCATCTGACTGACAACCTCTGGCTGTACAGACCCACCCAGAACTCCCTCTCCTGCTCCTGATCCTGACCCGGATCCACTCCCAGCGTGCCCTGAAATCTCCATACTGAAAATAAAACACCAAATCTCAGACATATTCCACTATCCCGGGAACTAGCTCTCATCCCAACCCTAGAGGTCATGGTTTCCCTGATACGCGTATGAGTCCGTGCTTTCAGTAGTACGGGCCCATACTACCTTCCACACCAACCCATATTTGTATGAGGTACTCCCACAACACCCTATCGACACACATAACAATGCTCTATCCTCACAACTTAGAGGAACACTAGAAATCTCTCACAAGGAACCCTAGGCTAGCAGGCATCATAAATCTGGCAACTCATCAATAAATCCTGAAGATCCCTAGCCTAACTCTAGCATGCTGTTCTATCAAAGCTCAATAAAACAATTGTCATGTATGGTATTTTGGGGTTACTTACTGGCTCCGGCTGATCGTACCTCCGCGTCCTCCTTTACTTACTTTGAAAACCAATTTAAATTCTCTTTTTGAGAACCCTCCTCGATTTGAGACTGGAGTCACACAAGTGTTCCTCCAATTCACTCAAACCAAGGCTCTGATACCAACTTGTAACATCCGGAAAATACAACCAATTTAAATTTTTTCAAAACAACCTGATTTTCATTAAAATGTTTACAAAAAGGTTTTCAATGGACTCGCCGAATCCATCTTTGGACTCGCCGAGTAGGCCACTTGACACGCGACCATAGCCGCGACCTGACTCGCCGAGTCTATCCATGGACTCGCCGAGTCACCCTCCGAAACTTACACTTTTAGCCCTTCAACTCTACTCTTGCGATTCCGGGATGTTACAGCATGAACCCTAGAGACCGATCCCATTGAGCAAGGATCCTTGAAGAACATCATTTTTACAAGAATGGAGGAGCTTTTGGTTGAATCTCCTTAGACCGAAAACTTCCTAAGTGTACATGCAACCCTAATAACCTTGGATCTATGTTTGTCTAATTATCATGCAAAGTTGAATTCCATGGTTATATTCCTATCTAGCATACATGGGGAACACTTTTTAACTTGAATGAAAGATAGAATAACTTACCTTGTTGTTGCTTATGTTCCTTGAAACCTTGTGAGCCTAGCACCCCAAGTGTGATGCCTCAAATGCTTCACACAACACCAAATGCTCTTGGAAAGACTTTTGAGAGAATACACACTTCTTGAAATCGGCCTAGCCCTCTTGTTTCATATGTGTAACCGATTTTGGTGGAGAATAGGATTCTTATATAGTGTTGACACATCTAGGGTTACACCATGTAAACCCTAATGTGTCATGACTCTTCATTTCCATGACCCATGGGTTTGTAACTCCCATGGAGCATCCTATGGGTGGAACCCAACTTGATAATCCATGGAGCCTCTTAGCCCACTATACAAGATATGGATGATTTACATAATCAACCCATATATTTAATTAGTTATCTTTTGATCACTTAATTAATTCTAAATTAATTCTTGATCAAACTAATCAAATAATATTATTAATATATTAGAACTTATAATATATTAATAATCTCCAAACGTTCATTCTCTCATTTAGTCTATCCAATTGCATGGTGCCATGCAACCCAAATGGACCATGTCGGGTCGGGTCAAGTACATACCAGAAATAGTTATGGACTTAAACACCTTATCCAACAGACCAGTCATGCTGAGGGCCCGGAGAATGGTCCAGACAGGATGAAGGCCTGGTGTGGCAGTCCAGATATGTTGAAGGTTCTGTATGCATGTTGTTGCTGTGATATCTATGATTATATGTTGTGGTGGGAATTTGGGGGAACCCACTAAGCTTTAGGCTTACAGTTTTAAATTATGTTTCAGGTACCTCAGAGGATTGTAGGTAGGCAAAGGTGTGATCGTGCACCTCCTCACGTTTTTGTTTTACGATTCTTGGATTTCTCTGATGTTAAACTTATTTTGAAAACAATCTGTAAACAATGATGGTTTTTCGGTTGATTAAAAAGTCTAAATTTTTCAAGAATTTTACGAATGTTACAAGTTGGTAACATAGCCTTGGTTTGAGTGAATTGGAGGAACACTCGTGTGAATCCAATCTCAAACTAAGGAAAGATTTTCAAAATGATTTTCAAATGGTTTTTAAAATACTCAAGGAGGATGTGATGTGTACGGTCCACCAGGGCCAGTAAGTAGACCCCAAGATACCATACTGTTATTTGAAATTGTAATATGTTAGAACAGAATGCTAGTGATAGGCAAGGGATCATCCAGAATTACATGATAGAATTGCCTGATTATATGATGCTTGATATCCTAGGACCTTTCTTTTATGGAATTAACATCATTACTGTAGTTGCTTAGTGTATGCATCACGATATATATAACTAAGATCTTATAGCCTAAGAATGTTTGCTTTAGCCTTATTTCCTGTTCTTATTTGATGACGGGCTTAGGGTAGGATCAGATATTCGAATGTCTATTGAGTTCAGTGTTATGTATGGCTAGCATACAGGAGTGCTGCAGGGTTGGTGGAAGTTTCATAGATGAGTCGCATGGGGTCAGCCGGCCAGTCATGAGATGTTTAGCCTTTCCTATAGGGAGTGAGGATTGAGTGTTCTATTATTCTTATGAGTATTGTTAAGGTGTTGTGATGATCCTTGAGACAAATACGGGTAGGTGCGGGAGGAAGTATGAGCCCATACTGCTGAAAGCACAGGACCTGTACATGTGGCAATGAAGTCACAACCCTAAAGCTTCGTTGGGACTTGGTTCCCTGTTATGATATTTGAATTATTTGATATCTTCCTGGTGTATTTTCAGTATGGTGACTACGAGGCGAGTTGAGATTGGATCCGGATCAAGATCAGGGACTGACAAGCAGATTGGATCAGATGAATTGGATACCATGATTAGGAGGATTCTCCATGAGGAGGTTATGGCCATTGTATGAGATTAGATACTAGAGCTTTTGGGGTCTATTAAGACTGCGATGATAGATTACTTTGATGACAGATACACATCAGTTGCTGAGACTGTTGCTGTTGCAACCTCCGCAGCCACATGTGTTGGAACGAGTCGGGGTTTTTAGTATCGGGATTTTGATAATATGAAGCCCCTGAATTTTAATGGAGTTCAGGACCCAATTGTAGCCATGCGGTGGATATCTGATTTTGAGGGATGCTTTTTCATCTGATTTTGCCCATCTGACCAAAAGGTCAAGTGCGCTTTGAACCTCTTGAGGTCTGGAGCGAAGGATTGGAGGAGAATTGTTACGAGATCGTATTCTAATGAGCAGAGGGTTATGGTGACTTAGGATCAGTTCATGGAGATGTTCCATACTTGTTATGTGCCACTGGTTGAGCGTGAGAGGTTGACCCAAGAGTTTTTGGATTTGAGGCAGGGATCGGAGTCGGTGACGGAGATCACCTAGAAGTTTACTAAGAGGGCCATGTTTTACCTCAAGTTTGATTTGGAGCAGGCTCATATAACCAATTACTTGAGCATGCTTAAGACGAATATCATGCAATTTATTTCCACCCAACGGTATGATTCTTTGTTGGAGTTGCAACAGGCCGCCATGAGGCGTGAGCTTGAGATAGATCTTCAGTTGAGAGAGTTGAGGACAACCCCAAGACAGTCAAAGGCAGTGCCAAAGCGGTTCAAGGGTACTGAGTCTAGATCTGGGGGCCAGCGAGGCCGTACTTGTGGGAAGTGTGATAGGGTTCATGATAGAGCATGTCGAATTGGTAGTGTTTGCCACAAATGTGGTAAAGAGGGGAATTATGAGAGGGACTACCGCTAGTCAGCCCCAGTTTAGAGTACGAGGATCTGCTATCATTCTAATCAGGTTGGCCATGTGAAGGTCAACTATCTGTTGCTCTTCGCCAAGCTGGTGCAGGCCCCTACGCCAGCTACATTGAGGATCACATATGGGAGCCACGGGAAGGCGGAGCCCCCGAGGGCTCAGGGTCGTGCTTTTCAAATCACTTCCGAGGAGGCTAGAGCAGCTCCAGATGTTATGGCTGGTATGTTTCTATCCGTTATGTTTTTGTTTATGTTTGTATTATGATTATATGTTTACGCCTTTGGTAGGTACGTTCCTAGTGAACTCCTTGCCCGCTTTAGTGTTGTTCGACTCAGGTGCGAGTCGATCCTTTGTTTCTCAGTTGTTTAGCAGGGAGTTTCTTATGCCTTTGGGGGAGTTGGAGTGTCCATTGCGAGTTTCTACCGCCAATGAACATGGGGTTTCTACTTCTTCAGTATATCCTGGTTGCATTCTCGAGATCTTCAGGGTATCCTTTCCGATCAATTTGATCATTATTCCCATAGGGGATGTATGCGTGATTGTGGGTATCGATTGGTTGAGTCGTTTCGGTGCTATGAATGATTATAAGGGCCAGCACATAGTAGTTCGAACCCTAAGTGGGTGAGAAAATAGTTATTTATGGAGAGGGCACAAGGATGGGTTCAAGGTTTTGTTCAACAACTAGGGCACAACATTATATATAGCACGGGTGTGTGGGTTATTTGGCTTATGTAGTGCATACGCGGGTTGGGGATCAGGTTTCAGTTTTAGAGGTCCCAGTGGTTTGGGAGTTTGCTGATGTATTTCCAGAGGAGTTACTCGGTGTTCCTCTTGAGAGGCAGGTCGAGTTCAAGATCGACCTCGTGTCAGGTGCGGCCCCGATTGCCAAGGCACCGTACTGTTTGGCACCGCCTGAGATGCAGGAGCTGTAATCTCAGCTGTAGGAGCTGTTAGGTAAGCAGTTGATCCGACCGAGTAGTTCTCCTTAGGGAGCGCCGATCTATTCGTCAAGAAGAATGATGGTTCACACTGGATGTGCATTGATTATCAGGAGTTGAACAAGTTAACGGTGAAGAACAGTTACCCCCTTCTGCGGATTGATGATCTCTTTGATCAGCTACAGGGAGCATCTTGGTTCTCCAAGATAGATATGTGTAACATCCCAAAATCAGGGTAAAACTATTAAACCCTTCCATTTTGTCAAGTTGTCAAGAGTGGTCCCTTGAGAGAGTTCTTGTAGCAAATGAGTATGTTGCGCGTACTCATGCGCTTAATTTGGACGCGCACTCGCCTGATTACATTGGGCGTACCCAAGGTTACGCTGGGCGTAATGGGTCCAGATGCAAACCCTAAATGTTTGGCTTGTGCACTATTTAAAGGATGCTAAGGCTCATTTCTCAGCCTCCATATCAGAGAGTGAAACGCTAAGAGAGAGCCTTCCATCGTCCATAGCTTGAGTGTGTGTGTTTTGGAGCTAAAAGTGTTTTGGTGTGTTAGTGAAGAAGAAGGAGAAGAGCTTGAGGAGGCCAGGGCTTGAAGTGAAAGGTTAGATCTGAGATCTTCAGAGAAAGGAGCTTCATCTAGAGGTATAAAGTTCAAAACTTTCCTCCTTATTTGGTTTGATGTTGCATGGACCATTTCTAGGGTTAAAAGTCCAAAAGGTGGAGACTTTATGAATGTAATGTGCTCCATGGACCTAGATCTGTCCTATTTCAGTAGTATTTGTGTTATAGATCCATAAAGTTTCCATCTTGATCGTTGATATGAGGTCATGCTTGAGTTGTGAGCTCTCTAGAGTTGGGAAATGGAATATTATGGGTGATAGTGACTTGTCCAGCCATGCAAAGGCTTAAAGTCACCAACTTTATGGATTAAGAGGCTTAGAAGTGGTCAGATCTAGAAGTTGGACGTGGGTATTAACTGTTTAAGACCCCAAAAGCTTAGAGTCTGAAACTGGGAGTTACGCGGGTCGTAATCTTAGTACACGCGGCGTAAGGGGTCGCGCACCCCGTTTCTGTGAAGACACCGGGTATGCCCAGCGTACATGTTTAGTACGCACAGCGTAACCCGGAGAGTTCACTTTTGTTGACTTTTAGGGTTTGGTCAACTTTAGGGTCTTGGAGCCACGAGAGGGGTAAAATGGTCTTTTACCCTTCTAAGAGTACTAAGAGAGGGAATAGTCTAGCCTTGACAGATGTATTGATTTAGAGTGTTTATTTTATATGATTAGGTAGAGGCTAGATCAGATTTTACAGAGTTCGAGATTACCGAGTTACCCGAGATGAGTCTTCTCACTATACTTTACCTAGAGTGGTAATTAGAGTTATGTGACATAGTATTTTGTATGTTATTTATATGATGTGATACGCTGCATTATTTCTATGTGATTTATGCTATGTATCTTTCAGAGTTTACAGAGTTAGAACTGGAAGGTTCACAGAGTTAGGACCAGAGGGTCCACAGAGTTAGGACCGAAGGGTCCACCGAGTTATAGCCTCGAGTGGCTAATATGTGTTATATGTGGTATTTTGGGGAACTCACTAAGCATTTATGCTTACAGTGTTGTGTTATGTGTTTCAGGTACTAGTGAGGATCGCGGGAAGGCGCTGGCATGATCAATACACACACGAGGAGTTTTTATGTATTATGATATTGGGTTGTGTTTTTATGGATGTTATATTATAGAAGACATTTTTATAATATTTATGAATGAAAGTATGTTTTGGAAAATGTAAATTTTTTTTTGAAAAATTTGGGTGTTACAATCTAAGGTTTGGGTACCATCAGGTCAAGGTGAGAGAGGAGGACATGGAGAAGACTACATTCCAGACTCGTTATGGGCATTACAAGTTCGTGGTGATGCCATTCAGGCTCACCAATGCGCCTATGGTCTTTATGGATTTGATGAATCAGGTATGCAGGTCGATGCTTGATTGTTCAATTATCGTGTTTATTGATGATATCTTGGTATATTCCAAGACCAGAGAGCAGCATGAGGAGCATCTTTGAGAGCTTCTGGGGGTTTTTTAAATGAGAACGACTTTACACTAAGTTCTCAAAGTGAGAGTTTTGGTTACGAGAGGTTCGGTTCCTTGGACACCTCGTTAACCAGGATGATATATAGGTGGACCCAACCAAGATTCAGGCAGTGATGCAGTGGGAGGTTCTGAAGTCTCCCTCGGATATTAGGAGTTTCTTGGGATTGGCAGGGTACTACAAGAGATTTATTTAGAATTTCTCCAAGATTGCAGTACCCCTCACTCGTCTGACGAAGAAGGGGGTGGAATTCCAGTGTGGCCGTGAGCAGCAGTCAGCATTTGAGACCCTTCAACAAAGACTTTGCAAGGCCCTAATTTTGATCCTCCCTGTGGGAATCGAGGATTTTGTGATTTTCAGTGATGTGTCCATCACTAGGTTGGGGTCCGTTCTCATGCGTAGAGGATGAGTGATAGCTTATGCTTCACGGCAGCTGAAGCTGCAAGAGATGAGATATCCCGCACATGATCTGGAGTTGGGGGGTAGTGGTTTTCACCCTCAAGATTTAGAGGCATTACCTTTATGGGGTCTGCTATACTACCTACACGATTCACTATAGTTTGAGGTATACTATGGATCAACCAAACTTAAACATGAGGCAACACAGGTGGTTGGACGTAGTTAAGGATTATGACTGCGAGATCCTTTACCATTCGGGTAAAGAAAATGTGGATGCAGATGCCTTGAGCTGCAAATCGGTTAGACCTTCTGTTGGGGTGTTATATATGAGGATATATGTGGATTCTCTGCTCGTGGTGTTGATTAGGTAGGCTCAGACCGAGGGTGTTCAGGAAGAAAATTGGAAGATTGACAGGATCAGGAGTGAGATAACCAAGTTTGTTCTGGACAGTTATGGTTTGTTGACCCGCTGCAGTTGGGTATGGGTTCCTATGTTTGGTGGGGTCAGATAGATTATGTCGGAGGAGGCTCATAAGTTCCATTTTTCTATCCATTATGGGGCCACCAAGATATATCGAGATCTGTGGTTGAGCTATTGGTGGCCATGTATGAAAAGAGAGACCGCTAGGTATATTGAGAGGTTCTTGACCGGAGGATGGTCAAGGCCGATATCAAAGGCCGCATGGCAAGCCGCAACCTCTGGAGGTTCCCATGTGGAAATGGGAGAATATATCAATGGATTTCATCACCAAGTTGCCAAAGACGGCAAAGGGTTTGGATGCTATTTGGGTCATCGTTGATTGATTGACCAAGAGTTCCCATTTTCTAGGAATAAGGGAAAGCTCGTCGACCGAGAAATTAGCAGATGTGTAAATTTGCGAGATTGTTGCTCACCATGGGGTTTGGTATCCATTGTTTCAGACTGTGATGTCCGGTTCCCTTCCCATTTTGGGAGAAGTTCCATGAGGAATTAGGCACTGGACTGCAGTAAAGCACAACTTATCATCCACAGACTGACGATCAGATTGAGCGGACCATTTAGACTCTCGAGGATATGTTGCCAGCACGCGTCATTGATTTTGGTGGGAGCTAGGACTCCTACCTACCTCTTGCAGAGTTCTCATACAACAATAGCTTCCACTCCAACATTAGTGATCTGCCTTTTGAGCTCTTGTATGGGCAGAGATGTCATACCACAGTTTGCTGGGGTGAGGTTGGTCACAGGATTATGGGGCCGACTGAGGTGGTCTTTCAGACTATAGATATGATCCAGCAGCTCAGGCAGAGATTGCAGACTGCTCAGAGTCGACAAAAGAGCTATGCAGATCGATGCCAATCTGACTTGGAGTTTCAGGTTGGCGACATGGTGTTGCTAAAGGTCTCATCTTGGAAATGTGTGATTCGCTTCAGGAAGAGGGGGAAGTTCGGTCCCCAGTATATTGGGTCATTTTGGGTTATTTCCAGGGTTGGAAATGTTGCATATATATTGGATCTTCCGGAGGAGCTCAGTCAGATTCATAGCACTTTCCATGTTTCATAGTTGCGAAAGTGCATTTTGGATGAGGATGCGGTGGTATCATTGGAGGATATTCAGGTTGATGAGCTCCTGAGCTATGTCGAGAGGCTGATAGCTATTCTAGAAAGGAAGGTAAATGTTTTGTGTAGTAAGGAAGTACCTTTGGTAAAGGTACGGTGGCAACACTGGAGGGATCTGAGTGGACCTGGGAGCTGGAGGTTGAGATGCGGGAGCATTATTTGGATTTGTTCTCTGCAGTACGCTTCAAGGATGAAGCCTATTCCAAGTGGGGGAGAGTTGTAACATCTCGGTTCCCAGGTATGAGATTTGTTTCATTAAGCATGTTTTTCCTTTTGAGCTCAGCGTGTTGGTAGCCTCAACACGACGTGTTGAAGGACATTTGGGTCGCGTATTTTCTTGGACCAACACGACGAGTTGGTGACGGGGAACTCGACGTGTAGGTGGCTGGATGAGAAACCCTAAATTTTAGGGTTTTTCACCCTATATAATCCCCTTAAATCCATACGTTTGGTATTTTATCAGCCTCCAAACCCTCATATCGGCCCTTGTGAGCACTAAACAACCTTCCCTCTTATATCATGATCTAGTGTGGTATTTTGGAGAAAAAGAAGAAGAAAGTTGGAAGAATGAAGCTAGGATCTAGCAAGCAAAGCTCTCATCTTCAACTTGGCACTCTTCTGTCCAAGATCTGATTTTATTCCTCCATGTTGTTAGATCTTGAGTTTTGTCCATTTTCTCCTTATTTTTGAATGTTGCAATGGATGGATCTCATAAAGTGTGCAAATTTATGAATCTTCGGGTCATAGTGACCTTGTAGTGGTTTGAATCTGGTCTTTAGCCAAGTTTTGATACCATGCATGGGGTTTAAGTCATATTTCCCTCTTTTTGACCCATTTTGGGTTCAAGACATGGATCGGACATGTATGTCTATAAAACACCAACCTTAGACTTGATTTTGGTGCTAGAATCTCTTCTAGAAAGGGTGGGTTTAAGTTCTCAAGGATTTTGTGCTTATTGGTTAAGCCCTTAAATCTTTACACCTTTGGTTGATTTTTGAACACTTGTGTCACATCCCCAAACCGAGGATTGCGGAAACATCCACGGGTGGAGGACTTCATGTATAGTATCGTAACAATGAGTATAATAGTGATCAAAGTCAATATAATCATCATAAATATGATAGAGGAAGTTAGAGGGTTTCATGAGTTACATGTTTCAAAATCGATTACAATATAATGATAAAAGGGTTTGTCTGATGTCGTAACTTTCCATCCTCAAAAGCTGGTAGTTACCTGTTTTTATTGATTACATGAGAATACAAGTCATTTTGAAAGAGTGTAAACAATTAAGTTGGTGAGTGCATATGCTTTTGTATATAGATTTGAAAACCTTTCTTTGTAAATGTAGTGTATGTTCAAGAAAAATCCAATATTTTCCTTATAAAATGAGTTTTAGTCTTAAGACTCAAAGACCAAAATGTACAAGTATTTACCATACTTATGATAATATATGTAGTTTTAAATAAATAAAACCCTTTTGAATGTAAGAATCCCCATAAACTATATGTGTCGTTGTTTCCCTATGTGAGTTATTATAGCTGTACAATTGACATAGTAAGCCTATTATGACGTACTTCGGGCGTCAGAATGTTTTGCCGTTTATCACCCCAGACCTGCCGGTCTAGCTATTGAATGCAGCTAAGGTGTGGGATTGTTAGTCCCAATATAGATCTATATACAAGTATCACACTCTCATTATAGGAGATTATGGTTATAATACATAACTTTAACCAGTACTCTAAAGAATACAATGAAGTAATGTCTCACAAATTTGATTCAACGAGTTTACATGTAGTGTGACTGAAAACCCTTTTTGTAGTATGAATGAAACCTTCCTTAGTATGTTCGTAGTGTTAAGGTATCATAAACTATACCTACTACAGTTTTCCATTTATGTTTTGTATTGATGAAAGACCCTTATGTAAATGATTATTTCCATTTCATGGAAGTAACTAACACGAATTACAAATAATATGTAGCTAATTATTGCTATAAACTTTGCTCAACATGTTACAAAGTGTTAATAAACTTGTAAACTATTTTTACTAGTTTTAACTTTTCTGTCACTATTTTAAGAAACATCACATAAAAATCACTATAAGTAGAAAACTAAATCCATAAACTCTGAGATTTCAGAAAATGTGTCTAGTTTGTTCATAATTTTTATTATGATCTTTAGTAGTCTCTAACAAGTGTTAAAAGGTTCATCTTCACAGACTGGTCCGAAATCATTTATGAAATGATAGACAATTTTACAAAAATCACCATAAATTGTAGAAAAATCGTATGAACGTGTGCATGTAGTCATTAGAAAGTTATAAATCTGAACTATTTTCATATTGAATGGTTTTGAAAAATATTAAGTTTAAGATGGTCAAAACAGTTCGTGAATGGACCATATTTTTTCTGTTGAAAGCTATTGGTTGTGTTAGAATATGTTTTGGTGTTGTCAATTGTATTCTTCCCAATAAAACTTGAAGAAAATATGAAAAGATAGGGGTATGAACTCACCTTGAGTGATTTCCTGAGGTGGAAAGTTGAAGAATGGGAGTTTTAAGTTAAGACACCTGAAAGATGCTTGAAAAATTTGAAGATCCTAAGAACAAATATGTCGATATTTGTGTAAGTGTTCCATGATTTGTATGAAGAAGTGTAGAAAATTTAGGAGTTCAATGAAGAAACTTCCCAATAATGGAGGAGAACTCAAGAACGCTTCTAGTCATGAAGATCGTGACTGAGAAAGAGGGAGAGAGAAAAGTGTGCTTTTGGTGAAGGCAAATGAGACTTTGAATAGGAAGAATAAAAATTTCTTAGGTGGATTTGGTTAAGGAAAATCTGATGGAGTGTTGGGAGGAGTTGAAAAAGGACAATGAATTGACTAGGTAAAGTGTGAATAATGACATAAAGTGGGTGATTACTTTATGGATGATATAATATGAGTCTTAAACATTATTTCATGAAAATGTGGTCTAGCTCATCAAGTTTGGCATAAAATAGGAGTTTAGAGGGTTTAAGTCATGAAAAATGCGAGTTTGAGGAAGTTCTCGATGCCAAAAACTCCTAAAATTGAAAAAAGGTCCGTACTGGTCAAAATCTGAAATGGGGTTCGGACCTGCGAGGGTTCCAAACCTAAACAGCCAATTCCAGAGTCAAAAGGGGAAATTCCGAAGCACATCCTCGATTCCGGAGTGGAGGTGCGGAGTCAGTAGCTTTCGGAGTCGTCTTGGCCTTTCCGAGATTGCGAGATTGTCTGGGGCATGAGAAAACTTCATGAGCAAGAGTGTCCGGATGGGAGGGTTTTAACACCCATAAAATTCATGCCAAATATAAACTTTTCCAAACCATTTTAAATAATTTAACATTAAAAAGTTTGCTTTCAAAATAATAATTATATGAGTATCCTAGCATCAAATCATAATATCATAACAGCTGGAGGAGTGGTACGATCATGCCTTCACCTTCCCGCGATCACCAGAAGTACTTGAAACAATAAACATAAACTGTAAGCCCGAAAGCTTAGTGAGTTTCCCCCAAAATAGAAACGCCAATCAAATATAACCATATCAAATACAAATACAACATGCATATTGATCCAAAAGTCCGATTGGACTGAATCCCGGTCCTCAGTTTATCTGGACCGCTCTCCGAGCCATCGACATGTCTGGACCGCCCTCTTTAGGGCCTTCAGCCTATCCGGACTGCTCGTTGGGCCTTCGGCCTTAATAGATTTTTGCCCGAACCAGGCCTGTAGTCTACCTGGTTTGCCCAGGGTGTCTTGGCCTATTATACACAGCAGGACATGCCTCAACCCTTTCCCGCAAACCAATAAACATGTGCACATACATATAAACAGTTAAGCATACAGATCTAACATATCACTAATCATGGCAACCATCCTATACCCAGGATACGATCTAACCAATCACTAATATAGGAACCATCCTAACTACGAGGATGTAATATCAACAACATATCATGCAATAAATATGGATGCAAATCAGATAAGGGTCGACATTGGTGCTTTAGACCATGTCGATATAGTGAGGAAAACTCACCTTCAAAGTAGATCAAAGATACCATAACGAACTCCTCCAAACCACACTCTCGAAAACCAACACCTATTCCACCAATAATTTCCATCATAAATCCTATATTACCCAAAATACCCTCTAAAGGTACTGGTCCTTCTTTTGGTCAGAGTCAACGGCAACCGTTCATGTTGTCCCGACTCGTCAAGTGTAGCTTCTAACTCATCGAGTCCTATGTGTCTTGAGAAGGTGTTTCGGACCAAGAGGGTCCTTTTGGGTTTCTTCTTTGGTTTTGGAGCTGCTTTCAATAAAGGAAGGTGGTTGGGATGGTACGGATGCTTATAAAAGTTGAGAGAGATCTGAGAGGGATTTGGGAGAGATTTGAGATACAAAGAGATATTTGGGGGCATATTTGGGAGAGAGAGAAATAAAGTGAGAGAGATTGAGAGAGACTTTGCTGGTGGCCTTTATTAGTGTTTGGCTCCGTAATGCAGGGTTTGTAACCATATTATGCCTTGTTATGAGTGTTATTCACCCTTGAAGGGTATGTAATATTGTTTTATCGAGTCGATACATCACTGAACCTAATTAGGGTTTAGGTTTTCTGAACATATGAAACTTCTGAGTGACACTTTGTATTAATATAGAGGGTTGTACATTAGTAATCATAGAGTAAGCCCTATCATACAAGCACTAGTCGAGTTGACCGGTTTTACCTGTTGACCTTGCTTGACTTTGACTTGACCAAAAATTGACGGTTGTCACAACTTGGGGTAGCCCCAAAGGATAAACATGGAAACTTTATTCTTTTTGATAGCATTTAAGGTTAGATCTGAGTCTTGGAGTCCCTGAAACCATCAGATCAACCGAATGTATTGAGCTCGGCCAAACTCGGTGATTTTGCAAGCCAACTCGGCGTGTTGGATGGGATTTTCCAAAACCTTCTGATTATGGTAGGAACTCGACGAGTTTATTGGTGCACTCGACGAGTTGGGTCAACATGGACTGTTCACATTCACCGTTGACTTTGACTTTTTTGACATCCCAAAAATCTTATAAAATTTAAAAATTTCAAAACAACCCTTTTACTATAGAAGTGTTTACAAAAAACGTGGTTCGTTAAACATTAATAAAAAAATCAGAATCTCTTTCAAAATAGTTTTCGAAACTTTCACATTATCAGAGTTTCCTAGAAATCATGAGTCCAAAATGCGAGGATGTGTACGGTCACACCTTCACCTTGCCACAATCCACTAAAGTACCTGAAATCATAAACTAAAACTGTAAGCACGAAGCTTAGTTAGTTCCCCCAAAATACTCATACATACAAATAATACACATAATAACATGTAATGGGTCCACAACTTTACAAACTGGATTACTCCTGAGCCCACAGTATGCGTCTGGCATGCCCTCCCTAGCCCTCAACACATATATGGCTTGCTCTCGAGCCGACAACATAAGTCCGGCTTGCCCTCAGGCCCACAACTTATGTCTAGGTTGCTCCCTCAGTCCTCAGACTGGAAAATAAATGATTAGCCCTCAGTACGAGTCGATCATGCTATGTCGGGCCCTCAACTCGTACTAGGAATGCTTATGAGTCCTCAGTATGAGTCTGGCATGCCCTCCCTAGCCCTCATGTCACACCCCCAAACCAAGGATGGCGGAAACGTCCGGGGGTGGAGGACTTCATGTATAGTATCATAATCACAATTTCAATAGTAATTTAAGCAAACACAACCAACATATATATAATTGAAAAAGTTACATCACTTGTATGAATTACATGTTTCAAAATCAATTACAATATGTTGACAAAATATGAAAAGTTTGACGCCTTAACGTCCCATCCTCAAAAGCACTTGATTACCTGTTTAGTGATTTCCTGAGAATACAAGTTGTTTGAAAAGTGTCAACACAAAGGTTGGTGAGTTCATAAGCTTTTATCATAAAACTTAGTAGAATTCTTTCACATGTAAATGTCGCGTTTGTTTCAGAAAAATCCAATATTTTCCTTAAAATCCGTATAATGTAGCCTTATAACCAAAGACCAAAATGTATAAGAAATCATCCTTACTTAGTAGAAATGTCGTGAGTTTGAAATGATATGGAAAGTAAATTTTAAATCAACCTAAAACTTACTTAGGTTTTATGAAATCCTGTAAACTTTATGAATTGTTATCTCCTTAGGTGAGTCGCTATAGTCATACTGTGACTATGTGAACCTACCACAACGTTTCTCAGGCGTCGCGAAAATGAAATGACATTTGTCACCCGTAGACCTGCAGGTCCCACTGTAGCTAGCAGCAAGGTGTGGGGTGTCAAACCCAATATAGATCTATATACAAGTATCACTTTCTCCCTCAAGGAGATTCTGATTATAACTACCAGGAATTATATCCCGCACTCGGACGTACGGGGAGAGAGAGAGTCTCACAATATAGGTTAACAAGTTTATGTGAAATGTGTGTGAATATAAATCTTTCTTGTATGAATGTACCCTTTTTGTACGAGTGTGTTGAGTGATGTATAATAACCTATACCTATTATAGTTTCTCTAAAATGTATGTAATATGTATGAACTTTTTTATGGAAATGTATTAGTGTTATGAATTTATCAAACTATACCTTTATAGTTTAATATACGTGTTCTAAAATGAATGATTAATATTTATTATGAATTACTTAGTTTCAGTTCATGATGACAAACTAACAAGGAAACACATTCAATAATTAGAACTTATGATTATACACTTTGCTCAACATAATACAAAGTGTTATGATATTTACATGCTGTTGGCTAACTTTAGCCATTCTGCCCTGTTTTGGAAAAATCATAGAAAAATCATACGAAGTCGAAAACTAGATCCGTAAATTCTGAGAGTTCAAAAAATGTGTCTAGTTTACTCATAATTTTTATCACAATTTTTAACGACCTCCAACTTGGGTGAATAAGTCCAAAATCACAGACTGGTCCGGATTGTTGTTTGAAATGATAGTCAGTTTTGTAAAAATCACCATAAATTGTAGAAAAATCGTATGGAGATGTGCAAGTAGTCATTTTAAAGCTAAAAAACTTGAACTATTTGCGCCTTGTACAGTTTTGAAAACTAAAATGTTTAAGATGCCCAAAACAGTCCGTGAATGGAGTTGAACTTTTCTAATGAAGGCTGTTAGAAAAATTTAGTTATGTTCTTGGTGTTTTAACTTGTATTCCCCCCTTAAAAACTTGAGAAAACATGAAAATATAGGGGTATGAACTCACCTTAAGTTATTTCAGTAGATGATTGTTGAAGAATGGAAGTGTTTAATTCAAGAACACTTGGAGATGCCTTGAAGATTTTCGAGAATCTAACATTATAGTTATGGAGTTTGTGTAAGCAATCAATGATTTGAGTAGAATGAAGTGAAATAATCATAAGGAGGATGAATTTTACTTACTAAGAGTAGACGAACACTTGAAAATCATCCTTGAATCTTGAAATTTATGTAGAAAAAGTTTGAGAGAAAAGTGGTGTTTGATACTTAGTGAAATGAGAGCAAATGAGAGAAAATGAGGAGAGATGATGTTTGTTCCAGATCTAAAAACGTGGGAATGAGTGTAATTTGAGTGTAAGGGACATTGAAGTGACCTAGGTAAGGTGGGGAGGTATGGCTGGTCATAGAGTGGGTGTGGGGTGGTTGCTTGTGACATAAGTTAAGGCAAAGTCAACACTCCACCTTAAATAAATTCCCCATTAGATCTTTATTATTTAGAAAATGATTTTCCTCAAAATATGTTTAAATTATTAATATTTAGGGTTTATTATGTTAAAAGATAATTTCTAGAGAAAATCCCGCTTTAAAATCACGAAAAACGGGCTCAAAATGTTAAAAATATCAAAAAGGGGCTAAAAGTGACAAATTTCTGAAATCTGGCCGAGGTTCGGCCTTCTGATGCTGAAACCGAGAGAAGAGAGGGCAGAAACCAAGAGGCGAGAAGAGAGAGGGTAGGAACCGAGAGGGGAGAAGAGAACAGAGAGGCGCGAAGAGACAGAGAGGAGAGAAGGAGCAGAGAGGCGCGAAGAGACAGAGAGGAGAGAAGGAGTAGAGAGGCGCGAAGAGACAGAGAGGAGAGAAGGAGCAGAGAGGCACGAAGAGACAGAGAGGAGAGAAGGAGCAGAGAGGCGCGAAGGGACAGAGAGGAGAGAAGGAGCAGAGAGGCGCGAAGGGACAGAGAGGAGGCGACAGAGACCGAGACTCGGTCTCTTCTACAGGGATTCGGTCCTCCGGGTTCAGCCAACAGAGGCTCGGTCCGGTTTGGTAGTCTCGGTCCTAGGTCTCGGCCTTAAGGAGCTTCGGCTCCTTGAGAAGGGTTTCGGTTCCTAAGGTCCATTTTTCTCGTTTTTACCCCGTTTTAAGCCGTTTTTGACTTGGTTAAGGGTCGGAATGACCCGAATGATACTAAAAAGTTACAGGAACTTTTTGAGAGAGATTTAGGAGAGATTTGACATTCTTGGAGAGATTTCTCATACAAAGAGATATTTGAGAGAGATTTGAGAGAGATTTCACATACTTTGAGAGATTTGGGAGAGACTTGTCATAGAGAGAGATAGAGTGAAGACGATTGAGAGAGGTTTCAAGTGTGGCATTTGTGAGTGTCCGGCTTCGCAATGTAAGGTCCGCAAACATTGTTAAGCCTTGTTTAAGGATCTTACACATTCCTGATGAGTATGCAACATGGTTTTTATCAGTTTAGTTCATCGATTTGCTCTAAGGCTCAGGAAATTTTAACACAAGATTTTTCCCAAGTGATGTTTTCCCATTAATATAGCAAGTATACAGTATGAACATAACACAAACCCTAATACACAAGGTTTAATCGAGTTGACCGGTTTGACTTGATGACTCGACTTGACTCAAGATTTACGATTGTCACACCTCAGCTCATATATGGCATACTCCAGGGTTTGTCGGCTACAACACAGAGTAACCTCAACCCAACCCACACAACATGTCGACATGTAATAGATAAATACACATATAGATAATTAGACAATATCACAGGTACTCCTACAGATCTAACATATCAAGACCAACATAACCATACTAGCACACATATCTATTCCATACTTGGCATATCAACAATATCATGTTATCAAACCAATGGGCCGGATTTGGTGCCTTCGACCCAAAAGTATAGTGAGAAAGACTCACCTCGAATGCTGAAGCTTACTACACCAAAGCCCTAGCTGCTCCCCTGATGATTTCCCACACCAACTGTTACCAAAACAGCATCCAATTAGCAACAGAATTCCCAATCATGATCCATAAACCAACCCTGGGGTAAAATGACCATTTTACCTCTGGCCCATCAAGACTCATAACCAAGGCCCAAGCCAAAAACCAACGAGGCTCAAAACTATAAGATCCATAAAACCCCATTAATGACCTAATTTTCCAAATTAGGCCCAACCCTATATGGGCCTTACCCAAAAGCCCAACAATTCCTGGTCCAAAATAACTCTTAGATGGCCCAAAGGTCCAAGCCCATTGGACCCACTAAAGTCCAAAACCATTAGGTCCAAAAAGGCCAAATATAAAATCTTGGCCAATCTAGACATGACCAAAAACAAGTCCAAAACTCTAAGAACCCTCTAACTAAAAAGCCCAAAATGTGAAAACTCGAATCCAAGACCAAAGCCCAAAATGAACAAGCCTAAGAAGCCCAATGCTGGACCGAACATTGGGTGTTCCCCTGTGGAATGTTGGGCGTTCGTTGCCTGACTGCTGATCGTGACTCTACGCTGGAACGCACGACGTTCCCAAGATTAACGTGCTGCATTCTCGACCAGGGACCAAAAATTGCAGTCATGTCTTAACACCTTAAGTTCAAAGTTCAAATCTTCAAAATAGCTTCATATTAGAGTCTTAAGCCATACAATCATCATCTTGGCACCTTTGCATGGCCCAAAAAGGACCCAAACTTCCATTAAAGCTTCTAATCCATAAATCAAGACCCAAAACCTTTGCATGGATGGTCCACAACCATCAAGTTACCATTTTCATGACCCTAACAACTCCGAAACGTGTGGATCTGTAGTCCTAGGTTTTTAGAGTGGTTCAAACTCCCAAAGAGCTTCCACCTGATCATAAGAAGCAAAAAACAAGCCCTAATCTAGATCGTAAGCTATAAGATAACAATATAGAAACTTTATACCTTCTGAGACTTGAAAATGAGCTGGAGATCTTGGATCCAAAAGCTTTTCCTTGATCAATGAGACTCCACGGTGATTACTCTCCTTCAAGAAAACCAAAATACACTCAAAGATGGTCTTCCAAGCTCACACACTCACAATTAGGGTTAGGGTTTTGAAATGAGGCTTAAGGTACAGTGGATGTTGAAACAATGAAGACCCTTGGGTCTTAAGTTGTTTAAATAGTTCACACTTAGGGTTTTTGAGTGTGGATGACGAACGCCCTGCATTCCTCCCTGGAACTCCCCGTGTTCGATTTGGCCTCGACGCCCAACTTTATGCACTGAATGCTGAGCATTCAAGATATAAGCACCCCACGTTCGAGCCTTGCCTCTAACACCCAACTAGTAATTAAAGGTTCTAGGTTTGAAAAACCTCCCCACTTAATTAGACCAAGGCCATGCATGTAATGTGAACCTTCCAATTCTCGATATGGTACAATTCTCCCCCACTTAAACTAGACTTCATCCTCAAAGTCTGCTATAACAACCACTTCGGATATTGCTTACTTGCCACTTCCAGAGGCTCCCACAACAACCCTACACGATACATAATCTTGCCCACCCGGGTCGAACCCTGAAAGGACCAATATACCTGGGCTTATAGCCCTACTTCCTAAATCCGATGTCACCCTTACAAGGTGAAGCCTTGGGAGCACTTTGACCTTCGTAAAACTTAGGTATATAACTCCCACCAACAACCGACTACCCATCCTAAACCCAACAAATTGTAAGACCTGGCAGCCTGAGGGACACAACCATCACACTAAGCATTCAATGGCCTTCCCAAGGTAACTGAACCCAACCAAGTGAGACTCTCCAAACCCGAATTAGAATAAATCCTTAGTTTCATACATAAACCCACTTCTGGCTTTTTGAGATCTAAAATCTATAATGGTCGGTCTTCCTGACAGACTGCCTATGCTGGAAAATTAGCATGTCAAAACCTGGTCAACCATAATACTTCCAACCCTGATTATCTCGAAGCAACCTACGAGAACAAAGCCACAAACCATAACCAGCTGCAGAATAGTTATACCTGACAGAAGGCTCATATAATCCTTTGAGTAGAGGATTCATCCCTGTAACGGTTAGACTCAAACGAGAGTTGCACAACAGTGACAAATCAATTACTATAAGATTATTTAATCCAACTACAAGTGACTTAGAAATTTCGATCAACAAGCTACTCTACATACACAAATCCTCAAATCACTACTTTACCTGGTCCCAACTTATCTGCAACTATCTGGAATACCGGATTCATCGAAATATATATTCAACTCCTGATGATAACGATTCCATGAACACAATGAGATACAAAATACTGACTTCCTCAACTGTCAGATTGATACACTGTTGCTATGAGCCTGAAGCCTCATCACTTTCCCGACCTTCACAATGGTAGATCCATCCCTTGAATCTACCCCAATCCCAAACCAAGGCATTATTAGAACCATGAAGAATGATCCTCGAAACACGCTGACCGTGAACTTGAACCAAAACCAAACCATATGATGAACCAAAATCTTAACAACCCTTGACTCTTGCTATGTCATTACCAACCATTGCTTCAACGAGCAATGATGATTAAACCATGAATTTCCGTAATACATCCAACTCTTACCGGCTCCGGTGCACCCCCACCTGGGCATCCACTCGAGACAATTACCAAGAACTTAATGACTTACAACTGTATAAGCAATTTCCAACTTGAGAATAAAAAATCTAACAACAACTTGCAACCAACTGGAATTATAATGCATACAACTTGCTAAGACTTTCTGATACCTGACTGATTCTTCCCTCAATCCTTATTGCTTCCCTTATCAAACCAACAAATTTATGACTCGCCCGACCCCCATGAAGCGTCAACACTGAAAGCACTACTAGCAGAAGAAACGAACCATCATGATTACTAAGCCCACAACCTATGACTGGAATACCCCTACAAGGTACTCAGAATAGGTTTGGATTGCCTCTAAGCCCATAGTAGGAGTCTGGTATACCCTCCCTGGCCCTCAACCCATGACTAGAATGCTCCCGATAACCTACCGAAACTGCCGTCCTCGCATAATTGGCCCAACACTCAGGGCCTGAAGATACCCACCTCATTCCAACACCATGGAGGTGATGGGTTTTGAGCACTCTAACAACCTTATGGTGCACATGCAAACCTAAATTCTTTGGATCTATGTCTTCTCTAATTATACATGCAATTTGATTTTCCAAAGAATTCATCCTAACTAGCATACAATTGACCAAAATTACTAGTTAGATAACTTACCTCTTAATAAGACTTGTAGTTCTTGGCCTTAAAAATATTTAGCACCTCAAATGTGATGCCTCTAATGTGTCACAAACACGAAGTGCAAAAGGAGGCTTAAGAGAATAAGTTATGTAGCTCAAAATCGATTCACATTCTCCAAGAATGTATGTGGCAACCAATTTTAGATCTAGGGGTGTCTATTTATAGTGTTACAAGTGCTAGGGTTACATCCATGCAAACCTTAATGCACCATGACTCTTCATCTTACTTAGGCTCAATGGGTTAACCTCGATGGATTATCCATGTTGGTTTAGCCCACACAAATAACCATGGATCATTGGCCCACACTATAAGAATCATTGATTTATCAAATTAGTCCCCGTATATTTAATTAGTCTCTTTTGATCACTAAATTAACTCCAAATTAATTCATGATCAATACTAATTAAATAATATGATTTCATATTAATATATTATACTTGTAATATATTAATAAATCACAAATAACCTTATTCTCAAAAGTGTATCCTATCAACTTGCATTGACGAAGGCAACCTAAAAGGACCATGCTACTATTGGGTTAAGTACATACCAATTATAGTTATGGGTTTAGACACCTAATCCATTAGTCTCCCACTTGGATAAGTCTAATAACTATAATCGCAATTACAACTTAAAACACCGAGTAGCAATTTTAGCTCTTAAAAGCCATTGTCGAACTCTGAACCTCTCAGTAACGCGTTCTTTAAATAAGGGATCATATAATACTATGTTCTTCAAGATATCATCCAGGAAAATACATGGAACAATATCATACTTATTTTCCAATAGTTTGTTTCTCAGTCTCCGATTTGTTTGACAGAGAACTTAATTGAACACATCAATTTAATCTCGACTGGGCCCGAAACATAAGTTAAAACAAAATCATCGAGGGGACCAAGATATCACTTTTAATCCTCCAAGAATTAAAAGGAACATATAAAATTCGACATTATATGCTTGTACTAACTAATCATCTCTCAGACCCTGAAAACCGAAGGCGTAAACATTTCCGGGGCGGACTCCACGTTGAGTATCAAATCCAATGCACATAGTAAGTAAAGTAAACAACCATTACATTACATATAGAAATTTACATTTGTTTCAAAAGTAAAGTTGTACAATTGTAATACATAGTATATGTGAACAAAAGTAAGACGAGTCTTCTACGCACTCCATCTTCGCCAAACTAGATCATCAGGTACCTATCTAACGTGGACCTGAGAATACAAGCAGTTTGAAAATCAGCATAAAGCTGGTGAGTTCATAAGCGGTTTTGTTTTGTGAAAATGTATGAGTTTCCTTTCTGGTTTCTGAAAATGTTACAACCCAAGAAAATCCCATATTTTCTTAAAAGTAATGTTAGGTTAACTATTAGGTTACACTGTTCTGGTTATGTTCAACTGTAATCCTAGGAAAATCCTATATTTTCCTAATGTGAAAGATGTATACTGAAAACTTGGTTATCCTTGTAATGTACGTGTTAGTTTACCAACCCGAAATGTAATGTAAAAGATGTATTCTGAAAACCTGGTTATTCTTGCAATGTGTGTTAGTTCACCAAACCAAAATGTAATGTAAAAGATGTACTTTGAAAATGTATTAGTTTTAACACATTTATAAAACTAACATATACCAAGTAAACTAGTTACTTAATCCATTATTACTATTATGTAAATCTCTGTTATCCAAATTGCGAGTTCCATAACCATACTAAAGAATAATTATGGAAATAAGTAGTCCATTTCACTCTATGACTTTCGTCACCCTTGAACCTTTCGGTTCAGCTGTAGCTAGCAGCCATGTGTGGGGTAGTCAGTCCCGTATAGATCTATACACTCAAGTCGTGCTCTCTATATAAGAGATTCTGGTTACGGGGGCGATCCTCCACTCGCGTATCTATGTGGAGTGTTCACTGAGGACGTGTCTCCAATAGTAGGATTAACAAATTTACTAGTAATAATACTGAAAGATCAATGACTATCCTCCACTCGCGTATCTCTGTGGAGTGTTACCGAGGACAAAACCATGTTCAAATGTTTAAATGTTATGCTTTTAACTGATATGATGTGGGAAAAACATTTGTGAAAATATAAATTCAACAATTTATAAGGTATTTCACTAATAACATGATAATGTGTTCTGTAGGTTTAAAGGGTTGTTTGTTACGACTGTCATTGTTAAAAGCATATATAATATGAAACAAAATGTATGTAAAACAAGTTTTGAGTACAACTATCACTTGTACTTTGCTTGTATTCCCCCTGAAAACAGTGAAAACATTGAAAATGGGTAGGGGTATGAACTCACCAGACGAGAAAACGCAACGGTTTGGATGCTAAGCGTTGGTTCGGGGCTTGATAACACGTGAGGTTCCTATGTAAGATGAAATGGTATCCAAATGTATCTAATTAGACTTTAAAACACTAATTAGATATGATAATACACTCCAATGAGCGAAAACACTTCAAAACAAGTGTTTGGAGTGACCCGGGTGACATTTACGGACGTGTGGGACTTGGGAATTGAGTTTACTCTTCAAGAGTAAACTCCTTATGGAGTTTACGGCCTTATACACCATACACACATGAGTTCACGGCCGTGAACTCATGTTTGGGGGGTTTTATGGTGCTAGGTGGCTTGAATACACATGGGAAATGTTGGAATGGATTTATCTAAGGCTTAGGAATGGATTAAACTCACTTATGAACCATTTATTGGAGTTGACGGCAGTAAACATGGAGTTTACTGCCATAAACTCCCCCGTGCTCAAACCTTAATTCATTTGGTGATGCTAGAACAATCATATGTGATTCCAACTATTTTTCCAAGACTTGGTATGAATTTAGGGCACCTTTTAACATGTTTTTATGATTTTACGGCCCTGGAACTATTTCTTGGGGAGTCATGGCCTTAAACTCTTACTTGGAGGGTATTTTTCATGTTTAAGGTCCCCAAACTAATTTTGGTTGGTTGTAGGATTTATTCCAAGGTTAAAGGTGTGATTACATGGCTTTATAAGACATGAAAATGAGTTTACTCCCCATGAATGAGGAGTTTGCGGCCCAAGCTTGTTCTTGGGCAGTAAACTCATGTTTACTCCTCAAAAACCATGTTTATTGTGTTCTAAGTCCGAATTGGTAAGCCATATGGTCGTATCTAAGTCCCAAAGTTGGTTTGGAGGGGTTTAAAGGCATAAAAACCCTTTTTATTATGTGTTTACAGCCCAATCATGCTCCTTGGCGGTAAACACATGTTTGAGGTCCAAAATTAAAATTTAAACACGAATTTGAAGGCCTAAGAGGTTAAACAACAAGTTAGGGATGTTACCTCAAAGATTTGGAGCCTTAAATCAATGTTTTGGACCTTGAATCTTTGGTTGAGAAGAGAGGTTAGAGAGAGAGAGAGTAGTGAGAGAGAGAAAAAGCTTCAAATGGAAGCTTAAACCTCTTTAAATAGTGTTCAGGATTTGGACACGGTGGAATTCTACTTGATACCAACGTTATACGGTGCTTTTGGTCGCACTCGATTTAGTTACCGTAACCCGATATGGTCGATTCTAAAATATTTCCGATTATTAAAATGAAGTGATAATGTGAGTTCTAAACATGTTTAGACACTCATTAAGTCATAATAGAAGTCCCACAATTATGACCTAAATAAATGACGTAACGGAAACAAATCGAAAACGACGAATATATTAACGAAAAGGGGTTACAATTGATTAAACAAACTTCGGGTTGTCACATTATCCCCCCGTTAGAGGGAATTTCATCCCGAAATTTAGAATTAAGATACAAATCTTGGATCAGGAAAGAGGTGTGGATACTTCTGTTTCATTGAGTCTTCACGCTCCCAAGTGAACTCCGGTCCCCGCTTGGCATTCCAGCGAACCTTCACTATCGGGATGCGACTTTGTGTAGTGCGTTTGACCTGTCGATCCATGATTTCGATTGGTTCCTGCACGAAGTTCAAGTTTTCATTGATCTCGATCTCGTCTAAGGGAATCACTAGGTTTTCATCGGATAAACACTTCTTGAGATTTGAGACATGGAAGACGGGATGGATGTTACTGAGTTCGTGAGGTAATCGAAGTTTATAGGCTACCGGACCGATCCTGGCGAGGATCTCGAAGGGTCCAATGTACCTAGGGTTAAGTTTCCCATGCTTTCCAAAGCGTACCATGCCTTTCCAAGGCAAAACCTTCAACAGGACACGGTCTCCAACCTGGAATTCCAGAGGTTTTCGTCGGTTATTAGCGTAACTCTTCTGTCGGTCTCGTGAAGCTTTCAGTCGTTCTCGAATCTGGATGATCTTTTTGGTGGTTTCACGGATGATTTCAGGACCAGTGAGAGCACTGTCGGGGAATCGACCCTTGGCTAGCTGTGTGTCCCCTACCTCGGCCCAGCACAGAGGGGATCTGCACTTGCGACCGTAGAGGGCTTCGAACGGGGCAGCCTCGATGCTGGTATGGTAACTGTTGTTGTACAAGAATTCGATCAATGGCAAATGTGTGTCCCATGAAATCGATGACACATGCCCTAAGCATGTCTTCTAGGGTTTGGATAGTTCTCTCACTCTGTCCGTCGGTCTGAGGATGATAAGTCGTGCTCATATCTAGTTTAGTTCCAAGAGACTTCTGAAGAGACTGCCAAAATTTGGAGGTAAACTTGCTATCTCGATCAGAGATTATAGACGCAGGTACACCGTGCAGTTGAACTACCTCTTGGATGTAGAGCCGTGCGAGTCTTTCCATCTTAAACGATTCTTTCATCAGGATGAAGTGAGCGGATTTGGTCAAACGATCAACAATTACCCAAATGGTATTGTACCCACTCGGACACTTGGGTAACTTGGTGATGAAGTCCATGGTAATCATCTCCCATTTCCATTCGGGTATCTCGGGTTGCTGGAGCAGACCCGAGAGTTTCTGGTACTCGACTGTCACTTTGGCGCAAGTCAGACACTTGCCCACAAACGTAGCGATCTCGGCTTTCATGTTCGGCCACCAGTATTGTTTCTTGAGATCTAGGTACATCTTGTCCGAACCTAGGTGAAAGGAGTATTTGGTCTTGTGTGCTTCCTCCATGACAATTTCCCTGAATCCTCTGGACTTTGGAATCCAGATTCGGTCCATGAAACAGTAGACTCCGTCACCTATGATCTCAAGTTTCTTATCCATTCCCCTTAGGGCTTCACTTGATTTGTTCTCGGGTTTGAGGGCTTCTATCTGGGCGTCTCGGATTTGCATGGATAAATGGGAATGGATAGTCATCGTCAAGGTCTTCACTTTTTGGCTTGAACTTTCCTTTTGGCTAAGGGCATCCGCTACCACATTGGCCTTGTCGGAATGGTAGCGAATCATGCACTCATAATCGATGAGTAACTTTACCCATCATCGTTGCCTCATGTTTAGGTCTTTCTGATTGAGGATGTGTCGCAGGATTTTATGGTCAGTGAAGATCGTACACTTGGTTCCGTAGAGATAATGTCTCCAAATCTTCAATGCAAAGACTACGACTCCTAACTCCAAGTCATGTGTGGTATAGTTGACCTAAGAAATCACTTTTCCTCTTTGCATAAGCACGCAGTCTAAGCCCTGATTAGACGCATCACAATTGACAACGAAGTCTTCTGTACCTTCGGGTAAGGACAAAATAGGTACGAACCACAAGGCTTGCTTTAACGTCTGAAATGTGGATTCTTGCTTTTCACTCCAACAAAAGGGTACACCTTTCTGCGTTAGAGTGGTTAGGGGTTTGGCGATTTTGGAAAAGTTCTAGATGAATCTTCGATAATAGCCGGCAAGACCCAATAATTGATGGATTTCTGTGGGTGTCTTTGGTGCCGACCAATTCACTATTGCTTTAATCTTGGAAGGATCCACGTGAATGAGGAAAGTTACCTTCCGAATCCAGAATTCACACTTTGAAAATTTCGCATACAGCTTCTCGGAGCTAAGAGTTTCCAACACTAGCCTCAAGTGCTGTTTGTGATCCTCTTTGCTTCCGGAGTAGACAAGTATGTCATCAATGAACACGATGATGAACTTGTCTAAGAAAGGATGACACACCCGGTTCATCAGGTCCATGAACACAGTCGGTGCATTGGTTAGACCGAAGGGCATCACTACGAACTCGTAGTGTCCATACCTAGTCCTGAAAGATGTTTTGGAAACATCACTCTCAAGAACTCATAGTTGATGGTACCCTGACCGAAGGTCTATCTTTGAGAAGTAGTTGGCTCCCTGAAGTTGATCGAAGAGGTCATCTATTCGCGGAAGAGGATATCGGTTCTTTACGATCAACTTGTTCAGCTCACGGTAGTCGATACACATCCGGAAGGATCCATATTTCTTCTTTACAAATAAAACCGGAGCTCCCCAGGGTGAGGAACTCGGTCTGATGAACCCTTTACTGAGTAACTCATTGAGTTGGCTGGATAACTCCTGCATTTCTGCTGGAGCTAGGCGATATGGAGACTTGAAAACGGGGGTTGCTCTAGGAATTAGGTCAATGCGAAATTCGACCTGATATTCAGGAGGAATTCCTGGAAGCTCTTCTGGAAAGACATCAGGAAAGTTACAGACTTTGGGGATGCTCGCGAGGTCTTTAATTTCCTTTTTCTCGTTAATGACGTGGGCTAGGAATGCTTGGCACTCCTTTCGCAAGAGCTTCTGAGCTTTGATGCAGGAAATGATGCGAAGGTTGGAGCTGAGTTTATCGCCATAGATTATGAGAGTTTGACCGGAAGGAAGGTTGAGACGGATGTCTTTTACGTAGAAAAGGATATGAGCATGATTGGGACTCAACCAATCCATGCCAATGATAACATCAATGCTCTTAATGGAGACTAGCATAAGATCAATACGAAATGAATGATCGTTCAGGGTAAGGGTACAACCTACGAATACATCGCTAGCGCTTTCTTTCTCACCGTTAGCCATCTCGACGATAAATGTTTCGGTTAGTGGTTGGGGGTTAGGTTTTAGTTTATATTTGAACGAACGACTAACAAAACTTCTTTCAGCACCCGAATCGAAAAGAATACTAGCATAAGAGTTGTCAAGAAGGAACGTACCCGAAACAACAGTGGGATCGGCGACTGCCTCCTCCCGTCTCATGGCTAGGACTCTCCCGGTGTTATCAGCTATCGCCTTCTTGGGGAAATTCCTCTTGAAATGCCCAAACTCTCCATAATTATAGCAGGCTTGACCAACACCTGCTCTAGAGGATTGATTTGCAGATTGAGCTCGTGACTTGCAGAATTGGACCTTGTGCCCCTTTTTCCCACAGTTGGTGCATGTTAGGTCACGGTAGGGGCTAGGGGTTATGGTGGTACTTGCACTTTTCACACAAAGGGAGGTTACCAACATATTTATTAGTAGGTGTCTGAGCTGTAGATCCCACAACAGAAGCAGCAGCAACGGGGGTAGTAGCAGCATGGACTGCTACCGTCTGCTATTTCTTTGAAGATCCTTAGGAAGGTTGGCCTTTCTTCTTCTTCCAAAACTTCTTTTTCTCACCACTAGTCTTGGTGGGTGCGGGAGTGGCGGTTGTTTCCTCAACTTCATCACTGTGGTCAATCAGGATCTGGGCTAAGCTTTTGGCATTGTGATAAGTATCTGGCCGTGCAGATAAGACGTGTACCTTGGTTGGCTAGGTCAGCCCCCAAATAAACCTCTCTATTTGCTTACTCTCCTGGGTAACCATTCCCGGACAGAGTAGTGCCAGATCGTCAAACGTTGAGATGTACGCTGCAAGATCGGAACCCTTCATCTTTAGGTTCCAGAGCTCGTGCTCTAACTTCTGAATTTCGCCCCGAGGGCAGTACTCAGATAGAAGGAGTTCTTGTTGGATAAGGTGTCTAAGTCCATAACTTATTTGGTATATACTTGACCCGACCGACATGGTCCATTTGGGTTGCATTTCATCCAAACTATTTATGGATAATTTTATGAGAGTTATACACATATTATTATTAATATATTATAAGTTATAATATATTAATATGAACTCATGTTATTTAATTAGTCTTAGTCTTAAATTAATTATGAATTAATTTAGAGATTAAAAGGAAGACTAATTAGATTGTGGGCTATTGATTTTATATGGTGTGGGCTAACACCCATTTGTTAATGGGCTAGGCTTGTATGGAAGTCCATGGATGATCCATGGAGCTTTTAACTCATGGATCCTTGGAAAAGGAAAGGTCATGGGTTATTAGGGTTTCACCCTAATCATGTACACTATATAAGCATGCTTATGTTGCATGAAATAGCCACTAGTGTGTGTGGTTGTGTGTGGCCGAAATTAGTGTATGTATACACTCTCTCAAACTTTTCCAAGAGTTTGTTGTGATTTTTGATTCCATTTGAGGTATTCACACTATTGGTGCTTGGCCCTCAAACTCCTCGAGAATCAAACTCATCAAAAAGGTATGTAATCTCTTCTAACTCTTTTATGTTTAAAAGTACCCCATTCCATATTAGATAGGTTATGAACCTTGGAAAATTATTATTTTGCATGTATTTAGACAAACATAGATCCAAGGTTTATTAGGGTTGCGTGCACACTTAGGAAGTGTTAGATTGCTCAAAACCCAACAGTGGTATCAGAGCCTAGGCTTGCTTGTTTGATACTTGATGCAAAATAGTGAAAAAAGTCGAAATCTTTGCTGTCTGCATGATGGACTCGCCGTGTCCATGGGGGGACTCGACGAGTCCAAGGCAAAGTTCAACCTACTCGGCGAGTAGATTCGTGCACTCGGTGAGTAGAAGGTTCAGAATGCAGATTTTCGACTTTTGCTGCTGGAAATGGACTAGAAACTTTACCCCAAATTGTTTTGATGTTTTAAAACTTATTTTAGTGGGTGTAATGGTTGTTCTAATCCATTTACAATAGCATATATCAAAATTTCATGCTTTGTATGTGTTCATATAAATTTTGAAACTTTGATAATCATGTTCATGTTCTTATGAATTTAGAAGATGATAGGAATTACTTGCTGAATTGTTTAGGATTAATTCTTGATCATTTATGTGTTTTAATGGAGTCCATAATTTGTCCTCAAGTTATGGATATCCAAAGGTCACATTTCTTTAACACACATTAAAAACACATAAGTTACATAAAATGAAGAGTATTCATTTTTATGAACCTTTAATTCATAAGTTATGAAATGAAAAGTTTTGAAGAGTTACAAAACCTGTCCTCAAGTTTTGGAATTTGGAAAAGTTTCACACACTTTAATAAACTTTAATTCCAACACTTAGAATTTTAAAAGTTAAAATTCAACACTTATACTATTTATAACATTAATGGTTAATTTATATATGTATATATATATATATATATATATATATATATATATATATATATATATGTATATATATATGTATAAGAACAAGTTGTTTTACCGTTAGTAGGCCTCATTCACGAAGCCGGTCTATAAGGTGGGTATAAGGTTGTTGCCTATAAAATGGCGACTTAATGGGTGTATACTCTCACCCACCGCTTGCTTGACTGGTGGAGGGTCGTTAGCCGAACGGGTAAGACAAAGACTTATAAATTCTCATTAAGTATGATGAATATTATGAAGTAACTAAATCTTTTATTTAATTCCCAATCTTAGTTACTTTAGGAAAAATGTGAACATGGTGCTAATCCATGGAATTTACATTTTGTACCTTACCAAGTCGTTGGTGGAGCGTGTGTGGTTAACCGGCACACTAACTTGGACTAGTAAGGATCACGAAGGGTGACTTGATGTTTGTCATAGATCAATGGAGCGTGTGTGGTTAACCGGCACATTGATTAGGTGATAATATTAAGGGTACCAAGTGAATTGGCATGGTTATTCACACCTTGTTTTGTGATCCTCGGCATCCCAGTCACAAAACTTGAAGGGCACAATCGAGATTGAAACATGCTATTGAAAAGTTCAATGAATCTCAAAAGAATTTAGGAATTTCAAATCCAATTAAAACCTAATAAATCATTTCGTTTTCGTGGTGGAAATTGGTGAATCGTCATTCACCTACCTTTCAAATATATTACTACTTAGATTACGACATCCCTCTTCTAAGTATAATATATTGTGATTGGATCCTAGCCTTAATATTACATTTGGGTGTCTTATTAAGGACTCTATATATCTAATGTAAACTTACTTTCTACTTTTAGATGTCTTCTAACACTAATGCTTCGGGCTCTAACCCAACTGGTTCTTTCTCTCTCATGAATCTTTGTGGGAGAGTCATCTTTGATGGTTCCAACTTCATGGACTGGATAAGGAACATCAGGATGGTAACTCGTTATGAGGACAAGGAATATGTCCTCGATAAGGAGTTAAAAGAGCTTGATGAGTCTACTGCTACTCCTGAGGAGATCGCTAAATTCAGGACACATGAGAGAGATGCTACTAAGGTAGCATGTATCATGATGGCCACGATGACAACCGAGCTCCAAAAGTCCTATGAGGACTTCTACCCTTTTGAGATGCACCAAGACCTGATGGAAAGGTACCATCAGAGTGCTCGTCAAGAGAGGTATGAAATAATCTCCTCCATGATAACAACTCGCATGAAGGAGGATGAATCCGTCACGGGCCACATGCAAAAGATGCAAAGGTATGTGGACCGTTTGCTGAAGCTGAATGTAAACTTCCCTGAGGAGTTGGTAATTGACATCATTTTGCACTCCTTACCTTCTTGTTATGACCATTTTCGTATGACATATCATATGAACAAGGAGGAAGTTACCCTAAGCAAGCTTCAAGGACTCTTGAAGACCGCTGAAACCGGTCTTAAGGGCAAGTCGGTTGTTACCTCTACTACTCCTACTCCAACATCTACCCCTATTTTGGCCATCGGGAAAGGCAAAGGGAAAAAGAGGAAGCACCCTTCGAAGGGTACCAAGGGTAAGTCTCTTGAAGGCTCCTCATCAAGGACCAAGAGTGGTTCTGCCACACCTTCTGCCATTCCCAAGGATGCTGATTGCTACTATTTCCAGGACAAGGGGCACTGGAAGCGTAACTGCTCAAAATACTTGCAGGATCTGAAGGATGGGAAAGTGAAACCCACCCACACAGGTATTTACACAATATTGTCTAATAACTCACCATATTTAAACTCTTGGGTGCTTGATACAAGATGTGGTATTCACACATGTTCTGATTTGCAGGGCCTAAGAAGAAGTGAGGATGTGGAGCACAGGAAGATAAACTTGATCATGGGGAATAGGAAGGCTTTACCTGTTTCCAAGATTGGAGTTTATACTTTGTTGCTGAATAATGGGTTAAAATTAGATTTGAATAAATGTGTGTACTCATCTGAAATGGCGAGGAATATTATTTCCTTTCATGCTTTGTACAAACAAGGTTTTACCTTTTAGTTTGATAATGAATGTGGTGGTATTAACGCTTTCTTTAAAAATGTGTTTTATTTTAAAGCGTTACCTTGTGATGGTGCGTATGAAACTGTGTCGATTGTAGACAACTTAGGAAATAATGTGTTGTATATTGATTCTTCTACTAGCGTAGATAAAGCATCATTGTGGCATTGTCGTCTTGGACATGTAAACAAGAAACGCATAGATCAACTCCAAAAGAGTGGAGTCTTGGAATCATTCGACCTTAAATCGGATGATAGTTGTGAATCTTGTCTACTTGGAAAGATGACAAAATCACCCTTCTCTGGAACTTGTGAAAGGGGTGAGGGTTTGTTGGACCTAATACATACTGATGTATGTGGACCATTCAAAACTGCCACAAGGGATGCTAATCGGTATTATGTGACATTTATTGATGATTTTAGTAGATATGGATATGTCTACTTAATCAAACATAAGTCAGAAACCTTTGAAAGGTTCAAGGAATTCAAACAGGAAGTAGAAAATCAATTGGGCAGGAACATTAAGATGCTTTGATCCGATCGAGGTGGTGAGTATCTTAGTACCGAGTTCCTTGATATTAAGGAGTGTGGGATTGTCTCACAATTGACTCCTCCCAGGACACCACAGCTAAATGGTGTAGCTGAGAGGAGTAATCGAACCTTGTTAGACATGGTTCACTCTATGATGAGTCGAGTTTTGCTACCAATCTCTTTTTGGGGGTATGCCTTAGAGATTGCCGCCCATATCCTCAATCTAGTCCCTACAAAGAAGGTTACCAAAACACCTCATGAGATGTGGACTGGGAAGGTTCCCAATTTGGATCACATCAAAATTTGGGGTTGCGAAGCTTTTGTGAGGCGTGAAACTCATGATAAGCTTGAACCCCGAAGTGAAAGGTGTATTTTCATCGGCTACCCACATAAATCCTTCGGTTACCTCTTCTACAGACCCAGTGAGAATGTGGTCTTTGTAGCACGAAGAGGGGTCTTTCGTGAGAGAGAATTTATAAGCCAAGGAGACAGTGGGAGGCAAATTGATCTTGAAGAAATTCAAGAATCAATTGGTGAAGGAACCTCAGACAGTAGCAATCAACCTGAGGAGGAAACTCCTGTTGATCCAGCTGACGAGTCTGTACCTCCGAGGTGTTCCACACGGGTTAGGAACACACCTGCGTTTTATTATTGTTTTCATATTACTACGGAAGGTGATACATTTATCAGTGATAGTACACTGGTAAATTTGGATGAACCTAGCAGTGTTAAGGAAGCCATGGTAGGCCCGGAGTCTGCTAAATGGAAGAAGGCTATGGACAACGAGATACAGTCCATGTATGACAATCAAGTTTGGAACTTGGTTGACCATGTTCCAGGCCGTAAAATAGTCGGGTGCAAATGGATCTTCAAGAAGAAGACCGACATGGAAGGAAAAGTGCATACCTATAAGGCACGACTGGTTGCGAAGGGTTTTACTCAGACTCATGGTATAGATTATGATGAAACCTTCTCGCCGGTAGTAAAGATTAAGTCTATTAGGGCTATGCTAGCCATTGTTGCATTTCATGATTATGAAATATGGCAAATGGATGTCAAAACCGCTTTTCTTAATGGAAAGTTGGCTGACGATGTGTACATGAATCAACCAGAGGGTTTTGTTAGTGCAGAGTACCCTAATAGAGTATGCAAGCTTGAGAAATCCATTTATGGATTAAAACAAGCATCTCGTAGCTGGAATCTTTGTTTCGATGAGAAGGTCAAAGAGTTTGGCTTCTCGAGAAGTGAAGATGAGTCTTGCGTGTATGTCAGAGCTAATGGGAGTATAGTTAGCTTCTTGGTACTGTATGTAGATGACATACTACTCATAGGAAATGACATCCCAACCTTGCAGGAGGTTAAGTCCTGGTTTGGGAAGTGCTTTGCTATGAAGGACCTAGGGGAAGCTGCCTATATCCTAGGGATAAGGATATTAAGAGAAAGGAGTAAAAGACTAATTGGACTTAGTCAGAGTACCTAGTTGGATAAGGTGTTGAAAAGGTTCAACATGGAGAATTCCAAGAAAGGAGACTTACCGATCCAAAGCAACACCAAGCTGAGTAAGACTCAGAGTCCGAGTACAGAGGCAGAGATAGCTGAGATGAGTCAATTACCGTATGCTTCCGCTGTTGGCTCGATCATGTATGCTATGACTTGTACCCGCCCTGATGTGGCCTTTGCTTTGAGCATGGTCAGCAGGTATCAGGGGAACCATGGTAAAGCTCATTGGATTGCGGTAAAGAACATTCTCAAGTACCTGCGGAGGACTAAGGATTGGATCCTTACCCTTGGTGGGAGTGATGACTTGAGTGTCTTAGGGTATAGTGATGCTAGTTTTCAGACTGATAGGGATAACTTTCGCTCTCAGTCAGGCTGGGTCTTTACCTTAAATGGAGGGGCAATCTCTTGGAAGAGTTCCAAGCAGGAGACGGTGGCTGATTCGACTTGTGAATCAGAGTATATAGCAGCGAGTGAAGCAGCGAAGGAGGCGATATGGATGAAGAACTTCATCGGAGACCTTGGAGTTGTGCCAGTTATTAAGGAGCCTATGGAAATTTTCTGTGACAACAATAGTGCGGTTGCTTTAGCTAAATAACCGAGAGATCATGGGAGATCTCGACACATTGACATAAAATATCACTTCATAAGACACAAGATAGAAGAAGGACTCCTCGTGGCAAAGAGGATATCGTCAGATGAGAACCCTGCAGATCCCCTTACAAAGGGACTGACGAGGGCTAAGCATTTTCAGCATACGAGGCGCATCGGGCTGAGGGACGATATTAGTTTTACAAATTAGATAGATTCCCTGAAACTTGTAAAATGTAATCGACATTTGATGATGAATAAAATTGTGATTTATTTATGAGTAAGGAGTTGCTATCATTGTCAATTATTTACAATTGTTTCACTTTTGGCATGTTTTGACTTCCAGAATAATTAATTTATTCAAACCTCCACAATCGGTCATACGTCGGAAGTAGGTATGAATCGAGATTGTCATGAATTGGGTTTGTAGATGGCTAAAGGTGTTTAGACATGGCAATGGTTGCTACAACGTTCATGAGTACTCATAAGTTATGAGTATTGGAATAAACCCACGCTCACTTGTATCACTTCATGGAATTTATCTCGAGTGATCGTGAGACGGTAATATCATATAAATCTTCAAACCTAGAGATATGAGTTGTTACCTATGAGTTGGTTGTGCATTGATTGCACGTAAACGCATCAGTAACTTGATGTTATAAAATGTGCCTTTGTGTACAATTCAACAAGTAGTAGAACAAGTATATGAGTCGAAGTTTATCTATTCCTTCTAGAAATAGAAGCGATATCTGGGCCCCTCGATGATTATGTGTTGACTCATGTACCGGGCCCGGTCAGAACTAAATTGATGTGTTCAGTTGAGTTCTTTGTCAAACAAATCGAAAATCGAGAAACAACTGCCAGACAATAAGCAAGACATAGTTCCATGTGTTTGTCCGGCTGATATCATGAGAATAGAGGATTGTATGATCACTTATCTTAAAATGGCGCTTCATAGTTCAACAAAGTTTTCGAGAGCTACGATTGCTGGTTGGTTCCTGAAGTAATAGGTAAATACAGTTATTAGACTTATCCAAGTGGGAGTCTGTTGGATAAGGTGTCTAAGTCCATAACTTAGTTGGTATATACTTGACCCGACCGGCATGGTCCATTTGGGTTGCATTTCATCCAAACTATTTATGGATAATTTTATGAGAGTTATACACATATTATTATTAATATATTATAAGTTATAATATATTAATATGAGCTGATGTTATTTAATTAGTCTTAGTCTTAAATTAATTATGAATTAATTTAGAGATTAAAAGGACGACTAATTAGATTGTGGGCTATTGATTTTATATGGTGTGGGCTAACACCCATTTGTTAATGGGCTAGGCTTGTATGGAAGTCCATGGATGATCCATGGAGCTTTTAACCCATGGATCATTGGAAAAGGAAAGGTTATGGTTATTAGGTTTTCACCCTAATCATGTACACTATGTAAGCATGCTTATGTTGCATGAAATAGCCACTAGTGTGTGTGGTTGTGTGTGGCCGAAATTAGTGTATGTATACAATCTCTCAAAGTTTTCCAAGAGTTTGTGGTGGTTTGTGATTCCATTTGAGGCAGTCACACTATTGGTGCTTGGCCCTCAAACTCCTCGAGAATCAAACTCATCAAAAAGGTATGTAATCTCTTCTAACTCTTTTATGTTTAAAAGTACCCCATGCCATGTTAGATAGGTTATGAACCTTGGAAAATTATTATTTTGCATGTATTTAGACAAACATAGATCCAAGGTTTATTAGGGTTGCATGAACACTTAGGAAGTGTTAGATTGCTCAAAACCCAACAGTTCTTTCATGGCTTCCTAACCCATAGCATTGGCTACAGGTAGGGTCAGGGATTTGAGTCGGCCGTTCCACCAAGTCAGGGCTTTGTCACTGAAGGTACAGGCTGCGAACTTTACTTTATCAGACTCCGAACAAGCACAAATTTCGAATATGGATTCGATTTTCTCGAACCATCGAGTGAGGGAAATGACACCTCCAGTTCCATCAAAAGAGGTGGGTTTCGCGTTCATGAAATCTTTATAAGAACCCCCCTTTTTGGTGTCCTTGACTATCTTCTAGGTTTTGGGGCTGGGGACCACCTCCTGAATTTCTGGGGTTCATTTGTGACACAGCGGCTGTCACTGTGGCCGTAATAGCTGTTTGAAGCGTTGCGAGGTCAGTTTGAGGAGAAGGTGGTGGCGGAGGGTTGTTTGTCTTTGAGCTAGGTCTTTTTCTTGGAGGCATCTTGATCTAATAAGACCAGGAAAGAGATGATGATAAGTCCTCCAAATTGAATCGATAGCTATGACAGTTATATATCCCGAATAAGCGATAAAGCAGGAAAGAGTTATCAAAACAGATAATTTATCGCTAAGGAATGATCAGGAAACAACGCTCGAATGAGGATTTCTATTAAGGATTCGCTCTAGAAATACTCCCATAGTATTTCATGGTTCACTACGACACTGGTTCGATGTTTGGGATATTAGGGTAAGTTTTAGGCATGTCGCACACCACAGTCAGTCCCAAGCACATGTTGGCCGTGTCTCGAATGAATATAGTTGGCCAGGCTATATTGACCCTAGACATGACTACATAACTGCCCAGGTTTAACCGCAACATAAAACACCCATTTACTTATGTTTTGTTCTACTTGTAGTTATGGATCTCGACGGTTCGATATATATGTATACTTTTGAAAATACTTATACTTTGAAGTATACTTTTAGTTCAAAGCACTTAGGCCCCTTAGTGTTTATAGTTTTATACAATGTAAGGTTTGGTATACTTCATTCGCTATAAACAAGGGCTCTGATACCAATCTGTCACACCCCGAAAACCGAAGGCGGAAACATTTCCTGGGCGGACTCCACGTTGAGTATCAAATCCAATACACATAGTAAGTAAAGTAAACAACCATTACATTACATATAGAAATTTACATTTATTTCAAAAGTAAAGTTGTACAATTGTAATACATAGTATATGTGAACAAAAGTAAGACGAGTCTTCTACGTACTCCGTCTTCACCAAACTGGATCATCAGGTACCTGTCTAACGTGGACCTGAGAATACAAGCAGTTTGAAAATCAGCATAAAGCTGGTGAGTTCATAAGCGGTTTTGTTTTGTGAAAATGTACGAGTTTCCTTTCTGGTTTCTGAAAACGTTACGACCCAAGAAAATCCCATATTTTCTTAAAAGTAATGTTAGGTTAACTGTTAGGTTACACTGTTCTGGTTATGTTCAACTGTAATCCCAGGAAAATCCCATCTTTTCCTAATGTGAAAGATGTATACTGAAAACCTAGTTATCCTTGTAATGTACGTGTTAGTTTACCAACCCGAAATGTAATGTAAAAGATGTATTCTGAAAACCTGGTTATTCTTGCAATGTGTGTTAGTTCACCAAACCAAAATGTAATTTAAAAGATGTACTCTGAAAATGTATTAGTTTTAACACGTTTATAAAACTAACATATACCAAGTAAACTAGTTACTTAATCCATTATTACTATTATGTAAATCTCTGTTATCCAAATTGCAAGTTCCATAACCATACTAAAGACTAATTATGGCAATCAGTAGTCCATTTCACTCTATGACTTTCGTCACCCTTGAACCTTTCGGTTCGACTATAGCTAGCAGCCAGGTATGGGGTAGTCAGTCCCGTATAGATCTATACACTCAAGTCGTGCTCCCTATATAAGAGATTCTGGTTACAGGGGCGGTCCTCCACTCGCTTATCTATGTGGAGTGTTCACCGAGGACGTGTCTCCAATTATAGGATTAACAAATTTACTAGTAATAATACTGAAAGATCAATGACTATCCTCCACTCGCGTATCTCTGTGGAGTGTTACCGAGGACAAAACCATGTTCAAATGTTTAAATGTTATGCTTTTAACTGATATGATGTGGGAAAAACATTTGTGAAAATATAAATTCAACAATTTATAAGGTATTTCACTAATAACATGATAATGTGTTCTGTAGGTTTAAAGGGTTGTTTGTTACGACTGTCATTGTTAAAAGCATATATAATATGAAACAAAATGTATGTAAAACAAGTTTTGAGTACAAGTATAACTTGTACTTTGCTTGTATTCCCCCTAAAAACAATGAAAACATTGAAAATGTACTTTGCTTGTATTTCCCCTGAAAACAGTGAAAACATTGAAAATGGGTAGGGGTATGAACTCACCAGACGAGAAAACGCGACGGTTTGGATGCTAAGCATTGGTTCGGGGCTTGATAACACGCGAGGTTCCTATGTAATATGAAATGGTATCCAAAGGTATCTAATTAGACTTTAAAGCACAAATTAGATATGGTAATACACTCCAATGAACGAAAACACTTCAAAACAAGTGTTTGGAGTGTCCCGGGTGACATTTACGGATGTGTGGGACTTGGGAATTGAGTTTACTCTTCAAGAGTAAACTCCTTATGGAGTTTATGACCTTATACACCATACACACATGAGTTCACGGCCGTGAACTCATGTTTGGGGGTTTTATGGTGCTCGGTGGCTTGAATACACATGGGAAATGTTGGAATAGATTTATCTAAGGCTTAGGAGTGGATTAAACTCACTTATGAACCATTTATTGGAGTTTATGATAGTAAACATGAAGTTTACGACCGTAAACTCCCCTATGCTCAAACCTTAATTCATTTGGTGATGCTAGAACAATCATATGTGATTCCAATTATTTTTCCAAGCCTTGGTATGAATTTAGGGCACCTTTTAACATGTTTTATGAGTTTACAGCCCTGGAACTATTTCTTGGGGAGTCATGGCCGTAAACTCTTACTTGGAGGGTATTTGTCATGTTTAAGGTCCCCAAACTAATTTTGGTTGGTTGTAGGATTTATTCCAAGGGTAAAGGTGTGATTACATGGCTTTAAAACACATGAAAATGAGTTTACTCCCCATGAATGAGGAATTTACGGCCCAATCTTGTTCTTGGGTAGTAAAATCATGTTTACTCCTCAAAAACCATGTTTAATGTGTTCTAAGTCCGAATTGGTAAGCCATATAGTCGTATCTAAGTCCCAAAGTTGGTTTGGAGGGGTTTAAAGGCATAAAAACCATTTTTATTATGTGTTTACGGCCCAAGCTTGCTCCTGGATCGTAAACACATGTTTGAGGTCCAAATTTAAAGTTTAAACACGAATTTGAAGGCCTAAGAGGTTAAACAACAAGTTAGGGATGTTACCTCAAAGATTTGGAGCCTTAAATCAATGTTTTGGACCTTGAATCTTTGGTTGAGGAGAGAGGTTAGAGAGAGAGAGAGAGAGAGAGTAGTGAGAGAGAGCAAAAGCTTCAAATGGAAGCTTAAATCTCTTTAAATAGTGTTCGGGATTTGGACACGGTGGAATTCTACCCGGTATCGGCGTTATACAGTGCTTTTGGTCGCACCCGATTTAGTTACCGTAACCCGATATGGTCGATTCTAAAATGTTTCCGTTTATTAAAATGAAGTGCTAATGTGAGTTATAAACATGTTTAGACACTCATTAAGTCATAATAGAAGTCCCACAATTATGACCTAAATAAATGACGTAACGGAAACGAATCGTAAACGACGAATATATTAACGAAAAGGGGTTACAATTGATGAAACGAACTTCGGGTTGTCACATCATCAAATCATACACAACATTGCGTTTTATAACATCAAGCTACTGATGCGTTTTCGCACTATTAATGTACAACCAACTCATAGTCAACAACTCATAGTCAACAACTCATATATCTTGGTTTGAAGACTTATATGATATTATCGTCTCACAATCACTCGAGATAAATTCCATGAAGTGATTCAAGTGAGCGTGAGTTTAATCCAATACTCAAACCTTATGAGCACTCATGAATGTTGTAGTAGACTTTTGCTATCTCTAATACACTTCAGACAATCTATAATCCAAATTCATGACAATCTTGCCTCAATACCTACTTCCAATGTATGATCGACTATGGATAGTTTGAATAATATAATTATTCTGGAAGTCAAAACATGCAAAATGAAACAATAATAAACAGTTGACACAAGATAGTAACTCTACTCATAAATAAAATACACCTTTTATTTAATCATCAAATGTCAATTACATTTTATCTATTACAAGTTTCAAAATGGCTATCTATCATTAAAACTAATATCATCCTTGAGCCCAGCGTGCCTCGCATGCTACAAAGGCTTAACCCTACTCAGTCCCTTCGTGAAGGGATCTGTTGGGTTCTCATCTGATGATACCCTCTTTACCACGAGGAGTCCTTCTTCCACCCGATGTCTTATGAAGTGATATTTCTTATCAATGTGCATGGATATTATTAAGGCAACCACACCCTCATTGTCACATAAAATATCCATAGGCTCCTTTATAGTTGGTACAACTCCAAAGTCTCCGATGAAGTTCTTCAGCCATATCGTCTCCTTCGATGCTTCGCTTGCTGCTATGTACTCTGATTCGCATGTTGAATCAACTACAATCTCCTGTTTGGAACTTTTCCAAGTTATCGCCCCTCCATTCAGGGTAAAAACCTAGCCCAACTGAGAGCGGAAATTATCTCTGTCGATCTGAAAGCTGGCATCACTATAACCTATGACTCTTAAGTCATCACTCACACCAAGAGTAAGGACCCAGTCCTTAGTCCTGTGTAGGTACTTAAGAATATTCTTTACCGCAATCCAGTGAGCCTTACCAGGATTCCCTTGATATCGGCTGACCATGCTCAAGGTAAAGGCCACATCAGGGTGAGTACAAGTCATAACATACATGATCGAACCAACTACGGAAGCATATGGTACTTGAATCATCTCAGCTATCTCAGCCTCTGTACTTGGGCTCTGATTCTTACTCAGTTTGGTATTGCCTTGGATAGGTAAGTCACATTTCTTGGAATTCTCCATGCTGAATCGTTTCAACACCTTGTCTAAGTAGGTACTTTGACTAAGTCCAATTAGTCTTTTACTCCTGTTTCTCAATATCCTTATCCCCAGGATGTAAGCAACTTCTCCAAGGTCCTTCATAGCGAAACACTTCCCAAGCCAAGACTTAACCTCCTATAAGGTTGAAATGTCATTTCATATGAGTAGTATGTCATCCACATACAACATGAGAAAGCTAACTATACTCCCACTAGCTTTGACATACACACATGACTCATCCTCACTTCTCGAAAATCCAAACTATTTGACTTTCTCATCGAAACAAAGATTCCATCTATGAGATGCTTGTTTCAATCCATAAATGGATTTCTTAAGCTTACACACTCTATTAGGGTACTTAGCATTGACAAAACCCTCTGGCGGACTCATGTAAACATCTTCAGCTAACTTCCCATTGAGGAAAGCGGTTTTGACATCCATTTGCCATATTTCATAATCATGACATGCAACTATGGCTAGCATAACCCTAATAGATTTAATCTTCACTATTGGTGAGAAGGTCTGATCATAGTCAACTCCATGAGTTTGAGTAAAGCCCTTCGCAGCCAGTGGCACCTTACATGTGTGTACTTTCCCATCCATGTCAGTCTTCTTCTCAAAGATCCATTTGCACCCGACTGTCTTACGACCCAGTACATTGTCAACCAAGTTCCAAACTTGATTGTCATACATGGACTGAATCTCACTATCCATAGCCTCTTTCCACTTTGTAGACTCGGGGCCTACCATGGCTCCTTGTAGTTGTTAGGTTCATCTAAATTTACCAGTGTGCTATCACTGATAAATGTATCACCTTCTGCAGTAATATGGAAACCATAAAACTCAGGTGGAAATCTAACTCTACTGGAACGCCTTAGAGGTACGGATTTGTCAATTAGTTCAACAGGAGTTTCCTCCTCAGGTTGATCACTAGTGTTTGAGGTTCCTTTACTGCTTCATTCTTGAAGATCTTCAAGGTCAATTTGCCTCTCACTTTCCCCTTGGCATACGATTTCTCTCTCGTGAAAGACTCATCTCCTCGCAACAAAGACAACATTGTCACTCAGTCTGTGGAAGAAATATCCAAAGAATTTCTATGGGTAGCCGATGAAAATACACCTCTCACTACAAGGTTCGAGCTTGTCATGAGTCTCGTGTCTCACGAAAGCCTCGCAACCCTAAACCTTGATGTGCGCTAACGAGGGAACCTTCCCTCTCCACATCTCGTGAGGTGTTTTGGAAACGTTCTTAGTTGGGACTAGATTAAGGATATGGGCGGAGGTTTCTAAGGCATACCCCCAAAATGAGATAGGTAACGAAGCTCAACTCATCATGGATCAACCATGTCCAACAAGGTTTGATTGTGCCTCTCAGCCACACCATTAAGTCGTGGTGTCCTAGGTGGCGTCAATTGTGAAACAATCCTACATTCCTTAAGATAGTATTGGAACTCGATACTAAGATACTTACCACCCCGATCAGATCAGAGCATCTTTATCTTCCTACCCAACTAATTCTCCAGTTCTTGTTTAAACTCTTTGAATCTTTCAAAGGTTTCTGACTTATGGTTGATTAAGTAGACATAGCCATATCTGTTGTAATCATCAATAAAAGTCACATAGAAGCGGTTAGCATCCCTTGTAGCGGTTCTGAAGGGTCCACACACATTGGTGTGTATGAGATCCAACAAACCTTCACCCCTTTCATAAGTACCAATGAAGGGTAGATTGGTCATCTTTCCAAGCAAACAAGATTCACAAGTGTCATCTAACCTTAAGTCGAATGACTCCATGACTCCAGCTTTTTGGAGTTGGCCTATGCGCTTCTTGTTGACATGTCCAAGATGACAATGCCACAAACATGCCTTATCCAAGTCATTGGAAGAATCAATGTGCAACACATTATTTCCTAAATTGTCTACAACCATCACAATTTCATATACACCATTACAAGGCAATGCTTTAAAATAAAAAACACCATTATAGAAAGCATTAATAGCACCAATTTCATTATCAAATGAAAAACTAAAACCTTGTTTGTACAAACCATGAAAGGAAATAATATTTCACTACTACAAAAGACCCTTTTACTATGCGCAAACCACGACACTCAGTGATTTATGTTACGCATAAGAGAGTAACCTTAAAATGGTGTCCTCTCTTCAAAAAATTTAAGCATTTAGGTCATGCATTATTGCGTGCCCTTAAATTAGTGTCTCAAAGAAAAAATCAAAAACACGGAGGGCGCTTTATATTAAACGCACGTCCTCTATAATTGTTGCCTTTTAATTTTAATGAAACACGCACTTGTTACAAAAATTGAGGTATCTGCTAAAATATCTAGGGATTTTCAAACAAAATTCAAAACACTCACTGATCATGACTCAATACACTCTCTACAATCGATCATAGACCCGCCTTGCAGACAATGTCTCCTCCGTCTGATTTTGCCCCGCCGATGAGCTTGGGTTTTGTTGTTATCGTTGGAGACTATTCAATTTTACATGCCCTAGGTCCGATTAAGGTATTGGAGAACTCACTTGAGCTTGGTGTTCCTGTTGAAAGGATTCAGGCAAATTCAACTTCCCCGGTTGGCCAAAGAACCAAGTAACAGAAGAGCAAGAGCAGAAGAAAGTTGATACAAGGGGAAGAAGCGCTTGGTATCTATGAATTCAATGAGAAATTGAACACATTCAACTGTTTCTTACATTCTGAAGCTTCTCAAGTTGAACACAAGGTAACATTTCAAGAAAACTCATGCTCTTAGTTGGGTTTTCTCCTCATGTATATGCTTGCACCTAGTTGGGGTTTCTCCTTCGATTTTCGATTATAGCTTCTCTTTTCATGGTTTCATCTTGTGTAAACTTCCATGTGAGGTGAATGAACTCATTTTCTATAAAGTTCATCTCTTTGGCGAACACACTCCACATCTTTTTCTTGTTCAACATTGAGTTCTTTTAGCTGATTTAGGGTTTCTTTATTTTTCTTAACAACCTAAAAAATGTACAATGTAACATTATGATATTTTTGAAAATGGGTGTTTATTATTTGTAATGATCTTAAAGACTTACTTGTTCAGATCTTTGTACATTTGCACTTGTTTCAACAAGAGCACGATGCAAAACAGGAAGTTAAGGATCACCTACAACCTTCTCCGTTTCTCTAGAGTCATGCCTAAAATAGAAACGAGAATAAAATACAAATGAGAATAAAAGACAACTGAAATAATAATCAAATGCTTCAAAATGTTATACCTTTTCATTGATAATTGAGTTTTATCCATACAAGATGAAATAAAAAGAAAGGATATAGGAACACAGAGGAAGGATCTAAAGGGAGACATGATCATGTTTTACAGCAATCATGTTTAATTTGTACATTGAATTGAATCAGATCTCTTTGATTCCACTTCAAATAATATTTTGGTGAGCCTAAGGTAGCAAATAGAGATGAAAGTTGGTCAAGAAACAACTTTAAGCAATTTATGAGGAAAAAGAAAGATGCACATATATTGGACTTGTTATAGAAGCATAAATACAACACTTAGTTACATAATACATCCTACTAAAGCTTTTTGAACCACACATTTCTTGAGGGATCTCTAATTTATTTAATCTCTTATCATCCTCAATTGATCATTTCAGCTTTAATTATGCCAACACCTATTTAGAATCATTTCAACAATCTCTAATTCATTAAATTCTAATTTTATTTATGTAAAGTTTTTATATTCTACAATTCAGCTGATGCTGGATATTGTTAACCTTTAAATTTGAATTTAATTTAATTGGGTTCTCATGTTTGTGTGGCTTCTAGTAAGAAAGATGTTCCAGCTGTTGCAGCCTCAAAGGGTGATAAAGCAACAGTTTCTGCTATAAATTACACCGATATTCCACATACTCAGATAAGAAAAGGTATATTACTATTATTTATCAAACATATTGATATACCTTTATCAAAACAACTTTATGTATAAAAACAGGGACAAACTATTATGCATAGTGTTTACATGAACTATTAGGAAAATAGATGTTAGGAAAACTCCCATTTAAATCACTTTTTTTGTCTAAGTGTGTATAGTATTTGATAAACTTCAAAACTCCCATTTTCCATTTTCTTAAAATTAACCCTATGTGAAAAATAATTAAGAAGCCAACATACCATTTAAATCACTGTTTTAAATCATTGTCATCAGGATCAATATCAGGAAAGCACAATAATTAGGAAAATAGATGTTAGGAAAACTCCCATTTAAATCACTATTTTTGACTAAGCATGTATAATAATTTCTTGCCATCCCATCATCATCATCATCATACATTGTCCATATTTCACCTTCCCGAAAATAGCCTTCGCTTCTTTCCCTTTTTACCCTTTCATAAGGATACAACTTTTTAGAATAATTTATGTGCCTATTAATTGCACTGCAATTATATCTATCTATCTATCTATTTTTAAGGGTACATAAGTTTTTTATTTTTCATTTTCTATTTTGTCATATAAAGATGCCTGTCTTAGGTGCACGTGTGTTATAAGAGAGAAACATTTTTAACTTTCTTGTCCGTTTAAATTAGAAATACTAGTTTTGGTACCTATTAAATATGAACAAGATGTTAATTAACTGGCCTAAAACACATCTAGTATATACATAACTGGTTTCTGGTGTATCAAATTCTTTACTGCTATAAGAAAAAAATATCTATAAATAGTTCTAGATATGTTAAGAGATCCATGCTTCAGAAATATACTTAAATGCCCCATCTACCCCTATGGATTTCTTCTCAATTGCTAAAAACAACTCCATTTTTTAGTGCTTTTTCCAATTCAATTACTTGAAAAAATAATATTTTTTAGTGCTTTTGCCAATTCTATTTTCTATCCCTCTATAAATTGAGGTAAACTTTTCTCACTAACTGAAACGACCCAAAAATACGACCCAAACATTTCGTTTTTCAATATAATCAAAACCGTAATATGAGTATCACAACATAGAAAAACATACGCGATGCATCCCAAATCATAATAAAATACTGTGCGGAAAACTGTATCATACTGTATCAAATCCAAAACAACTAAAACCATCCCCAGGATAAAAGCTAAGCTGTGGTGTGTGCGATGCTATCACCCCGAGCTCTTCCCTTTGCTTGCGGAAGTACCTGAAACCAAAACTGAAACTGTAAGCACGAAGCTTAGTGAGCTCCCCCAAACTACCACATACCATACAATTTCATATAAACACATATTGGGCCTCACCCACTGCATCAGGCCGAAGCCCGGAAACTGCATCGGACCGAAGTCCGGAACTGTCTGGGACCCTGTCCCCTGCATCGGACCGAAGTCCGGAACTAACTGCATCGGACCAAAGTCCGGAACTAACTGGGACCTTGTCCCCTGCATCGGACCGAAGTCCGGAACTAACTGCATCGGACCAAAGTCCGGAACTAACTGCGTCGGACCAAAGTCCGGAACCGACCGACTGAACATGGCATAGCATAACACATCAACTAACATGAACACATATACGGCATACTTCATCGGGCCGTAGCCCGGAACACATAACACTTAACGCATAAAACATAGCACACAATCCTGTTCGAGCCACGAAGGCATCAAACATACTAGCTACTGCGTCGGACCTAAATCCGGGAACTACTGCTAACTGAACGGGCCGACATTGTGGCCTTAGACCCGTTCCTACTGGAAGGAAACTCACCTCGTAAGCTGGCTGCTGAGTGTGTGGCTCAGGAAGCTAACGGCTGCTGCTCCTGAATCTCCTCGGCTACAAGTCCATAAACACACTCAATCAAATACTAAACACTACACTTGGGGTAAAATGACTCTTTTACCCTTGGTCAAAGTCAACTCTCTTTTGGGCTGACTCGCCGAGTTGGGCCGCCCAACTCACCGAGTCCTACTCTCACTTCTCAGTTCTGCGCACTGCTACTCGTCGAGTGTGGCATCGACTCGACGAGTACCCCCTTGATCCAAGAACTTAGACAATCTTCATCCGACTCGTCGAGCCGTATGAACAGACTCGACTAGTTGTTCTTGATCTTTAAGAAGATTGCCTTGGACTCGCCGAGTCAAGGCATTGACTCGCCGAGTCCTAACATGGGTGAGTTCAGCTCCCAACTCACCGAGTCACCCCCTGTGGCTCACGGCTCAACTCGACACATCATGAAGGGACCAGTCCAGTGACTCGCGACCAGACTCGTCGAGTCACATATACGACTCGTCGAGTCGCAGCCATGCATCCATCAAATACGCCGATTTGCTCAATTTCAGTCCATGCCATTCACAGATCTGGGCTTCTAGGACACAAATCACACGTAAAGTTTCCAACTTTACGTGTAGATATTCACCAATATGGATTTTAAGGCTCAAAGTGCACCAAAAGAGGTAGATCTAGGGCTTTCATGCAATATGACCCCATAAAGGCATTAGATCCAAGTTCCAAGGACTAAATCATGCCTAGATCTAAAGGCTAACAACTTATTACAACCCACAAAGCACAAACAAGCTTGGGGAAGATCCCAAGAAGGACTCCTATGAAGCTAAAAGAGATTACAAGCTTGAAAACAGGGGGAAACGAGCTATACCTCAAGGAAAACGTTGGGATGACACAAAGATGCCTGGTCTCTTTCTCCTCTTCTTGATCTACTCTTCTTTATCCTCAAAATCTTCAAGAACACTCCAAAAACACTTCAATCTCTCAAGGAAATAAGGGAAAAGCGAGGTTGGGAGTTCTGGGGGGTGAATGGGGATGAGGTTGGGCGGAATGAGGGTTTAAATAGGGTGTAAAACCCTTGAAATTTAGGGTTTCATCCAACAGCGGTGACTCGCCGAGTCCGGGATATGGACTCGCCGAGTCGCCAACTTAAACGTGTCCTGAGTCTCGTCCCTACTCGGCGAGTCGGACCTATGACTCGCCGAGTCCAAGGCTAAAATAGGGAAATGCTCAAATAAAATTCACATACCGGAAACCAAGTGCTACAAATCTCCCCCACTTATTTTAGACTTCGTCCTCGAAGTCTGCTGCTCGATCCTGAAACAGCTCGGGGTAATGCTCCATCATCTCGTCCATCGGTTCCCAAGTCCATTCCGAACCCTTGCGGTGCTGCCATTGCACCTTTACTAGTTCTACCCTCTTGTTTCTCAAAGCCTTTGACTTCCTGTCAAGTATTGCGACTGGGCGCTCAATGTAATTCAAGCTGTCATCGACCTGAATATCCTCCAACGGTACTACCGCTGAATCGTCCACCAGGCACTTCCGCAGCTGCGAAACATGGAAAGTGCTGTGGATCTGACTGAGCTCGGCTGGCAAATACAGCCTATACGCCACCTTGCCCACCCGGGCTACAACCCTGAACGGACCAATAAATCTGGGGCCCAATTTGCCCCTCTTCTGGAACCTGATGACACCTTTCCAAGGTGAGACTTTCAGAAGAACCATATCTCCCACCTGGAACTCCAAGTTCGAACGCCTCCTGTCGGCGTAGCTCTTCTGCCGACTCTGCGCAATCTGCAGCCTACTACGGACCTGCTGGATCAACTCAGTCGTCTTGAGCACCACTTCGGTGCTCCCTATGACTCGTTGACCGACCTCGCCCCAACAAATCGGGGTCCTGCACTTCCTGCCATATAACATCTCAAAAGGAGGTCGATCAATGCTCGCATGATAACTGTTGTTATACGAGAATTCCGCTAACGGAAGATACGTATCCCAACTGCCCCCAAAATCTAGAACACATGCCCTAAGCATGTCCTCAAGAGTCTGAATCGTCCTCTCGCTCTGCCCGTCAGTCTGAGGGTGGAAAGCGGTGCTGAAATGGAGACGAGTACCCATCTCATCGTGGAACCGCTTCCAGAATCTGGACGTGAAACGAACATCTCGGTCTGACACCACCGATACCGGCACTCCATGGCGTGCCACAATCTCCCGCACATAGATATCGGCTACCTTTTCCGCCGATATACTCTCCTGAATCAGAATAAAATGAGCACTCTTCGTCAACCGATCCACTACTACCCATATCGAGTCCACTCCACGTGCGGTCCTGGGGAGTTTGGTGACAAAATCCATGGTGATATCCTCCCATTTCCACACGGGAATGTCTAACGGCTGCATCTTGCCGTGAGGGCTCTGGTGCTCTGCCTTGACCTTCCTGCAGGTCAAACATCTCTCAACATACCAAGCGACGTCCCACTTCATGCAGGGCCACCAATAATCAGGTTGAAGATCTCGATACATCTTCGTCGCTCCTGGGTGAATAGAAAATCGAGACTTATGAGCCTCGTCCATCAATACTTGCCATACCCCACCCCAGTACGGTACCCACACCCTACCATGAAGCGTCAACAAACCCCGACTGTCGTAATCAAATGAAGCTACTCGGCCTACTATCCTCTCACACTTCTGTCTCTCCTCCTTGAGGCCCTCCATCTGAGCCTCCTTGATCCGCTCTAACAATGGAGTGATCACTGTCATCCTCATACACAGATCTCTGATAGGGGCCGTCGACACCTTGCGGCTCAGGGCGTCGGCCACCACATTGGCCTTCCCTGGATGATAAAGGATCTCACAGTCATAGTCCTTCAGCACGTCCAACCATCTCCTCTGCCTCATGTTCAAACTCGGCTGATCCATAAGATATCGCAAACTCTTGTGATCCGTGTAAATAGTACAGCGGACCCCAAAAAGGTAATGTCTCCAAATTTTGAGGGCAAACACAACTGCCCCCAGCTCCAAGTCGTGGGTAGGATAATTAGCCTCGTGAGGCTTCAACTGTCTCGAGGCATAAGCTACTACGTGGCCTCGCTGCATCAATACTGCTCCCATACCTGTGGTCGAAGCATCACAATAGACTACGAAGTCCTCTACTCCCTCTGGCAAGGTAAGGATCGGAGCCTCGCACAATCTCTGTCTGAGAGTCTCGAACGCCGCCTGCTGCTCAGGCCCCCAACGAAAAACCACCGACTTCTTGGTTAGTCGGGTGAGCGGCACTGCTATCTTGGAGAAGTCCTGAATAAATCTCCGATAATACCCTGCCAGCCCTAGGAAGCTCCGAATCTCAGATGGAGACCTCGGGACCTCTCACTGCATCACGGCCTCAATCTTGGCCGGATCTACCAAAATACCCTTCTGGTTGACGAGATGACCTAGAAACTGCACCTCGCGTAACCAGAACTCACACTTGGAGAACTTTGCGAAAAGTCTCTCCCTCCTCAAAGTCTCCAACACCTCCCGCAGGTGCTCCTCGTGCTGCCCCTGTGTCTTGGAATATACCAAGATGTCATCTATGAATACCATCACCGACCGATCCAGCATCGGTTTGCACATGCGGTTCATGAGATCCATGAACGCGGCTGGGGCATTGGTGAGCCCAAATGGCATCACCACGAACTCATAATGACCATACTGGGTCCTGAAAGTAGTCTTCTGTACATCCTCATCTCTAACCCTCATCTGATGATAAACGGAGCGTAGATCGATCTTGGAGAACCAAGACGCTCCCTGAAGCTGATCAAACAAGTCATCTATCCTCGGAAGTGGGTAACGGTTCTTCACCGTTACTTTGTTCAACTCCCGATAATCAATGCACATACGATGCGACCCATCCTTCTTCCTCACAAATAAGATCGGCTCTCCCCAAGGCGAACTGCTCGGCCGAATGAAACCCTTGTCTAACAGCTCCTGAAGCTGTGTAGACAACTCCTGCATCTCAGGGGGAGCAAGTTGATACGGTGCTTTGGCTATCGGAGCTGCACCAGGAACTAGGTCGATCCTGAACTCAACCTGCCTCTCTGGAGGTATCCCCGGCAAATCCTCGGGAAACACATCCGGGTAGTCACGAACAATAGGGACATCATCAATCGTCGTTTTGCCCTTCTCCCGGGCATCCAAGACGTAGGCTACAAAACCGGCGCAACCCTGCTGAACATAGCGCCTCGCCCTTGCGGCGGAACAAAAGGTCGGTCCTCGCTGGGGCCTCTCGCCCTGAATCACTATCTCTCCCCCACTGGGAGTGCGAACCCTCACTAGCTGAAGCTCACAATCAATCACCGACCCATTGGGGCTGAGCCAATCCATGCCCACAATAATTTTATTCCCACGCAGGGGAATAGGAACCAGGTCCACTGAAAACTGCTCATCAAATATCTGAAGGGAACACCCTCTATGTACTCTGCCGACCCTCACGGTCCTATCATCTGCTATCTCAACCTCTAATGGACAATCCAGCTCCCTTGGAGCTCTGCTAAATCTCTTGCTAAGCGCAAGCGATACAAATGATCGGGTAGCCCCCGAATCGAACAATACCAAAGCAGGGATGCCGTTCACCGAGAACGACCCTAAATAAAACATATCATCAAGTAATATTCAAACGATATTATAACAATTAAAAGATGGAGGAAAGATACATACCCGTCACCACATCAGGAGTCGCTCGCGCCTCCTCTGCTGTCATCTGAAATGCCCTGCTCTTCGCCACTGGCGCATCAGATCGGCCCTGCCGGCCATCCGTAATCCTCAAGGTGGCAGGGGCAGGTGCAACCACCTTCCCTGCTGCAGCTAAACTGGGACACTGGGACCTTTTATGTCCCCTCTGATTGCACTGAAAGCAAATCAGATCTGATGCTGTAACCATAGTAGCAGGGGCCGTACAATCCCTACTCAAATGCCCAGTCCGACCGCACTTGTAGCAGTCGGAACTCCCTGCCTTGCACGCCCCCTCGTGCAATCTCCCAGACTTGCCACACTGACCATGGCTCTGCTGACTTCTAGACCTGTGATCTGAAACCTTGGGCTTTTTGCCCACACTGCCTGAACCCGAAACCGCCTCCGGTTTCCTCTTCTTCTCCATCTCGAGATCAATCTCCCTCTCTCTAGCTCTGGCAATCATGTCGTCCAGCGTTTTACAACTGGACCGGCTCACAAACATGCGGATGTCACTCCGCAACATCTCATGATAACGGGCCTTCTTCATCTCCTCATCGGCTGCATATTGAGGAACAAGAAGGGCCCTCTCCCTGAACTTGGCGGTGATCTCCGCCACTGTCTCTGTAGTCTGGGTAAGGTCCTGAAACTCCCTAGCTAACTGCTGCACCTCAATGACCAGTGCAAACTCCGCCCTGAACCTGGTAGAGAAATCAGCCCAGGTCATGGCATCCAATGCCGCATCATCCCCGATGGCATGTCCGACCTCCTCCCACCAATCCCGTGCCCTGTCCTTTAGAAGACAGGAAGCCAATCTGACCTTGTCCCCCTCGGGACACCTGCTGGTGCGGAAAGCGTTGGCCACATCCGCCAACCATCTAGTACTCGCTATGGGGTCCCGCGCCCCATGATAGTCTGGAGCCCCGCATGCCCTGAACTCCCTGAACATAAGTGTGCGCGACCCCATCACGGCCACCATCTCAGCACGGAAAGTACTCAATCTCTCATCCATCAGCTCTAAAATACCCTCCTTGATCGAACCGAAGATCACAGGAGTTTGCTCCAGTATGATGCGGGTAACCTCAGAAGAAAGGAACTCTCTAGTCTGCTCATCCATCTGTCCGACCTCCGGGCCTGATCCCGATCCTGATCCCCCTCCGGCATCTGAGCTGCCGACTGCTGGTCTCGGATGAATAACTACCATTCTGAAACATATCATAACAACATCAGAACAATGAAATATCTCAAGGGATCATGACACTGCTACTAGCTTCCTGGTCTTGTCTTAGCCTTCCTTGATTCGAGTACGGATCCTCTGCTTTCAGTAGTACGGGCCCATACTACCTTCCACATATATCCGTACTTTCCTCAAGAACTGCCTTGACTCCACCAAGTCACTTCTACTACTGCTATTCTCTGCTACTCTCATCCTAGGCTTGCCCTAGGGAAACCTCAAGCTTAACACGTCTGGTCCTCAGCTGCTGTAGGTCTCCTCATAATGCCAGTTAGCCACCACCTAAACACCATCACATGTGATGAGGATCAGATAATCCTTCAAGTAAAAGATCCGTCCCTACAACGGTTGGACTCAAACAAGAGCTGCGCAATAGGGCCAGTTCCAGCACTCTGGGATTATTCAAACCTGATCACATGTGGTGTGACGTGTTCACCTAATGGCTAACTCCCACTACTCAGAACCCCACCAAGCACGAAGCAAGCAACATTCGGACAAGGGAAACAGACTCAGGCCAAACTATTCTCATAACAAGAAACTGCACTAGCATAGGATGCTAAGCTTCCACTAACAGGCATAACCTAATCAGGCTATCCTACTGCTGTCTACTCAGTACTAGCATGCAATACTCATAAAGCTGTAACACATAAGCAGGCACATAAGGCATTCTCCTAGATCCTTAGTCCTATACTAGCATGCTGTTCTACTGAAACTGAAATTGAACAATTAACTTTTATGGGTAATTTGGGAGTACTTACTTGAGCTCGGCTGACCGCATGCACACACTTCTATCTTGTTAAAAACAATTCTTTCTTTCTAAGTGTTTTCAAAATTCTTTTTGGTAAAACATTTTTATTTTACTAAAATCTTTTATTTCCCTTAGTTTGAGTTCAGACACACCCGGAAGTGTATCCGAATCCCTCAAACCAGGGCTCTGATACCAACTTGAAACGACCCAAAAATACGACCCATAAATTTCGTTTTTCAATATAATCAAAACCGTAATATGAGTATCACAACATAGAAAAACATACGCGATGCATCCCAAATCATAATAAAATACTGTGCGGAAAACTGTATCATACTGTATCAAATCCAAAACAACTAAAACCATCCCCAGGATAAAAGCTAAGCTGTGGTGTGTGCGATGCTATCACCCCGAGCTCTTGCCTTTGCTTGCGGAAGTACCTGAAACCAAAACTGAAACTGTAAGCACGAAGCTTAGTGAGCTCCCCCAAACTACCACATACCATACAATAACATATAAACACATATTGGGCCTTGCCCACTGCATCGGGCCGAAGCCCGGAAACTGCATCAGACCGAAGTCCGGAACTAACTGCATCGGACCGAAGTCCGGAACTAACTGCATCAGACCAAAGTCCGGAACTAACTGGGACCTTGTCCCCTGCATCGGACCGAAGTCCAGAACTAACTGCATCGGACCGAAGTCCGGAACTAACTGCATCGGACCAAAGTCCGGAACTAACTGCATCGGACCGAAGTCCGGAACCGACCGACTGAACATGGCATAGCATAACACATCAACTAACATGAACACATATACGGCATACTTCATCGGGCCATAGCCCAGAACACATAACACTTAACGCATAAAACATAGCACACAATCCTGTTCGAGCCACGAAGACATCAAACATACTAGCTACTGCGTCGGACCTAAATCCGGGAACTACTGCTAATTGAACGGGCCGGCATTGTGGCCTTAGACCCATTCCTACTGGAAGGAAACTCACCTCGTAAGCTGGCTGCTGAGTGTGTGGCTCGGGAAGCTAACGGCTGCTGCTCCTGAATCTTCTCGGCTACAAGTCCATAAACACACTCAATCAAATACTAAACACTGCACTTGGGGTAAAATGACTCTTTTACCCTTGGTCAAAGTCAACTCTCTTTTGGGCTGACTCGCCGAGTTGGGCCGCCCAACTTGCCGAGTCCTACTCTCACTTCTTAGTTCTGCGCACTGCTACTCGTCGAGTGTGGCATCGACTCGACGAGTACCCCCTTGATCCAAGAACTCAGACAATCTTCATCCGACTCGTCGAGCTGTATGAACAGACTCGACGAGTTGTTCTTGATCTTTAAGAAGATTGCCTTGGACTCGCCGAGTCCTAACATGGGTGAGTTCAGCTCCCAACTCACCGAGTCACCCCTTGTGGCTCACGGCTCAACTCGACACATCATGAAGGGACCAGTCCAGTGACTCGCGACCAGACTCGTCGAGTCACATATACGACTCGCCGAGTCGCAGCCATGCATCCATCAAATACGCTAATTTGCTCAATTCCAGTCCATGCCATTCACAGATCTAGGCTTCTAGGACACAAATCACACGTAAAGTTTCCAACTTTACGTGTAGATATTCACCAATATGGATTTTAAGGCTCAAAGTGCACCAAAAGAGGTAGATCTAGGGCTTTCATGCAATATGACCCGATAAAGGCATTAGATCCAAGTTCCAGGGACTAAATCATGCCTAGATCTAAAGGCTAACAACTTATTACAACCCACAAAGCACAAACAAGCTTGGGGAAGAGCCCAAGAAGGACTCCTATGAAGCTAAAAGAGATTACAAGCTTGAAAACAGGGGGGAAACAAGCTATACCTCAAGGAAAACGTTGGGATGACACAAAGATGCCTGGTCTCCTTCTCCTCTTCTTGATCTACTCTTCTTTCTCCTCAAAATCTTCAAGAACACTCCAAAAACACTTCAATCTCTCAAGGAAATAAGGGAAAAGCGAGGTTGGGAGTTCTGGGGGGTGAATGGGGACGAGGTTGGGCGGAATGAGGGTTTAAATAGGGTGCAAACCCTTGAAATTTAGGGTTTCATCCAACAGTGGTGACTCGCCGAGTCCGGGATATGGACTCGCCGAGTCGCCAACTTAAACGTGTCCTGAGTCTTGTCCCTACTCGGCGAGTCAGACCTTATGACTCGCCGAGTCCAAGGCTAAAATAGGGAAATGCTCAAATAAAATTCACATACCGGAAACCAAGTGCTACACTAACTACCAACCATGACATCATGGCAGTAAATCCTTTCACTGTCACACGCTGTCCAACACAACTGAACAACTCCCTACCAACAGAAAACTCAATTTTCTTCCTATCAACATTAAAAAATAAAGATTTTAAATAGTTCAATCAGTACTGAATCTAATATCTTGAAATTATTAAAAATTCTTTTTTTACCTTACATATTTACAATGAAGAGAGAAGGTACCAAGAAAATGTTGACAAACATACTGATAAAGTCTCCAAGCACCTCCACCCAACATATCTTCATTAGCTGACTTCATAGGTGTAACACCCAAAAGTCAGGTATGTCTTGAAACCTTAAGGAAATTATATTTTGCATGGATGGTCCTTAAGTACGTTGGGTGTACTTAAGTGTATGCTTGGCGTACTATGCATGGCTGGTCGAGGGGAGAATTATGGTACACTGCGCGTACGAAGCCTTACGTGGGGCGTACGCACCAGAGGTGCAAAACCCTAATTTTTGGGCATGAGGCCTATTTAAATGATCTTAAGTTCCTTGGACTTAACCCCTGAGAGCCTCCATAGCCTTAGAGCATCCTTGTACCCCATAGAACCTTGTGAGATCATTCTTGAGCTTAAAAGAGTGCATTTGTGACCTTTTAGTGTTCATTACAAGAAGAAGAAGTGGTCAAGCAAGTTTGGAACGTGTAGGTGCTTCAAGATCCTATATCAAATTCACCTTACAAAGCTTCTGGAGGTAAAACGCTTGCACCTTTCCATCTAAATCCATAGATCTAGCTAGGGTTTTCTAGTTTTGTCCATTTGGTTGGTTTTGGACCTCTTTTGATGAGTTAAGCAACTCCATAAGATGAGGATGCCAGATATGAGGTCCCTTGGTCGTTTAGAAGCATAAAAATGGGATCTTGATGGATGTATAGGTCTCATGCATGGATTAAGGACCTTGGAAAGGTCTTACTGGAAGTGTTGAACGTTTATGAGGCATGTGAGGGCATAAAGTTGGCAACTTTATGCCTTAGAACGTTTTAGCAGACCTAGATCTGACTTTTGGTCATGAGGAAATCGAGCATTAAACACTTAATAGAGAAAGTGCTTAAACTAGTTGTATGTTGGGCGTAACCAGTTGTACGCAGCGCGTAGTCCCTAAACCCTCAGTGCGTTGTGTGTACCAAGATGGTATGCTGCGCGTACGCAGTAGCAGTTGGGCCCTAAACTGTTTTGGTCCTTTAAGCCTTTAGGCCCATTTGGTTGATGGGCTTGATTGAATTCTGTAAATTAGTGGCTTGACATCTGTTATGGGCCATGGATTTAATGGTTGGTATTTTTGGGCCTAGAGGCCCATTAAGGATTTTGGACTTGGACTCTTGGGCCCGTTAGAAAGGATAGGGTATTTGGGCCTTAAGTGAGGAATTGGAGGTTGGGTTTTGCCCCTTAGTTAATTTAAAGCCCTAATGTTGTTTATGTTATTATTATTATTCAACTCGGGAAGTTGCGGACTGTTAGGAGAGCGATAATTATATTCAGCAGACAAAGGTGAGTCTTCTCACCATACCTATGGGTCTAAGGCACCAAAGCCTACCCATTATGAGATCATGTTATGTGTATGACAATTATTTTATGATTTATCATGTTATGTGATTATATGTTTGGGTGGAAGACCCCGGGAGGCGGGGGGGGGGGGGGGGGAGCCCGATGCATTGGATATAAGACCATGTGGGGTAGCCCATGGCAGTCCTCGGTAAAGTCCATGTGGGGTAGCTCATGACATTGGATGTAAGACCATGTGGGGTAGCCCATGACATTCTTGTTGGTTCGTATTTGCATGGTTTCTATGGTATATGTATAACTTTAATAGATATTAGGGTATGTGTATGTCGATTGTGTGTGGTATGCTCTGGGGAACTCACTAAGCATTTCGCTTACAGGTTGTTGATTTGTTTCAGGTACTTCGGAGCCTAAGGGAAAGGGCAAGGCGTGATGGCGCGACGTGCACTCTATCTCTCTTTTATTGACATGTTTTGGGACACTCTGATGACTTAAAAGAAAAATAATGATGTAATGGATGTTGATTTGAAAACAGATGTTTTGGGAAATTATGATTTATGCAAATGGTTGTGATTAATTAAAAATGAAAAATTTATTATGAAAACCGGGTCGTGACAATAGGGGTAATTGGGGGATGATCACTTACATTAGTTCTTGATTTAGGCTTATGGTAACCATTGGTGAGTAGTGTTTGGACATAACTATCCCATATTGGAATACTCACTATCGTGCCAAGTGTCCATTTGAAGTCATATAATGAAGGGTATGATGTGATGGGTTTTGAGCATTCTAACACTTCCTAAGTGTACATGCAACCCTAATAACCTTGGATCTATGTTTGTCTAATTATCATGCAAAGTTGAATTCCAAGGTTATATTCCTATCTAGCATACATGGGGAACAATTTTATCATAAAGTATAGATAGAATAACTTACCTTGTTGTTGTTTGTGTTCCTTGAAACCTTGTGAGCCTAGCACCCCAAGTGTGATGCCTCAAATGCTTCACACAACACCAAATGCTCTTGGAAGAACTTATGAGAAAACACACACTTCTTCAAAATCGGCCAAGCCCTCTTATTTCTTAGTGTAGCCGATTTTGGGTGGAGAATATGTTACTTATATAGTGTTGACACATCTAGGGTTAAACCCTAATGTGTCATGACTCTTCATTTCCATGACCCATGGGTTTGTAACTCCCATGGAGCATCCATGGAGCATCCTATGGGTGGAACCCAACTTGATAGTCCATGGAGCCTTTTAGCCCACTATACAAGATATGGATGATTTACATAATCAACCCATATATTTAATTAGTTATCTTTTGATCACTTAATTAATTCTAAATTAATTCTTGATCAAACTAATCAAATAATATTATTAATATATTAGAACTTATAATATATTAATAATCTCCAAGTGTTATTTCTCTCATTTAGTCTATCCAATTGCATGGTGCCATGCAACCCAAATGGACCATGCCGGGTCGGGTCAAGTACATACCAGAAATAGTTATGGACTTAGACACCTTATCCAACAGTCTCCCACTTGGATAAGTCTAATAACTATTACTGCAAGTATGACTTCAGGAACCGATCGGCAATCGTAGCTCTTTACAAGGTTTCTCGAAACTGAGAAAATGATGGTACGCCATTTAAGATAAGTGATCATATAATCCTCTGTTCTATATATCAGTCGGACAAATACATGGAACAATGTCTTACTTATTGTCCAACATTTGTTTCCCGATTTCCGATTTGTTTGACAAAGAACTTCATTGAACACATCAATTTAGTTCTGACCGGGCCCGGTACATAGGTCAAAACAAAATCACCGAGGGGCCCAGATATCAGCTTCTAATCCAAGAAGGAACAGATAAACTTCAACTCATATGTTTGTTCTACTACTCATTGAATTACACATAAGAGCGCGATTTTATAACATCGAGTTACCAATGCGTTTTTCGTACAATCAATGCATAACCAACTTGTAAGTAACAAATCATATCTCTAGGTTTAAAGATTTATATGATATTACCGTCTCACGATCACTCGAGATAGAATTCCATGAAGTGATTCCAGTGAGCGTGGGTTGAGTCCAATGCTCAGAACTTATGAGCACTCATGATTGTTGTAGTCTTGTCCCAGACCTCTACAACCAAACATGACAGTCTTGATTCATACCTACTTCCGACATATGACCGACTGTGGAGGTTTGAATAATATGTTATACCAAACAAAATTATTCTGGAAATCAAAACATGCAAAAGAAATATAGTAAACAATCGACAAGAGATAGCAACACTTTACTCATAAATAAAACACTTTTATTCATCATCAAATGTCAATTACACTTTACAAATTTCGAGATTATCTAACTACTAAATCTAATATCATCCTTCAGCCCTATGCTCCGAGCATGCTGGAGATGCTTAACCCGAGTCAGTCCCTTCGTGAGGGGATCTGCCGGATTCTCATCTGATGATACCCTCTTTGCCAGGAGGAGTCCTTCTTCGATCCGATGTCTGATGAAATGGTATTTTCTGTCGATGTGTCTGGATCTCCCGTGATCCCTTGGTTCCTTGGCTAAGGCAACAGCACTTTCACTATCACAGAAAATTTCCATTGGCTCTTTAATAGCTGGTACAACTCCAAGGTCTCCAATGAAGTTCCTCAGCCATAACGCCTCCTTTGCCGCCTCGCTAGCTGCAATATACTCTGATTCACAAGTAGAATCTGCCACTGTCTCTTGCTTGGAACTCTTCCAAGAAATTGCTCCTCCATTTAGGGTAAAGACCCAGACCGACTGAGAGCGGAAGTTATCCCTATCAGTCTGGAAGCTAGCATCACTATACCCTACAACTCTCAAGTCATCACTCCCACCGAGGGTAAGGACCCAGTCCTTAGTCCTTCGTAGGTACTTGAGAATATTCTTTACCGCAGTCCAGTGTGCCTTGCCAGGGTTCCCCTGAAACCTGCTAACCATGCTCAAGGCAAAGGCTACATCAGGTCGAGTACACGTCATAGCATACATGATCGAACCTACAGCCGAAGCATAAGGTACTCGACTCATTTCTGCTATCTCAGCCTCAGTGCTAGGGCTTTGTGTCTTACTCAACTTGGCGTTACTCTGGATGGGCAACTCTCCTTTCTTGGAGTCTTGCATTCTGAATCTCTTCAGAACCTTATCCAAGTAGGTACTTTGACTAAGTCCAATTAGTCTTTTACTCCGATCTCTCAAGATCCTTATCCCTAAAATATAGGCAGCTTCACCAAGGTCCTTCATAGCGAAACACTTTCCAAGCCAGGACTTTACTTCCTGCAGGGTTGGAATGTCGTTTCCTATGAGTAGTATGTCATCCACATACAATACCAAAAAGCTAACTGTACTCCCACTAGCCTTGACATATACACAAGATTCATCTTCACTCCTAGAAAAGCCAAATTCCTTGACCTTTTCATCAAAGCAAAGATTCCATCTGCGAGGTGCTTGCTTTAATCCATAAATGGATTTCTCAAGCTTACACACTCTATTAGGGTACTCATTACTGACAAAACCCTCTGGCTGACTCATGTAAACATCTTCAGCCAACTTTCCATTAAGGAAAGCGGTTTTGACATCCATTTGCCAAATTTCATAGTCATGAAATGCGGCTATGGCTAACAGAACCCGAATAGACTTAATCTTGGCTACCGGAGAAAAGGTCTCATCATAGTCCACTCCAGGAATTTGAGAGAAGCCCTTTGCAACCAGTTTAGCCTTATAAGTGTGTACTTTACCATCCATGTCGGTCTTCTTTTTGAAGACCCATTTGCACCCTACAGTCTTTCGACCTGGTACATTCTCAACCAAGTTCCAAACTTGATTGTCATACATGGATTGTATCTCGCTATCCATAGCCTCTTTCCATTTAGCAGACTCGGGGCCTGCCATGGCTTCCTCGTAGCTGTTAGGGTCATCTTGACTTACTAGTGTCTCATCACTAATAAGTGTCTCACCTTCTGCAGTAATATGGAATCCATAGTAATGCTCAGGTGCACTCCTAACTCTCGTGGAACTCCTCAGAGGTACAGATTCGTCAATTGGCTCAACAGGAGTTTCCTCCTCAAGTTGAGGGCTAGAGTTTAAAGTTCCTTCACCACTTGACTCTTGAATTTCTTCAAGATCAACTTGCCTCCCACTGTCTCCTTGGCTTATAAACTCTCTTTATCGAAAGACTCCTCTTCTTGCTACAAAGACCACATTGTCACTAGGTCTGTAGAAGAGGTAACCAAAGGATTGCTGTGGGTAGCCGATGAAAATACACCTCTCGCTTCGGGGTTCGAGCTTATCATGAGTCTCGCGTCTCACGAAAGCCTCGCAACCCCAAATCTTGATGTGGTCTAGTTTAGGTACTTTACCAGTCCACATCTCGTGAGGAGTTTTGGCAACTTTCTTTGTAGGGACTAGATTAAGGATATGGGCGACAGTCTCTAAGGCATACCCCCAGAATGAGATTGGTAGCGAAGCTCGACTCATCATGGAACGAACCATGTCCAACAAGGTTCGATTACGCCTCTCAGCCACACCATTCAACTGCGGTGTCCTGGGAGGTGTCAATTGTGAGACAATCCCACGTTCCTTTAGATAGTTGAGGAACTCTGAACTAAGATACTCACCACCTCGATCGGATCGAAGCATCTTAATGTTCCTGCCCAATTGATTCTCGACTTCCTGTTTAAATTCCTTAAACTTCTCGAAAGTCTCTGACTTATGCTTGATTAAGTAGACATATCCATATCTACTGTAATCATCAGTAAAAGTCAAATAATAACGATTAGCATCTCTTGTGGCATGTTTGAATGGTCCACACACATCCGTGTGTATAAGGTCCAACAAACCTTCACCCCTTTCACACGAGCCTGTGAAGGGTGACTTTGTCATTTTTCCAAGTAAGCATGATTCGCAACTATCATTTGACTTTAGGTCAAACGACTCCAAGACTCCATCTTTTTGGAGTTGGCCTATGCGTTTCTTGCTTATATGTCCAAGACGACAATGCCATAATGATGCTTTATCCAAGTTATTATTATTAGTAGAATCAATACACAAAACATTATTTCCTAAGTTATCTACAATAGATACAGCTTCATACACACCATCACAAGGTAATGCTTTAAAATAAAGTACATTATTAAAGAAAGCATTAATCGAACCAACTTCATTATCAAACGAAAAGGTGAAACCTTGTTTGTACAATGCATGAAAGGAAATAATATTTCTTGCCATTTCTGGCGAATAACAACATTTATTCAAATCTAAATTTAACCCACTACTTAGCGATAAAGTATAAACTCCAATCTTGGTGACAGGTGTAACTTTCCTATTCCCCATGATTAAGTTTATTCTTCCTTGCTCCACATTCTCACTTCTTCCTAGTCCCTGCAAGTCACAACAAATATGAATACCGCAACCGGTATCAAGGACCCAAGATTTCGAATGGGGTGAGTTATTAGAAATGATAGTGTAAATACCTGCATGGTTGGGTTTGACTTTCCCATCCTTCACATCCTGCTGGTACTTTGGGCAGTTCCGCTTCCAATGAGCTTTTTCATGGCAATAGAAGCATTCAGCCTCTTTTGGGTCAGAAGAAGGAGTAATGAAACCTTTCTTGGTTCCACTTGAAGAAGAGCCATCAAGGGTCCGAGCCTTGGTACCCTTTGAAGATCTCTTTCTCTTCCTCCCTCGACTTTGCCCGATTGCCAAGACCGGAGTTGAGTCTAGAGTAGGAGTGATAGCAACCGACTTCCCCTTAAGACCTGTTTCTGCGGTCTTGAGAAGTCCCTGAAGTTTGCTGAGGGTGACCTCTTCCTTGTTCATGTGATATGTCATGCGGAATTGATCATAGCACGATGGTAAGGAGTGCAAAATGATATCTATTGCAAGCTCCTCAGGGAAGTTCACATTAAGCTTCAGCAAACGATCCATATACCTTTGCATTTTCTGCATGTGGCTCGTGACGGACTCTCCGTCCTTCATCATGGTTGTTATCATGGAGCAGATGACTTCGTACCTCTCTTGTCGTGCACTTTGATGGTATCTTTCCATCAAATCTTAGTGCATTTCATAAGGGTAGAAATCTTCATAAGACTTTTGGAGTTCAGCTGTCATGGTGGCCAACATGATGCATGCTACTTTCGTAGCATCCCTTTCATGTGCCTGAAAGTCAGCGATCTCCTGAGGAGTTGCAGTGGTCTCATCAATTTCCTTAAGCTCCTTGTCAAGGACATATTCTTTGTCCTCGTAGCGGGTAATCATCCTGATGTTTCTGATCCATTTATTGAAGTTGGATCCATCAAAGGTGACTTTCCCACACAAACTCATAAGAGTAAAGGAGCCATTAGGATTCGAGCCAGAAGCATTATTTGAAGACATCTGAAAGAGAAGAACAAGTTTAGTTTAGATTTAAGAGTGTCCTTAATAAAACACCCAAATGTAATATTAAGGCTAGGATCCAATCACAATATAATATAACTTAGAAGAGGTATGCCGTAATCTAAGCTATACCATATTTGAAAGGTAGGTGAATGACGATTCACCAATTTCCACCACGAAAACCGAAATATTAGATATTTAGTTTTTATTGGTTTTAGAAATTCCTAGATTCTTTGAGATCCAATAAACTTTTCAAAGGCATGTTTCAATCTCGAGAGTGCCCTCCAGGTTTTGTGACTGGGATGCCGAGGATCACAAAACGAGGTGTGAAGTAACCATGCAAATCACTTGGTACCCTTAAAGTTTATCACTCAATCGATGTGCCGGTAAACCACACACGCTCCACCGATACTATAATAAACCTTAAGTCACCCTTTACCTACCTTGTTAAGTCCAAGTTAGTGTGCCGGTTAACCACACACGCTCCACCAACGACTTAGACAAAGTGTAAAGTGTAATTTCATGGATTAGCACCTTATTCACATTTTTCCTAAAGTAACTAAGATTGGGAATTTAATAAACATTTAGTTACTTTATTATATTCATCATACTTTGAATGAGAATTTATAAGTCCTTGTCTTACCCGTTCGGCTAACGACCCTCCACCAGTCAAGCAAGCGGTGGGTGAGAATATTCACCCATTAAGTCACCATTTTATAGGCAACAACCTTATACCCACCTTATAGACCGGCTTCATGAATGAGGCGTACTAGCGGTAAGACGACTTTATTCTTATACATATATATATAATTATTAAATCATTATAATATAAGTATAAGGGTTGAATTTTAACTTTTAAAATTGTAGGGGTTGGAACTTAAAGTTTTAACTTAACTTTACTTGTTCCTAAACTTGAGGGCAAGTTTTGTAACTTTCAAAACATTTTCATTTCTTGTAACTTATGAGTTTAATAGAGTAATAAAATGAAGACTCTTCATTTTTCTAACTCTTGTGTTTTTAATGGTTTTAATTCAAGTGTGACTCTTGGTTTTCCATAACTTAAGGATAAGTTATGGACTCCATTAAAACACATTATGATCAAGAATTAAACTACCAAATAGGTTACAAATAATTCCTATGATCATCTAAAACATCATAAGAACAAGAACATGAATATGAACACAATCAAAAATTACATAAAACTTTGTAATTTTGATAACTAGTTGTTGTAAATGAATTAGCAAAAACATTACACCACCAAAAACAAGTTTTCAATTACCAAAACAGTTTAGGGTAATGTTTCTAATTCATTTTCCAACAACTGAATCAAAATTCTGCACTCATTCGACCCTACTCGCCGAGTGCATAAACTGACTCGCCGAGTTGGTTGAAGATACTCATGGACTCGACGAGTCCCCCCTATAGACTCGATGAGTCCATTCGCAGACAGCAAAATTTCCGATTCTGTTTTCAACTTTTAAGCACAAATAAGAGCAAACAAGCCTAGGCTCTGATACCACTGAAGGGTTTTGAGCATTCTAACACTTCCTAAGTGTACATGCAACCCTAATAACCTTGGATCTATGTTTGTCTAATTATCATGCAAAGTTGAATTCCAAGGTTATATTCCTATCTAGCATACATGGGGAACAATTTTATCATAAAGTATAGATAGAATAACTTACCTTGTTGTTGTTTGTGTTCCTTGAAACCTTGTGACCCTAGCACCCCAAGTGTGATGCCTCAAATGCTTCACACAACACCAAATGCTCTTGGAAGAACTTATGAGAAAACACACACTTCTTCAAAATCGGCCAAGCCCTCTTATTTCTTAGTGTAGCCGATTTTGGGTGGAGAATATGTTACTTATATAGTGTTGACACATCTAGGGTTAAACCCTAATGTGTCATGACTCTTCATTTCCATGACCCATGGGTTTGTAACTCCCATGGAGCATCCATGGAGCATCCTATGGGTGGAACCCAACTTGATAGTCCATGGAGCCTTTTAGCCCACTATACAAGATATGGATGATTTACATAATCAACCCATATATTTAATTAGTTATCTTTTGATCACTTAATTAATTCTAAATTAATTCTTGATCAAACTAATCAAATAATATTATTAATATATTAGAACTTATAATATATTAATAATCTCCAAGTGTTATTTCTCTCATTTAGTCTATCCAATTGCATGGTGCCATGCAACCCAAATGGACCATGCCGGGTCGGGTCAAGTACATACCAGAAATAGTTATGGACTTAGACACCTTATCCAACATGATTTACTTTCAGTTCTTGGATAGATGACATAAATAAGTGGATACTATTAATTTTTTATCAGTCGTATTGGTATGCAAACTTGTTAGAAATAGAAATGTACTTTTCCCTTTTATCGATATAGGCAAACATACTTTAAGTTTTTCCCATACCAGTTTACTTTTTTGCTTATGTGGCATCCAACTAATGGTGAATTGGTGATATGGCAAATATAAATGCCAGATCAGCATACAACCGTTAGTTGTTGGCACTTATTTCTATTCATCAATTGGTAACGAATGGATGCTGATATGGCATTCATATTTTGCCACATCACCATTAGTTGAATGCCACATAAGCAAAAAGGTTTGGGTTCCATACCAGTCATCACCTTAGCAGGTTTCTTCTTCACCTTCTCATCTTTATTTAGTCTAGTTTCACCACCATAAGAAGCACTCACAGCCATGTTATACTGATATATATATATATATATATATATATATATATATATATATATATATATATATACTAAATAAAAGAATTTCTAAACAAGAGAAACAAACCTATAGGGCTCACATATAATAGTAGACAAGGTGAAATCATTATTATGAGGTCCATGTTCCCAAAACTTATGTGTTACAAAGCCTCTTATTCCTTCTTCAGACATTCTGGTTTCAATAGTTCCCATCATAGACCCATCATCTGAAAGTGCAACTATATTCAAAATCATCAACAAAATATTTGTTGTATTGTATTTTAATGGGATGAGAAATACAAGAACATATATATATATATATATATATATATATATATATATATATATATATATATATATATATATATATATATATATATATATATATACCATGTCATCATCACTTGGTTGATGATTTCTTTCACAAACATGATACTGCAAAATGCTAATGAAATTTAGTTTTTTCCATTTTTAAAAACTTAAGTTATTTAAAATACAAGAATATGACCACTTGCTTCACAAACCTGCTGCACCAGCCGAACCATCACAGATCATTTTCTTTTCTCAAATCCTAACATGGGAATAGTTATCTATCATACCAAAATTAAAGTATTATTGGATGAGAATAAATTACTACTTTACCCTAATGTATCTAAATGCATAATCTCTATAACTCATCATCACTTATTCCATAGTGTCTCTTTTTTATAACCAAGTCAAAAACAAACATTCATATATATATATATATATATATATATATATATATATATATATATATATATATATATATATATATATATATATATATATATAGATTATGTACATATTAAAGAATAATTTGTTTTTCAGATTCGATATATTGTATGAATGAAAATAAAGGACCATTTTACCCATATATGTTGAATAGAAGAATGAATGCTTATTTGAAATATGTGATACTATTTGTTTGTATAATGTCTAGGCTAGTTTTACCACATAGGTTAGCTTCACTTTTTGGTTCACCCAGAACTTTGATTTTTGCACACATGCTAGCTTCTCTAAACAGAAGACTAAACTACCCCTAATAAAATGGTATGCTTTGAACCAGTCACCTCCTTTGACTAAATGTCAGAATTAAACCCAACACCCACTCAATCTGTTTGCAGATTTTGGTACTCCAAAGTCATGCTTTATTATAATAACATGCTGAAAAAGTAATATTAACAACATGCAATCCTGAACTACAATAAAGAGAAAACAGTGATTTATATTAGTAACATGCTGAAAAAGTAATTTACAAAATAAATAAATAAATAAATAAATAAATTAATAAAAATACTTGGATGCTGAAAAAGTAATTGTGTCACACCCCCGAACCAGACGGCGGAAACGTCCGAGGGTTATTGTGACTCAATTGAATACCATCACAATGAATATACATGAAACATAACATCATACAATACCAAGCATTGGAATAGTACAACTGGTAGTGTTTACATTTAATACATTGTTTCATAAGATTACATTCCCAAAAAGTAAATTGTTCAATACTGAATAGACAAACAACAAAACATCACTGGGTACATTTTTCCCTTCGATTTACCTGTTACCTGAGAATACAAGTATTTTGAAAAACGTCAACATATGAAATGTTGGTGAGTTCATAAGTAATGTTTGAAATATAGTGGTTTGTATTGTTTTGAAAATCACCAGAAAATCCGATATTTTCTGAAAAGAACTTAGTATAAAAGTGTGAAGATCCGTAAGTATGCTTGTTTGTTTCTATAAATATAAAAGAGCGATTTGTAAAACTCGGTATGTAACTCGTAGGTGTATTAATTGAAAACCCTAGGAAAACCCGATGTTTTCCTAATACTTTGCATCAAAAAAATTTGTATCATGTTATTTCGTTACGACAGGTGTATTCGTTGAGTCTCGGTGACGTTGGATTAATTATGGATTGTGAATTGTTATAAACACACATTAATAAAAATGACTAGTTTACAACCATACAAATGATCCCTTAGGCGTCGCGCGCACTATTCACTTAATCCAAACACCCAGACTTCATGTAGCCCCACGACCGAGGAGGAAAAGGGGGTGCGAAGCCCCGATATTTTTCGTATGTCGTTCAAGGCTATCGTGAATGCGAAGGGCCCTTAGCCCGACCCGCATTTGGTGAATTCTCGACTTTATTAGCAGCACCAGAAGGCCCTTGGGGTCCAACAGCAGAAAGCCCATAAAAGTCCTTTTACACGAAATTAGGTCATGTAAAACCCAACTACATGTAAGCGAGTTTCCTACGGGCCTAAAGATCATGCCATTGGGCTAGCTAGGCCCAACAAACATGATTTGAAACTTTTGGGCCCAAAGACGGTGTATCGACATCTGGTGTATTCTCACGTGTGTATTGACTTCCCGAATTTTCCGCGTGTGTATTGAAGCTTCGTCGTGTTAGTAAATTCGGATTCATTATTGATTCGAGACCGAATCAATTCGTTTGATAACGATTTTTGGTGTTGAAGGTGTATTATAATTTGCCGATAGACGAGATGCTAGTATTTCATCATGACAGATTTATTATTTAACACTTTAGGATATTTCTTTATAGCAGCCCCTTTTCTTTTGAATAATTTACACATTTAACCCTTTATATAAAATAATTTCTATTTTAGTCCTCAAACTATTTTTCTTGACACTTTAGTATCAAAACTTGTAGAAAAGTTATTTTTCAGCCCGAAGTTATTTGAAGAACAGTTTTAGTCCACCAAATGAAATTTTTCTCGGCTAGAACCCTCAATTTCGCAGTTTTTACACTTTTGGCCCAAAATAGAAATTTTTTGCATTTTTGGTCCCTTTTAAATATGAAAAACATTTTTAACCCTTGAAATGGATTTGGAGCACTGGTAGTCCCCTGTTTTACAGAAAATCACAGTTTCAACCCTTCTAATTTGAAAATCTCGCATATTGGGCTTTATTGGGCCGAAAAATTCATTTTTGACCCATTATGCTTAAAAATTTCACATTTAATCCTCCAAGAGAATATTTCCAGAAAAATACCTTATTAAAACTGTTCATTTCATCCATCAGAATTTGGATTTTTGTCATTTTGGGCCCTTTAACTTTATATTTTTAGCATTTTGAGTCCAAAATTGGGATTTTTAGCCCAATAAGTTCATTTTAACCAACTTGGTTATTTTTCTAGAAATGATTTGTGTGTAGTAATATGTTTAACACTTGTTTCCTACATCCTAATGCAAATCTCATTTTTTAAGGTCTTTTGACTAGTTTCAACACCATAATCACATATAAACATGTAAATAAGCATAGAAATCATACAAAGCATACATATACTCATAGATCTACACATTTGCTTGTATTCCCCTGTAACATCCCGAAATACCAAGAGTAGAGTTGATGGGAAAAAAAGGGAAATTGGAAAAGAGGAACTCGGCGAGTCCATGGGTGGACTCGGTGAGTAGGGTCGCGAATTGGTCGCGTGTTAATTGGCCAACTCGGCGAGTCGGCGGCTGGACTCGGCGAGTTGGTGCTGGGTGCAGAAAACCCTAACCTTCAGGGTTTGCCCCTATTTAAAGGATGTTATGCATCCTTTTCAGCCTCTATACCCCCCTGAGAGTTCCAGAGAACACCCCCAAACGTAATAACTTCATTATTGAGAGGATTGAAGCTTGGAAGAAAGGGTTTGTGAAGATAAGTGGGAGGAATTGGAGGATAGCTTCAAGAGGGCTTGGAGATCTGGAGTCTACATTAGTTTAGGCTCATCTTTGGGGTAAGGATCCTCTGTCTTGAGCTCTTTTCCCCCTTGTTGTCTTCTTTGGGGGTTGTTTTGGGGTTTTTGGGTGTATTTCATGAGTTATTCGGGATTGGAGGATGGATCTGAGGATGCTACATTAGATCTGGAGTGGTGATGGTCCAAATGTGCATAAAATCCCTGTGTTGAGTGTTGAGTGAAGCTATCTTGTCCCAAACCTTAGCCCTAATGTGTATAATACCTTGATCTTCATGGACTCACGTAAAGTTTGCCACTTTACGTGATGGATGGGTTGTAGGAGGCTAGATCTATGTTTTGGATCAATTGCATGACCTGGAATGCTTCTGTATGGATTCAGACCGGTGGTACTCGGTGAGTCACAAGGGTGGACTCGATGAGTTGCTTGAAGATGAGCTGGAACTTGACGAGTTGGATGAACAACTCGGCGAGTAGGTTGAAGATAGCCTTAGACTCAGCGAGTCTGTTCTTGGACTGGGCGAGTCTTGTCGAAGAGTCCTAATATTTTCTGGTTGAGTCAAGAATCGGTGAGTCAAGGGATGACTCGGTGAGTTGGGTGCGAGTGGACTCAGAGTGGTTAGAGTCGGCGAGTCTCGGGGTGACTCGGCGAGTCAGGTCGCGGATTGAGGGAAGTTCTGAGCTTGGGGACTCGGCGAGTCATCGGGTTGACTCGGTGAGTAGAGTCAGTCAGGGGTTGACTTTGACCTTGTCCAAGGGTTGACCAGTTGTCTTCCAGGGGTATTTTGGTAATTAAGGATATATTTTGAGTTGAGTGTTTTGGTGTTCAGTGAAGGAGTTTGTGTTAGAGTTCGGAGCAGCGGGATCTTATCCTTTCAGCTGGCAGTTTTGAGGTGAGTTATCCTCACTATATCAACAGGGTCTAAGGCACCAAGGCCGACCCTTTATTGGATTGAGATTCGGATATGGTTATTATGTTATTGGTTGATATGCCTGCCTCAAGGTAGCTAGGATGGTACATGCTGGAGACCTAGTTATGGTCAGTTTCCGATATGTAGAGTAGTGCTATGCTAGTGACCGGTTAGGTCGGTAACCTGGTTAGGGTAATGATATGCTATGTGATCTGCTTGCTCGGTTTGTTGACTATGACTGCTATGTGATTGTATGTTATGTGCACATGGTTGTTTGGACTGGAGATGGGTTGAGGCGGGTCCTGCTTTATACTGTAGGCCAAGATACCTAGGGCGGACCAGTTATTTCGAAGGCCCAGCGAGCGGTCCGGATAGGCTGTAGGCCCCACCAGGGCGGACCAGACGTGTCGAGGCTCGGAGAGTGGACCAAGCCGACTGAAGGCCCGATGCGGGCGGACCAGTCACACTGTAGACTCAGAGAGTGGACCAGGTGGGTTGAAGGCCCGGTGCGGGCGTACCAACCACACTGTAGACTCGAAGGACATGACTAGACTCGGAGGATGGATCCGGTGGACTGAAGGCCTGATACGTCGGACCAGTCACACAGTAGACCCGATATGCATGGTTGTTCTATGTTCTGTATGCTTTTTATGTTATGGGCTGGAAGGCAATATGTTTTGGACCGGAAGGTCGTAGCCTGGAAGGGCGTATATGTGGTTGGTATTTTTGGGGGTACTCACTAAGCTTTCGGGCTTACAGTCATGGTTTAATGTTTTTCAGGTTCTTCGGAAGACTGTGGCAAGGCAAAGGCGTGATCGTACCGTCCCCCGCGTTTATGTTTTATGAAATGGACCTGGGAATATTCTGATAAATAATGTATTGAAAACCTATTTGTAACAAATTAATGAAATCTGATTGTTTTTGAAAATTTTAAATTAGTTGGACTTTTCGGTCGTTACAAGTTGGTATCAGAGCCAGGGTATGGGTCGATGTGTTCGACGGGGACGTCGAACCCTGTAATGGGGGGTGAAAGTGGGTTAGACCTGATCCCACATCGGCTGGGAAGGAGAACTAAGCATTCCTTATAAGGGGTGTGGATACCTTCCCTAACATAACGCGTTTTAAAGTCGTGAGGACAGCAGATCCCATAAGAACTCTGCAGTTAAGCGTGCTCGGGCGGGAGTAGTACCAGGATGGGTGACCCCCTGGGAAGTCCTCGTGCCGAGTGGCCCAAAACGGACAATATTGTGATACGTGCCAGAGGGGGATGTTACATCCCCCCCCCCCCCAAAACTTATAAAACCGAAAAATAGGGGGTATGAAGCTCACCTTTGGGTGTGGTTTCGGTTTTGGAGAAAAGATGGAAGAAAATGAGGTGATTTTCGGCCCTAGCAACCTTCCTTGGATGATTTCGAACTTGAATGCTTCTTAGGTGCTAGATCACGAGTTTGAATGAATTAATTGGTGATTTTTGGATGAAATGAAGTAGCTAGCTTAAGGATCTAAGAGATTTCTTCCCTTAGATGATGATTTTTTTGTAAAAATTCCCTTGATTCCTTCTTAGATCTCGAAATATGGGTGAATTATGAGAGAGTTTCCTTGAGAGAAAAGTGAGTGAATTGTGTGCGTGTGTGTGTGTTGGAATCGGCCGAGAATCAAGAAGGAAAGAGAGAAGAGAGAAGTATGAAAGGATGGTGCATGGAAGTATGAGTCCCCTTGCATGGAATTCCCTTGGATAATTGTGAGGTGTCACTCACAAAGTCAACCCCCTCTTCTTTTGGGCTTGGGTCGAGAATGGGGAGGGTGTGAGGAGATTTTTGGGCTTGATGCCCTTAAGCCCATGTTATAGCTAGGGTGGATGATTTTTGGCTTAAAAAAAATATAAATATGATTTTTATGACCCTTTAGGTTAGATTAGGTTAATTATGGTCCAAATGGTTCATAAAGTTAATCTATCTCATTATAGGCCCAATATGGCCCAAAATATTGAGTTAAATGGAATTGGGTCCAATTAGAGCCCATTTAAAGGTTCTAAGCCCATGATAGTCAAATTGGAAGCTTATTGGTCCATTGAGTCCAATAAGGAAGTCCTAGTCCAAAATGGACCTAAACAAGAACTTCTAGGGTTTCCAACTGCTTGTTGACTATTTGTAGTACTTGTATGGTATATTGGATTGAAATTTTGTTGTCATAGAGTAAGCATCATACATGTTCTTAAGTTTTTGATTCAACATCTTACTTGAGTATAGTGATTACAAGGCACAAAAATTTCTAGTTGTGACAAATTGATACCCTATACAGTTTTGTTTTTGCATAGTTTTGGTCCCTGCATCAGTTTTGTCCCTGTACAATTTTGGTCCTTGCTTCAGTTTTGGCCCCTGTGCACTTTTTTGTCCCTTTATAGTTTTGGCTTGTTAGTACTTTCTCATCCTTTTTTGCTTTAATTTGATCACTTATGTCGATTAAATATGTTAAAAAAAATCAGGAAAAAAACATAACAAATAATGGCCAATACAACCATGAAAAAACATTCTAAACACACAACTAAATATTTATGTTATTTAATTATTATAAATTAGTTACATAAGGAAAAAAAAATCCATTTACTCGTTTTTATATCCTATCACAACATAGCTCCATACCACCACTTATCTTTACGAACCAAACTTGCCACTTTCTTTTCATCAATTCCATAAATATCCCTCCATGCAACCCCTGTTTTCAAAACCCTGTCTCTGAATTTCATAGTTTTTGTATCAGCCTGCACATGTACAACAAATATAAATATAAAATATTATAATTTAAATAAGAATTACCAGCTTACCCTTTTGTTTGTCCATCTGGGATCAAGAAACTCATTTATGGTAAACGCTTTAAAGCCATAAGACAGAGACGAAATCCAATACGCCCAACAGAAATCAGCCTAAATAGTCTTGCTGCCACATTTTGGATTTAGAAAACCAATAGAAATTAGCCTAAACGTATTCCCACCAGTTAGGAATACGTGTTTTAGGAAGTATAAAACCACCCAATAGAAATATAAGAAGAAGTACGATAGATCTGTTGGGTTTTGAGCATTCTAACATTCCTATGGTGTACATGCAACCCTAAATACCTTGGATCTATATTTTCTCTATTATACATGCAAATATCAATTTCCAAGGTATTGTTCTAACTAGCATAATATAAAGTTCATATAAATGTATGGTTCGATATGCTAGTTCACTATAAACAGAGCTCTGATACCAACCTGTCACACCCCTGAACCAGACGGCAGAAACGTCCGAGGGCTATTGTGACTCAATTGAATACCATCACAATGAATATACATGAAACATAACATCATACAATACCAAGCATTGGAATAGTACAACTGGTAGTGTTTATATTTAATACATTGTTTCATAACATTACATTCCCAAAAAAGTAAATTGTTCGATACTGAATAGACAAACAACAAATCATCACTGGTTACATTTTTCCCTTCGATTTACCTGTTACTTGAGAATACAAGTATTTTGAAAAACGTCAACATATGAAATGTTGGTGAGTTCATAAGTAATGTTTGAAATATAGTGGTTTGTATTGTTTTGAAAATCACCAGAAAATCCGATATTTTTTGAAAAGAACTTAGTATAAAAAGTGTGAAGATCCGTAAGTATGCTTGTTTGTTTCTATAAATGTAAAAGAGCGATTTGTAAAACTCGGTATGTAACTCGTAGGTGTATTAATTGAAAACCCTAGGAAAACCCGATGTTTTCCTAATACTTTGCATCAAAAAAATTTGTATCATGTTATTTCGTTACGACAGGTGTATTCGTTGAGTCCCGGTGACGTTGGATTAATTATGGATTGTGAATTGTTATAAACACACATTAATGAAAATGACTAGTTTACAACCATACAAACGATCCCTTAGGCGTCGCTCGCACTATTCACTTAATCCAAACACCCGGACTTCATGTAGCCCCACGACCGAGGAGGAAAAGAGGGTGCGAAGCCCCGATATTTTCCGTAAGTCGTTCAAGGCTATCGTGAATGCGAAGGGCCCTTAGCCCGACCCGCATTTGGTGAATTCTCGACTTTACTAGCAGCACCAGAAGGCCCTTGGGGTCCAACAGCACAAAGCCCGTAAAAGTCCTTTTACACGAAATTAGGTCATGTAAAACCCAACTACATGTAAGCGAGTTTCCTTCGGGCCTAAAGATCATGCCATTGGGCTAGCTAGGCCCAACAAACATGATTTGAAACTTTTGGGCCTAAAGACGGTGTATTGACGTCTGTTGTATTCTCACGTGTGTATTGACTTCCCGAATTTTCCGCGTGTGTATTGAAGTTTCGTCGTGTTAGTAAATTCGGATTCATTATTGATTCGAGACCGAATCAATTCGTTTGATAACGATTTTTGGTGTTGTAGGTGTATTATAATTTTCCGATAGAGGAGATGCTAGTATTTCATCATGACGGATTTATTATTTAACACTTTAGGATATTTCTTTATAGCAGCCCCTTTTCCTTTGAATAATTTACACATTTAACCCTTTATATAAAGTAATTTCTATTTTAGTCCTCAAACTATTTTTCTTGACACTTTAGTATCAAAACTTGTAGAAAAGTAACTTTTAAGCCCAAAGTTATTTGAAGAACAGTTTTAGTCCACCAAATGAAATTTTTCTCGGCTAGAACCCTCAATTTCGCAGTTTTTACACTTTTGGCCCAAAATAGAAATTTTTTGCATTTTTTGTCCCTTTTAAATATGAAAAGCATTTTTAACCCTTGAAATGGATTTCGAGCACTAGTAGTCCCCTGTTTTACAGAAAATCACAGTTTCAGCCACTTTAATTTGAAAATCTCGCATATTGGGCTTTATTGGGCCGAAAAATTCATTTTTGGCCCATTATGCTTAAAAATTTCACATTTAATCCTCCAAGAGAATATTTCCAGAAAAATACCTTATTAAAACTGTTTTGACTCATTTCATCCATCAGAATTTGGATTTTTGTCATTTTGGGCCCTTTAGCTTTATATTTTTAGCATTTTGAGTCCAAAAATGGGATTTTTAGCCCAATAAGTTCATTTTAACCAACTTGGTTATTTTTCTAGAAATGATTTGTGTGTAGTAATATGTTTAACACTTGTTTCCTACATCCTAATGCAAATCTCGATTTTTAAGGTCTTTTAACTAGTTTCAACACCATAATCACATATAAACATGTAAATAAGCATAGAAATCATACAAAGCATACATATACTCATAGATCTACACATTTGCTTGTATCCCCCCCCCCCCCACAAAACTTATAAAACCGAAAAATAGGGGGTATGAAGCTCACCTTTGGGTGTGGTTTCGGTTTTGGAGAAAAGATGGAAGAAAATGAGGTGATTTTTGGCCCTAGCAACCTTCCTTGGATGATTTCAAACTTGAATGCTTCTTAGGTGCTAGATCATGAGTTTGAATGAATTATGAGAGAGTTTCCTTGAGAGAAAAGTGAGTGAATTGTGTGTGTGTGTGTGTGTGTTGGAATCGGCCGAGAATAAAGAAGGAAGGAGAGAAGAGAGAAGTATGAAAGGATGGTGCATGGAAGTATGAGTCCCCTTGCATGGAAGTCCCTTGGATAATTGTGAGGTGTCACTCACAAAGTCAACCCCCTCTTCTTTTGGGCTTGGGCCGAGAATGGGGAGGGTGTGAGGAGATTTTTGGGCTTGATGCCCCTAAGCCCATGTTATAGCTAGGGTGGATGATTTTTGGCTTAAAAAAATATAAATATGATTTTTATGACCCTTTAGGTTAGATTAGGTTAATTATGGTCCAAATGGTTCATAAAGTTAATCTATCTCATTCTATGCCCAATATGGCCCAAAATATTAAGTTAAATGGAATTGGGTCCAATTAGAGCCCATTTAAAGGTTCTAAGCCCATGATAGTCAAATTGGAAGCTTATAGGTCCATTGAGTCCAATAAGGAAGTCCTAGTCCAAAATGGACCTAAACAAGAACTTCTAGGGTTTCCAATTGCTTGTTGACTATTTGTAGTACTTGTATGGTATATTGGATTGAAATTTTGTTGTCATAGAGTAAGCATCATACATGTTCTTAAGTTTTTGATTCAACATCTTACTTGAGTATAGTGATTACAAGACACAAAAATTTCTAGTTGTGAAAAATTGATACCCTATACAGTTTTGTTTTTGCAAAGTTTTGGTCCCTGCATCAGTTTTGTCCCTGTACAGTTTTGGTCCTTGCTTCAGTTTTGGCCCCTACACACTTTTTTGTCCCTTTATAGTTTTGGCTTGTTAGTACTTTCTCATCCTTTTTTGCTTTAATTTGATCACTTATGTCGATTAAATATGTTAAAAAAATCAGGAAAAAAACATAACAAATAATGGCCAATACAACCATGAAAAAACATTCTAAACACACAACTAAATATTGATGTTATTTAATTATTATAAATTAGTTACATAAGGAAAAAAAAATTCATTTACTCGTTTTTATATCCTATCACAACATAGCTCCATACCACCACTTATCTTCACGAACCAAACTTGCCACTTTCTTTTCATAAATTCCATAAATATCCCTCCATGCAACCCCTGTTTTCAAAACCCTGTCTCTGAATTTCATAGTTTTTGTATCAGCCTGCACATGTACAACAAATATAAATATAAAATATTATAATTTAAATAAGAATTACCAGCTTACCCTTTTGTTTGTCCATCTGGGATCAAGAAACTCATTTATGGTAAACGCTTTCAAGCCATAAGACAGAGACGAAATCCAATACGCCCAACAGAAATCAGCCTAAATAGTCTTGCTGCCACATTTTGGATCTAGAAAACCAATATAAATTAGCCTAAACGTATTCCCACCTATTAGGAATACGTGTTTTAGGAAGTATAAAACCACCCAATAGAAATATAAGAAGAAGTACGATAGATCTGTTGGGTTTTGAGCATTCTAACACTCCTATGGTGTACATGCAACCCTAAATACCTTGGATCTATATTTTCTCTATTATACATGCAAATATCAATTTCCAAGGTATTGTTCTAACTAGCATAATATAAAGTACATATAATATAAAATCTAGTAGAATTACATACCTCCATGTTGGTGCTTGATTCCATGTAGCTCGAGAGCCTAGTTCCCCAAATGTGACACCTCAAATGGTTCACATAACATCAAGTCCACTTAGAATAACCATGAGAGAAAGTAGAACACTTCATGAATCGGTTTGCCCTCCACACACACCTAGTGGCCGATTTCTCACATCAATAAGATGCTTATATAGTTGTTACAATTAGGGTAAACCCTAATTGTCATGGCTTTCCATTTCCTTGGATCCATGGGTTCAAATACACCATGGAGCATCCTATGGGTTTTAGCCCAACTTGACAATCCATGGAGCATTAGCTCACTATATAAGTTATGAATGATTTAAACAATCAACCCATATATTTAATTAGTCTTCTTTTGATCACTTAATTAATTTTAGATTAATTCTTGATCAATACTAATTAAATAATCTCTATTAATATATTAGAACTTATAATATATTAATAAACCTTAAGTGTTATTATTCTCATTTTAGTCTATCTAATTGCATGATGCCATGCAACCGAAATAGACCATGCCAGGTCGGGTCAAGTCTTACCAATTATAGTTATGGACTTAGACATTAATCCAATAGTCTCCCACTTGGATAAATCTAAAACTATTATTGCAAGTATGACTTCATAACCCGACTATCAATCGTAGCTCTCAAAATCCACTGTCGAACTTTGAACAAATCAATGATATGTCCATTAGATAAGTGATCATATATTCCTCCATTCTAGATATCATATGGACTGAGACATGGATTATAATGATTCTCTCTGTCCATTTGTTGTTTCCCGATTTCCGATTTATGATGACCAACTAATTGAACAAATCAAATAAGTCTAGGCCCGACCGAGCACTTACGTTTTGTAATCACTAAATCATCGAGGGGCCCACAGATATCGCTTTTATCCCGAAGGTAAAAGGAATGGATAAACTTCGACTCATATGCTTTTACTAACTACTTGTTGAATCATACACAAAGGCACGTTTCATAACATCGAGTTACCAATGCGTTTACATGCAATCAATGTATAACCAACTCATAGTCAACAACTCATATCTCTAGGTTTGAAGAATATAAGATATTATCGCCTCATGATTCACCTGTGATAAAATCCATGAAGTGATTCAAATGAGCGTGGGTTGAATCCAATACTCAGAACTTTTGAGCACTCATGAATGTTGTAGCAACTCTTGCTATGTCTAATGCACATTAGACAAATCATACAAGCCAAATTCATGATAGTCTTGATTCATATCTACTTCCAACAAATGATTGACTGTGGATGGTCTGAATAACTTAGTCATTCAGGAAGAACGAGCTAGTTGTTCTGGAAGTCAAAACATGCAAAGTGAAACACAAAATAATACTAATCCTATATGGCCCCAACACTTTGAGTGTAAATAAAACATCTTTTATCAAAGCACCATATTGATTACTCATTATTCATGTTTCGATTAATCAACTTAATACTTGAATTGAAACAATAGTTATGCCATGCTCCAAGCATGCACACTATGTTTACCTATGGTCCTTTCTTTTGTGAAATAGATCAATTGAACATGAATCCAATGATGCTAATTGCACAATCCCAATCCCTTTTGTAAATGTAAGAACACCAAATTCTTGTCATTTACCGTAATCTTGTTAGATTCTAAACTTATATGCAATGATCCTCTTGTAATGCATATACACACAAGTCACAAAGACTTGGCAACAGACATTACAAGGTGTTCCAATGGAAAGCAATTCCATGGAAATGAAGTCTCAAATTCAAAGTACATTCCTTTGAACATCCTTCTTGCAGTAAGTTCTTTAATCTTACACTTATTCAAAGAATAACTTCCACCTATGTAAACAATTCCATATTCCCGTTTTGACCATCACATTTGAACAAGAGTTTCCTCTTTTCAAAATATGTCCATATGGTCGTTACTTTATACTTCCAATTGTCCATGAGTAACCAATCTTTGGTAAACCTCAAATTATCCTCGACAATTGCTTAATCATTTTAGTCATATCCAGTTCTAATCCCTTTTCCTCTCTTAATTCCCTAAGTATTAGGAATATTTAGAAAGGATAACTATTATAGCTCATGTAATCGATCATATACCCAAAGTATATGGGACACGATTCATGCTATAAAATTTTTATTTGCCATATTCTCACAATTCGAACTATGAAGAGGTATGCCGTAATCATCATCGAATTTTGAGAATGTAACATATATAGAATTTCCTTATGTTGAACCATTCCAACATAACATTCTTATATACCCTTGACTAAAGTAGATTAAAATCTCAATCTAAGCTTGTAGAATTGGAATGAAGTATAAAATCCTCTCCCTTAATTATAGGAAAACAACTTTTCAAAGTGAATTGAAACTTTTGTTTTCTATAATTAACATTGCTAACTTGCAACATAATCATCATGCTCCCACTAGCGTAATGATTATTATCTTACTAGAATAACACTTATGCTCCCACTAGCTTTGACATGTACTCCAAATCAGCTGGATTTCTTGAAAAACAATACCTTATTGACTTTCTTACCAAAGTTCAGATTTCTGATACAAGATGCTTTGATAAGACTTTATCAAAATCATACACCTTTCCTTAGATAGCTCACTTGTGTGTCTAAACAATTATGAAGAGGGATGTCGTAATCATAATGTTTAGACGTTTTGTCATTCTCACAATTGCTATCTACTTAAAATCTACTTAATGAAAGAGTTTCCTCACCATAATTTTCATGAATCGGAGAGAAACCTTATGACACTTAGATTTTGTGGTGTAAGTGTTCCTATCCATGTGAATTTGTCATAACCATAATCACAAGACAAGGTTAGTGGTAAATCCAAACACATATGGACTGAACTTGTTCGATCTTAATTTCTTGCCACCCGGCAGCACAAGGGCCTACCATTGCTTCCAGGTTGTTATGCAAACAATTGAGAACTCATAGAACTCACAAACATAGTCAAATTTTAACTGGAATAGACACAGAAATAAGAATATGTCAACACGATAGGTTACAAACCTCAAGTCTTGGGCTAGTGATTAACAAACATCTTGATTAGTTCTTGAACCTATCTTAAGATCTTTTATACTCCCACTAACCTGTTGACATATAAGACTCTCTTGCCAAATATTCAAGAGATAGTGCAGATTCTTTTACAAGCATTTCACAAAATTGGCCTTAGTTGGTCTTTGTTTTATCCAAAACATCACAACTTCCCAATTTCAAATGTACAAGAGTAAGAAAACATTTTACTCTACATTTGACAAGTGTTTTAAACCTTTCTTAAGATTATGTCACTCAAGGCTCAATCGTCGAGTATGACTCTAAGATTTGATTTTGGAACGAAGTATGATTTATCTTTTGATTTAACCATTTCAACAATTCATGATTCCTCTCCTTAGCCAACCAAAGCACTAAGGTGTCCTTAGAGGATCAATTGTGATATGGTTCCATAATCACTAAGATAGTCATAAAACAAGATACACAAGCACTCTCCCATATCTTCAGATTGGAGCAACTTTTATCTTTCTGCCTTATTTGATTCTTCTTATTCATTCTGCCAATCATTGAAACTTTTCCAATGTTTCAAAATTACACTTAACCTTGTAAGCCTAATCATATTTACTAAACTTTTAGTAAATCATAACGAATAATCTTATCAACCTTTTTGTGGTGTACCTGACTTGTGCACAACCTAATGTACCTGATCCTTTAGTCCTTCGCTTGACTCACATGCGAATGTGAACAAGGAATTAGTCTTAATTCACCAAAGATGAAAAAGCCACATTCATCACACAATACATCTTGCATGATTCCAAGTTTCTATTCAACGGAAACTTGGGTGATGAGAATATTTCCTTATTTGATAAATTATAACACTACCACAAACGAAAGAATCAAATTCCCTTCTCCAATATTGCTTATCAATGGAAACATATAAACAACAATTTTTCACAAATGCCTTTGTAAGGATGCTTAAAATAAATAAAATCAAAAAAATTTCTTTTATTTTAAAACTTTGTAGAAAAACTTATCCTTACAATGCAAATTCATATGAAAACTTTGTTGTTATCTATTCCTAAGCAATATCTCATAACTCTTATGCAGTGGCTCAAAATTTTAGTCATCGAACCATGCGATCAGAATCAGCACACTTCCTTTTAAGCTTCATTTGATTCTTCAAAAACATCAAAATGTAATTACATTACATCATGTATTAAGAATCTCCAAAAGAGACATAATAGAGTTAGATAATGCACTTTACTTGAAGTAAAGTCAAACTTTTGACTTTACCATCCTCATGAGGTTTCAGGTAAATTCGGCAGCTTCGCAACCAATGCCCCTTATTTTGGCAAAAGAAACATATTGACTCTTTGGAAATGTACATGAGACTATCACAAACTTATCCTTTCTCTTTACGATTAGGTCAAACGACTTGACCATGGACGATTCCTTTCAATTGGGAAGAGAAAGTTTTTTTGGACTTCTAATGTTACCATTTTCAATGTCCAAATATGTTTGGTAAGTAGATCTTCCAATCTAATTTGCTTTAATAATGCTCTAAATCATTGCTGGTTCAACATCATCATGCAAATAGGTAAGATCATTAAGGGTCATGTCGTGATCCGTCATCAGGGAGTAACTAAAGAACCAAGTCAACAGCCAGCTACCTCGAGACTTCGACACCCGACTCTCCCGGCTTGTCAATATGTTACTTAATCTCCAAGACCTAAGCACATATAGACATTGTTTTCCAATAGGGATTGAGTGACTTAGAACTTATCAAGTCTTGAAACTTGTGGGATAGGGAGATTTATTGAAGGAGGTGGAGGAAATGAAGTATGATTTCCAGTCCCATTAGTGCTCAATAAAGGGATTAGTCTTTCACCTTGATTGCCTTTTGGGATATCATCTTCATTAGGAAGCTTGTTCCTAAAAATTTAGGAAGACCATAGTTGTCTAAACTAGACATCTATAAGGGAGAAATTCAAGTTAGTTGATTTAAAGTCCTTAATATAACACCCAATATGAAATATTAAGGCTAGGACCCAACAACCTATTTATAACCGAAAGAGGGATGCCGTAATCTGAGTTATAAAATAGTTGAAGGTAGGTAAATAACGATTTACCAATTTCCACCATGAAAAACGAAAAATAATTAAGTTTTAATTGGATTTGAAACTCCTGGATCTTTTGAGATACATTGAACTTTCAACGGCATGTTTGAATCTCGATTGTGCCCTCTCAAGTTTGTGACCGGGATGTCGAGGATCACAAACAAGGTGTGAATAACCATGCAAATTGACTTAGTACGCTTAAATTTATAACCTAATCGATGTGCCGGTTAACCACACATGCTCCACTAATCTATAATAAAGTCAAGTTACTCTTTGCCACTCTCACTAGTCCTTGTTAGTATGCCGGTTAACCACACACGCTCTACTAACGACTTGGTAAGGTAGAAAGTGTAATTTCATGGGCTAGCACCTTTTCACATTTTCCTAAGTAACTAAGATTAGGAATTTATAAGTGTTTAGTTACTTAGTATTTGTCATTATACTTTTAATGAAGGGAGAATTATAGTCCTTTCCTACCTGTTCGGCTAACGACCCTCCACCAGTCAAGGAGGCGGTGGGTGAGAGTGGACACCCATTAAACAGCCATTTTATAGGCAGTAACCTTATACCCCCCTTATAGACCGGCTTCGTGCATGAGGCCTGCTAATGGTAAGATTGACTTTATCTTATGCATATCTATATAATTAAAATTATAATAATAGTATAAGGGTGTATTTTAAACATTTAAAATACTTGGTGGTTTAATCCATTAATTAAACTATACTTTTAATTTAATTAAACTTAAACCATGTCTTTATGGAATTATTAACTCTTTTAATTAAACACTTTAATTAATTAAATGAAGTCCATAAAGTTTGAATTTTAGCCTTTAAAATTCTACGGTTCAATTTGGAATTAAAGTATTAGAGTGTAAGACTTAACAAATTCCAAAACTTGAGGGCAAGTTTTGAAACTATTCAAAGCCTTTCATTTCATAACTTATGAGTTTAATGGTTCATTCAAAAGAAGACTCTTCATTTTAATGTAACCCCTTATTCTTTAATAACATTTTTAATGAAGTGACTTTTCAACTTCCATAACTTGAAGACCAGTTATGGAGTCATTAAGCAATTTAATGGAAAAACTCTTCATTTTTATGTAACCTACAACACTTTTATGATTTTTAAGATTCATAAATATGACTTTTCACATAACTTGAAGACAAGTTACAAAAACATATTTTATGAACTTCTTTTAGATTAATATGGATTGAAATCAACAAAACATAATTTTTTTCATCAATCTAAACTAAATCATCAATCAAGGAAACATAAAAAACTTTTGGTAATCCATAACTTGAGGACAAATTATGGAGTCCATACATTGAGATCAAAGAATAACAACAAACAATTTTCACATAATTCCTATGATCTACCAAAACTCATAAGCATGAACATTCATAATCAATATTTTTTAAGAATTACATAAACATATATAAACTTGAAACTTTGATTATAGAATTGAAATTGGTTTAACATAATCATTACCACATAAAAAACAGGTTATATAAGACCAAACCAGTCAAAGGTAATGATTCTAGACCAATTCCAGCACCAAAACTCGAAGATATGATGTTTGGGGTTCCAACTCGTCGAGTGCATGAACCAACTCGGCGAGTTGGATGCATTTTGTCTTGGACTCTTCGAGTCCATCAGTGCACTCGGCGAGTCCACTGTCCCAGCAGCTAAAAACTTCGATTTTAAGCAATTTGCATACAGTATAAGTGAAAACAAGCCTAGGCTCTGATACCACTGTTGGGTTTTGAGCATTCTAACACTCTTATGGTGTACATGCAACCCTAAATACCTTGGATCTATGTTTTCTCTATTATACATGCAAATATCAATTTCCAAGGTATTGTTCTAACTAGCATAATATAAAGTATGTATAATATAAAATCTAGTAGAATTGCATACCTCCATGTTGGTGCTTGATTCCATGTAGCTCGAGAGCCTAGTGCCCCAAATGTGACACCTCAAATGATTCACACAACATCAAGTGCACTTAGATAACCATGAGAGAAAGTAGAACACTTCATGAATAGGTTTGCCCTCCACACACACCTAGTGGCCGATTTCTCACATCAATAAGATGCTTATATAGTTGTTACAATTAGGGTAAACCCTAATTGTCATGGATTTCCATTTCCTTGGATCCATGGGTTCAAATACACCATGGAGCATCCTATGGGTTTTAGCCCAACTTGACAATCCATGGAGCATTAGCCCACTATATAAGTTATGAATGATTTAAACAATCAACCCATATATTTAATTAGTCTTCTTTTGATCACTTAATTAATTTTAGATTAATTCTTGATCAATACTAATTAAATAATCTCTATTAATATATTAGAACTTATAATATATTAATAAACCTTAAGTGTTATTTCTCTCATTTTAGTCTATCCAAGTGCATGATTCCATGCAACCCAAATGGACCATGCCGTGTCGGGTCAAGTCTTACCAATTATAGTTATGGACTTATACATTAATCCAACAAGATCCACCTGTGTTTGCATTATTCATTGTTTTCACACCCCATCAATTAGTCTAAATAGTCCTGCTGCCATATTTTGGATCAAGAAAACCAACAGAAAATGCTTGAAGAACCTGTAAACCATAACATATATAACATCAAATTAATATAACAAAGTTTATTAAACTAACAAAAACTATTAATAAATTAAGGAATTACCTGGAAGCATTAGGCGCAAGATCAACGCCATATAACCAAAAAAATTTAAAAAAATGCCCTTGACATGAAATAGGTTAGAATTAGAGTTACAAGAACCTGTGAGCTTCATTGGCCAAATATATAAGCTTCTGCATACTATTCATGCTAGCAACACCATCCATTTTACCCTGAAGTATATATGATTAAAATATAAAAACAATTAAAAAAACAAGAATATCAAATATAAGTAAATTATAAAAACTATTAAAATTAAACCTACATGTATTTGTCATATGAGAAGTGTAAAAAGAAATTTTTATTACCTGATAACACTCCACTGCTTTATCAAGATTATCTCTATCTTTGTATATAACTCCAAGATTATTGCATGCCTTAGAAAATTTAATTACCTGACAATAGTCCACTTCTTTATCAAGATTGTTTCTATATTTGTATATAACTCCAAGATTATTGTCCCTATATAGTTTTAGTTCCTGCATAAATTTTGGCCCATGTACAATTTTTTTCTCCCTGTACAGTTTTGGCCCCTGTACAGTTTTGTTTTTGCATAATTTTTGTCCCAATACATGCATAATCGTTTTTGCTTTAAATGGTATATAATTATGTAGGTTGGAAACAAATGTTTAATGGATAAATCATGGATTTCCTCTAGTAGATTATCAACTACATATGATGAAGGCGTGAATGTTTTTCTAGAGTTTGCACAAAGTAATAATCCAAAGTTAGATGTTATTCCATGCCCTTGTGTAAATTGCATCAATTTGTGTAACCACTCAATTGATGATGTCCGTTATCATTTGTTTGCCCATGGCTTAGATGAAAATTATAAAATTTGGTATTTCCATGGAGAAAAACATCCCAAGATTGATTCTAGACTCCTTAACAATTCCATTCCTCTTGATGCTATTTACACAAAGGATATGCTACATGATGCCTTCAAATATGTAGATGAAGAACCTGATTCATTGAAATCACTTCTTGAATAATGTGATAATCCACTTTATGTAGGGTCAAAGTATAATGCACTTAGTGGATTATTGAAATTCCAACATTTGAAGGCTCAATTTGGATGGTTTGATGCTTTGTTGTCTGTCCTAAAAGATATCTTACCATCAAACAATACCATCCCTAGCTCGATATATGAGTCCAAGAAGTTGCTAAAAGGAGTAGGTCTACAATATGAGAAGATTCATGCATGTGAAAATGATTGTGTTCTATTATGGAAAGAACATAAAGATGCTTCTCAATGTCCAACTTATGGCACTTCTCGTTGGAAGAAGATTACCAAAAACATACCTTCAAAAGTTTTGTGATATTTTCCTATCATCCTTAGATTTAGAAGAATGTTTTCAATACCACAAATTGCACATGACTTAACTTGGCATGCACAAGTTCGGGTCAATAATGGGAAGCTTACTCATCCTCGTGATACCCTTTCTTGGAAGCTAGTTGATAACACATGGTAAGAATTCGGACAAGAAAAATGAAATCTTAGATTAGCCTTATCTGCTGATGGTATCAATCCTCACAAGTCATTAAGTTCCAAGCATATTTGTTGGCCGATTATCCTAATAACCTATAATCTACCCCCTTATTTGTGCATGTCAAGAAAATCACCACCAGATTCTTATAAGAAAGAATACTTCAATCTAAGGGCAATATTACTTTGGACTATAAGTGACTTTCCCGCATATGGTAATCTTTCGGGGTGTGTTACCAAAGGTTATTATGCTTGTCCAATATGTTCAAAGAATACTTGTTCACAATGGTTGCCAAAGTCCAAAAAAGTATGCTTCCTTGGGCATAGATGTGACAACCAGAAATTACATTTCAATTCAATAGAAGTCAGAACAAATTCTGCTAACTTTCAAGCTTTTTGGAATAAGTTTGAGTCATTTTAAGTTAGTACTTTAGGAGATATCAGGAGAGAGGATGCCCTAGGGTTTATTGTGCATCAATAGAGTTCCCAAAACTTCAAAAATTTGGAGTTTACGGCCCAAATGGTATTTGGACCATAAACCCTAGTGACTATATATATGGCACTCAGCCATTTATCACACTTTTTCACCATTTCAAAGTTAGAACTCAAATCCTCTCAAGTAGCATCCGACTTTTCCTCCTAGACCTTCAACTAGTAAGTGTTTCTAGCCTTATTAAGTTGATATATTACTTAATCTAGTGATCCAACACACTTTCATCCGTGAAATCATTCCAAAAGGTTAGATCTTCAAGTTTCACCAAGAACACTAAGAACACACACTAGTGTTCTTGGACTTTTAGCACCTTTTTAAGCCTCTATCTTGTAAGTACTTCTATCCTAGAGTATGCTAAGGCTTGATACACTTCTTTACATCAAGAAAACACAAAGAAACACCAAGATCAAAGGTGTTTACGGTCCAAGAACACCTTGGACCGTAAACCGTAATTTAGCGGCCAAAGTGACCCTAGTCCCTTCACAAGCTTTGGAAACTAGTCTAGACTCATTCCTTTATATGTTTAGGACTTGAAAACATCAAAATACCATATTCCATAAGGGTTTATGGTAGTAAACCCAAAGGGAAATGGTCTTAGGGCCGTAAACTCCTCAAAGGAGGGAAATGGTGCCCTAATCTCTTCCAAAGGCTTAACCATCAAGTAGAAATGCTTCTAAGGACTTGTAGAGATTCAAAACAACACATGGTCAAAGGAGCATGAGTTTACGACCGTAAACTCAATGGGTGATGGTCACAAAACCGCAAACTCATTTAAAGGGGTTTCCTTGAACCCTAAACTCAATAGCAATGTCCTACAACACTTAGATGCAATTAATCCTTGGGACTTATAACACTTATATAAAGTGTTTATCATGTCCTAGGATGTCTTAGCTTTGTTTATTAGTTGTTTAAAGACTAATTGGATACATATATGTGTCATTCTATGTAACTAGGATCCTTGTGTGTGCTCAAGTCTTCACTTGACACCTAGCAATCCTGTTTCATCAGTTCATCCATACTACTCACTATAGGTGAGTTCATACCCCTTAATTAACCTTTTAAATGTTTTTAAATGTTTATAAATGCTTTATGGGGGGATACAAGTGGAATCATGCTAATTATTATATCAATCACATGTGATTAATAACTAGCATGCAAATGGATTTACTATATGTTAACTGTTTTACCAAACATATTTCTTCAAATGACTTCCTTAAATGTTTTTACATGCTTAAAACTCTTTATCAAACTGTCTTACATACTGAATGTTTCTTTTCAAACTCTGTTACAACTGTGTATCAAACAAAGTTTTCCTTATAGTTTAAATTGTTCTTATCAAATAAACTGATTTCAAACTTTTTTACAAACTGACACCAAGTCATATTTCCTTAGTTACTAAACTTTTCAATGGTTTTACAAAACTTCTTTTATACTTTTATATTGTCAAATGCATGCCTATGTATGTATAGTTATATAAGTAATGTTTAAAGGACTTAGGAAGGCTAGCTCGCTTTATCTCCTTTTCCTCGTTGGGATGTGGCTTTAGGGCATCGATTTTCCGCCCGAAGGTCGTATAAATATTAGTTATATATTATGTATACATATATAGACATAAAATTTCTATCAATCAATTCAATACCCATGGGTAGCAAGAGTATACGTTCATGTTCATAAGTACAAGTCATATTACTAGTAAACTACAATCAGCATAGTTTAGGAAGTTACTATACTATTACTAGAGAAATAAATCATACAACGAGTTAGTTCATACATGAGTCACTACTTGCTAGATAGTGTGACAACCCGATATTTCGATTCTATGTAATGACCTTAAAAACCAAGTATTGTAACCACTTTTGAAAATAATGAAATTAACTTTGAAAATAATATGTACAAAAGTATCTATTTGGTTACCTACTATGTTGGATATCATTAAACCGTGAGTGTACATAAAAAGAACGTCTAAATCTGACTTCGTATGAGGAAGTTATGAATTTTCCAAGTTCGGTATAGCAGTAGACAGCTAAAAACTCGAAACAAAGAGCGAGCGACTTTTGGCCGGAAGGACCTAAATGAGAATCGAAGGTCTCAACAATGGTATTTCAACGGTAAAAAGTCTGGAAAAAACAAACATCGGATAAAGAAGTTATGGATTCCTAACGAAATTTTCTTACCCTAACCTTTTAAAAATAAATAATAAAAATAATTTCAAAATTTTCCGACAGAGTCTAATCGAAAGTTGTAGAATGTAGTCTCACCTACGCGTGGATATAAAGAATGTTGAAAACGGAGTTCGTATGAAGAAGATATGAATTTTTGAAATTTAATAAATAATTAAAATATAAATTTAAATACAATTTCGATATTATCCGAAAGAGGAGTCACCGGGCCAATCCGAGTTACGCCCAACGTACCCTTGTACGCCCAGCGTACTTGAGGGCTAGGCCTCGAAACGTCCACGTCGCCCCTCTACATCGCTATGTTCCGTCCCATCCGAGCTCCGAAACAGTCGAGGATGCGGTCACGCATGACGCACACGTACACCTAGCGTAACCGCGTACGCCCAGCGTACCGAGGCGGTTCCCAGCCCCTATAAAAGGGATGTGAGGGTTCCGGGTAAATTGCTCATTTTCTCTCCTCTTGCTTGCGTTTTTACCTCGTTTTGCATGCAAGTAATATCCCGAAGCCTCGGTTTCCATACTCAAGCCCCGGAGGAAGTTTACGCTCTCGAGATTCTCGAGAAACCCGAGAAAATCCGCTTTCTCAAGTCAAAGTTCTGCTCGGTTTTCATCTCACCTTCTTCGATCTATCAAGTGAGTTCATACCCCTATAAACTACACTTATAAATGTTTGATAAATACTTTTTATACACTTTTAAAGGGGAATGCAAGTAAACACACGGTTATTATCGTGTGTAACCTAAAGTTTCACTATATAAACTTCTTATCTAGTAATCATATGTGATTCATAACTACTAAATGAGAATTTTCGTATGCAATATATATTCTCGATAACATCTTGTCTTTTGGAAATAAAACATGTTTATATATATATATATATATATATATATATATATATATATATATATATATATATATATATATATATATATATATATATATATATACAAAATCAAAAACTTTATTTATACTTTAAGTATATGTGATCATTTATGTTACTTTATGTGTTATACTTTACATAAAAAGTGAGCATTACACTAGGGTTTAGTACATGAACGACACATACACTTTGAAAAACTATAATAGGTATATTTTACGAGAAAATCATGAACATTTACATACTAGAACCACTATATCAAAGAGACATTTTCAAACACAAGAACAAATGGACATTTTCATACGTAAATCTGTTTTATACTAAATTTTGTGAGACATTTCACATACTTTCGAGTATGCATTTTAAGTCCTATATTATATACCATAATCACTTATAGGGGGAGCGTGATACATGTATATAGATCTATACGGGATTAACAATCCCACACCTAAGCTGTTAGCTACAGCTAGGCCGGAATTCCTGGGGTGACAAACGTCATAACTTTCCAACGCTTGAAGAACGTTGATATAGGCATCCTAGTCAAATTGCATGGTTATCAGACTCACATGGAGTATTAAAAACACATTGATTTACGGGGTTTTTCAAATGCCTTAAACAATTTATACTTAAATATACTATTTTAAGCATGAAAAGCACTATTGCATTATAGTTTTGGAACAATCAAACTACCATCCACTATAGTAGAAAATATGGGATTTTATAGGAGCTTTTAAACATGTACAAACCAATTTCATTCTATTTCATATAAACATTTTCACTAAATACTTATGAACTCACCAGCTTAAATGATGACCTACTCTTTCAAAACCACTTGTATTTCTCAGGAATTCAATAATACAGGTAAACTGCAGTGGAACAACCCGAAATCCAGGTATTCTTCTTTTGGCCTTGCAACTTGGTTAAGTTGTTAATTTAGGGTTTTCATGGTAAGCGAGTATGCTGGGCCTACAAGGTGTACGCTGCGCATACTCGCGCGCCTCATTTGGATGCGTTCCCCCTCAGGTACGCTGGGCGTATCGAAGGTTACGCATGACGTAACTTGCCCAGATCTAAAAACCCTAATCTCTTTGGAGGGCTATAAAAGGAATGTGTGGCTGGACTTCTCAGCCACCATCCCTCAGAGTGAAACCCTAAATAGTGTGTGCCTTCGTTCTTAAGCCTTTGTGTGTGTATTCTAAGCTTGGTGGTGCCATTCCAAGGTTGCAAAGGAGAATAAGAGCTTATTGGAGAGGCTAGAAGTGGTGCTCAAGTGTAGATCTGAGCTTTGCAAGGGTTAAAGCTTCGTTATCAGGTAAAAAGTTCGGATCGTGTCACTTGGTTCATGTTATATGCTTAAGGTATCATTTTCTAGGGTTTAAGTCCCAAAGGTGGAGACTTTTTGTGCAAATGGCCTCCATAAGCTTAGATACTTCATATTTCTGATCTATTGGAGTTGTAGACTCATAAAAATGACATCTTGGACGTGGATATTACACCATGCATGAGATATAGGTCCTTGAGTTGGAATAGAATGTTGCTATGTGATGTTGGATCCTTTTCAGCCATGCCAAGGCTTAAAGGTCTCGACTTTATGGGTTTAGACACACTAAAAGAGTCGGATCTAGAAGTTGGAGTAATGGCTTAACCGATTAAGACAAGAAATGAAGAGTGTTGGATTCTGATGGTTACGCTGGGCGTAACTTCTAGTACGCGCAGCGTACTGGGTGGAGACCCCGATCTAGGGGATTGGCGATGTACGCTCCGCGTACATCTAGCAGTACGCCCCGCGTACTCTCAGAGTTGACTTTTGTTGACTTTTAGGGTTTTGGTCAACATGAGGACTTTAGGTCAAGGAAGGGTAAAATGGTCTTTTACCCTCTAAGGAATGATGATAAGGGGTAAAGTTTTGGTGGTGGAAGTCTTTGTGTATTAAATGATATTGTTATGTTTAGGCGAGGTAGAATCGTCATTGGGATTCGGTGATAGAAAGGATGCGAGATCTTAGACTTTCCACGAGGTGAGTCTTCTCACTATACTGTACCCAAAAGGGTTTGACTGTGTGACCGGAAGGTCGGATATGATATGAGATATATGTATTATGTGTAATAAGTTAATCGTTATATGTGCCATGTATGATATGCTTGATATGGGCCGGAAGCCATTATGTTATGGGCCGGAAAGAGAATATGTTATGGGCCGGAAGGCGTTGTGATGTGGACCGTAAGGTTGACGTGGGTAGGACTGGAAGGTTTACCTAGTCGGGACGGAAGTCCCCTGAGACACATGGATTGGAGGGTCAGGGCCTGGAAAGGCATATGTGCATAAGTTGTATTTTGGGGAACTCACTAAGCATTTATGCTTACCATTGTTGTGTTATGTGTTTCAGGTACTAGCGAGGACCATGGGAAGGCGCCGGCGTAGTTGGTAGTATTGGGGAGGAGGACTTGGGGTGAATACTGATGCGGTGTAGTTGGTAGTATTGGGCCCGTACTACTGAAGACACCGAGTCAGTGGGCAACCCAAGTAAGAATCCTTGGGTATCGGAGACTGAGTAGGGTTGTGTTATCTAGTGCGATTATACTCGATGGAGTCTCTGATATTTCTATGTTGTATTTCAGAGGCATCATGGTTGGACCACGCCACAGACCTGGTACGAGCAGTGTGAGTGATGAGGAGCTTCGTCAGATGGTTCACGAGGAGGTGGCTGCAGCGATGCGGGCTGAGATTCCGGAGATGTTTGGGTCGATTAAGACCACACTGATGGAGACTTTTGATGAGCGGTACGCCGCAGTGACTGAGGCCGCAGCCGCTGCAGCTACCGCAGTTGTGGCCGCTGCCAGACCACAGGGAGGTGACTCGTTGCTGTTCTGGGAGTTCAGCAACACGAAGCCACCTGAGTTTGACGGGACGCAGGATCCGATCGCTGCGATGAGATGGATTGCTGATATTGAGGGATGCTTCTACACTTGTTCATGGCCGGAGCATCTGAGGGTACGGTTCGCTTTGAACCAGCTCCACCTGGGAGCAAAGGATTGGTGGAATTTCGTGACGGCGAACTTTACTCTGGCGGAGGTTTCAGCCGTGATTTGGGAGAGGTTTACTGCTATGTTCAGAGACGAGTATGTTCCCCCGGTGGAGAGGGAACGGTTGGTTCAGAAGTTCTTGACCCTCAAGCAGGGTAATGATTCTGTCGCGGTGATCACTCGGAAGTTTCATGAGAGGGTGATGTTTTTCCCTGAGCAGGTGTCCACGGAGCAGGCTCAGATGAGCCGGTATTTGGGTGTGCTGAGGAGGGATATCCGAGAGTTTGTATCGAACTCGTCATACCAGACTTTTTCTGAGCTCCAGGCGAATGCCAGGAAGTGTGAGATCGAGTTGGAGACCCAGTCCAGGGAGGACGCCGAGTCTCAACGGGTGGATCGGCGACCGGCTCAATCCCAGCCGGCAGCCAAGTGGACGAAGTCCGCCAATTCGAGATCGGGAGGTCAGAAGGGCCGCACTTGCGGAAATTGCGGCAAGGGTCACGAGGGGGCATGTTGATCGGGTGCTTGCTACAAGTGTGGCAAGGAGGGGCACATTGCTACGGATTGACCCAAGGGATTCATGATTTGCTTTCATTGCAACCAGACCGGCCACCGGAAGGCCGAGTGCCCCCAGCTTCGCCAGGGATCTACGCCTGCTGCCAGGGTTACCGAGACTTGGCCGGTGAAAGATGAGGCTCTGAAGGCTCGTGGGAGAGCTTTTCAGTTTACTGCGGAGGAGGTCCGCGCGGCGCCTGATGTCGTAGCTGGTACTTTTCTTGTGAATTTTGTACCTGCCTTGGTATTATTTGACTTGGGTGCGAGTCGGTCTTTTGTATTGTTGACGTTTAGCCAACACATCGGTATTGAGCGGGAAGTGATGAGTCGACCCCTACGGGTTTCTATAGCGGATGAGAAAGCAGGATACGCCACTGACGTGATTCGAGGATGTGTGCTCGAGATCTTTGGGGTCAAGTTCCCTATAGACTTGGTTCCTAGAGTGATGGGGGATGTCTGCGTCATCGTGGGCATGGACTGGTTGAGTAAGTTTGGGGCAGTCATTGACTGCGAGACACAGATGGTGACTATTCAAGACCCTAGTGGGGGAGTGCTTACGGTGTATGGGGAGGGGACCTGATGTGGGTCGGCGTTTTGTTCGGTTGCCAGGGCGAGGCCGAGTTTGCAGCAGGGCTGCAATGGATTCATAGCCTACGTGATGGATACTCGAGTGGCCGCGGGGAGGCCCAATTCGGTTGACGACGTTCCTGTAGTATGCGAGTTTTCGGATGTGTTCCCCGAAGAGTAACCAGGTGTGGCTCCGGAAAGGCAAGTGGAGTTCCGTATCGATTTGGTTCCGGGAGCGGCGCCCATCGCCAAGGCGCCTTATCGTCTCGCTCCACCGGAAATGCAGGAGTTATCCTGGCAGCTTCAGGAGCTGTTGGGGAAGGGGTTTATTCGACCGAGGTGCTCACCTTGGGGAGCACCGGTTTTGTTTGTCAAGAAAAAGGATGGTTCACACCGGATGTGTATCGATTACCGGGAGTTGAACAAGTTGACGGTTAAGAACCGGTATCCGTTACCTAGGATCGACGATCTGTTCGATTAGTTGCATGGGACATCTTGGTTCTCCAAGATAGACTTGAGGTCGGATTATCATCAGATGAGGGTTCGGGATGAAGATATTCAGAAGACTGCATTCAGAACTCGTTATGGACATTATGAGTTTGTGGTGATGCCTTTTGGGCTCACCAATGCCCTGGCTGCGTTCATGGATCTTATGAACCGGGTGTGCAGACCGATGCTAGATCGATCGGTGATCGTATTCATTGATGATATTTTGGTATATTCAAGGTCTAGGGAGCAGGATGAAGAACATTTGAGGGAAATTCTTGGGGTATTGAGATCGGAGAGGCTGTATGCCAAATTCTCTAAGTGTGATTTCTGGTTACGAGAGGTCCAGTTCCCCGGGCACCTTGTTAACCAGAAAGGGATATTGGTCGACCCGGCCAAGATTGAGGCGGTGTTGAGATGGGAGGTGCCGAGATCGCCCACTGAGATCAGGAATTTTCTGGGATTGGCCGGATATTATCGAAGGTTTATCAAGGATTTCTCCAAGATCTCCGTGCCACTTACTAGGATGACCCGGAAGGGTGTTGCATTTTCATGGGGACCGGAGCAGCAATCCTCATTCGAGACCCTTCGTCAGAAATTGTGCGAGGCCCCGGTGCTTGCACTCCCGGAAGGGATGGAGGATTTTGTGGTGTACTGTGATGCATCTATATCGGGTTTAGGGGCGGTGCTTATGCAGAGGGGACATGTGATAGCGTATGCTTCGAGGCAGTTGAAGCCTCATGAGTCGAGATATCCCACCCACGACCTAGAATTGGGGGTTGTGGTGTTTTCCCTCAAGATCTGGTGGAATTATCTGTATGGGGTTCGATGTACCATCTACATGGACCACAAGAGTCTGAAGTACTTGATGGATCAGCCAAATCTGAATATGCGACAGAGGAGATGGTTGGGTGTGGTGAAGGATTACGATTGTGAGATCCTGTACCACCCCGGGCAAGGCTAATGTGGTAGCTGATGCGTTGAGCCGGAGGGCGGAAAGCGCCCTGATCCGAGATATTTGTATGAGGTTGACGGTGATGACCCCGATTTTGGATACCATTCGAGGAGCTCAGGCTGAGGCTGCGAAACCAGAAAATTAGAAGAGGGGGCGAGTTGTAGGTCAGGTATCAGGATTCGTTACGGATGGTTGAGGGCTTATGACTTTTCAACGTCGGATTTGGGTACCGTTTGTGGGCGGTGCGCGTAGTATTTTGATGGAGGAAGCGCATCGATCGAAATTCTCGATTCATCCCGGGGCTACAAAAATGTATTTGGACCTAAGGAAGGAGTATTGGTGGCCCTGTATGAAAAGGGATGTTGCATGGTTTGTTGAGAGATATCTGACTTGTCGTCAGGTTAAGGCCGAACACCAGCATCCGAACGGTAAATTGCAGCCGCTAGAGATTCCCGAATGGAAGTGGGAACAGATTACCATGGATTTTATCACCAAATTGCCGCGGACTGCGAGGGGATTCGATGCGATTTGGGTGATCATGGATAGATTGACGAAGAGCGCTCATTTTCTAGCCATCAATGAGAGCTCTTCTGCGGAGAAGTTGGCGGAATTATACGTGAGGGAGGTGGTATCGCGGCATGGGGTTCCGATGTCGATTGTTTTAGATCGGGATGTGCATTTTACTTCCATGTTTTGGAAGAAGTTTCATGAGGAGTTGGGTACGAGACTGCATTTCAGTACCGCATACCACCCGCAGACGGAAGGACATAGCGAGCGGACGATTCAGACGCTGGAGGATATGCTCCAAGCTTGTGTTTTGGATTTTGGAGGGAGCTGGGACACCTATCTACCTTTAGCAGAGTTTTCGTATAACAACAGCCATCATTCGAGCATTGGTATGCCCCTTTGAGCTGTTGTATGGGCGGAGGTGTCGCACCCCCATCTGCTGGGGAGAGGTGGGGCAGTGGGTGAAGGGTAGCATGGAGATTGTACTCCAGATAACCGAGCAGATTCAGCAGGTCAGGTAGAGGTTGTTGACCGCGCAGAGTCGCCAGAAGACTTATGCAGACAGGCGGCGGTCCGAGCTCGTGTTTTAGGTTGGTGACCTTGTGCTCCTAAAAGGTCTCTCCTTGGAAAGGAGTGATACGATTCAGGAAGAGGGGCAAGTTAAGGTATCTCCTTGTGATGAGATTAAACTAACCTTTAATCTATAAAGATCGATTAGATCTTGAACAAGTAAGTAAACAAAAACGATATAAACACAATAATAAGAACAAGACAAGATGGAATCAAACGTGTCGAATGATTAAACAAAATCCTCAGAAGAGCTCGATTAAGAACATCAACTGTAGAGGATTGGAAGGTTACAAGAACGATCAAAGAAACCTGATATCGTCTAGATGTATCGCTATTCTCAGATCTCTAAAAACCTTAACCTAATATGCATGCAAGCGTAAACTTATATACAAAACATAAAAGGTTCACGGTTGGACAGACCCAAACCGGAATACAAAAAGCCTTATGCTAAACGAGCCCAAAAGACGCAATCTTCAAAAATGATCTCCAGCCCAACAATCTCCCCCTTTGCGTCAATTTGGAGCGAGACCTTCACTAGTTACTGGGGCCAGCAGCTGAAGCAGGTACCTTCTACTTCATGGTACTCAACAGACATTTGGTGATGGAAAGAATGGTCTGTCTAAACCGGATGTACCAGTTAATCATATCTTCAAAATACTTGACATCATCAGCCGAGTTCTCTTTACACCGTTTGACAATGAACAGCACATGCTCCAAACAGGTTGTGGTGTAAAGATGCTTGTCAGCTAAAGCGAAGAGACATTTCTGTCCTTCCGCTCTAGTGAACATAACCGAGTTGCGTCTCGGGTCGATCCTGCCCAGTAGCATTTGATTGAGATCACTGGCCAATCCCACAGGAGCAATTTTGGGTTTCTTCTTGAAGACTGTGGCGACCTCCTGATCCATTAGGGCAACCTCCATGATGTAGCAGACTAACATCCTTTTGACATGGTCTAGAATGGGACCATATTCAGCTTCATTAGTCAAAAGGATATTATACAGGACAATCCAATCATGAGGATTTAGATTCGGTAGATCTGCCAGGGAGATAAGATGAGCAGTTCTTGCAGATCCCCGAATCAAGTTGAACCGAACATTTATAAAACGTCCCTCAGTATAAGGTTTCAGCACCCGAACGTTTACAATCTTCTGGGCGCTCCAAGTAAGGAATTGTGGACGAGCAGCCACCAGATAGAAGTCAATGAGCTCCCTGTCAAGCTCAGCGTTCGGGTGAGGGACTTCAAAGATGTTAGAGAAGACGTGGAAGATGAACGCCTTTCGAGTCAGCGGCATATCGAACTGCGAATCGACAGTGTTGTTGCAGTCGAACGATATAACCGGCTCGAGCCATAAGATGCTGGGAGTTTCAATGGCATCTTTGATTAAACGTTCCCTGGTCCAGGCAGGGAAGAGAGTCTTTCGGCTCTCAAGGAGATCGTGGGCTTCTTTTTGTTTGCGTTCGGCTTCAGCAGCCTCTCGCGCCACACGACTGGCATCTTCATCAACCTTGCGACTGTTCTTTCATTTTAAAATGTCAGCAATGGTCTCCTTGTCGCCTTCTTCATCTTTGTCCTCAGCTATGCTTTTGCCTTTGTCCTTCACACCCGAGCCTAAAGCATGACCAATCGGAGATGGTTCGGTCGTGTGAGTAGCTTTGGAGGAAGGAGGTGGTTTTGATCCTGTCTTCTCATCTTCCCCTTGTTTCGGAATGGACACGAAACTTGGGAGCCCTTCTACTTTGTTAAGAAGATCGATGGCTGGAGAGAGCTTTTCAGCAAGGGAACGCCTCACCGAAAAGTTTAAGATGGGATCGTGTGCTTCCAGAATGTTGGATATAACAGCGTGAACATCCGAAACACACGTCTTGACCACCTCCCGTTCAGATCGAACATCTTCCAGTTGTTGTTGGGATTGAGAGAGTTGAGTTGTCTTGACCTCAAGTGCGGTTGTTTTGGTTGCCAGATCGTCCATTAACGAACGCTTGGTTGCAAGATCCTCTTGTAGTTTGTTGAGGCAAGCATCAATGGAGGCACGAAAGGCCGAGTTGTCGTCGCTTATGTTTTGGCGGAGAGTAGCGAACGAAGGCAACTCCGATGAGACAAAGTTGGCCAATTGTTGAACAATGGGTTCCAAAGATGTCTGGGTGGCATTGGCATTTTCCTGCAGGGACTGCAGCAGGGTAGAGGCGTCAGAAAATAGTTTATCGACTTTTTCGGTCGCTGCCTCATATGCCCTGGTAGATGCTTCAATTGCAGCAGTTGCTGAGGCCGCTGAATCATGTTGAGCCCTGGAGAAGGCATCAACAATCTTCTGAAGGGCAGCTTCAGACAGAGAGGACTGTTGGTTGGAAGAGGAGGCGAGAAGTAGGTTAATCTTCTCGTTGAGCTCTTTGAGATGCTTCTTGGTTACTGGAGCATCATCCTCCTCGTCACTTTGAACTTGAAACGGACTATAGTAGACCGAATCAAAGATCATGTTTTCTCCCCCAAGATAAGGGTTTTCGCCCTCAGATGCATTTTCAGGAGATGAAGGGGGTGGAGAGGTTGGGGGTGTTGTGGGTTTGGTTGGATCAGGTTGAGTGGGTGATGGTATAATTTTGGTTGGTGGTTGAGTATGGGTAGTTTCGGTTGTTTGGGTTTTGGGTTGAGGAGGTTCGGTTACATGTGGTGATTCGGTTGTAGTTGTAAAGATTGGTGGAGGGGAAGGAATTGGGGAAATTGGTAGTTCCATCTCTGGGGTAGGGGACCGAGGTGGTGTGTTACCTCGTTGAGGAGATGCGTCCCCTTGAGAGTCGTCAGAACCCGAACTCTCACCCTCAGAGTCACTCGAAGAAGAGGGTATTACAGGCTTTCGCTTCGGTTGGGTCTTCCTCTTCTTCGGTGGTGGGGATTGTGCAGCTTTCGGTTGTTTCCTCTTTTTAGGAGAAGGCCCCTTTGGAGCTTTGGACGTTTGCTTCCCTTTGTCTGCCTTTTTGCCCCTGCTCACCGGTTTGTCTGCATCGTGAATTGACCTGAGCATTTCCGGGGTCAGATCCCTTGGACCAGATGGCCTTAGCTCCTTGAGCTTCCGAATCAACCTGCTATCAGAAGGCACATCGCCATACATTGACTCCGGGATAGAGCCAATAAAGGAGAATTTTGATGCATCTGAGACGATGATCTTCTTGGTATGGAAAGTACCAATAGAAGACATCGATGCACCTTCAGCAGTGGGAACATCAAATCTGTCCATGGCCCATTTTGTGATCAGGATCCAGAATCGGGCCAACGAGACCTCAGAGTGTCGGGATGAAGAGGAGAGGCTTTGAATAAGTTGGTGCCATAGGACAAACCCATAATCCAGGTTAATCCTATTGTAAACCCCGTACATGATGGTGAGGAAGAGACGACTTGCGCCATCTGATCCTGAACTTCTCTCCGACAAGCCCTTGAAAAGGACTGTAAATAAACCGTTCCATTGTGGCGGCAAGCATGACTTTTTGAATCTTGCGACAGAGGTGAGAACTTCTGTGTACCCCATGTTGTAAAACATGTTATACAGATGACCAATCTGTATCGACTCCGGATGAACTCTTGAAGGGTCAGCAACAAACCCTAGCAAGGTGCAGAAACGTGGACGAGAGACGGAGGTTTTGTGTTCTCCAATCTCGAAAAACACTCGGTCGACAGCCTTGTCGTAATATGCAGTCGCGTAGACCTGCGATAGGGCCACCATCGGCACCGATTCGATTCTGGTAAGAGCCGGAACAAGTTGGGAATACTTCAAGCACTCTATGACCGGTGACATATAGGAGTCGTACGCCAGTGGGTTAAGATCAATGACCAGACATTGTTGTGGGCGAATGGGAAGGATCTGTGAGGTAGCATGAACAGAAGAGGAATCAGCCATTGATGCAGGTGTGAAGAAGATGATGAACAGGAAACTGTTTGAGAGTGTTTGCGTTCTTGAAATTTTGAGGGTGGTAAAGAGGTAAAAGGTGGTGTAGTGGGCTATTTATAGTGGGAGATAGGAGAGAGAAAAATCGTTTCAAATCTCTTATGGAAATTTGAACCGGGTTGTTGAGTGACAGATGGACGACAGTTGGGGCATACGATGATCACGTAGGAGAGAGAGTGTCAGGTTCCTAGGATTACGCCGCCCAACAAGCGCCGTTTCATAGGGACAAGCCATTACTATTCCCACACACGCATTTAATGTCACAGGACAAGAAAGAACTTAAGGTTTAAAAGAGGATTCCCGTTAAATTACGATCAACCATTTATTAAGAAATGTTGAAAGGCTTCTTTTAATTAGGCTAAATAAGAGTGGTTTGAAAAGAAATAAAATCTCAGAAAGAAAAATAAGAACACGATCCCAAGGGAAGAAATGTTTTGGGTTTAAACAATTTCATAGGAACCACATAAAATTGGAGATTTTAATAGGGTACTTTCGTCAATTCTGTAGTGAAAACTTGAGCAATTTAATTGTTCACCGTCAATTCATTAGGTGTGGAATTTTGGGTTTCACTTAGTTCGTAGTGACACAATACTAAGATCATAAACACAGATGTTGTGTAACCATAAACCTCAGTGGTAATTTCTGAGAGTCTCAAGGGTTACTATGATGGAATGAGTGTAGTGGAGAAGTAATGTGGAGATGGTGTAAGAAAGCGAAGTACCTCTGCTACGAAAAGAAGGACCAAGCAGGAAACTCTTAACTCATGTGAGAAAAGAGTGAGGTAGCTCACGATTAGAATAAATGAGTTGGCCTTATTTGGAAGACAAGGTTTGTGTATACCAGGTCATGAGGGCCATTATTCAAAATCTTATGAGGCTTGAGACACATACAGCAGCATGCTTCTAGGGACACTTAGGTATTTCATCAAATTTATCCCCATAAACGAACACGAACACACAAGAAATGAGAATAAAATAAAATAAAATAAAATAATTTTTTTTGGAGTTTTTGAGATTTTTTTTTTTTTTTTTTTTTTTTTTTTTTTTAATAAGACTTAAAGAAAATTAGACATAAAAGAAACTTTAAACAACTTGAAAATTTGACAAAAGAAAAACCGAACCCGAACATTCAGTTGGTTTCGGTTGTTGAAAATTTTGAAAAACCGAATCCGAACCTTTGGTTGGTTTCGGTTCTAGAAAATTACCTTCGGTTGGTTTCGGTTCTAGAAAATTCTGAAAAACCAAACCCGAACCTTCGGTTGGTTTCGGTTCTAGAAAATTCTGAAAAACCAAACCCGAACCTTCGGTTGGTTTCGGTTCAATAAAATTTTGAGGAACCAGGAAATTTAAGCAAACAAGGAAAAGAAATTTTTTTTTTTTAACACGAGGAAAAACAGAATTGTACAAGAAATATACAACATTGAAAAACTACCTTTGAAGTAATGAGTGAGTCAGATAGTTGAACCGAACCCGAACGTTCGGTTGGTTTCGGTTCTTACGTTTGAGTTTGAGAGATAGTGTGAGGTACTGACTCTGATTCCATCATACCTAGTCCTTGCAATATTTTATTGAATGATGCTTCAGGAAGAGCTTTTGTAAAGACGTCAGCCAGTTGATCAGTGGTTCTTACGAAGTGAACTTCGACGTTTCCATCTTCCATGTGATCTTTGATGAAGTGATACCGCAGTGCTATGTGTTTGGTTTTGGAGTGTTGCACTGGGTTATGACAGATCCTAATTGCACTTTCAGAGTCACAATATAGTGGGATCTTCTTCATATTAAGTCCATAGTCTCGAAGTTGACTTTGGATCCAAATCACTTGTGATGTGCAGGATGCAGCTGCAATGTATTCCGCTTCGGCACTAGATAGTGACACGAACGTTTGTTTCATGGATTGCCAGCTGACTAACTTCCCGTCAAGAAATTGACAACCACCAGTTGTGCTTTTACGGTCGAGTCCACATCCTCCAAGGTCAGCATCAGAATAGGCTTGAACAAAGAAGCCTGAGTTGGATGGATACCATAGACCTAAGGAGGTGGTTCGCTTAAGATATCGTAAGATGTTCTTCACTGCAAGCATGTGAGGTTCACGTGGGTTTGCCTGAAATCGAGCACAATAACACACAGAAAACATGATATCAGGTTTGCTAGCAGTTAGATACATCAGTGATCCAATCATTTGACGAAAGAGTGTGATATCAACAGCCGGTTTGTCTAGGGATGGGGTAAGCTTGGTGCCGAATGCCATTGGGACTTTGACTTTAGTGTAACAGCCCGGAATTTCAAGTATTGTTAAAATTATATTTTAGGGGGTGTTTTAAGGGGGGACTCGGCGAGTTGGAGCCAGACTCGCCGAGTAGGATCGCAGACCTGGTCGCGGGTTCGCGACTGGACTCGACGAGTCAGATAGGGACTCGGCGAGTCTGTGCTGTTTAGCGAAAACCCTAGCCGTTTAGGTTTGGAACGTATAAAGGGGACTTATAGGCCGTCATTGTTCGTTTTAGCCTTCTGAGAAGAACTCTAAATCGATTGTGTGCATCTAGATTAAGATTAAAGGCCATTGGTGATTTTGAAGGAGTTGTTGTGCAAAGAAGAGAAGGGCTTGGCTAAAGGAACAGCAAGGGGGTCACATTCTGAGGATTGGGGACACAGAGAACACATTATCCAGGTAAGAATTCGTGTATACTCTGCTATGGTGATGTATTTAGAGGATTAGGGTTTATGGAACCCTTTTATGGATAGATTGAATGTTACCCTTGTTCCCCAAACGATTGTAACCTTGTATTAGGACCCTTGGAGGTCCAGAATATCCCATGTCTGTGCATTTCGGTAATTGGTGAAGGTTTTGGATTGAAATCCTTATGCCTTAGGTTAACATGTGAATTATAAGTCTCGGGGTGTAGCATGAGCACCTAAATGAAGACCTTACATGATGGACCAGTCTAGGAGGGCCAGAACTATGAAGGGTCGAAGCAGTTCTGACCTTAGGAAGCAGTTTGAGCGGCTTCATGGCATGGACTCGCCGAGTCAGATGAGCAGACTCGGCGAGTAGCTTGAAGAATAACTGGGACTCATCGAGCTATTCCTCAGACTCGGCGAGTGGAGTCGGGGTGGCCCCGCGATTCTTCCAGGAGTAACTCGTCGAGCCAAGGAGGATACTCGACGAGTAGAAGGGAAAACCTTAGAGGACTGGAGGACGACTAGACTCGCCGAGTCCGGTCGAGTTGACCGTGGACCGTCGACCAGAGTTGACCTATGTGTAATTTCTTAGGGTCAGTTGTCTTGAAAGATAAAAGTATTAATAAGAGAATACATTACCCAGGGAGCTTGAAGCTCGGCGGATCAAGTGCAAGTGATTTCAGGAGTTGCTAATTTCCAGTATCCACGAGGTGAGTCTTCTCACTACACTGTACCCGGAAGGGTTTGACTGTGTGATCGGAAGGTCAGATATGATATGTGTTATAAGTGCTATAAATGGAAAGGTAATTGCTATGCGTGCTATGTATGTTTATACGGGCCGGAAGGCGATATTTTATGTGACCGGAAGGTCGGATATGTTGTGTGGTATATGAGCTATATGTGGCAGGTTAATTATTATGCGTGTTGTGTATGTTTATATGGGCCGGAAGGCAATACGTTATGGGCCGGAAGGCAATGTGCTATGGGCCGGAAGGCAATATGTTATGGGCCGGAAGGCGATTATGTTATGGGCCGGAAGGCGTTGTGTTGTGGACCGGAAGGTCAGGGCTTGGAAAGGCGTATATGCGTAAGTTGTATATTGGGGAACTCACTAAGCTTCGTGCTTACAGTGTTTTGTGTTATGTTGTTTTCAGGTCCATTCAGTAACACGGGACGGCACCGGCTCGATTGTACACACCAGAGAAAGAGTTATGTTTTGGAGGATCCTGGTTTTCTATTCAAGTGAAAATGAACTATGTTTTGTAATTCAATTATGAATGAGATTTTAAACAAGTGTTCTAATAAAATGATTATTTTAAATGAAAAATTTTTCCTTGAAATTTACGGTGTTACAAATTGGTATCAGAGCCTTGGTTTGAGGGATTCGGATGCGCCTTCGGGTAAATCTGGACTCAAACTGAGGAAGTAAGAAAAAGTTTTCAAATAAATAGTTTTCTAAAAGTGAATAAGAGTTCAAAGAGAAAGCAAGAAAGAGCAGTGTGTACAATCAGCCAGAGCCCGAACGGTGATTTCCCAAAATACCCTTATTTTTGTGTTATGAGATATGTATGATGCACTTTATGAGATATTATTGCATGCTAGAGACAGGCTAGGTATTTCATATGTTAGGACTAGAGTGGCCTGATTTGTGATGCCTTAGCCTAGGACTCGTTGCTATATGTGTTATGTTTTGAGTATGTGATGAGTGAGAGTATCCAGCTAGAACCCATGAGGGGTAGAGTTACAGAGTTCGGTGGTACTTTCGAGGATGAGCTGGGAAGTTGGAGTTATCACAGGGAGGGAGTCCTATGTATTCTTCGATGCTCGAATGCTGATTGCTTTGTGCTTTGTGGAACTCTCGATGATGGGAGTCAGCTACCAAGTGAATATGACGATATTCAGGAGGTAGATGGCTGGCATCATTAGGAAGTCTTCAGCAGCTGATAGCAAAGAAGTGGGAGGACGACGGAAGAGCCTAGGGAATAACCCTATCCAGATGAGTGCGCTGGTAGAGTAGAGGATTTCACTGGGGAGCGAGCATGTGCGATGGGATTGGTGAAAGAGCAGGTCGAGCAGCTACTTAGGAGCTCTGGGATGGTCCGTGTGGAAGGTATGGGTAGATGTGGCAGGTAGTATGGGCCCGTACTACTGAAAGCAGAGGACCCATACTTGATACAGGGAGCATTCTGAAGGTCCTAAGGAACGGATTGAGGAGTGATGTTATGGTTCGAGTACCATACATCGGAGCAGATTGAGAAGTGATGCTATGGTTCGAGTACCATACATCGGAGCAGATTGAGAAGTGATGCTATGGTTCGAGTACCATACATCAGAGCAGATTGAGGAGTGATGTTATGGTTCGAGTACCATACATCGGAGCAGATTGAGAAGTGATGCTATGGTTCGAGTACCATACATTGGAGCAGATTAAGGAGTGATGTTATGGTTCGAGTACCATACATCGGAACAGATTGAGGAGTGATGTTATGGTTTGAGTACCATACATCGGAGCAGATTGAGAAGTGATGCTATGGTTCGAGTACCATACATCGGAGCAGATTGAGGAGTGATGTTATGGTTCGAGTACCATACATCGGAACAGATTGAGGAGTGATGTTATGGTTTGAGTACCATACATCGGAGCAGATTGAGAAGTGATGCTATGGTTCGAGTACCATACATCGGAGCAGATTGAGGAGTGATGCTATGGTTCGGGTACCATACACCGGAGCAGATTGAGAAGGGATGTCATGGGATGAGTACCATGGTTCGTAGTGAATTATGCTTGTGATTATCTTATTATCCGGTCATGATCGATGAGGTAGAGATCGGACGCTATGGGTTTTAGGCCTGTAGACCATGATTGAGTATGAAGAGGCATCCCTCGAGAGGAAAGGAGAGTGCCTATCAGAGTATTTTGGTAAGGAGTTAAAGGAAGAGGAAAATTTCGGTATGAGTTGAGCAATCAGTCGATAGAGGAGAGGTCATCTTCTAGGTGGGTGGTGCTATTTTTGTTCGTGTGCAAGACACGGGAGGCCTGATGTTTCAGTTTTGGGTTTGGGGGTACACCCTACAGGTCGTATCGGCGATGATTTTCCCCAGAGTATCGGTGGCATGTGTGCCGTGAGGCAGTGACTTATCGGGAGCAGACAGTCAGTTGGGACTGAGGTAGTCGAGGACCACACCACACCTAATTGAGAATAGTAGGTTGTGTTATAGTGGTAGTAGTGGGGAGTTCAGTTGAGTTTTGTAGTGCAGGGAGTTTTCGTCTATGTTGGGAGTGGGTCCCTGTCCTTGGGACAATTCCGGTGTTAGAACATTGGTTGATGAGTTGAGGTGAGAGGAACGATGATTTTGCGGTGCAGTCTATGAGCCAGGGATGTTATTGAGCAGTTGTGATGCTTGGTGTTAGATTGGTATGGGATTTGGAACGATTAGAGGCAGTCGTGATGAGAAGTTCTTAGAGAGTTCATCAGAGGTTCAGAGTATAGGGGGTTGATTGATTTCCTTAAGGGGGAATTATCGGGCGTTGCGTAGCACTTTCCTGGGGCAGGTGCGATTTCGCTGGTGGAAAAATAGTCGTGGGTTGGTTGTGTGCTAACTGGTAATGGTTCGAACCCTAAGTGGGGGAGAACCGGGTGCAGTATGTAAGGAAGCAAAGATTTGTCAGGAGTGGTTATAAGTGAAGTATAGAGACATACTGTAAGAAATCATGAGACCAGAGGTGTCGGTGATCGAGGAAAAGGGTCAAAGGGAGTTAATGCGGGAAGTACTTGAGGAGGAGAACGAATGTATCCATGGTAGGTGTTTGGTGTTGTTGCAAGTAGATAGAGAAGGATGGGGTCGGTATGCGTATCCTTGTTTGGATTTTGAGTGTCGGGAAAAAAAGGGTTTCGGAGAATTATCAGCATATCTCGTAACGTCAGCATTTTCTCGTATTCCAATCGAGAAATTAGATGCACCGAAGTTGTAAGGTGGGAAAAAAATGTAGATCTCATTATGGGGTTCAGAGGAAACGTATTATTGTGTTGATATGATGCTTGGGGCAGGAGATCAGTGGTTGTGGCAGGATCTTGTGGTGTTCTGTTGGGGTACTCTATGATATCCGGGTATGATATCCTTATTTCGGAGTTACTAGTGAATCCTGAATTGAATCGACGTGTGGCATATCAAGTATCTGTGGATCTAGTGGGATCCCTTCGAGTATGGGCATCCAGGGAGATTATTTGAGAGAGTGGATTTTCGCAAAGATGGGCATTTGTTATGTTGATTGCCTCCAGAGTCTGTGGTGGATATTCGAGCCGTAGTACTCCCTACTCAGAGGGTGTTGTGATACTGCGTGGAGTTGCAGTACTCACTAGATGGCAAGAGAATTTCGATGTTGGAATGTGTTTCGAGCAGTGTATGATGTGGAAGAGTTGGGTTTGAGTAGCCCTGGTATTGAGTCTTTGGAGCTTGGATGTTGAGTCGGGGGTGAGACGGGGGTCTCCGTCTCTGTCAGGAGATGCGGGAAGATACGCAAGGAATATGCACAGCAGAAACCAGAGATTAGAGTGAGACGATCCTCGGTGGGATTGTATTTTTCTCGCATGAGGAAAAGGGGATTTCGTGACTTGCGTGTCACTGGGTCGGGATAGTGGTCACGGGGAGGAAGTTAGTGGGGTATTTGGATCATGTTATGGGTGACCCTTGGGGGCTCAGCTGTGGAGCCAGAAGCTGACCTGGTGCTCAGTCTCGAAGAGGGATATGAGAAACGAGCTAGAGTTTATCATGATGATGCCTGAGGACACTTTAGAGAGAGGGAGCGATCCAGACGCTCGAAGACATGCTTTGGGCATATGTATTAGATTTCGGAGGAAGCTGTGGCACGTATTTATCCTTGGTTGAGTTGTTCCATAACAACAGCCATCATTAGTGCATTGGTATGCCGCCCTTTGAGCTGTTGCATAGGAGGGGGTATCGGACCCTCATTTGCTGAGGAGAGGTAACGCATGGACCCGAGAGTCCTTGCGAGCAGATCCAGAGCATGTGCGATACATGGAGTAGTGGCAAAGTCGTCAAGCGGATTTCCCTAGACAAGGGAAGAGAAAGGTATGTTGGGGCTAGTGCAGTATGTGTATGCGATTGCAAGAGGAGAACTCGTGAGAGTTGCTCTGAGAGTGAGAATGGGTCTCTCAGTCGTTCCGAAATGGATACAGTGGGCTTTGGATCGGGAATCCGGTGATTCATGGTTTCCTAACCCTTATGGGTCGAGTGATCATTGAGATTTGGAGCAGAATTGCATCGTGGGTAATTCTCGGTTATAGGGAGTGGTGGGCAGTACAGAGATCGTGCTTCAGTCGACAGAGCAGATTCAGCAGGTTAAACAGAGGTTATTGATCGCCTAGAGCTGAAAGAAAAGTTATGCAGACAGACGCCGGTACGAGCCTGAGTTTCAGGTTGGCGACTTCGTACTCCTGAAGGTCTCTCCTTGGAAAGGGGTGATTCGATTCAGGAAGAGGGGCAAGTTGGGGCCCCGGTATATTGGACCTTTTCGTGAGATTGTGAGGGGAGGACGGGTGGCCTACCGTTTGGAGTTGCCAACAGAATTGAGATAGATCCACGACACTTTTCATGTGTCGCAATTGAAGAAGTGTATAGCCGATGAGTCAGCAGTGGTTCCACTGGAGAACATTTAGGTGGATGCGAGCCTGAGTTATGCTGAGATACCAGTGACCATCAGGGATCGGAAGATCAAGGTTCAGAGGAACAAGGAGGTACCTCTGGTGTTGGTTCAGTGGCAACCCCAGAAGGGATCGGAAATGACTTGGGAGTCAGAACGTGAGATGCGGGAGCAGCATCCGGAACTATTTTCAGAGTGAGACTTCGAGGGCGAAGTCTGATTCTAGTGGGGGAGAATTGTAACAGCCTGGAATTTCAAGTATTGTTAAAATTATATTTTAGGGGGTGTTTTAAGGGGGGACTCGGCGAGTTGGAGCCAGACTCGCCGAGTAGGATCGCAGACCTGGTCGCGGGTTCGCGACTGGACTCGACGAGTCAGATAGGGACTCAGCGAGTCTGCGCTGTTTAGCGAAAACCCTAGCCGTTTAGGTTTGGAACGTATAAAGGGGACTTATAGGCCGTCATTGTTCGTTTTAGCCTTCTGAGAAGAACTCTAAATCGATTGTGTGCATATAGATCAAGATTAAAGGCCATTGGTGATTTTGAAGGAGTTGTTGTGCAAAGAAGAGAAGGGCTTGGCTAAAGGAACATCAAGGGGGTCACATTCTGAGGATTGGGGACATAGAGAACACATTATCCAGGTAAGAATTCGTGTATACTCTGCTATGGTGATGTATTTAGAGGATTAGGGTTTATGGAACCCTTTTATGGATAGATTGAATGTTACCCTTGTTCCCCAAACGATTGTAACCCTGTATTAGGACCCTTGGAGGTCCAGAATATCCCATGTCTGTGCATTTCGGTAATTGGTGAAGGTTTTGGATTGAAATCCTTATGCCTTAGGTCAACATGTGAATTATAAGTCTCGGGGTGTAGCATGAGCACCTAAATGAAGACCTTACATGATGGACCAGTCTAGGAGGGCCAGACCTATGAAGGGTCGGAGCAGTTCTGACCTTAGGAAGCAGTTTGAGCGGCTTCATGGCATGGACTCGCCGAGTCAGATGAGCAGACTCGGCGAGTAGCTTGAAGAATAACTGGGACTCATCGAGCTGTTCCTCAGACTCGGCGAGTGGAGTCGGGGTGGCCCCGCGATTCTTCCAGGAGTAACTCGTCGAGCCAAGGAGGATACTCGACGAGTAGAAGGGAAAACCTTAGAGGACTGGAGGACGACTAGACTCGCCGAGTCCGGTCGAGTTGACCGTGGACCGTCGACCAGAGTTGACCTATGTGTAATTTGTTAGGGTCAGTTGTCTTGAAAGATAAAAGTATTAATAAGAGAATACATTACCCAGGGAGCTTGAAGCTCGGCGGATCAAGTGCAAGTGATTTCAGGAGTTGCTAATTTCCAGTATCCACGAGGTGAGTCTTCTCACTACACTGTACCCGGAAGGGTTTGACTGTGTGACCGGAAGGTCGGATATGATATGTGTTATAAGTGCTATAAATGGAAAGGTAATTGCTATGCGTGTTATGTATGTTTATACGGGCCGGAAGGCGATATGTTATGTGACCGGAAGGTCGGATATGTTGTGTGGTATATGAGCTATATGTGGCAGGTTAATTATTATGCGTGTTGTGTATGTTTATATAGGCCGGAAGGCAATACGTTATGGGCCGGAAGGCAATGTGCTATGGGCCGGAAGGCAATATGTTATGGGCCGGAAGGCGATTATGTTATGGGCCGGAAGGCGTTGTGTTGTGGACCGGAAGGTCAGGGCCTGGAAAGGCGTATATGCGTAAGTTGTATATTGGGGAACTCACTAAGCTTCGTGCTTACAGTGTTTTGTGTTTTGTTGTTTTCAGGTCCATTCAGTAACACGGGACGGCACCGGCTCGATTGTAAACACCAGAGAAAGAGTTATGTTTTGGAGGATCCTGGTTTTCTATTCAAGTGAAAATGAACTATGTTTTGTAATTCAATTATGAATGAGATTTTAAAAAAGTGTTCTAATAAAATGATTATTTTAAATGAAAAATTTTGCCTTGAAATTTACGGTGTTACATTTTGTGTCTCCCATCATACCAAACTTTGCTAGGAGAGTCTTTGTGTAAGCTTCCTGATTAATAAAGATGCCTTCGGGTCCCTGTCTTATGTTTAAACCAAGGAAAAAGTTAATAGGACCCATTGAGCTCATTTCAAACTTAGTCTCCATCAACTTTCTGAATTCAGCTGTTAAGCTGGGATTCGTGGAGCCAAAGATGATGTCATCGACATAAATTTGAACTATCATAAGGTGGTTACCTTCCTTTTTGCGAAAGAAGGTTGGGTCAACCGAACCTTGTTTGAATTTAGACATCTTTAAAAATTCTGTAAGCATTTCATACCAGGCCTCAGAGCTTGCTTGAGGCCGTACACAGCTTTATCCAAAATATAGCAATGATTTGGATGCTTTTCGTTCACGAACCCGGGAGGTTGCTCCACGTACACAATTTCTTCGAGTTCTCCATTGAGAAATGCACACTTGACGTCCATTTGGAAGACTTCAAAGTTCTTGTTAGCAGCATAAGCCAGAAATATTCTAACAGATTCTAGCCTAGCTACTGGAGCGAAAGTCTCTTCATAGTCTATCCCTTCCTCCTGACAGTATCCCTTTACCACCAGACGAGCCTTGTTTCTTATAACATTACCTTCCTTGTCCAATTTGTTCCTAAAAACCCATTTGAGACCAACAATCGAAGCATCTGGAGGAGTTGGAATGAGGCGCCAGACTTTGTTCCTTTCAAATTCGTTCAGTTCATCTTGCATAGCTTGAACCCAATCAGAGTGATCTAGGGCAGAGTTAACTGTCTTCGGTTCAACTTTTGATACGAATGAGTTAAACATACAAAACTCAACCTTTGAAAATAAGGATGTCTGTTTTGCCTTCAGTTGTGATCGGGTCAGAACCTTTTCAGAAACATCGCCAACTACTTGAGAGACAAGATGATCTCTGGTCCATTTGATAAGAGGAGGGTAATTCGGATTAAAGGTTGGATCTAGTTCAGCATTAATTATTTCGTCTGGCTCAGATTGGCTATCGTAATCAAGTGTCAGATCATCATGTTCGTCCTCAATTGATGAGCTTTGAGAGACATGAGGTTCAGGTGTTTCTTGTGGTTATGAGCTTCCTGGTGTTGAGGCCTCTTCGGTTGATGAAGGACCTTCGGTTGAAGTTGTAGAATTTGGCTCCCCCTGGACCTGTAAGCTTGGCTCCCCCTCAACTTATGAGCTTGGCTCCCCTTCGACTTGTGCGCTTGGCTCCCCCTCGACTTGAGCGTTGTTGGATGGAGAGTCGTTAGTGGTTGAATCTCCTTCATGCATTCTTCTTGCAGCATCTTCGACAATCTGCTTCATGTGATCAACTTTGTTGTCTGCTGCACCTGCTTCGGAGAGTGAAGCGTTCTCCAGTTCGTCAAAGAGCTCCAGAAATGTGTCATATAAGTTGGCGACCGAGACTGTGACCTGGCCAGTTAGAGGAAAGATTTCCCCAGCGGTGTCTTCTTTATCCTGTAGCTTCTTGACATAGTTGTCGTCAAAGGTCACATAGTATGTCTCTTCAATCTTTCTCGATTGCTTGTTTAGGACCCTGTATGCCTTGGATGTGAGCGAGTAACCCAGAAATATTCCCTCGTCGGCTTTGACATCAAACTTGTTGCGGTGTTCTTTAGAATTAAAGATGAAACACCTTGAGCCGAACACATGGAAAATTTTCACATTTGGCTTTCTGTTTTTCAGTATCTCATATGGAGTGAGTGCGAACCTCTTGTTGAGATAGGACCTGTTCTGTGTAAAACAAGCAGCCGAAATAGCATCAGCCCAAAAATAAAGAGGTAAGGAAGCGAAACTTAGCATAGTTCGGGCAGCTTCACACAAAGATCAGTTTCGTCTTTCGACTATTCCGTTCTGTTGCGGTGTGTAGGGAGCTGAGAAATTGTGTCTAATTCCCTTTTCTGCAAGAAATTCTTCAAACTCCCTGTTCTTGAATTCGAGACCATTGTCGCTTCTGATGTTGCGAACAACCTTCTTGAGATGTACTTCAATTTGCTTGATAAACACTTTCAGCTTTTGAGTCGCTTCAGATTTGAGCTTTAGAAAGAACACCCATGTAAATCGTGAAAAATCATCAACGATAACAAGAATATACTTGCTACCACCGATGCTTTCGATAGATGAAGGACCACACAAATCAATATGAAGTAATTCGAGTGGTTCAACAACTTTTGTGTTGATTATAGATGGGTGACTTTGACGACTCTGCTTCCCCATTTCGCATGCAGCACACAAATGATCTCTGTCGAACTTGAGCAATGGAAGACCCCTAACATGACCTCCAGTGACAAGTCGGTTGATATCTTTAAAATTGAGATGAGATAATCTTCGGTGCCACAACCAGCTTTCGTCGGATTGAGCTTTTGACAACAAGCATATAGCTGGGTTTCCATTGATGGGTTTAAGGTTTAAGGGAAACATTTCACCCTTTCGCTCTGACTTGAGAATCACTTTCTTTGACTTTTTCTCTATGATTTCAGAACCTTCATCATCGAACGAGACTTTGAGACCTGTACCTCCAACAAGCTGAGATACACTAATTAGGTTGTGTTGGAGTCCTTCCACATAAGCCACCTTCCTTATAGTAAAGTCCCCATTTGTTATCATCCCGTATCCCTTTATGGTGCCGAAAGAATTATTTCCAAACTTGACGTTGCCACCATTTGCAAGAGATCTGTATTCCCTAAGCTCCTCTTTCCTCCCTGTCATGTGACGTGAGCAGCCACTATCGATGTACCATTCTTCGTCGAACTGCTCGTCACTTATAACCTGCAAAAATTAGACAGATTTAGGAACCCAAAGTTTCTTGGGTCCACGTGAGCTTTGCATAGGAAAGGGAACAATAAGAGAGACATCAACAAGATAAGTTCATTTTATAAGAGTTGTTTCATCTTTCCTTTTAATGGTAAAAACTTTTATTTTGTTAGGATTGGGTGAGTTAGGTTTGGACTCTGGTTTGGATTCATTGACCTTCTGCTTCCCCTTTTGCTCAGCTGACGAATGAGATTTTTGAAAGCAAGAGGAATCAGCTTCAGAGTCAGACGGAGACGAATCGGTGGGAGTAGAAGAATTAGAAGAACGAGAAAAAGAATTAGAAGAACGAGAAGAATTTGAACGAGAGGGTTTGGATTGAGAGGATTTTCTGGCTGGAGACTCTAGGTGACCCTTTTTCTTTTGATCATTGAAGGGACTGACCTTAGAGTTTTGTTCTCTTTTGACTTCGGAACCGAACCTTTGCGTTCGGTTGGAGCTGTTTTTGGAACCAAACCTTTGGTTTCGGTTGAAGTCTTTTTACGAACCGAACCTTGGCTTTCGGTTGATATCTTTTTCAGAACCGAACCTTGGCTTTCGGTTGATATCTCCTTGTGAACCGAACCTTGGCTTTCGGTTAATATCTTCTTGTGAACCGAACCTTGGCTTTCGGTTTTTGTGACTTTCAAGCTTTCCTACAGGATTGTTATCATACTTCAGATTCTTGTCTTGATGAGAGAAATATGCATTCTGGGAATGCCAGAATTGTTTCCTTTCAGAAAGGTTCTTCCTGTATCTATTGTTCCTTTCTCTCTTCCTATTCCTCATCTGTGCAGGTTGATGATGAACATTTGCTTTCGTTTTCGGTGTCTCCTTGGTCGATTCCTTTTGAACTACAGGAGTTTTACTTTGAGCCGAAGGAGCCAAGGGAATGTATTCTTTTGCCGTGTGATCATTCTTTAGAGGAATATCTTTTGTACCACTGGTGCTTGGCTCATCAAAGTTGTTCGGCTTATTCAAGGGTTCAGGTATGTATCTTCCTTTGCTCTTCCAGGAAGTTCTTTCAGATAAACCAATGGTTTCGTCTGCATTATGAATTGGAGATTCCCAGAAGTACTCATCGCAGCCATCAGCATTGTCTTCGTTTACAATGGCTACAAGTTCAACTGTTTGATGTTCGGTAACTCCTGTTACCTTGTATACTTGATTCGGAGTGGTCCTGACCTTTTGATACACAACAGCTTTCTCAACTAATTTTGGGGACTTTTGATGGGACAAACGAGCGAACTCTACTGAATTTTCAGAAATAAGATTCTTGTGGTTTTCAGGTTCGCTTTTAGTAAATTCTGAGCAGTCAACCGTGTCCTCTACAGAAATTTCACTCATGTTTTCGTCCTCGTTAAGCTCAGATGCATTTTCAACATCAATTTTGTTTTCTGAGCTTACGTTGGCATTTAAAGAGTTAAATTTTTGCATGGTTTCGGTTCTCAGTTTAAGTCTGTCATTTTCATCCAAAAGGTTTTTAAGCATGTCCTTGTGGTCCTTGGATTTAATGAAGGACTCAATTTTGTCCAGTCCATACATGTAGGTCGGATTGACATCATCAGACGATATCACACTCTCACAATTGTAGGCTTCGGCATCGATTTCATCTTCCTTAAACTCTAGGAAGGGCAAAATCATGCGGTGGATCTTTTGGCCTATTTCACAATCCAAGTGAAGCTGAGTAATATTAGAGTATAAATGTTTAGCTATTAAACAAAAAACATTCCGCTGTTTTAACAATTTTAAATTGTCTCTTTGCAAATAAATGTTTTCGTCTCTAACTTTAACTGATTCCGACTCCTTTAACTCGATCCACATTCTCCGCTCCTCACTTTTCGATGCCACCCTGCTCAATTGATCAGTTAGGTTAGAATTGGTGACTTGAGTTTGAGTTAAGCTACTATCTAGATGAGAAATTCTTGTATTAACATTTTTTAATTCTTTCTCATATAAGGTTGATGGTACTTTAGATGAAACAAAAACAGATTGTACCTTCTTTATCAGTTCATCGAGCTCACTGAACTGTTGGCTAAGTGGTTTGGCCGCAAAACACATATCCTCCTGTACCTTCGGTCCATCACTTCCTCCATCGGTGTTGTATCCCCTCATTTGAGATACGTCAGTTACCATGAAGCATCTTCCACCACTGCTTTCCTCCTTAGCCACATAAGCCTTTCCATGGGTAGGCTTCCTCACTTCCTCGTCTTCTGAGTCGGTAGACCAAACTTCCGTGCTACCGAACTCATCACCTTTAACCGAACCCTGCACAATAAGAGAATTAATAGAAGGGTTAGCGGTAGACTTTTTCTTTCTCAACTCGTCCAGTCTTTTCTGCAACACAGCTTCCTCGTCATTCCCATCATCTTTTTCAGCCATCTTCTTAAGGACGCAGTCCTTAGCATAGTGGTTTTTCCCACTACAGTAGAAACAACTTACTCTGGAATCGCCATCCACCTTCGGTTCCTTCTTGTGCTCCTCAGCCTTCGGTTCATTGTTCACCTTTTCAGAGTTGTAATTCCCCTGCCAGTTTCGGTTTTTGTTGCTGGGGAATCTCTTCTTTATGAACCTCTTGGGATTGGACACCATCATGGCATAATCCTCTGATGTGGGATCATATTCCTCCAGGTTGAGGTCTTCATCCTCCATCACAGCTTTACTTTTAGATAGGAGGGCCAACGAACCAAGACTAGTAGCAACATTCTTTTCTTGCACCACAATCTTCTCTTGGGACTTGAGAATACCCACCAGTTTCGCCAAAGAGTATGATTTAAACTGCTCATGGGCTTTAACTGTGGAAACCACTGCTCTCCATTCAGACCTCAGACCATTCAGGAAAGTAACCTTCTGTTCAATAAGCTTCCTTTCAATATCGTGTTTGATCATCTTGCTGAGAAGATGATTGAAGTGATCAAATGTCTGGGTCACGGTTTCTTCGACTCCTTGCCTGAATTCTCCAAACTCAGATAAAAGCAAAGTTTGAATAAAATGTTCAAGATCCTCGTCTGTAGAATACAGTTCACGAAGTCTATCCCAAACTTCCTTTGCCATCGTGCATGAGCTAACCAATCTGAATGTGTCGGACTGAAGGGCGAATCTGATCAACCTTAATACCTTGATATTGCACTGGAATTTATCCTTTTCATCTTGTGCAATATCCTTCACGTCCTTTAGCAGATCATTGTACTCTTTTTGTGTCTTGATGATTCTAGACGTTGCAGAATGAGAAAACGGTCCATTGGTGATGGCTTCCCAAATAAGATACCCATTATCCTCCGATCCAATAACGTAGTCTTCGAAGTGATGCGCCCATACTTCATAGTCATGGGTGTATAAGATTGGAATCTTTGTCGTCGAACCAATGCTGTTGGAAATATTAATAAGGTTTGATTGTGTCGCGTCCATTATGATCGTAAAAACCTGTTCAAAGATCAGACTTGTAATAAAGCAGATTAGGGCAAAATAATAAATATCAAGATACGTCAATAAAGAGATGACGGCTCAATAAATATTGATAATTGCGGAAAAACCCTAATGGAAATCTTTTTCACAGAAAAGATGTGTATCAATTACACAGCCTCCTGCTCTGATACCAATTGATGAGATTAAACTAACCTTTAATCTATAAAGATCGATTAGATCTTGAACAAGTAAGTAAACAAAAACGATATAAACACAATAATAAGAACAAGACAAGATGGAATCAAACGTGTCGAATGATTAAACAAAATCCTTAGAAGAGCTCGATTAAGAACATCAACTGTAGAGGATTGGAAGGTTACAAGAACGATCAAAGAAACCTGATATCGTCTAAATGTATCGCTATTCTCAGATCTATAAAAACCTTAACCTAATATGCATGCAAGCGTAAACTTATATACAAAACATAAAAGGTTCACGGTTGGATAGGCCCAAACCGGAATACAAAAAGCCTTATGCTAAACGAGCCCAAAAGACGCAATCTTCAAAAATGATCTCCAGCCCAACACCTTGGAAAGGAGTGATACGATTCAGGAAGAGGGGCAAGTTGGGACCCCGGTATATTGGACCCTTCAGGGTAATTGCTAGGGTAGGCCAGGTAGCCTACTGGTTGGATCTACCTGCTGAGTTGGGGCAGATCCATGATACCTTTCATGTCTCACAGTTGAGGAAATGTATTGCCGACGAGTCGGCAGTGGTGCCATTAGATGATATTCAGGTGGATGCAAGCCTGAACTATGTAGAGAGACCAGTAGCGATCAGGTATCGGAAAGTTAAGGTTATGAAGAACAAGGAAGTACCCCTGGTACAAGTGCAGTGGCACCATCGGAAGGGGTCCGAGCTGACATGGGAGTCCGAATCTGAGATGCGGGATCAGTATCCAGAGTTGTTTTTTCAGTATGAGACTTCAGGGGCGAAGTCTAATTCTAGTGGGGGAGAATTGTAACAGCCCGAAATCCAGGTATTCTTCTTTTGGCCTTGGATCTTTCTTAAGTTGTTAATTTAGGGTTTTCATGGTAGGCGAGTACGCTAGGCGTACAAGGTGTACGCTGCGCGTACTCATGCGCCTCATTTGGACGCGTTCCCCCTCAGGTACGTTGGGCGTACCGAAGGTTACGCATGGCGTAACTTTCCCAGATCTAAAAACCATAATCTCTTTGGAGGGCTATAAAAGGAATGTGTGGCTGGACTTCTCAGCCACCATCCCTCAGAGTGAAACCCTAAATAGTGTGTGCCTTCGTTCTTAAGCCTTTTTGTGTGTATTCTAAGCTTGGTGGTGCCATTCCAAGGTTGCAAAGGAGAAGAAGAGCTTATTGGAGAGGCTAGAAGTGGTGCTCAAGTGTAGATCTGAGCTTTGCAAGGGTTAAAGCTTCATTATCAGGTAAAAAGTTTGGATCTTGTCACTTGGTTCATGTTATATGCTTAAGGTATCATTTTCTAGGGTTTAAGTCCCAAAGGTGGAGACGTTTTGTGGAAATGGCCTCCATAATCTTAGATACTTCATATTTCTGATCTATTGGAGTTGTAGACTAATAAAATGACATCTTGGACGTGGATATTGCACCATGCATGAGATCTAGGTCCTAGAGTTGGAATAGAATGTTGCTATGTGATGTTGGAGCCTTTTCAGCCATGCCAAGGCTTAAAGGTCTCGACTTTATGGGTTTAGACACACTAAAGGAGTCGGATCTAGAAGTTGGAGTAATGGCTTAACTGATTAAGACCAGAAATGAAGAGTGTTGGATTCTGATGGTTACGCTGGGCGTAACTTCCAGTCGGATCCAGGGGATTGGCGATGTACGCCCCGAATACATCTAGCAGTACGCCCCGCGTACTCTCAGAGTTGACATTTTTGTGACTTTTAGGGTTTTGGTCAACATGAGGACTTTAGGTCAAGGAAGGGTAAAATGGTCTTTTACCCTCTGAGGAATGATGATAAGGGGTAAAGTTTTAGTGGTGGAAGTCTTTGTGTATTAAATGATATTGTTGTTGGATTTTGAGTAATCTAACACTTCCTAAGTGTGCATGCAACCCTAATAAACCTTGGATCTATGTTTGTCAAAATACATGCAAAATAATAATTTTTCCAAGGTTCATAACCCATCTAACATGGCATGGGGTACTTTTAAACATAAAAGAATTAGATGAGATTACATACCTTTTGATGATGAGTTTGATTCCTAAGGAGTTTGAGGGCCAAGCACCAATAGTGTGAATGCCTCAAACGGAATCACAAATCACCACAAACTCTTGGAAAACTTTGAGAGAGTGTATACACATTTATGAAATCGGCCACACACAAACACACATACTCTAGTGACACTAGTATTCTTAGCAAGCCATTTCATGCAACATAAGCATGCTTATATAGTGTGCATGGTTAGGGTGAAACCCTAATAACCCATGTCTTTTCCTTTCCAAGGATCCATGGTTTTAAAGCTCCATGGATCATCCATGGACTTCCATACAAGCCTAACCCATTAACAAATGAGTGTTAGCTCACACCATATAAAACCTATAGCCCACAATCTAATTAGTCTTCCTTTTAATCTCTAAATTAATTCATAATTAATTTAAGACTAAGACTAATTAAATAACATGACTTCATATTAATATATTATAACTTATAATATATTAATAATCATATGTGTATAACTCTCATAAAATTATCCATAAATAGTTTGGATGAAATGCAACCCAAATGGACCATGCCGGGTCGGGTCAAGTATATACCAAATAAGTTATGGACTTAGACACCTTATCCAACAGAATCCCACTTGGATAAGCCTAATAACTATATTTGCGTATGTTACTTCAGGAACCAACCAGCAATTGTAGCTCTCGAAAACTCTGTTGAACTATGAAGCGCCATTTTAGATAAGTGATCGTATAATCCTCTGCTCTCATGATATCAGCCGGACAAATACATGGAACAACGTCGTACTTATTGTCCAGCAGTTTGTTTCCCGATTTTCGATTTGTTTGACAAAGAACTTAATCGAACACATCAATTTAGTTCTGACCGGCCGGTACATAGGTCACAACAAAATCTTCGAGGGGCCCAGATATCGCTTCTATTTCTAGAAGGAACAGATAAACTTCGACTCATATACTTGTTCTACTACTTGTTGAATTGTACACAAAGGCATGTTTTATAACATTAAGTTACTGATGCGTTTACGTGCAATCAATGCACAACCAACTTATAGGTAACAACTCATATCTCTAGGTTTGAAGATTTATATGATATTACCGTCTCACGATCACTGGAGATAAATTCCATGAAGTGATACAAGTAAGCGTGGGTTTATTCCAATACTCATAATTTATGAGCACTCATGCATGTTGTAGCAAGCATTGCTATGAATAAACCCATTTAGCCATCTACAAACTCGATTCATGACAGTCTTGATTCATTCCTACTTCCAACATATGAACGACTGTGGAGTGTTTAAATAACTTAGTCATTCGGAAAGAATAACCTAGCTATTTTGGAAGTCAAAACATGCAAAGTGAAACACAATAATAATCGAATCCAATATGGTCTCAGAACCCTTTTGAATATAAATAGAACCACCTTTTATTTATCACCATATTGATTACACATTATTCATTGTATAATGTTTCAAACAATCAACTTAAGACTTGAATAAAAACAACAGTCGTCCCATGCTCTTAGCATGTACACTTTGTTTTTCTAAACAATAGTTATGCCATACTCCAAGTATGCACACTATGTTTGTCTATGATCCTTACATTGTGATGTAGATCAATTGAACATGATTCCAATGATACTCATTTCACAATCCCAAATCCTTATTGTAAATGTGAGAATTTCTAATTTCTACCATTTACCAAAAATCTGTTAGACTTTAAACTTATATGCATTGATCCTCTCAAAACCTTGTCATTAGTCATTACAGAGGATTCCAAAGGAGATCAACTCTATGGAAACGAAGTCTCATATTCAAAGTACATTGCTTTGAACATCCTTCTTGCATTAAGTTTTTCTAATGTTACACATATTGAATAACTTCCACCTATGGAGACATTTCTATAGTCCCATTTTGACTATCACTTCCGAACAAGAGTTACTTCTTTTCAGAACATGTCAATACGGTCCTTTCTGACAACTTACATCATACTTCCAACTTTCACTGAGCAACCAATCTTTGGCGAACCTCAGATTTGTCCTCGACAATTGCTTAATCACTTTAGTCATATCCAGTTCTAGACTTTTCCCTTCTAAATGCCATGAGCATTTGGAAAATTTAGAAATGATGAATATTATAGCACATGAAATCGATCCTACATCCGAAGCATATGGGACACGATTCATGATGTCTCACATAAAGACATGATAGTAGACCAGTCTTTTGCTACAATATTTTTTATTTGCCATGTTTTAAAGATTTAACTATGAAGAGGGATGCTGTAATCATAATCGAATTTTGAAAACGCAATATATATATATATATATATATATATATATATATATATAATTTCTTCAAGTTGAACCATTCCAACACAAAATTCATATATATTCTTGACTAAAGATGATTAAAATCTCAATCTAAGCTTTAGAATTGAAATGAAGTATAATTTCCTCTCCCTTAATTATAGCAAAACAACTTTTCAACCCCTGAGACTTTGTTTTCTATAATTAACATTGCTAACTTGCAACACTAAACGTAATAATCATGCTCCCACTAACATGATGATTATCAGCATAACACTTATGCTCCCACTAGCTCTGACATATTTCCAGAAATCTGTTGGACTTCTGAAATTTAGATTCATACACCCTTTCTTAGATAGCTCACATGTGTGTGTAAACAATTTTCAGAACTATGAAAAAGGGATGTCGTAATCATAGTCTCAATTGCTTAGGCATTTGCCATTTCTCACAAGTCTATGTTAGTGTGCCGGTTAACCACACACGCTCCACTAACGACTTTTGAAAATGTAAATAACACAATTGCTATCTACTTAAAATCTACTTAGCGAAAGCGTTTCCTCACCATCATTCTCATGAATCGGAGAGAAACCTTATGACACTTAGATTTTATGGTGTATGAGTTTCTATCCATGTGAATTTGTCAAAACCATAATCACAAGATAAGGTTAGTGACAAATTCAGCCTTACATGGATTAAACTTGTTCAATCTTAGTTTCTTGTCACCTTGGTAGCACAAGGCCCACCAATGCTTCCAAGTTGAACTCTGATAACTCACATGCAAATTCAACTTATTTGAAGTAGGTACAGAAATAAGAATTATGTCAACATGATAGGTTGCAAACCTTAAGTCGTGTGCTAGTGATAAATTATAGGTTTTACTCTTGATTAAATCTTGAAACTCTTTCAGGATCTTTAAGGCTCCCACTGTCCCCTTAACATATAAGTTTCCCCAGTCAAGAACCATTCCTTGACAAAACAAATATTCAAGGGATAGTGCGGATTCTTATCAAGATTAACACTTCACACAATTGGTCTTAGTTTGTCTTTGTCTCATCCAAGACATCACAACTTACCAATCTCAAATGTACAAGAGTAGAAAACATTTTACTCTTACATTTGACTAGTGTTACTAAATCTTCCTTTATGTCACTCAAGGTTACAATCTTGGAGTATGACTCTAAGAATTGTTTTGGAACGAAGTATGACTCATCTTCTTGATTTTAACCAATCCAAGAATTCATGACCTATCTTCTTAGCCATAACAATGCACTAAGACGTCCTTAGAGTATGAATTTGTGATATGGTTTCATAATCATTAAGATGATCATGGAATATGATACTAAAGTACTCTCACATCCTTTCAGATTTGAGAAACTTTTATCTTTCTACCTAATTTGATTCTTCTCATTTGTTTTGTCATACATTGTAACCTTTCCAATGTTACAAAATTATACTTGACCTCATAAGTATAATCATATTTACTAATCTTTAGTAAATCATGACAAATCAATCTTTGTGGTGGACCTTGACCAGTGCACACCTAGTGTACATAATTCCTTAGTCCTTCAATTGACTCACATATACATGTGATCAAAGAATTAGTCTTAATTTTCAAAGATGAAAATTCTCATTCATCATACAATACAACTTGTATGATTCCAAGTTTATGTCCAATTGAAACTTGGGTGATGAAAAACTTTCTTCATTTGGTAAATTCAGACACTACCACAAATGTAAGAATCAAATCCACTTTCCAATATTGCTATTACTGGAAACATATAAGCAACAATTTTCCACAGATGCCATTGTACGGATATTTTTAAAATAGATAAAATTAAAACCCTTTTTTTCTTTTATTTTGAAAACTTTGCGGAAAAACTTATCCTTACAATCCACATGAAAACCTTGTTGTTATCTATTCATAAGCAATATATTATAACTCTTAAGCAACAGCTCAAAATTCTGATTACCGAACCATGCGATCGAAACCCACCTTCGCAATCAGAATCAGCATATACTTCTTTAAGCTTCCTATCTTTTCTTTGATTCTTAAAACCATCAACATGTGACCCATTCACATTATGTAATAAGAATCTCCTAATAGGAACTTAATAGAGTTAGTCAGTGGACTTTAACTGAAGTAGAGTCAAACTTTTTGACTTGATCAATCTTATGATCTTTCAGGTAAATATGGTAGCTTCGCAATCAGTGTCCCTCCCTTTGGCAACAAAACACATGGACCCTTTGGTAATGGCACATGAGACTATCTCAAACTTAGCTTTTCTCTTGACCATTTGGTCAACCGAGTTGACTATGGCCGATCCCTTTCCATTAGGAAGAGAAATCCTTTTCTAGATATTCAATGCTACCATTGTCAATGTCAATTTAAGACTTGGGAAGTTGTTCTTTTAATCAAATTTGCTTTACTGGTGTTCCAAATCATTGCTGATTCCACAACACCAAGCAAATAGATAACATCATTAAGGTTCATGTCATAGTCTGCCTCATAGTAGTCCCACAGAGACTCACTATGTTACTAAGAAAGTGATTGAACATCTAACTTTCACGCGACTTTGACACCCAACTCTCCCGGCTTATCAATATGTGACTTTATCTTCAAGATGTGAGCACACATAGACTATGCTTGCCAATAGGGATTGAGTGACTTTAAACTTGTGGGTTTGGGAGAATAAATGGAGGAGGTGGAGGAAGTGAAGCATGATGTTGAGGGACACCATCTTCAAGAGATTTGGGAAGATCATAGTTGCCTGAACCAGACATCTATAATGGGAGAAAATCAAGTTAGTTGATTCAAAATCCTTAATATAACACCCAATATGAAATATTAAGGCTAGGACCCAACACAATATTTCATAATTTGGAAGAGGGATGCCGTAATCCAAGCTATAAAATATTTGAAGGTAGGCGAATGACGATTCACCAATTTCCACCATGAAAAACGAAATAATTTATTAGGTTTTAATTGGATTTGAAATTCCTAGATCTTTTGAGATTCATTGAACTTTTCAAAGGCATGTTTCAATCTCGATTGTGCCCTCTCAAATTTTGTGACTGGGATGCCGAGGATCACAAAACAAGGTATGAATAACCATACCAATTCACTTGGTACCCTTAATATTATCACCTAATCAATGTGCCGGTTAACCATACACGCTCCATTGATCTATGACAAACATTAAGTCACCCTTCGTGATCCTTACTAGTCCAAGTTAGTGTTCCGGTTAACCACACACGCTCCACCAACGACTTGGTAAGGTACAAAGTGTGAATTCCATGGGCTAGCACCAAATTCACATTTTTCTTAAAGTAACTAAGATTGGGAATTAAATAAAAAATATTTAGTTACTTTATAATAATCATTATACTTTTAATGAGAATTTAAAGTTATTGTCCTACCCGTTCGGCTAACGACCCTCCACCGATCAAGCAAGCGGTGGGTGAGAGTGGACACCCATTAAGTTGCCATTTTATAGGCAACAACCTTATACCCACCTTATAGACCGACTTTGTTAATGAGGCCTACTAACGGTAAAATGACTTGTTCTTATACATATATATAATAATTAACCATTAATGTTATAAATAGTATAAGTGTTGAATTTTAACTTTTAAAATTCTAAGTGTTGGAATTAAAGTTTATTAAAGTGTGTGAAACTTTTCCAAATTCCAAAACTTGAGGGCAAGTTTTGTAAATCTTCAAAACTTTTCATTTCATAACTTATGAATTAAAGGTTCATAAAATGAAGACTCTTCATTTTATGTAACTTATGTGTTTTTAATGTGTGTTAAAGAAAAGTGACATTTGGATATCCATAACTTGAGGACAAATTATGGACTCCATTAAAACACATAAATGATCAAGAATTCATCCTAAACAATTCAGCAAATAATTCCTATTGTCTTCTAAATTCATAAGAACATGAACATGATTATCAAAGTTTCAAGAATTATATGAACACATACAAAGCATGAAATTTTGATACATGCTATTGTAAATGGATTAGAACAACCATTACACCAGCTAACATAAGTTTTAAAACATCAAAACAGTTTAGGGTAAAGTTTCTAGTCCATTTCCAGCAGCAAAAGTCGAAAATCTGCATTCTGAACCTTGTACTCGCCGAGTACACGAACCTACTCGGCGAGTAGGATGAATTTTGCCTTGGACTCGGCGAGTCCCCCCATGGACTCGGCGAATCCATCATGCAGACAACAAAAATTTCGAATTTTTTCACTATTTTGCATCAAGTATCAAACAAGCAAGCCTAGGCTCTGATACCACTGTTGGGTTTTGAGCAATCTAACACTTCCTAAGTGTGCATGCAACCCTAATAAACCTTGGATCTATGTTTGTCTAAATACATGCAAAATAATAATTTTTCCAAGGTTCATAACCTATCTAACATGGCATGGGGTACTTTTAAACATAAAAGAATTAGATGAGATTACATACCTTTTGATGATGAGTTTGATTCCTAAGGAGTTTGAGGGCCAAGCACCAATAGTGTGAATGCCTCAAATGGAATCACAAATGTGACATCCCCATTTTCACGGCCAGAAAAGACCGATTTTGTTTATGCTTTATAAAAATCAGAGTACTTCATTTTATAAAAAGGTTGCGGAATTTGTTCCCAGAAAAACACGATAAATACGTTATTAAAACATTTTCGAAGAAACGTATTTTTATTCATCTTAAAACGTTTGGGATGTCATCGTTAATACAGAAACATAAGCATAAACAGAACTTACATGTATTTACACTAGTGATCTACATCTCTTTAAATCTCTCAGTGTAAAGTGACTTCGTATCAACACCTGTGATATAAATAAACTGAGTGGGTCAGGTTGGGAAACCTGGTGAGTACATAGGGTTTTCAACCCACAATAATATAATTATTATGTTCAATCAAAGAATCAACCCAATTACCCATCCCTGTTATCTTTTTTTTTACTCTTTAAGGATTTATCCTAAGAGTCATCTATTCTTCATTCGTTTATTCCGAAGTCCCTTACTTCCAGGGTTCTAGGACTGGCACTAAATCCATAGCTGCCAATGTTCGTTCATAAAGCACTAATTCCATAGCTGCTATAGTCTATTCATCGGGTACTAAATCCATAGCTACCAGTCTTTATCTAATAGGTACTAAGTCCATAGCTACCAATGTTCAACAGGTACTAAATCCATAGCTACCACGTCTAACAGGTACTAAGTCCATAGCTACCGGTGTTTGTCCCATAGGCACTAAGTCTATAGCTGCCAATGTATACTCACATCATCTTCTATCTCTCATCATTTATCTACCCATCATCATACCCAACATATTCATATATATAAAATACGTATACAATTTAAATCCTTTAAAACATGTATAAAACGTTCATCCAGCATAGACAGCAAGTATTCAGATAATATGCACACATAGCACGTAGTTTATATAAAATACTTCATATCTATGTGTAAGATGAAAGGGACTATGCACTCACAACACGTAAATTATATAATAAATATTTCATATCTATGTGTAAGATGAAAGGGACCATGCACTCACAACACGTAAATTATATAATAAATACTTCATATCTATGTGTAAGATGAAAGAGACTATGCACTCACCTGAGAAGGTGGTGACTCGGTACTCGGACAGCGCTTCGTTTACTTTAAAATAATTTCTTTCGACGAAACCTAGTATTATCACCAATAGATTTTAGTCTATTATTCACCGAGACTAATTAATAGTCTAGCTATTATTACTATTATATAAGCGTAAAAAAAATACTTATATAACCCATAATAATAGCCCAAGTATTTATTATATGTTCTTAATAACGTTAATATAATTAAATAAAAACTATATTAAAAATAGCGTAGGCGTAGCTCACTTACAGCGGGTTTTATAGAAAACCAGGCTTTGCTTGGAGCAGCGTTTCCGAGCCGAAAAGCTCTTCTTCTAGGAGCCGTCGAGCACTCCGGGGCTTCCGCCTCGTGCTAGGGAGGTTCCCTAGGCTTTCGGGGGATTTCGGGGCTAGAGAGAGGTTCTAGAGAGAGAGTAAAGAGAAGAAAGAATGGGAAAGGTGTGAAGAAAATGAGGGTGGGAGAGGTGGTATTTATAGGGTGAAAATGGCTGAACTTGGTGCCACATGTCACCATCTAGTGGCAAGACTTGGGGAGAAAGCAATGGCCAAGATTGTGCCACATCACCCATTTTCGCACAACACACTTCCGACTTCTAAAATCCATAACTTTCACATACGACCTCCGTTTTTGACGTTCTTTATATCCACGCGTAGGTAAAAATAATATCTACAACTTTCATTTTGACTCCGTCGGCTAATTCTCGACCGATCTTAAATTTAATAGTACGAGGCTTTTAGATTGTTAAATGACCGCGAAGAATTCGTAACTCCTTCATACGGACTCCGTTTTCGTCTGTCTTTTTACCGTTGAGTTCCTATTAATGAGATCTTCAACTCTCATTTATTTCACGTAAGCCAAAAACCGCTCGAACTAAAATTCGAGTTTCGGGCTGTACACTGCTAAGCCGAATCTTAGAAAAATCATAACTTCCTCATACGAAGTCAGATTTGGGCGTTCTTTTTATCAACGCTCTTAGTTTAACATATTCTACGACTTTTGGTTAGATTGCTAAGGCTAAAAAGTCTTCTATCGTAAATTCACTATTTACGTCTTCCGGTGCCGTGCCGGTTTTGCCGTAAAACTTCGGCGGGCCATAACTTCTTCGTTATAACTCGGATTTCGGCGTTCTTTATATGTACGGAAACCTTGTTGAATATTCTAAAATTTGGTTAAGATTATTTATTCTAAATAATCTTTTGTCGAAAAGTCATTTTTGACCCCTATTGCCTCTAAATTGACTAGCCCGGATCTGCGGGCGTTACAACAAATCACCACAAACTCTTGGAAAACTTTGAGAGAGTGTATACACATTTATGAAATCGTCCACACACAAACACACATACTCTAGTGACACTAGTATTCATAGCAAGCCATTTCATGCAACATAAGCATGCTTATATAGTGTGCATGGTTAGGGTGAAACCCTAATAACCCATGTCTTTTCCTTTCCAAGGATCCATGGGTTAAAAGCTCCATGGATCATCCATGGACTTCCATACAAGCCTAACCCATTAACAAATGAGTGTTAGCTCACACCATATAAAACCTATAGCCCACAATCTAATTAGTCTTCCTTTTAATCTCTAAATTAATTCACAATTAATTTAAGACTAAGACTAATTAAATAACATGACTTCATATTAATATATTATAACTTATAATATATTAATAATCATATGTGTATAACTCTTATAAAATTATCCATAAATAGTTTGGATGAAATGCAACCCAAATGGACCATGCCGGGTCGAGTCAAGTATATACCAAATAAGTTATGGACTTAGACACCTTATCCAACAATTGTTATGTTTAGGCGAGGTAGAGTCGTCATTGGGATTCGGTGATAGCAAGGACGCGAGATCTTAGACTTTCCACGAGGTGAGTCTTCTCACTATACTGTACCCGGAAGGGTTTGACTGTTTGACCGGAAGGTCGGATATGATATGAGATATATGTATTATGTGTAATAAGTTAATTGTTATATGTGTCATGTATGATATGCTTGATATGGGCTGAAAGCCATTATGTTATGGGCCGGAAGGCGAATATGTTATGGGCCGGAAGGCGTTGTGATGTGGACCGTAAGGTTGACGTGGGTAGGACCGGAAGGTTTACCTAGTCGGGACGAAAGTCCCCTGAGACACATGGACCGGAGGTTCAGGGCCTGGAAAGGCATATGTGTTGGGTTTTGAGCATTCTAACACTCCTAAGTGTACATGCAACCCTAAATACCTTGGATCTATGTTTTCTCTATTATACATGCAATAAGAACATCCAAGGTATTATCCTAATCTAGCATACAAAACAATGAGTGTAACAAGATAGAATACATACCTCTTTGATGTAGAAAGTCTTCATGAAGCTTGAGTGCCTAGCCCCAATAGTGTGGAAGCCTCAAATGGAATCACAATCATCAAAACACTTAGAATAACTTGAGAGAGTTCTACACTTCATGAAATCGGCTAGCCCTCTTCTTCACTTTCTAATGTGATTCTAGTGGCCGATTTTTGTCAAGAATAAGATCTTTATATAGTGTTACAATTAGGGTAAATCCTTAATTGTCATGGCTTTCCATTTCCTTGGATCCATGGGTTCAAATACACCATGGAGCATCCATGGACCATCCTATGGGTTTTAGCCCAACTTGATTATCCATGGAGAATTAGCCCACTATATAAGTATGGATGATTTACACAATCAACCCATATATTTAATTAGTCTTCTTTTGATCACTTAATTAATTCTTGATCAATACTAATTAAATAATCTTGTTATTCTTATTATTAATATACTAGAACTTATAATTTATTAATAACCATAAGTGTCTTATTTCTCTCATTATAGTCTAGCCAAGTACATGATGGTATGCAACCCAAATGGACCATGCCGGGTCGGGTCAAGTCTTACCAATTATAGTTATGGACTTAGACATTAATCCAACAGTCTCCCACTTGGATAAGTCTAAAACTATTATTGCGTATGACTTCAGGAACCAACTGGCAATCGTAGCTCTCAAAAGCTTCTGTCGAACTCTGACCTTGTAGATGAACTCTGATCTTGTCAATGACTTGTCCATTAGATAAGGGATCATATAATCCTCTGTTCTCATGATATCAGCCAGACAAATACATGGAACAACGTCGTACTTATTGTCCAACAGTTTGTTTCCCGATTTTCGATTTGTTTGACAAAGAACTTAATCGAACACATCAATTCAGTTCTGACCGGCCGGTACATAGGTCACAACAAAATCATCGAGGGGCCCAGATATCGCTTCTATTTCTAGAAGAAACAGATAAACTTCGACTCATATACTTGTTCTACTACTTGTTGAATTGTACACAAAGGCACGATTTATAACATCAAGTTACTGATGCGTTTACGTGCAATCAATGCACAACCAACTCATAGGTAACAACTCATATCTCTAGGTTTGAAGATTTATATGATATTACCGTCTCACGATCACTCGAGATAAATTCCATGAAGTGATACAAGTAAGCGTGGGTTTATTCCAATACTCATAACTTATGAGCACTCATGAATGTTGTAGCAACCATTGCCATGACTAAACCCATTTAGCCATCTACAAACCCGATTCATGACAGTCTTGATTCATACATACTTCCAACATATGAACGACTGTGGAGTGTTTAAATAACTTAGTCATTTGGAAAGAATAACCTAGCTATTTTGGAAGTCAAAACATGCAAAGTGAAACACAATAAGAATCGAATCCAATATGGTCTCAGAACCCTTCTGAATATAAATAAAACCACCTTTTATTTATCACCATATTGATTACACATTATTCAATGTTTTCAAATAATCAACTTAAGACTTGAATAAAAACAACAGTCGTCCCATGCTCCTAGCATGTACACTTTGTTTTCTAAACAATAGTTATGCCATACCCCAAGTATGCACACTATGTTTGTCTATGATCCTTACATTGTGATGTAGATCAATTGAACATGATTCCTTTGATACTCATTTCACAATCCCAAATCCTTATTGTAAATGTGAGAATCCCCGATTCCTATCATTTACCAAAAAAAAAAACTGTTAGATTTTAAACTTTTATGCAATGTTCCTCTTGTAATGATTATGCACAAAGTCACCAAAACCTTGTCACCAGTCATCGCAGAGTATTCCAAGGAAGGTCAACTTCTATGGAACGGAAGTCTCATATTCAAAGTACATTGCTTTGAACATCCTTCTTGCATTAAGTTTCCTAATCTTACACAGATTGAATAATTTCTAACTTTGAAACATTTCCAGATCCCATTTTGACTATCACTTTTGAACAAGAGTTGCCTCGTTACAGATTATGTCAATATGGTCCTTCCAGAATTATCACTATACTTCTAATTGTCCTTGAGAAACCAATCTTTGGCAAACCTCAGATTGTCCTCGACAATTGCTTAATCACTTTTAGTCATATCCAGTTCTAGACTTTTCCCTTCTCAATGCCTTAAGCATTTGGAAAATTTAGAAAGGATGAATATTATGGCACATGCAATCGATCCTATATCCGAAGCATATGGGACACGATTCATGATGTTTGGCATAAAGGCATTTATGCTTACCATTGTTGTGTGATGTGTTTCAGGTACTAGCGAGGACCGTGGGAAGGCGCCGGCGTGATCGTACACATTGTCGGGGAAAAACTAATTTATGATCATTGGGATGTATTTTGTGGTGACAATATTGTTCACGTTTGAATTTTGAAATATTAATTGATGTTTTTGATCTTTACAAAAATGAAAAATTGGTTTAAAATTTACGTCGTTACATGCAGCTTTTGAAGAAGGGACGTTGCGGCGTTAGTTTAAATCCATTTTGACATCATATTGTAATTTGTTTTTGAAACAAGTACCTTTCAACAATGTAAACTTTTAAATTATATATATATGATGGTTGTATTGCTTTCTTTACTATGTATTCAATTGTTACGATACTACATGAAGTCATCTGCCCTCGAATGATTCTGCCGTTCTGGTTTGGGGTGTGACAGATTGGTATCAGAGCATTATTTATAGTGAACTAAGTATATCGAACCACATAAGATATACAAACTATAAAATTATAGGGACTCAAGGTCTTTGACAAAACGTTTTTACACCTAAAACCTCATTTCATTTAATTTAGATTATTTTGGGTCGTAAAAGTACAAATACATGCATACAACAATATATTCTCATGGTTAGAACTATACAAGAAGTATCATGACAAGTTGGACACTACGATTACTCCTCGATATATGTAATCGAATTTGGGATGAATATAGCCTGATCAACTATATTTATCTGAGATTTGACTAACATATGTCGAGGGATGGTCGTAGTGAGCAACAAGTCAAAAATTACCAAAATAAACACTAGTATCAAACGTACAAATTTAAATACTATAGCAGTATTTGGTGCATGAAATAGTTTAATCGACATGTTTAGTGTTACATGTTTTCAAATTTTGTTCAATTCTTATAACCCTATTCTCGTATAGACAAATGGCTAGATTCCACCCACCAGGGGACCCCTACTACCCGAATCAGGGAAATGGAGGATGGGTAGAGGAGGATGCCAAAGAGGATGAAGAACCTATCGAGTTGGAGGAAGGGGATGACTCAGGGATAGACTCAGAACCAGAAGTAATCGACCCTCCAATAGCTCAACCTCCCGCTGTTAGGAGGAACTTTCAGGGACCAACTCCCGTATGGGGAAGTCACCTTCACCATTGGAGCCAACAACAAGGGATATGTCCTCCCTATGGTATGTTTCGGGATTTCTATGACATCAGGGACGGAGGTTCAGCCGACCGAGCACTCTCGGTCATGGTGGGAAAGCTAGCTAACCAGTCCTATCAATCCGAGGTCCAAGAAAACCGACTTCGCGAAGTCAACGTGGAAGTGCAAGTTCACACTTCCGACATTTGTCGACTGGATAGGTTGTAGGATGACACCCAACTCCGTGCCGATGCATTCCAAGCACAAATGATTGCATCCCGCTTTGAGATGAGGGAACAGCAAGTCGCCTTCAATAGGCGTCTTATGGAAGCAAAGCAATCAGACACGGAGTCAAGCTCCAAGCGCAACCTATGTCGCAAATAGTGCTTGCTAAATCCCAAAATTTTGTTATAGAATAGGAACTCAGCTAAAAGTCTTACTTTTCTTTAACTTCTATATCGGAGATCCTTAGAAGGGTCGAAATTTTTCCTAACTCCAAATGTTACTCGGCATGTGTTTAATATATATGAAGAAATTCCGTTGTGTGTAAATTCTTTGACTACCACTCAGATTCATAAGTTTATCTAACAGTATGCCAACTTTGATTATGAGTCAAACTCTAAACCATGGGTTGGTCAGTCAAATTTATAAATTGATAAAAATGACATATTTATTAACACACTAAAAACTTATGTTCTTCATTCTATTTCTTTATCAGCACAATGCCACCCCGTAGATTTACACATCGTGTCAACAATGCACCACCTCCACCACCACCCCCTCCCACGATGGAAAATGCCGCATTGATAGCTGCTGCAATGGCTGCAGTAACAACGACAATGGCCCAAATGAGTAACAATGGTTCTGGTGGGGGTGTAAATAGCTCTAAAAATGGCTAATGTCAAGGTCGCCCAGGGGATTGTACATACAAAGATTTCATGAATAGCAAACCCATTACTTTTAATAGGGCCAGAGGAATAATGGCTCTATCACAGTGGATAGAGAAAACTGAAGTGGTTTTCGAAATTTGTTCTTGTCCGGAAGGGAACAAAGTGAAGTTTGCTGCCTGTACTTTCTCTGAGAGAGCTCTGACATGGTGGAATGACCATGTCAAGTCACTAACGCTAGTAGTGGCTAACTCTATGGGCTGGGAGAACCTAAAACAAATATTACTGCAAGAGTACTGTCCACAGGGTGAATTACAAAAGCTCGAACAGGAACTTTAAGGCCTTACCATGGTAGGCTCAGATATCACGACCTATACCAGCAGGTTCAGTGATTTGGCAATCCTTTGCCCATGGATAGTTGCTCTAGAGAGCAAGAAGATCGAAAGATACATCTGGGGACTGTCACCCCAGATTCGAGGAAGTGTTCAAGCTTCCAAACCAATCACCTTCGATAGCGCCAAACAGTTAGCACAGGCTCTCGTAGACCATGGGGTCTGCCAAGACTTCGCAACCACCGCACCGGAGCAACCCAGAGGAAGCAACAAAAACAACGACAATACCAACAACAATAACAATAAGAGGTTCTAGAACAAAAGGAAGAGTCAACCTTCACAGGAACCTTCCAAGAAACAACAGATTGTGGCAGTCCATGCTGCTACTGCCCCCACTACTGCTCCAATTACCACTACACCAGCAAATCCATATGCTGGAAACCTGTCGAAATCCAGCAAATACAATTTCCATCACAACGGAAATTGTCGGGAGATACACTGCAACAACTACAACAAGAAGGGCACACTGCCCGTTTCTGTAGGGAACTAACACAACCAATCACCCAAGTCCAAGGAGTCGGTGCAGGCCAGGCATGTTATGGGTGCGGTGAGGCTGGACACTACAAGAGGGACTGCCATAAGGCAAGGTGTGACAACCTGTAAATTATTCCGTCACTGTAACCCGTTTCTGTCAGTAAAATCGTTGCGTCCCAATTTTTCCGTTAACTTTGGTTTAAATTAATTAAATTGGGACTTCTTATTTTGACATCAGAAGTGTCGGAACATAATGAAAACACGTGAAAACATCCCAAATTGTTTATTTTGAAAATTTATAGTTTCGACCACGTCGGGTTACGACAACTTAATCGGGTACGACCAAAAGCCCCGTTTAGCGTCAGTATCAGGTAGAATTCCACCGAGCCTCAAACTCAAACCATATTTAAAGGTGAAAGAACTTCATTTGATGCTTTTTCACTCACTCTCTCTCTCTCTACAAACTCAATCTTTGATCCAAAAATCACCCTTTCAAGCTCCAATTTGGTATGTAATCCATCCTAGCTCATAGTATAACACATTTAGCTATCAAATTCGTGTTTAATTCATGCAATAGGACCAATAACATGTGTTTATAGCCCAGGAATAGCCCCAAGCCACAAACACACATAAATGGGGTTTTGGAGCCTTAAAACCCTTCCAAACCACTTTTGGAGCTTAGATATGACTTAGGGCCTTACAATATTGGACTTAGAACGCCAAAACCTTAGCATTTGAGGGGTAAACATGATTTAATGGCCCAAGAACATTCTTGGACCGTAAACACCCTTTCTTAGGCAGTAAACACATTTTAAGGTGTTAAAACGCCCCTTAAACACCTCCTAAGCCTTGGAATAATGTCTAGAATCATCCACCATTGTGTTAGGGACCTTAAACATACAAGAAACCATCCCCTTAATAGAATACAGCTGTAAACACCCCAAGGACTGGTTCCTGGTCTGTAAACTCCTATAAGGTGGTCAAAGGGTGCCCTAACCTCCTTCCATGGCTTGTACTTTGGACTAGAAACACTTGTGCTTGACCTAGGACTACCAAACCACAATAAGAATGAGTACTTGAGAGTTTACGGCCGTAAACTCCTTAAATGGTCCAAATATTGATCAAGTCCCCTTCTAATGCCTTAAAACTAAGCCTAGCATTACCCCACCAGTGTTGTAAGACCATTTAGCAATGAAGAACCCACCAACCATGAGTTTACGACCGTAAACTCATGGTTATATGGTCTTAGGGCCATAATCTCCATTAGGAGTTTACTCTTGAAGAGAAAAATTCATATCTAGGCCCTACACACCCTTAGATGCTACCCGGGTCACTCCTAACACTTGAAATAAAGTGTTTTCGCGCCTCGGACTGTACTATCGTATCTAATTAGTAGTTCAAAGTCTAATTAGATACAATTATGTATCTATTTATATTACATAGGAACCTCGCGTGTTCTCAAGCCCCGAACTGACACTTAGCATCCAACCGACACATTTCTCGTCTGGTGAGTTCATACCCCTACACTTTTTCCATGTTGTCAATGTTTTCAGGGTGGGAATACAAGCAAAAGTACAAGGAAATCTTGTACTCAAACTTATGATTTCATTTGAAATGTTTCATATTTCATATGCTTTTAACACTAGAAACTGTATTAACCAACCATTTAACTTGTAGAGTAAACCGTCAAACTATTTGTGAAACTCGTAATAAAATGTTATATTTTATATTTCACAAATGATTTCTGTACCAATACTATTAAAAGCATGAACCTTAGAACTTTAAAAACGTCCTTGATAACACTCCCGCTAGATACGAGAGTGAAGGACCAATAAAATAGGATTTTCTAACGTCCTCGGTAACACTCCCCGGATACGAGAGTGGAGGACTAATCAAGAGGATTTTCCAACATCCTTAGTAATACTCCCCACGATACGAGAGTGAAGGACAAATTTCATTAATCTTAAGATTGGAGACACGTCCTTGGTAACACTCCCCCAGATATGAGAGTGTAGGACTACCCCCGTAACCAGAATCTCTTGGAGGGAGAACGTGACTTGAGTGTATAGATCTATACGGGATTGACTACCCCACACCTGGATGCTAGCTGTAGTCAGACCGAAAGGTCCAAGGGTGACAAAAGTCATCAAATGATATTGGCCCCGTTCCGAGCCTTATCTAGTCTATTGTATGGTTATGGAACTCGCAATTTAGATTATGAAAACTTTTCTACTTACTTATTAGTTTTATATACGTGTTAAAACTAATGTACTTTTCAAGGATAACAAGGCTTTCAGGAAACTTCACACAAACACTTTAAGTATGGTAGATACTTGTACATTACATTCAGAACCGATAACCAACTACAAACTTTTAAGGAAAATAATGGTTTTTCCTGAGATAACTGAACTATTCATAACCAGATCGTATAACCAACGGATAACTAAACTTTACTTATAAGAAAATATGGGATTTTCTTGGATAACAATTTTTCAGAAAACCAAAGGAAACTTGTTCATTTTCAGAAACAACCCGCTTATGAACTAACCAGCTTTATGTTGATTTTCAAACTGCTTGGATTCTTAGGTCCACATTAGACAGGTATCCCGCGATCTTTTGGAGAAGACGGAGTGCTTTATCATACACATGTTTACTTTTGTTCAAACTAATGTACAGTTTAAAACATGTATTACTTTACTTTCAAAAAAATGTAATTATTCCTATGTAATGTAATGTTTTGTGTTTACAATGCTTACTATGTACATTCGTTGTGATACTTTACATGACGTCGTCCGCCTTGGAACGTTTCCGCCATCGGTTTCAGGGTGTGACAGATTGGTATCAGAGCCCTAATTTATAGTGATCTAAGTATACCGAACCTTATATGGTATATGACTATAAACACTAAGGGGCAGAAGTGCTCTGAACTAACAGTATACTTTAAAATATAAGTATTTTTCAAAAGTATACAAGAATACCTAAACGTCAGATACCATAACCTCGAGTAGAACAAAACATAAGTAATTGGGTGTTGTATGTTGCGGTTAAAGCTGGGCAGTTATGTAGTCGTGTCTAGGGTCAATATAGCCTGATCAACTATATTCATTCGAGACACGACCAACATGTACCTGGGAGTGACTGTGGTGTGCAGCATGCCTAAAACTTACCTAATATCCAAACAATGATTCATTGGTTCAGCGAAACATAAAATACTATCGGAGTATTTTAGCCAAAGCCGATTACATTATAGAAATTCGTTCCGAGTGTTGCTACTTACTCCTTCCTTAGCGATAGTTTATCTGTTTTGATAACTCCTTCCTGTTTTATCGCTTAGTAGATCATTATACTTGTCATAATGACATATCTCTTGTTCTATTTCTCTTGATTCAATTCAGAGGACTTATGATCCTCTCTTTCCTGGTTATTATAAATCAAGATGCCTCCAAAGAAAAGAACCATCTCAAAGAACAACAATCCTCCTCCACCACCACTTCCCTCTCCATTTGATCCCACCATGTTCCAAGCAGTTGTTACTGATGTTGGGGCTGCTGCCATGTCACAAATGAACCCCAGTGGTTCAGGCGGATCAGGAGGTAGTACACAACCTCAAAACCTGTAGGGTAGTCAGGGACACCGGAAGGAGTGTTCCTACAAAGACATTATGAACACGAAACCCACACCCTTCAATGGAACTGGAGGTGTCATTACCCTAACTCGATGGTTCGAGAAAATCGAATCTATTTTCGAAATCTGTGCCTGCTCTAAATTCGATAAGGTGAAGTTCGACGCCTGTACTTTCACCAACAAAGCCCTAACTTGGTGGAACGGCCAAGTCAAATCCTTAAACCTACCTGTAGCTAATGCTATGGGTTGGGAGGTCATGAAGGAGCTTCTGCTTGCGGAGTACTTCCCTCGGGGCGAAATGCAGAAACTAGAGCATGAACTCTGGAACCTGAAGACGAAGGGTTCCAATATCGCCGCCTACACTTCAAGATTTGATGATTTGGTGCTTCTTTGCCTGGGAATGGTTACCCCGGAGAGTAAAAAGATCGAAAGATTTATCTGGGGGTTGACCCAACCAACCAAGGGAAATGTTTTGGCTGCGAAGCCAGACACCTATGACAGTGCCAAATGCTTAGCATAAACCTTGATTGACCATAGTGATGACCTTGAAGAAGCGGCCACCACTCCTGAGCCGACAAAGAGGAGTGGTGAGAAAAGGAAATTTTAGAAGAAGAAGAAGAGTCAATCTTCCCAAGAGTCTTCAAAGAAGCAGCAAACTGTGGCAATCCACGCTGCTACTATCCCTGCTGTTGTTTCTGTTGTCGGATCCATAGCCCAAACACCTACCAGTAGGTATGCTGGTACCCTTCTTATGTGCAACAAGTGCAACTATCATCACCTCACTTCCAGCCCATGTCGAGAGGTGCTTTGCAATAGCTGTGGCAAAAAGGGCCACATTGCGAAAAACTGCAAGACACCAACCCAATCAACAAATCAATCTTTCGGAGAGGGTGTTGGACAGGCCTGCTACAGATATTGTGAAGTCGGGCATTTCAAGAGAAACTGCCCCAAGGCAGCGACAGTTGGTAACACCGGGAGAGTCCTAGCTATGGGACGAGAAGAGGCAGTCGCCGATCCCACCGTTGTCTCAGGTACATTCCTTCTCGACAACTCTTATGCTAGTATCCTTTTCGATTCTGGTGCGGAACGAAGTTTTGTTAACCATTCATTCAAACATCTCATTAAACATAATCCCCAACCATTAATTGAAATATTTACTGTTGAGATGGCTAACGGTGAGAAAGAAAATGCTAATGACATATTCATAGGCTGTACCCTTAACCTGAATTATCATTCCTTCCCCATTGACCTAATGTCAATTTCCATTAAGAGCTTTGATGTTATCATTGGCATGGATTGCTTGAGCCCCAATCATGCAGATATCCTTTTTTACAAAAAAGCCATCCATCTTAATCTCCCATCTGGCCAGACTCTCATGATCTATGACGATAAACTTAGTTCCAATCTTCTCATCATTTCATGCATCAAAGCTAAAAAGCTTCTGCGAAAGGAGTGTTATGCATTCCTAGCTCATGTAATCAACGATAAATAGGAAGTTAAAGACCTCAAGAGCATCCCCGAAGTCTGCAACTTTCCTAATGTCTTTCCCAAAGAGCTCCCGGGAATTCCTCCCGAACATCAAGTTGAGTTTCGTATAAACCTAATTCCTGGAGCTAATCCTGTAGCCAAATCTCCGTATCGCTTAGCTCCAGAAAAAGTGCAAGAGTTATCCAGTCAGCTTAACGAGCTGCTCGATAAAGGGTTCATCAGACCGAGTTCCTCACCCTGGGGAGCTCCGGTGTTATTTGTGAAGAAGAAAGATGGATCCTTTCGGATGTGTATAGACTACTGCGAGTTGAACAAGCTGACAGTCAAAAACCGTTATCCTCTTCCTCGAATAGATAACCTTTTCGATCAACTTCAGGGAGCCAATAACTTCTAAAAGATAGACCTTGGATCAGGGTACCATCAACTTTGAGTTCACAAGAATGATGTTTCCAAGACAGTATTCAGGACTCGATATGGACACTACGAGTTCGTAGTGATGCCCTTTCGTCTAACCAATGCACTAATGGTGTTCATGGACCTGATGAACCGGGTGTGTCGTCCTTTTCTGGACAAGTTTGTCATTGTGTTCATTGACGACATACTTGTCTATTCCCGAAGCAAAAAAGATCACAAAGAACACTTGAGATTAGTGTTGGAAACTCTTAGAACAGAGAAGTTGTATGCGAAATTCTCCAAGTGCGAATTCTGGATTCGGAAGGTAGCTTTCCTTGGTAACTTGGTAAGCGAGGAGGGAATACACGTGGACCCGTCCAAGATCAAGGCGATAGAGAATTGGTCGGCATCGAAGACACCCACAGAAATCCATCAATTCTTGGGTCTCGCTGGCTACTATCGCAGGTTCATCCAAAAATTTTCCAGAATCGCCAAACCCTTAACTACTCTGACACAAATAGGTGTACTCTTTTGTTGGAGTGAGAAACAAGACACCGCATTCCAAACATTGAAGCAAGCCTTCTGCAACGCGCCTATTCTGTCCCTGCCCGAAGGAACAGAGGATTTCGTTGTCTACTACGATGCATCTAATCAAGGTTTAGGATGTGTGCTGATGCAGAGAGGAAAAGTTATCGCTTATGCCTCGAGATAGTTGAAGGCACATGAAGTTAATTATACGACTCATGACTTGCAGTTAGGAGAAGTGGTCTTCGCATTGAAGATTTGGAGACATTATCTCTACGGAACTAAGTGCACAATCTTCACTGACCATAAAAGCTTGCAGCACATCTTCAACCAGAAAGACTTAAACATGAGGCAACGACAACAGGTAGAGCTGCTCAGCGACTACGAGTGCGAAATCCGCTACCATCCCGGTAAGGCCAATGTGGTAGTAGATGCTCTTAGCCGAAAGGAGAGTTCAAGCCGCAATGCGAAGACACTGACAATGACCATCCATTCTCACTTATCTGCACAGATCCGAGAAGCCCAGTTGGAAGCCCTAAAACCTGAGAACGTGTCAAAAGAAGCCTTGAGAGGAATGGATAAGAAGCTTAAGATCAGAGGTGACGAAGTCTATTGTTTCATGGATCGAATCTGGACCCCAAAGTTCAGAGGTTTCAGAGACGTTGTCATGAACGAAGCTCACAAGACCAAATACTTTGTTCACTCAGGTTCAGACAAGATGTACCTGGATCTCAAGAAACAATACTGGTGGCCAAACATGAAAGCCGAAATAGCAACCTTCGTGGCCAAGTGTCTGACTTGTGCCAAGGTAAAGGTCGAGTATCAGAAGCCCTTGGGTTTGCTTCAGCAGCCTGAGATACCTGAGTGGAAATGGGAAATGATTACCATGGATTTCATCACCAGCTACCCAGATCTCCGAGTGGGTACGATACCATTTGGGTAATTGTCGATCATTTGACAAAATCCGCTCATTTCCTTCCGATTAAAGAATCGTTCAAGATGGAAAGACTCACGCGAGTCTACATCCAAGAGATAGTCTGACTGCACGGTGTGCCTATGTCCATTATCTCCGGTCGAGATACCAGGTTTACTTCAAGGTTTTGGCAGTCCCTTCAGAAAGCTCTTGGAACCAAGCTGGACATGAGTACAACATACCATCCTTAGACTGACGGATAGAGTGAGAACTATCCAAACCCTAGAAGACATGCTGAGAGCATGTGTCCTTGATTTCGGAAAGTCGTGGGACACCCATTTACCCTTGATCGAGTTCTCATATAACAACAACTACCACACCAGCATCAAGGCTGCCCCGTTCGAAGCCCTCTACGGTCGTAAGTGTAGATCCCCTCTGTGCTGGGCCGAGGTAAGGGACACGCAGATAGCCAAGAGTCAAGTCTCTGACAGTGCTCTCACTGGTCCTGAAATCATCTGCGAAACCACCGAGAAAATCATCCAAATCCGAGAACGACTGAAATCTTCACGAGACAGACAGAAGAGTTACGCTGATAAACGACGAAAACCTTTAGAATTCCAAGTTGGAGATCGTGTCCTGTTGAAGGTCTCGCCCTGGAAAGGCATGATACGGTTTGGAAAGCATGGAAAACTTAACTCAAGGTACATAGGACCTTTCGAGATCCTCGCTAGGATCGGTCCTGTAGCCTACAAACTCCGACTACCTCAAGAACTTAGCAACATCCATCCAGTCTTCCATGTCTCAAATCTTAAGAAGTGCCTATCCGATGAAACCCTCGTGATCCCTCTTGACGAGATCGAGATCAACGAAAACTTGAACTTTGTGGAAGAACCAATCGAAATCATGGATAGAGAGATCAAGCGTACGAAGCAAAGTTGCATCCCGATAGTGAAGGTTCGCTGGAATGCCAAGCGGGGACCCGAATTCACTTGGGAGCGCGAAGACTCGATGAAACAGAAATATCCGCATCTCTTTCAAATTCCATGATTTGTATCTAAATTCTAAATTTCGGGATGAAATTCCCTCTAACGGGGGATAATGTGACAACCCGTAAATTATTTCGTCACTGTAACCCGTTTCTGTCAGTAAAACCGTTGCGTCTCAATTTTTCCGTTAACTTTGGTTTAAATTAATTAAATTGGGACTTCTTATTATGACAGCGTAAGTGTCAGAACATAATGAAAACACGTGAAAACATCCCAAATTGTTTATTTGGAAAATTTATAGTTTCGATCACATTGGGTTACGACAACTTAATCGGGTACGACCAAAAGCCCTGTTTAACGCCAGTATCGGGTAAAACTCCACCGAGTCTCAAACTCAAACCATATTTAAAGGTGAAAGAACTTCATTTGAAGCTTTTTCACTCTCTCTCTCTCTCTCTCTACTCTCTCTCTACAAACTCAATCTTTGATCCAAAAATCACCCTTTCAAGCTCCAATTTGGTATGTAATCCATCCTAGCTCATAGTATAACACATTTAGCTATCAAATTCGTGTTTAATTCATGCAATAGGACCAATAACATGTGTTTATAGCCCAGGAATAGCCCCAAGCCACAAACACACATAAATGGGGTTTTGGAGCCTCAAAACCCTTCCAAACCACTTTTGGAGCTTAGATATGACTTAGGGCCTTACAATATTGGACTTAGAACGCCAAAACCTTAGCATTTGAGGGGTAAACATGATTTAATGGCCCAAGAACATTCTTGGACCGTAAACACCCTTTCTTAGGCCGTAAACACATTTTAAGGTGTTAAAACACCCCTTAAACACCTCCTAAGCCTTGGAATAATGTCTAGAATCATCCACCATTGTGTTAGGGACCTTAAACATGCAAGAAACCATCCCCTTAATAGAATACGGCCGTAAACACCCCAAGGACTAGTTCCTGGGCCGTAAACTCCTATAAGGTGGTCAAAGGGTGCCCTAACTTCCTTCCATGGCTTGTGCTTGGACTAGAAACACTTGTGCTTGACCTAGGACCACTAAAACACGATAAGAATGAGTACTTGAGATTTTATGGCTGTAAAATCCTAGTTTACTGCCGTAAACTCCTTAAATGGTCCAAATATTAATCAAGTCCCCTTCCAACGCCTTAAAACTAAGCCTAACATTAACCCACAAGTATTGTAAGACCATTTAGCAACCAAGAACCCACCAACCATGAGTTTACGGCCATAAACTAATGAGGATATGGTCTTAGGGCCATAATCTTAATTATAAGTTTACTCTTGAAGAGCAAACTCTATATGTAGGCCCTAGACACGCTTAGATGCTACCCGGGTCACTCCTAACACTTGAAATAATGTGTTTTCGCGCCTCGGAGTGTACTATCTTATCTAATTAGTAGTTCAAAGTCTAATTAGATACAATTATGTATCTCTTTATATTACATAGGAACCTCACATGTTCTCAAGCCCCGAACTGACACTTAGCATCCAACCGACACATTTCTCGTCTGGTGAGTTCATACCCCTACACTTTTTCCATGTTTTCAATGTTTTCAGGGGGGATACAAGCAAAAGTACAAGGAAATCTTGTACTCAAACTTATGATTTCATTTGAAATGTTTCATATTTCGTATGCTTTTAGCACTGGAAACTGTATTAACCAACCATTTAACTTGCAGAGTAAACCGTCAAACTATTTGTGAAACTAGTAATAAAATGTTATATTTTATATTTCACAAATGGTTTCCATACCAATACTGTTAAAATCATGAACCTTAGAACTTTAAAAACGTCCTTGATAACACTCCTCATAGATACAAGAGTGAAGGACCAATAAAACAGGATTTTCTAACATCCTGGGTAACACTCCCTAGATACGAGAGTGGAGGACTAATCAACAGGATTTTCTAACATCCTTAGTAATACTCCCCAAGATACGAGAGTGAAGGACAAATTTCATTAATCTTAAGATTGGAGACACGTCCTTGGTAACACTCCCCCGGATACGAGAGTGTAGGACTACCCCCGTAACCAGAATCTCTTGGAGGGAGAACATGACTTGAGTGTATAGATCTATACAGGATTGACTACCCCGCACCTAGCTGCTAGCTACAGTCGGACCGAAAGGTCCAAGGGTGACAAAAGTCATAAAACGATACTGGCCTCGTTCCGAGCCTTATCTAGTCTATTGTATGGTTATGGAACTCGCAATTTAGATTATGAAAACTTTTCTACTTACTTATTAGTTTTATATACGTGTTAAAACTAATGTACTTTTCAAGGATAACAAGGCTTTCAGGAAACTTCACACAAACACTTTAAGTACGGTAGATACGTGTACATTACATTCAGAACCGATAACCAACTGCAAACTTTTAAGGAAAATAATGGTTTTTCCTGGGATAACTGAACTGTTCATAACCAGATCGTTTAACCAACGGATAACTAAACTTTACTTATAAGAAAATATGGGATTTTCTTGGATAACACTTTTTCAGAACACCAAAGGAAACTTGTTCATTTTCAGAAACAACCCGCTTTTGAACTCACCAGCTTTATGCTGATTTTCAAACTGCTTGTATTCTCAGGTCCACATTAGACAAATATCCCGCGATCTTTTGGAGAAGACAGAGCGCTTTATCATACACGTCTTTACTTTTGTTCAAACTAATGTACAGTTTAAAACATGTATTACTTTACTTTCAAACAAATGTAATTATTCCTATGTAATGTAATGTTTTGTGTTTACTATGCTTACTATGTACATTGGTTGTGATACTTTACATGAAGTCTTCCTCCCCGGAACGTTTCCGCCATCGGTTTTGGGGTGTGACACAAGGAATGTTGGTGGCATAGGAAGAGTGCTGGCAATAGGGCAGAACGAAGCAATAGTTGATCCCACGGTGGTTACGAGTACGTTTCTCCTCAATAACGCTTATGGATGCATACTCTTTGATTGTGGTGCGGAGAGGAGTTTAGTGAGTCATAAATTCAAGCATATACTAAAACATAACCCTAAATCACTCAATAAGATAGTCATAGTAAAAATGGAAAATGGTAGAAGAGAAAGCACGAATGATATGTACATAGGCTACACACTAACTCTAAATGAACATTCATTTCAAATCGATCAAATGCCGATCACTATAAAGAGCTTTGATGTCATCATCAGTATGGATTGGTTAATCCTACATCATGCTGATATTCTTTGTTACGAAAGGACCGTTCGCCTAAACCTGCCAAGAGGCGAAACTCTTGTCATTTATGGTGACATACCCGGTACCAATTTACAAATCATCTCTTGCGTCAAAGCCCAGAAATACCTTCGAAAGGAGTACTATGCCTTCCTAGCCCGAGTGGTAGATAAGGAAAAAGAAATGAAGAGCATCAAAGACATTCCAGATGTCTGCGATTTTCCCGATATCTTCCCTGAAGATCTCCCAGGAGTCCGACCAGAACAACAAGTCAAGTTCAGAATCGATTTAATTCCCAGAGCTACCCCAGTAGCTAAGTCTCCGTATCGTCTGGCGCCCGCTGAGATGCAAGAATTATCCAACCACTTAAACAAACTGCTCAACAAAGGGTTCCTCAGGCCAAGCTTCTCACCTTGGGGAGCACTTGTCTTATTTGTAAAGAAGAAGGATGGATCTTTCCGCATGTGCATTGATTACCGGGAACTTAACAAGCTTACTATCAAGAACCGATACCCGCTACCACGCATTGACGACTTGTTTGACCAACTCCAAGGAGCGAGTTATTTCTCAAAAAAAAGATCAACTTAAGATCCGGGTATCACCAACTACGAGTCTTGGAAGAAGATGTTCCTAAAACAGCTTTTCGAACTCGTTATGGTCACTACGAGTTTGTAGTGATGCCCTTTGGATTAACAAACGCGCTGGTGGTGTTCAAGGACTTAATGAACCGAGTGTTTCGTTTATTCTTGGACATATTTGTGATCGTGTTCATAGACGATATACTCATTTATTCAAAGAATAAATAGGATCATAGTCAACACCTCCGACAAGTCTTAGAAACGCTAAGAAAAGAGAAGCTATACGCAAAAATCTCCAAGTGCGAATTTTGGATTCTGAAGGTAGATTTCCTAGGTCACATGGTTAGCAAAGACGGAATACACGTGGACCCTTCCAAAATCAAAGCAATCAAGAACTGGTCAGCTCCAAGAACCCCAACGGAAATTCAAAAATTCTTGGGTCTTGATGGCTATTACCGTAGATTTATACAAAACTTCTCGAAGATTGTGTGACAACCCTATATTTTCCAAAAGCATTGTAACGCTCAAAAGTCTAATACAACTAAATTAACCTTGAAAATAAAGTATTCAAATATCTAAGTTGGGATGCATCAAATACTAATTAACGTGTCAAGGTTTTCGAAAACATAAAGAACGCTCAAAACCGGGTTATATTGAAGAAATTATAACCACTCGTATATTTACGACACGCCGTTAAAACATTATTTGACGTAAAAAGTAAAATCTCAATAATGTGCATTTTAGCCTTAAGTATCTAAACATAAATCGTAGATCTCGTTAAAAGGTGAGCGTGCATAAAAAGATCGCCCAAATTGGACCTCGTACGAAGATGTTACGAATTTTCGAAGTTTCGTAACAGTAGTAGAGGGCTAAAAACTCGAATTTAAGATCGAGTGTAAATTAGCTAACGCAATCCAAATGAGAGTTGAAGATCTCCGCAATAGGAACAAATGAATGAGAAGACAAACAAAAACCGACGTCAAATAAAGAACCTATGAGTTTTTAAACGAACTTTAGGAGGCCCGGCCTATTAAAAATATATCATTAAAAATAAAGACAAAACTAGCCGACGGAGTCTAAATGAAAGTTATAGAGCATAATCTCACCTACGCGTAGATATAAAGAACACGAAAAATGGAGCTCGTACATGAAAGTTACGGAATTTAGAAGAGGACAGGGCGGATTACGCCCCGCGTTCTCTGGGAGTACGCCCCGCGTACTAGACCCAGAGTCGAGTCCCATCGGCCCGCCCAAGCTACGCTTAGCTAGCCAGGAGTCGTAAGCCATGACGCATTGTTACGCCCCGCGTAACCGAAGTACGCCCCGCGTACTGACTACGCCCCGCGTACGAGGGTTTCCAGCCCTATAAATAGAAGGTATAATGTAACAACCCGAAATTTCCATATCATTTATTGTAACTCCTTCGTAGTACAATTCGCGCAACCGATCGTCGTTTCGATTTCGATTTACGATCTTCCGTTTAATTAAGTCATTATCTAGTACACATTTAAAATGACTTAATGGGTGTCTTAATACATTTAAAAATCATTTTAACACTCAACTTTAGTGATCAGAATATTTCTAGATATTACCGTATCAGATTACGGTAACTTAATCGGGTACGACCAAAAACCCCGTCTAACGCCGATATCGGGTAGAATTCTATCGTGTCCAAGTCCTGAACACTATATAAACATGTTTAAGACTCCTTTTGAAGCCTTTGGCCAATTTCTCACTAAACTCTTTCAACCTCTCTCCTCAAGCTAGAATTAACGTCCAAATCTCAAGTTTAAGGCCTCAAATCTTTAAGGTAACCTCCCTAACATGTTATTCAACACCTTTAGCCTTCAAATTGAGGAACTAATTGAGTTTTAGGACCAAGAACATGAGTTTACGGCCAAGGAGCAAGCTTGGGCCGTAAACTCCATTAAATGGGGTTTTAAGCCCTTAAACTCCTTCCTAAACTCAATTGGACTTTAGATATCGCTATGGGACTTCAAGATATGGACCTTAAACAATTAAAACATGAATTTTGTGATGTTTAAAGGAGTTTACAGCCAAGGATCATTCTTGGGCCGTAAACTCATATAATTAGGGTTTTCATGCCCTTAAACCCTTCCAAATCACTTCTATGGCTTAGATATGAATTATAGGACCTTGGTTTTAGCATTTGGACACTTGAAACATAACTTTTGAGGGAATTATGTGAGTTTACGGCCAAGGTGAGTGCTTGGGCCATAAACTCCCCAAAACAAGGCATAAATTCAATTCTAAGGTGTTAGAAAGCCATCCAACACCACCAAAAGCCTTGGAATAAATCAAAGGACCAACCAAAAATAGTTTAAGGGACTTAAACACATCATTTGTGGGAATTCTAAGAGTTTACGGCCAAGGCTTGTTCTTGGGCCGTAAACTCCAATATTTTTGGTGTTAGAATGCAAACTAAACACCCCTAAAGCCTTTAGATGAATTTTAGAAGCCCTTCTATGCAAGTTTTAGACCTTGAAACACTTTGTATGACCCTATATAAGAGTTCACGGCCATGAGGAGGGTCTCATGGGCCGTAAACTCCATAAAACCCCTCAAATGTCCCATAAAACTCATGTAAGGTCTTGGAATAATCCTAGTAATCACATGTGATTTGTTTTAACAACATTTAACACCATTTTCATGAAGATTAAGGAGTTTACGGCCAGGAGCCTATATTAGGCCGTAAACTCCCATAAAATAATCATTTTGATGATTTAAATTCATTCCAAGTGTTCTAATGTATTTTAGATAATCCATTCTAGCAATCCCTATGTCCATTTGAGCCCTTAATCCATCAAAACCACACCCACATGAGTTTACGGCCGTAAACTCATGTATGTGTGTGTTTTATGGTTGTAAACTCATTTAAATGTTTACTTATGGAGAGTAAACTCAAGTCCCAAGTCCCTAGTGCCATTACAAGTCCGAAGATGTCACCCGGGTCACTCCAAACGCTCGTTTTGAGGTGTTTAACCTCATTGGAGTGTAATGTTCCATATGATTAGTGAATGTATCTCTAATTGTATATATATATATGGACATTATTTCATTTTACATAGGTTCATCGCGAGTAATCAAACCCCGAACCAACGTCTAGCATTCAAAACCGACACGTTTCCGAGTCCGGTGAGTTCATACCCCTACCCTTTTTCAATGGTTTTTCAATGTTTTCAGGGGGGGAATACAAGCAAAAGTACAAGTATATCTTGTACTCAATCACATGAGTTTAATTATATGGTTTCATAATTGTACACTTTAAGAATTGAAAACCTTTTAAACAAACCATTTTAGCTTGCAGAGTTGTTTGTTTTAACTCGATTTTCAATTCTTATTATACACTGTTATATTGTGTACTTGGTAATTGATTGTTCACATTTAAACTGATAGAATACATATATCATTGTAATGTCCTTAATAAAACACCTAGGATCGAGTGTAAAGGACCATAATCATTAAATAACACCTAGGTTCGAGTGTAATGTCCTTAATAATACACCTAGGGTCGAGTGTAAAAGGACAGCCATCATTAAATAACACCTAGGCTCGAGTGTAATGTCCTTATTAAAACACCTAGGCTCGAGTGTAAAGGATAGGTACGTAGAATATAATCAGTTGTAAATACTACTTTCCTAGTCGAAAAGTAAAGAGTAATCTTAATGATTGGAGACACGTCCTTGTAACACTTCCATGGCACGAGATAGTGGAGGACTAACCCTGTAACCAGAATCTCCGTTCGTAGGAGAGCGTGGCTTGAGTGTATAGATCTATACGGGACTGACAATCCCACACCTGGCTGCTAGCTACAGCCGAACCGAATGGTTCAAGGGTGACAAAAGTCATAAATAGGATACTGACCATGGTCCGAGTCATATCCAGTCTAAGTATGGTTAAGGACTCGCAATCTAGATTATTAACGTTTCAGATTCATTTACTAGCTTTATATACGTAGTAAAGCTAATGTACGTTTAGGGATTACAGATACACACACAGTCAGGAAAACATGGGGTTTTCCTGGGAAGAACACTGAACATAACCATAACCAGTAAAGACACACACACAGTCAGGGAAACATGGGGTTTTCCTGGGAAGAACACTGAACATAAACAAAACCGGTAAATATATACACACAGTCAGGAAAACATGGGGTTTTCCTGGGGAGAACATTAAACATAACCAGAACCAGTAAAGATACACACACACCGTCAGGGAAATATGAGGTTTTCCTGGGGAGAACACTGAACATAACCAGAACCGTAAAGACATATACACAGTCAGGGAAAACATGGGGTTTTCCTGGGAAGGACACCGAACATAGTCAGAAACTAGTAATAGTTCACATAGACACAGTCAGGAGAACATAGGGTTCTTCCTGAGTAATAGTAGTACAAAGTTAGAGAAGTTTAATAAGTTAAACGATTGAATTACATTTCACAAGAACAATCATGTTTTAATTAAACATCGTTTACTTTACTTTCGGATTGGGAAACTAACTTTACATAAGAAAATATGGGATTTTCTTGGATAATTACTTTTCAGGAAAACAAAGGAACTTGTACATTTTCAGAAAAACTAAACGCTTATGAACTCACCAGCTTTATGCTGATTTTCAAACCGGTTGTATTCTCAGGTCCGAGTTAGACAGGTACCCGAAGATCCTTTTGTGTGAAGACGGAGTTTTCCGAAGACTCATTTTTGTATTGCTCATATATACTATGTATCACTTGTATAACTTATGCTTTTGAAACAAATGTAAATCTTTCATATATGTAATGTAATGGTTGATTTACTTTACTTACTATGTACATTGGATTTGATACTCTACGTGGAGTCAACCCCGGAAATGTTTCCGCCTTCGGTTTTCGGGGTGTGACAGATTGGTATCAGAGCCCTTGTTTATAGTGAATGAAGTATACCAAACCTTACATGGTATAAAACTATAAACATTAAAGGGCCTAAGTGCTCTGAATTAAAAGTATCTTCAAAACTGTAAGTATTTTCAAAAGTATACAAGTATACCGACCCGTCGAAATCCGTAACTATAAGTAGAACAAAACATAAGTAAATGGATGTTGTACACTGCGGTTAAACCTGGGCAGTTATGTAGTCGTGTCTAGGATCAATATAGCCTGGCCAACTATATTCGTTCGAGACACGGCCAACATGTGCTTGGGAGTGACTGTAGTACGCAACAGTCCTAAAACTTACCTAATATCTCAAACAACGAATCGTCGTTGCAGTGAACCATGAAATACTATGGGAGTATTTCTCGAGCCAATCCTTTGTAGAAAATCCTCGTATATGCGATGTTACTTGAACATTCCTCTAGCGATAAAATGTTTTGTCTTGATAACTCTTTCCTACTTTATCGCTTAGTATGATGCTATATCTGTCTTGATGAGATATCCCTTGTTCCATATTCCTTGATTCAATTCAGAGGACTTATGATCCTCTCTTTCCTGATCTTTTTAGATCAAGATGCCTCCGAGAAAGAGACCCAGCTCGAAGAGCAACGACAATCCTCCTCCGCCATCACCTCCTCCTCAGTTTGACCTAGCATCACTCCAGATAGTCATGACAGCTGCAATGGTGGCAGCCATGTCACAAATGAACCCTAGCGGTTCAGGAGGTGGTCCTCAATCCCAAAACCCAGAAGATAGCCAGGGACGCCGGAAAGAGGGTTCCTATAAGGATTTCATGAACGCCAAACCCACGTCTTTTGATGGCACTGGAGGTGTCATTTCCCTTACCCGATGGTTCGAGAAGATCGAATCTATCTTTGAAATCTGCGCTTGTTCAGATTCAGACAAGGTGAAGTTTGCCGCCTGCACCTTTCTTGACAAAGCCTTGACTTGGTGGAACGGCCGAGTCAAATCCCTAACCTTACCTGTAGCCAACGCCATGGGTTGGGAAGCCATGAAGGAACTTCTGCTGGCTGAGTACTGCCATCGGGGAGAAATGCAGAAGTTAGAACATGAACTGTGGAACTTGAAGATGAAAGGTTCCGACATTGCTGCTTATACTTCCAGGTTCGACGACTTGGCACTACTTTGTCCGGGAATGGTTACCCCGGAAAGTAAGAAGATAGAGAGATTTATCTGGGGACTGACTCAGCCAACGAAAGGAAATGTCATAGCTGCGAGGCCGGATACGTACGACAGCACCAAATGTTTAGCACAAATCCTAATCGATCACAGTGATGATCTTGAAGAGGCAGTTACCACTACTGAACCGACGGTAAGGAGTGGCGAGAAAAGAAAACTTGGGAAGAAAGAGAAAAGCCAAACATCACACGAGTCTTCAAAGAGACAGCAAACGGTGGCAATTCACGCTGTCACTTCCTCTGCAGCTGTTTCTGTTGATGGGTCCTCAACCCGAAAATCTATTATTAGGTATGCTGGAACCCTTCCTAGTTGTGGCAAGTGCAACTATCATCATCTTTCGTCCGGTCCATGTATAGAGGTAATTAGCAACAAATGTGGCATAAAGGGTCACATGGCGAAGAACTGTAAGACGCCAACTCAATCAACGAGTCAAACTTCTGGAGCGGGCATCGATCGGGCTTGCTATGGTTGTGGAGAAGTGGGACATTTCAAGCGAAACTGTCCTAAGACTGTAAAAACCTGGTAACATTGGAAGAGTCTTAGCGATAGGACAAGAAGAGACAGCCACCGATCCCACGGTTGCCACATGTATATTTTCCCTCGTTAAATTTATATGCCTGCGATTCTTTTCGATTCTAGCACCGAAAGAAATTCGTTAACCATCCATTTGAACATTTTCTAAACCCCATCGTTTACGAGTAACTGAAAATGTATGTCTTCGAGATGGTTATCATATGAAAATGAGAACGCTTGCGTCATATTCGTAGATTGTTTTCTCAATCCGAGTGATTATTCTTTTCCCTTCGATCTATTGGTGAACTTTTATGAAATGCTTTGATGTCACCCTTAGCATGTAATGACCGAGCCTCATTCATGTTGTCTTTCCTAGATTCGAGAAAGCCATTTGTTCTAATCTTCCTCTGACTTGACTCCCATGATCTTCGTACATTAAAGCTTAAAAAGTTTACCCGTGTATCTCTCGTCCAAGTGATCATCGAGACACGAGAAGTCTATGATATTTTCCCGATGCTGTTTCTAAAGAATTCTTGAGAATTCTTTCCGAACGTGTAGTCCAGTCTCGCATCGATCTAATCCTGGGAATTTCCTCGTAACCGAACCTCAGTAAGCACAATGTGTGCAAGTCAGCAATCAGGGCATGATACGATCACTACGAGGAGGTAGTGACGCCCTTCGGTCGAACCATTCTCTTGTTCATGTAGATAAGCAAAGCAGTCATACTCGTAGATCATTTCCAAAGCTAAGACAATAAAGAACTTGTCGACACCGGGAGCACCCATGGAACCTGTCCATCTTTGGGTCCCGTCGGCTACGATCACAGACTCACGTAAGAGTCCCCCTTAGAACCATTGGACCTTTAGTTACTCTGACCTGTGAAAGTGTACCCACTTGTTGAAGGTTTTACCCTGGAAAGACATAGTACGTCTGGGGAAGTGCGGAAAAACTTAACTCGTGAAACCTTAGATGCTTCAAGATCTTCGATAGGAATCGATTCTATAGCCCTCTCCGAGCTATCTTAAGGACTCAATAGCAACCACCTGGTATTCCGCATCTTTATTCGTAAGGCTTGCCGACCTGACGAAACCCTAGTAAATTCCTTTGAGGAAATAAAAATCTAAATTTTCATGTATGAATCAATTGAGATTGTAGATTGAGAGATTAATCATGTGTAACCAAGCCACATCCTGACAGTGAGGGTTCGCTAGAATGTTAAGCGGAGACCCGAATGCAGTAAATTCATCCCCATATATCTTTCCACTTCATGATCCGTGTTCGAATCTTTGAATTTCGGGACGAAATTCCCTTTAACGGGGGGATAATGTAACAACCCGAAATTTCCATATCATTTATTGTAACTCCTTCGTAGTACAATTCGCGTAACCGATCGTCGTTCCGATTTCGATTTCCGATCTTCCGTTTAATTAAGTCATTATCTAGTACACATTTAAAATGACTTAATGGGTGTCTTAATACATTTAAAAATCATTTTAACACTCAACTTTAGTGATCGGAATATTTCTAGATATTACCGTATCGGATTACGGTAACTTAATCGAGTACGACCAAAAACCCCGTCTAACGCCGGTATCTGGTAGAATTCTATCGTGTCCAAGTCCCGAACACTATATAAACATGTTTAAGACTCCTTTTGAAGCCTTTGGCCAATTTCTCACTAAACTCTTTCAACCTTTCTCCTCAAGCTAGAATTAAGGTCCAAATCTCAAGTTTAAGGCCTCAAATCTTTAAGGTAACCTCCCTAACATGTTATTCAACACCTTTAGCCTTCAAATTGATGAACTAATTGAGTTTTAGGACCAAGAACATGAGTTTACGGCCAAGGAGCAAGCTTGGGCCGTAAACTCCATTAAATGGGGTTTTAAGCCCTTAAACTCCTTCCTAAACTCAATTGGACTTTAGATATGGCTATGGGACTTCAAGATATGGACCTTAAACAATTAAAACATGAATTTTGTGATGTTTAAAGGAGTTTACGGCCAAGGATCATTCTTGGTCCGTAAACTCATATAATTAGGGTTTTCATGCCCTTAAACCCTTCCAAATCACTTCTATGGCTTAGATATGAATTATAGGACCTTGGTTTTAGCATTTGGACACTTGAAACATAACTTTTGAGGGACTTATGTGAGTTTACGGCCAAGGTGAGTGCTTGGGCCATAAACTCCCCAAAACAAGGCATAAATTCAATTCTAAGGTGTTAGAAAGCCATCCAACACCACCAAAAGCCTTGGAATAAAACAAAGGACCAACCAAAAATAGTTTAAGGGACTTAAACACATCATTTGTGGGAATTCTAAGAGTTTACGGCCAAGGCTTGTTCTTGGGCCGTAAACTCCAATATTTTTGGTGTTAGAATGCAAACTAAACACCCCTAAAGCCTTTAGATGAATTTTAGAAGCCCTTCTATGCAAGTTTTAGACCTTGAAACACTTTGTATGACCCTATATAAGAGTTCACGGCCATGAGGAGGGTCTCATGGGCTGTAAACTCCATAACACCCCTCAAATGTCCCATAAAACTCATGTAAGGTCTGGGAATAATCCTAGTAATCACATGTGATTTGTTTTAACAACATTTAACACCATTTTCATGAAGATTAAGGAGTTTACGGCCAGGAGCCTATATTAGGCCGTAAACTCCCATAAAATAATCATTTTGATGATTTAAATTCATTCCAAGTGTTCCAATGTATTTTAGATAATCCATTCTAGCAATCCCTATGTCCATTTGAGCCCTTAATCCATCAAAACCACACCCACACGAGTTTACGGCCGTAAACTCATGTATGTGTGTGTTTTATGGTTGTAAACTCATTTAAATGTTTACTTATGGAGAGTAAACTCAAGTCCCAAGTCCCTAGTGCCATTACAAGTCCGAAGATGTCACCCGGGTCACTCCAAACGCTCGTTTTGAGGTGTTTAACCTCATTGGAGTGTAATGTTCCATATGATTAGTGAATGTATCTCTAATTGTATATATATGGACATTATTTCATTTTACATAGGTTCATCGCGAGTAATCAAACCCCGAACCAACGTCTAGCATTCAAAACCGACACGTTTCCGAGTCCGGTGAGTTCATACCCCTACCCTTTTTCAATGGTTTTTCAATGTTTTTAGGGGGGGGGGGGATACAAGCAAAAGTACAAGTATATCTTGTACTCAATCACATGAGTTTAATTATATGGTTTCATAATTGTACACTTTAAGAATTGAAAACCTTTTAAACAAACCATTTTAGCTTGCAGAGTTGTTTGTTTTAACTCGATTTTCAATTCTTATTATACACTGTTATATTGTGTACTTGGTAATTGATTGTTCACATTTAAACTGATAGAATACATATATCATTGTAATGTCCTTAACAAAACACCTAGGATCGAGTGTAAAGGAACATAATCATTAAATAACACCTAGGTTCGAGTGTAATGTCCTTAATAATACACCTAGGTTCGAGTGTAAAAGGACACCCATCATTAAATAACACCTAGGCTCGAGTGTAATGTCCTTATTAAAACACCTAGGCTCGAGTGTAAAGGATAGGTACGTAGAATATAATCAGTTGTAAATACTACTTTCCTAGTCGAAAAGTAAAGAGTAATCTTAATGATTGGAGACACGTCCTTGTAACACTTCCATGGCACGAGATAGTGGAGGACTAACCCTGTAACCAGAATCTCCGTTCGTAGGAGAGCGTGGCTTGAGTGTATAGATCTATACGGGACTGACAATCCCACACCTGGCTGCTAGCTACAGCTGAACCGAATGGTTCAAGGGTGACAAAAGTCATAAATAGGATACTGACCATGGTCCGAGTCATATCCACTCTAAGTATGGTTAAGGACTCCCAATCTAGATTATTAACGTTTCAGATTCATTTACTAGCTTTATGTACGTAGTAAAGCTAATGTACATTTAGGGATTACAGATACACACACATTCAGGAAAACATGTGGTTTTCCTGGGAAGAACACTGAACATAACCATAACCAGTAAAGACACACACATAGTCATGGAAACATGGGGTTTTCCTGGGAAGAACACTGAACATAAACAAAACCGGTATAGATACACACACACCGTCAGGGAAACATGGGGTTTTCCTGGGGAGAACACTGAACATAACCAGAATCGTAAAGACATATACACAGTCAGGGAAAACATGGGGTTTTCCTGGGAAGGACACCAAACATAGTCAGAAACTAGTAATAGTTCACATACACACAGTCAGGAGAACATGGGGTTCTTCCTGAGTAATAGTGGTACGAAAATAGGGAAGTGTAATAAGTTAAACGATTGAATTACATTTCACAAGAACAATCATGTTTTAATTAAACATCGTTTACTTTACTTTCGGATTGGGAAACTAACTTTACATAAGAAAATATGGGATTTTCTTGGATAATTACTTTTCAGGAAAACAAAGGAACTTGTACATTTTCAGAAAAACTAAACGCTTATGAATTCACCAGCTTTATGCTGATTTTCAAACCGCTTGTATTCTCAGGTCCGAGTTAGACAGGTACCCGAAGATCCTTTTGTGTGAAGACGGAGTTTTCCGAAGACTCATTTTAGTATTGCTCATATATACTATGTATCACTTGTATAACTTATGCTTTTGAAACAAATGTAAATCTTTCATATATGTAATGTAATGGTTGATTTACTTTACTTACTATGTACATTGGATTTGATACTCTACGTGGAGTCAACCCCGGAAATGTTTCCGCCTTTGGTTTTCGGGGTGTGACACATAAGCTCGAGTTTTTGCACACAAATCACAATCCCTCAGTCATTCTCTCATACTTCTAAGCTCCAGAGACCGCCCCCCTCACCTCGGTTTCCGCACTCGAGCCCCCGACAAAAGATTTACGTTGCAGAGATCCCCGAAGAGCCCGACGACGCAACTATCCGCGATCGAAGTTCTACTTAATTCTAGTCCCTCTCTTCAAACTTAACAAGTGAGTTCATACCCATACTTTTCAATTCTTTTTCATGTTTTAGGGGGGGGGATACAAGTACATTACACGTTAAAGTATTGTTTATAAACATAAATGAAATTTCTATCTTCGAATATCGATACAAACATCTTATGTATACAAGAGCGATTATGTCACTAAGTTATTTCTACTAAATGGAACATACTATTTGAAAAACTATAATGGGTATAGTTAACAAGTCAGTCCTACATTTTACATATACATCTTGAAAAAACGAAACACTTTCAAAAGAAGTAAGGTCATTTCATTGTAAATCTACTTATACTAGGCAATGTGAGATATTCAAACTTCAACGTACATTTTTGTATGCATTTCAAGTCCTGTATTATATACCATAATCTCTTGGAGGGAGAGCGTGATACTTGTGTATAGATCTATACGGGATTGACAATCCCGCACCTAAACTACTAGCTATAGTTAGACCGGCAGGTCTGGGGTGACAAATGTCATAACACTGCAACACCTGAAGAATGTTGTTACAGGCCGTCAGTGTCAATAGTATGGTTATAAAACTCACATAAAAAGTATAAAACAAGATTGATTTACGAGATTCATATAATCATTGCAGTTTTCTACATTATTTTTCATACAAAGTTGTTTTTATCATTTGAGTATAAAAGATACTAACACATTCCAACTTTGGAAACTTTTGAATCATCTTACAAGAAAATATTGGACTTTCTAAAAACCTCGTTTACCAATTTACTACCAAAAAGGATATACTTTGCAACTCGAAACACTCATGAACTCACCAACTTAATTGTTGACACTTTTCAAAACCACTTGTATTTCTCAGGGAATCAGTGATACAGGTAACTACCAGCTTTTGGGGGAAGGAACACAAAGGATGTTTTTATTATTGAACATTTATCATCATATTGTAATATTCTTTTGATAACATGTATAACGCAACAATATACGTTTTCATTTTATATATATGATGGTTGTGTTACTTTCTTTACAATATTCAATTGTTGTGATACTACGTGACGTCATCCACCCCCAAATGTTTCCGCCATTCTGGTTTGGGGGTGTGATAGATTGGTATCAGAGCATTGTTTATAGTGAACTAAGTATATCAAACCACATAAGATATACAAACTATAAATACAACGGGAACCAAAAACCCTCTGATAAAAACATTTTCATAGAAATATATTTTCTTTAAATATATACATTTTTACCCGCACGTATCAGCCTCGTATCATGACAAGTTTTTCTAAAAAGTAGTATGGCAAGTTCCGATACCACGATTGGGCCTTGAAGTATGTAATCAAATCGAGAATAAATATAGCCTGATCAACTATATTTATCCTGGATTTGACCAATGTACGTCGAGGAATGGTCGTAGTAGTCAACAAGCCAAAAACTTATAAAATCTAGATTCGCTAAATTGAAATACTATAAGTCTATTGTTAAAAATAATTGAACGATAAAATATTGCGCTCAGTAAAGATATAAATAGGCTTAGGAAGTCGTTAAATAGAAATTTCTTTTCTTATAAAAATCTCATACCTCTATCCCAGTACAGACAAATGGCCGGATTTCCTTTACCGGGAGACCCCTACTACCTAAATCAAGGTAACGGCGGCTGGATAGAAGAAGACCCGGAGGAAGACACAGAGGAAATCGAAGAAGAGGTCGAAGAAGAGTTCGAGGAGGGAGTCGAAGAAGAATTCGAAATCGAAGTCGGAGAAGAATACGAAGTCGACGAGGAGATCGTGGAAATTTCTAGCGGAATAGACTCCGAACCGGAAGTAATCGACCCTCCCATCCCCCATCCTCCCGTAATTAGACCATATCAACCGGGACCCATTCCCATCTGGGGAAGCCACCTCTACTACTGGAGCCGTCAGCAAGGTGTACGCCCTCCATTCGGCATGTGTCGGGATTTTTACAACGTCAGTGGGGGAGGCTCAGCTGATCGAGCACTTCCTGTTGTCGTGAACGCTATAGCTAACCAGAACTACCAGGCAGACCAACAAGCAACCAGAGTTCGCGAGATCAATGCTGCTACCCAAGGTAATGCCGCTGACATCCGTCGTTTGGAAGGACTACATGAGAATACCCAAATCTACACGGGGACACTTCAGAACCAAATGATAACAGCTCTAGACGAAATAAGAGAGATGAAAGAACAACAAGCAGATTTCAAGAGGCGACTGATGGGAGTCAAACGGTCAGATGCCGAATCCAGCTCCAAACACCACAAATAGAGTTTGTTCAAGCTCCAACAATTTTGATATAGACTAGGACCTCGGATAGAGTTTTTCTCTTATTTTCTTTTGTATCTGTAAACGGAGACCCCTAGATAGGTCAAATTTTCCTAAAAACTAGAAGCATAATGTAACACACCTTAGGTGTGACATATATATAAATATGCAGTACTTCTTTATATACCTCTCGAAACCTCTAAAATTAACTAAATTGTTGTATTTAATTTGAAACCAAAAACTAAAGTCAAAACAAATTACAAGATACGACTAACCCTCAACTACACGATTCTCAAAACATTAGAAACTTATAGTATTCGTTCTTATTTTCTCTACCAGAACATGCCTCCTCGTAGATCAACACGCAGAAACTCAACTCCAGCACCACCTCCACCACCCCCTCCAACTATGGACGCAACTATGTTCCAAACTGCTGTAACAGCCGCTGTAACCGCGGCGATGGCTCAAATGAGCAACAATGGGTCAGGAGGAGGAATAAATAGCTTTACAAATGGCCCAAGCCAAGGCTGTTCTGGAGTCTGCACTTACAAAGAGTTCACCAATGGAAAACCTATTCCCTTTTATGGGACTGGGGGAGTATTGGCTCTGTCCCAATGGATAGAGAAAACGGAAGCCGTATTTGAACTTTGCGCATGCCCTGAAGAAAGCAAAGTAAAATTTGCTGCCTGTACATTCTCTGAACGCGCCTTGACATGGTGGAACGGCCACGTCAAGACACTAACCCTGGTGGTGGCGAACTCCATGGGTTGGGAAAACTTGAAGCGAATGCTCCTTTGGGAATACTGCCCAAGAGGCGAGATTCAGAAGCTTGAACAAGAATTGTGGAACCTTTCGATGGTAGGCTCGGACATCGCAGGCTACACCAACAGATTCAGCGATTTGATAACACTTTGTCCTGGGATGTTGATTCTAGAAAGCCAAAAAGTGGAGAGGTACATCTGGGGATTATCACCCCAACTGCGAGGAAGTGTGCTAGCTTCCAAGCCCATGACCTTCGATAGTGCCAAGGAACTGGCGCAATCTCTCGTTGATCATGGCATCTGCCAAGGAGTCACGACTATCGTAGCTGAACCAACCAAAGGGAACAACGACAACAATAACAATGCCAACAACAACAAGAAGAAATTCTGGAACAAGAGAAAGGGGCAAACCTCGCAAGAACCTTCAAAGAAACAAATGGTGGCGGTTCATGCTGCTACTGCTCCCGTCACAACTCCTACAACCCCGACGCCAACAAAACAATATCCAGGGAACTTGCCAAAGTGAAGCAAATGCAACTACCATCACCACGGTAATTGCCGCGAGATGTACTGTAAGAACTGCGACAGGAAAGGGCACACTGCCCCTTTCTGTAAAGCGCCAGCGCGGCCAGTCACTCAAGTTCCTGGTACTGGGGTAAGCCAAGCATGTTATGGATGTGGAGAAACCGGACATTTCAAGAGGGACTGCCCCAAGACAAGGAATGTTGGTGGTATTGGGAGAGTGCTGGCGATAGGTCAAAATGAAGCAATAACTGATCCAACAGTAGTTACGGGTACGTTTCTCCTCGACAACATTTATGCATGCATACTCTTTGACTGCGGTGCGGAGAGAAGTTTTGTGAGTCATAAATTCAAACATCTACTTAACCAAAGACCCCAACCACTTAATAAAATATTCACTGTAGAAATGGCTAATGGAAAAACAGAAAGCACAAGTGATATGTACATTGGGTGCACATTAAATTTAAACGAACACTTATTTCAAATCGACCTTATGCCCATTTCGATAAGAAGTTTTGATATAATCATCGGTATGGACTGGTTGAGTCTTCACCATGCTGACATTCTTTGCCATGAAAAGCCCGTTCGTCTCAATCTGCCCAACGGTGAAAATCTTATCATATATGGAGATAAACCTAGTTCAAATTTGCAAATCATCTCCTGTATTAAAGCACAAAAATATCTTCACAAGGAATACCATGCCTTTCTAGCCCACGTAGTAGACCAGAAGCAAGAACCAAAGAACATTAAAGACATTCCGGAAGTCTGCAACTTCCCAGACATTTTCCCAGAAGATCTCCCAGGAATCCCACCGGAACGTCAAGTCGAATTCAGAATTGACTTAATCCCCGGAGCAACCCCAGTAGCAAAGTCACCTTACCGTTTAGCTCCAGCCGAGATGCAGGAACTGTCTAGTAAATTGAATGAGCTGTTGAGCAAGGGATTCATCAGACCAAGCTTCTCACCATGGGGAGCACCAGTCCTATTCATGAAAAAGAAGGATGGGTCTTTTCGCATGTGCATCGATTATCGAGAACTGAACAAACTGACAATCAAGAACCGATATCCCCTTCCACGTATAGACGATCTGTTCGACCAACTACAAGGAGCGAGCTACTTCTCAAAGATCGACCTAAGATCTGGTTATCACCAACTACGAGTACTGGAAGGAGACATCCCCAAAACGGCTTTCCGAACACGATATGGTCACTACGAGTTTGTAGTAATGCCCTTCGGATTGACAAATGCTCCAGCAGTGTTCATGGATTTGATGAATCGAGTATGTCGTCCCTTCCTAGACAAATTCGTGATCGTGTTCATAGATGATATACTCATCTATTCTAGAAACCAGGAAGAACACAGCCAACATCTCCGCCGGGTTCTGGAAACATTAAGGGCAGAGAAACTTTACGCAAAATTTTCCAAGTGCGAATTTTGGATTCGAGAGGTGGATTTCCTAGGACACGTAGTAAGCAAGGAGGAATACACGTGGATCCCTCGAAGATCAAGGCTATAGAGAATTGGACGATTCCAAGAACCCCTACAGAGATCCAGCAATTTTTAGGACTCGTCGGGTATTACCGAAGGTTCATACAAAATTTTTCCAAGATTGCCAAGCCACTCACCACACTAACTCAAGAGAATGTGACCTTCGACTGGGGAGAAAAACAAGATGCCGCGTTTCAAACGCTAAAACGAGCATTATGTAGTGCGCCCATCCTAACCCTGCCAGAAGGGACGGAGGACTTCGTGGTCTATTGTGATGCATCAAACCAAGGACTCGGGTGTGTCCTGATGCAACGAGGGAAGGTCATCGCCTATGCCTCAAGACAACTAAAGACGCATGAAGTGAACTACACAACGCACGATCTTGAGCTAGGAGCAGTCGTCTTCGCTCTAAAGATATGGAGACACTACCTCTACGGCACGAAATGTACGATCTTCACTGACCATAAAAGCCTTCAACATATCCTCAACCAGAAAGAACTCAACATGAGACAAAGACGGTGGGTAGAACTACTAAGTGATTACGAATGCGAAATTCGATATCACCCTGGAAAGGCTAATGTAGTGGCTGATGCACTCAGTCGGAAGGAATACTCAGGTCGCCGAGTGAAGTCCCTAACTATGACGGTCCATTCACACCTATCCACGCAAATCAAGGAAGCCCAAATAGAAGCCTTGAAATCCGAAAATGTGGCAGGAGAAGCCCTAAGAGGAATGGATAAGAACCTTGAAACGAAGAACGATGGAGTTCGTTATTTCATGGATCGAATATGGACACCAAAGTTTGGTGGATTCAGAGAAATCGTCATGGACGAAGCCCATAAAACACGATACTCCATACATCCCGGCTCCGACAAGATGTATCTTGACCTCAAGAAGTTGTACTGGTGGCCGAACATGAAAGCCGAAATTGCTACCTACGTGAGTAAATGTCTGACGTGCGCTAAGGTCAAAATTGAATACCAAAAGCCTTCGGGTTTATTACAACAACCAGAAATACCCGAATGGAAGTGGGAGCGGATAACTATGGATTTCATAACCAAGTTACCCAAAACGACAAGCGGACTCGACACCATTTGGGTAATTATCGACAGGTTAACTAAATCAGCACATTTCCTACCGATCAAAGAGACGGATAAATTGGAGAAGTTAACAAGGACATACCTCAGAGAAATTGTACGACTGCATGGTGTGCCCGTATCCATTATCTCGGACCGAGATAGTAGATTCACCTCAAGGTTCTGGCAGTCGCTACAAAAAGCTTTGGGGACAAGACTAGACATGAGCACCGCTTATCACCCTCAAACCGACGGCCAGAGCGAGAGAACCATACAAACCCTAGAAGACATGCTGAGAGCTTGCGTAATCGATTTTGGCAAAGCATGGGACACACATCTACCCTTGGTTGAGTTCTCGTACAACAATAGCTACCACACCAGTATCAAAGCTGCCCCGTTCGAAGCCCTCTATGGCCGCAAGTGTAGGTCACCTTTATGCTGGGCCGAAGTGGGGGACACACAACTAGCAAAAGGACAAGCAACTGACAACACACTTACTGGGCCAGAAATCATACAGGAAACTACGGAGAAGATTGTTCAAATCCGAGAACGTCTAAAAGCATCAAGGGATAGACAAAAGAGTTATGCAGATAAGAGACGAAAACCCTTGAAATTCCAAGTTGGAGACCGTGTCCTACTAAAAGTCTCGCCTTGGAAAGGATTGATACGCTTCGGAAAACGTGGGAAACTGAACCCCAGATACATCGGACCATTCGAGATCGTTGCCAGGATCGGTCCAGTGGCTTACAAACTTAGACTACCTCAGGAACTCCACAACGTACACCCTACCTTTCACGTATCAAACCTAAAGAAGTGCTTATCCGACGAGACCCTTGTCGTCCCTCTAGATGAAATTACAATAAATGAAAACCTCCATTTTGTAGAGGAACCAGTAGAGATTATGGACCGGGAAGTCAAAAGAACTAAACAAAGCCGCATACCTATCGTAAAGGTCCGCTGGAACGCCAAGCGAGGACCTGAATACACCTGGGAACGAGAGGATCAAATGAAACAAAAGTACCCGCATCTTTTTCCTAATCTGTAAACTCTATCTTAGATTAAATTTCGGGACGAAATTCCCTTAACAGGGGGATGATGTGACAACCCTATATTTTCCAAAAGTATTGTAACGCTCAAAAGTCAAATACAACTAAATTAACCTTGAAAATAAAGTATTCAAATATCTAAGTTGGGATGCATCAAATACTAATTAACGTGTCAAGGTTTCCGAAAACATAAAGAACGCTCAAAACCGGGTTATATTGAAGAAATTATAACCACTCGTATATTTACGACACGCCGTTAAAACATTATTTGACGTAAAAAGTAAAATCTCAATAATGTGCATTTTAGCCTTAAGTATCTAAACATAAATCGTAGATCTCGTTAAAAGGTGAGCATGCATAAAAAGATCGCCCAAATTGGATCTCGTATGAAGAAGTTACGAATTTTTGAAGTTTCGTAACAGTAGTAGAGGGCTAAAAACTCGAATTTAAGATCGAGTGTAAATTAGCTAACGCAATCCAAATGAGAGTTGAAGATCTCTGCAATAGGAACAAATGGATGAGAAGACAAACAAAAACCAACGTCGAATAAAGAACCTATGAGTTTTTAAACGAACTTTAGGAGGCCCAGCCTATTAAAAATATATCATTAAAAATAAAGACAAAACTAGCTGACGGAGTCTAAATGAAAGTTGTAGAGCATAATCTCACCTACGTGTAGATATAAAGAACATGAAAAACGGAGCTCGTACGCGAAAGTTACGGAATTTAGAAGAGGACAGGGCGGATTACGCCCCGCGTTCTCTGGGAGTACGCCCCGCGTACTAGACCCAGAGTCGAGTACCATCGGCCCGCCCAAGCTATGCTTAGCTAGCCAGGAGTCGTAAGCCATGACGCATTGTTACGCCCCGCGTAACCGAAGTACGCCCCGTGTACTGACTACGCCCCGCGTACATCGGAGGTACGCGCCGCGTACGAGGGTTTCCAGCCCTATAAATAGAAGGCATAAGCTCGAGTTTTTGCACACAAATGACAATCCCTCAGTCATTCTCTCATACTTCTAAGCTCCAGAGATCCTCCCCCTCACCTCGGTTTCCGCACTCGAGCCCCCGACAAAAGATTTACGTTGCAGAGATCCCCGAAGAGCCCGACGACGCAACTATCTGCGATCGAAGTTCTACTTAATTCTAGTCCCTCTCTTCAAACTTAACAAGTGAGTTCATACCCCTACTTTTCAATTATTTTTCATGTTTTATGGGGGGGGGGGGGATACAAGTACATTACACGTTAAAGTATCGTTTTATAAACATAAATGAAATTTCTATCTTCGAATATCGATACAAACATCTTATGTATACAAGAGCGATTATGTCACTAAGTTATTTCTACTAAATGGAACATAATATCTAAAAAACTATAATGGGTATAGTTAACAAGTCAGTCCTACATTTTACATATACATCTTGAAAAAACGAAACACTTTCAAAAGAAGTAAGGTCATTTCATTGTAAATCTACTTATACTAGGCAATGTGAGATATTCAAACTTCAACGTACATTTTTGTATGCATTTCAAGTCCTGTATTATATACCATAATCTCTTGGAGGGAGAGCGTGATACTTGTGTATGGATCTATACGGGATTGACAATCCCGCACCTAAACTACTAGCTATAGTTAGACCGGCAGGTCTGGGGTGACAAATGTCATAACACTGCAACACCTGAAGAATGTTGTTACAGGCCGTCAGTGTCAATAGTATGGTTATAAAACTCACATAAAAAGTATAAAACAAGATTGATTTACGAGATTCATATGTGCATTGCAGTTTTCTACATTATTTTTCATACAAAGTTGTTTTTATCATTTGAGTATAAAAGATACTAACACATTCCAACTTTGGAAACTTTTAAATCATCTTACAAGAAAATATTGGACTTTCTAAAAACCTCGTTTACCAATTTACTACCAAAAAGGATATACTTTTCAACTCGAAACACTCATGAACTCACCAACTTAATTGTTGACACTTTTCAAAACCACTTGTATTTCTCAGGGAATCAGTGATACAGGTAACTACCAACTTTTGGGAGAAGGAACACAAAGGATGTTTTTATTATTGAACATTTATCATCATATTGTAATATTCTTTTGATAACATGTATAACGCAACAATATACGTTTTCATTTTATATATATGATGGTTGTGTTACTTTCTTTACAATATTCAATTGTTGTGATACTACGTGAAGTCATCCACCCCCGAATGTTTCCGCCATTCTGGTTTGGGGGTGTGACAGATTGCTAAACCACTGACCACCCTGACACAGAAGGGTGTAACTTTCAATTAGGAAGGAAAATAAGACGTTGCATTCCAAATGCTTAAGCAAGTACTATGCAGAGCACCTATATTGTCCTTGCCAAAAGGAACAGAAGACTTCGTGGTCTACTGTGATGCATCTAATCAAGGTCTTGGATACGTACTAATGTAACGAGATAAGGTCATCGCTTACGCCTCAAGACAACTCAAAATACACGAAGTCAACTACACTACCCATGATCTTGAACTAGGAGCAGTCGTTTCGCGCTAAAAATCTGGAGACACTATCTTTATGGCATGAAATGCACGATCTTCACCGATCACAAGAGCCTTCAAAACATCCTTCACCAAAAAGAACTCAACATGAGGCAGAGACGATGGGTTGAACTACTGAATGACTACGAATGCAAGATTTGCTATCACCCAGGAAAAAGCGAATGTAGTAGCTGATGCCCTTAGTCGGAAAGGATACCGAGGTCGCCGAGTGAAATCTTTAACCATGAAGATCCATTCACATCTATCCACACAAATCAAGTAAGCTTAGAGGGAAGCCTTAAAAATAGAGAATGTGGCAGGTGAAGCCCTAAGAGGAATGGAAAAGAATCTTGAAGTCAAGGGTGTCGGAGTTCATTACTTCATGGATCGGATCTGGACACCGAAGTTTGGTGGATTCAAAGATTTAGTAATGAACGAGGCTCATAAGACTCGATAATCCATGCATCCAGGTTCAGAAAAGATGTATCTGGACCTCAAGAAACTGTATTGGTGGCCGAACATGAAAGCAGAGATCGCTACCTATGTTAGCAAGTGTCCGACTTGCACTAAAGTCAAGGTAGAGTAACAAAAGCCATCGGGATTGTTACAACAACCTGAAATACCCGAGTGGAAGTGGGAACGGATAACCATGGACTTCATAACCAAATTACCCAAGACAGTAGGTGGGCTAGACACCATCTGAGTAATCGTAGATAGGTTAACAAAATCCGCACACTTCCTGCCAATTAAAGAAAGCGAAAAGATGGAGAAGCTAGCTCGAACCTACATCCGAGAGATTGTACGACTACATGGTGTACCAATATCCATTATCTCCGACAGAGATAGTAGGTTCACCTCGCGATTCTAGCAATCGTTACAAAAATCTCTAGGAACGAGGCTCGACATGAGTACTGCTTACCATCCACAAACCGACGGTCAAAGTGAGAGGACCATACAAACCTTGGAAGACTCGCTAAGAGCTTGTGTAATCGATTTTGGTAAAGTGTGGGATACCCATTTACCACTAGTCGAATTTTCATACAAAAATATCTATCACTCCAGCATTAAAGTTGCTCCATTTGTAGCCCTCTACGGCCGGAAGTGCAGATCACCACTGTGCTGGACTGAAGTAGGTGACACATAACTAGCCAAAGGGACAAGTACCCGGCAACACTCTCATTGGCCTGGAAATCATAAGAGAGACAATCGAGAAGATTGTACAAATTCGGGAGCGACTAAAGGCTTCAAGAGACAGACAAAAGAGTTATGTAGACAAAAGACGGAAGCCCTTGGAATTTCAGGTAGGAGACTGAGTGCTATTAAAGATCTCACCCTGGAAGGGGTTAATACGTTTCAGAAAACATGGGAAACTAAACTCAAGGTATATCGTATCATTCGAGATCCTTGAAAGGATCGGCCCGGTAGCCTAGAAACTTATTCTACCGCGGGAACTCAATAACGTACACACTACCTTTCATGTGTCAAACTTGAAGAAATGTTTTTCCGATAAGACCCTCGTCGTCCCTCTAGACGAAATCGAAATCAACGAGAGTCTCTACTTTATAGAAGAACCAATTGAAATCATGGATAGGGAAATTAAAAGAATAAAACAAAGTCGTATACCCATCGTGAAGGTCCGCTGGAATTCAAAGTGAGGACCTGAATACACCTGGGAACGCGAAGATAAGATGAAACACAAGTACCCACATCTTTTTCCCTAATCCACAAGTGTTTTTCTTACATTAAATTTCGGGACGAAATTCCCTGTAACGGGGGAATGATGTGACAACCCGATATTTCGATTCTATGTAATGACCAAAAAGCCAAGTATTGTAACCACTTTTGAGAATAATGAAATTAACTTTGAAAATAAAATGTACAAAAGTCTCTATTTGGTTACGTACTATGTTAGATATCATTAAACAGTGAGCGTACGTAAAAAGAACGTCCAAATCTGACTTCGTATGAGGAAGCTATGATTTTTCCAAGTTCGGTATAGCGGTAGACAGCTAAAAACTTGAAACAAAGAGCGAGCGACTTTTGGCCGGAACGACCTAAATGAGAATCGAAGGTCTCGAAAATGGTATTTCAACGGTAATAAGTCGGGCAAAAACAGACATTGGATAAAGAAGTTATGGATTTATAACGAACTTTTCTTACCCCGACCTTTTAAAAATAAATAATAAAAATAATTTCAAAATTTGCAGACGGAGTCTAAACGAAAGTTGTAGAGCGTAGTCTCACCTACGCGTGGATATAAAGAATGTTGAAAAAGGAGTCCGTATGAAGAAGATATGAATTTTTGAAGTTTACTAAATAATTAAAATATAAATTTAAATAAAATTTCAGTATTATCCGAAGGAGAAGTCACCGGGCCAATCCGAGTTACACCCAGCGTACCCTCGTACGCCCAACGTACTCAAGGGCTAGGCCTCAGAACGTCCATGTTGCCCCTCTACCTCGCTATGTCCCATCCCATCCGAGCTCCGAAGCAGTCAAGGATGTGGTCACGCATGACGTAAGCGTACGCCCAGCGTAACCGCGTACGCCCAGTGTACCAAGGCGATTCCCAGCCCCTATAAAAGGGATGCAAGGGTTCTGGGTAAATTGCTCATTTTCTCTCCTCTTTCTTGCGTTTTTACCTTGTTTTACGTGCAAGTAATATCCCGAACCCCGTTTTCCATACTCAAGCCCCAAAGGAAGTTTACGCTCCTAAGATTCCCGAGAATCCCGAGAAAATCCGCTTTCTCAAGTCAAAGTTCTGCTCGGTTTTTGTCTCACCTTCTTCGATCTATCAAGTGAGTTCATACCCCTATAAATTACACTTATAAATGTTTGATAAATACTTTTTATACACTTTTAAGGGGGGAATGCAAGTAAACACACGATTATTATTGTGTGTAACCTAAAGTTTCACTATATAAGCTTTTTATCTAGTAATCATATGTGATTCATAACTACTACATGAGAATTTTCGTATGCAATATATATTCTTGATAACCTCTTGTCTTTTGGAAATAAAACATGTTTATATATACGAATCAAACACTTTATTTATACTTTAAGTATATGTGATCATTTATGTCACTTTACGTGTTATACTTTACATAACAAGTGAGCATTACACTAGGGCTTACTACATGAACGAAACACACACTTTGAAAAACTATAATAGGTATAGTTTATGAGAAAATCATGAACATTTACATACTAGAACCACTATATCAAAGAGATATTTTCAAACATAAGAACAAATGAACATTTTCATACGTAAATTTTTTTTATACTAAATTTTGTGAGACATTTCATGTACTTTCAAGTATGCATTTTAAGTCCTATATTATATACCATAATCACTTGTAGGGGGAGCGTGATACATGTATATAGATCTATACGGGATTGACAATCCCACACCTAAGTTGTTAGCTACAGCTAGGCCGGCAGGCTTGGGGTGACAAACGTCATAACTTTCCAACGCCTGAAGAACGTTGATATAGGCATCCTGGTCAAATAGCATGGTTATAAGACTCACATGGAGTATTAAAAACACATTGATTTACGGGGTTTTTCAAATTCCTTAAACAATTTATACTTAAATCTACTATTTTAAGCATGAAAAGCACTATTGCATTATAGTTTTGGAACAATCAAACTACCATCTACTATAGTAGAAAATATGGGATTTTCTAGGAACTTTTAAACATGTACAAACCAATTTCATTCTATTTCATATAAACATTGTCACTAAATACTTATGAACTCACCAGCTTAAATGCTGACTTACTCTTTCAAAACCACTTGTATTTCTCAGGGATTCAGTAATACAGGTAAACTGCAGCTTTTGAAGAAGGGACGCTGCGGCGTTAGTTTAAATCCATTTTGACATCATATTGTAATTTGTTTTTGAAACAAGTACCTTTTAACAATGTAAACTTTTAAATTATATATATGATGGTTGTATTGCTTTCTTTACTATGTATTCAATTGTTGCGATACTACATGAAGTCATCCGCCCTCGAACGATTCCGCCGTTCTGGTTTGGGGGTGTAATAGATAGAGAGAGAACACATAATACAACTAGTACACACAATACATTACTATATGTGCTAGATATAGAGAGAACAAACAATACAACTATTACACACAATACATTACTATACATGCTAGATAGAGAGAGAACACACAATATAGCTAGTACACACAGTATATTACTATACATGCTAGATAGAGAGAGAACACACAATATAGCTAGTACACACAGTTCATTACAATACAGTATACACAGAGAAAGAATACACAATATATCTAGCACATACATTACATATACATTCATGCAGTTTTGTGAGCCACTAAACGGGGCAAGACACTACCTGCCATGACCATTTTTATATCCAGAATCTCCTTAATTGGGGAGCGTATGAGTTTGCGTATAGATCTATACTGGATTGACTATCCTACACCTTGTTGCTCGCTACAGTGGGACTTGCAAGTCTACGGGTGCCAAATGTCATTTCTTACGGCGTCTTACATCGTCGTATTACTATTGAGTCGGTAGCAGGGTACATGCCTATCACATGGTACTTTAAATTACAATTGGTTTAAGGTAGTTAGTACAACAGTAGTTACTTATTACAATACTACAGTACTATGATATTTTTCCCATTACATTCACTTCGTGAATATTCACACGATGCACGGTAATGTAAAAACTATATTTTTGGTTACTGATAGTCGGATTTAGGAAAATACACACTCTTACAAGAGTTACACACAGATACTAGATGCCTTGGTAGAAGGATACTGTTAGTAGGAAATATAGGGTTTTCTAGGAGGTTCAAAACTTTTACATACTTACACTTCACATACTTACAAATACAGACACTAAAATACTTATGATCTCACCAGCTTTAAAGCTGATACTCTCTTTCAAAATAATTTCTATCCTCAGGTCAATAGTAGATAGGTACCGATGCAAGGTTTAGAGAAGATGGAGCTCTTTCAAGACTCATCTTTCATTTTAATTTATATTTTTGTGTCTATTAAACATGTCAGAACACTTGTATTAAAATTATATTATTAATGCAATGGATGATGTTGTTGCTTGTTTACTACTATTCATTATTGTGATACTGTACATGACGTCCTCCGCCCTAGAACGTTTCCACCATTCCTGGTTTTGGGGTGTGACAATAGAAGATTCCTCCTACTTGAACATCCTTTTCGTAAAAGAAAAAAACATTTCAACAATCAACATGAGCATGATTTTATGCCACAACCATCATCAGGTGAAGATATTTATGACTATCTGGCGGGATTTGAGACTACATGGGGTAAGAAGATAGGATCACAGAAGATAAAGTTAAAGAAGATAAGGTAAAAGAAGGAAACACCAAAGAAGGAAAAGTCAAAAAAGAAAAAAGAAAGTATCGACGAGAGAAGTTGCCTGTTCGTCATCAGTTAGATCTCACGCACATAGAAAAAAATGTGACCGAGAGTCTTTATGGGAAAACGTTGAATTTGCCTCACATGACGAAGGATGGATTAAAAGCACGACAAGATCTTGAAGCGTTGGGCATTATGTAACAACCCGAAACTTTGCTTCCTCGCCATAACCATTCCGTCAAAACCCGTCTTAAACGATTTGTTCCGAATTCGTCCTGAATTAGGTTAATTAAGTCAAAACCTTTATTTTGACTTGGTAAGTATCAAAACATGTTGGAAAAAAATGTGAAAACATCCCAAACTAGTAATTTGAAAAATTATAGTTTCGACCATATCGCGTAACAACAACTTAATCGGGTGCGACCAAAAGCCCCGTTTAAGGTCAGTATCGGGTAAAATTCCTCCGTGTCCACGTCTTTGGACCTATATAAACGTGTTTAAGCACCCATTTGAATCTTTTTCTTCCTCTCTCTACTCTCTCTCTAACCTCTCTCCTAAATCCAAAGTTAAGGGTCCAAATTATCAATTTAAGGCTCCAAATCTTTGAGGTACCTTCCATAACTTGTTGTACAACCTCTCTAGCTTTAGAATTCGAGTTTGAACATTTGATTAGGACCATTATTATGAGTTTATGGCCCTAGAACAGTACTAGGCCGTAAACTCTAGAAAATGGGGTTTCTAGAGCAACAAAACCCTTGCAAACCTCAAATGGACCTTAGACATGGCTAAATGACTTTGTGGAATGGAGTTAGAATGCCTTAAACTATAACTTGAAGCATTGTATATGAGCTTACGGCCATTGAAGGTGTGTAGGCTGTAAACTCACATTTAAAGGGGTTTTAAGCCCTTAAACCCTCCCTAAACTCAATCAAGCCCTAGTTAGGATTTTTAGAAATTATGTAATGGACTTGGAACTCATTAAACATCAATTTTGAGAGGTTTATATGAGTTTACGGCCAAGGCATATGCTTGGGCCGTAAACTCCTCAAACATGGGTATAAAATCACTTCTAAGGTGTTAGAATGCCATCCAATACCACCAAAAGCCTTGGAATAAATTAGGGAACCAACCAAAAATAGTTTAGAAGCCTTAAACACATCATAAACCCTCTAATTGAGAGTTTGCGGCCAGAGCATATGCTCCTAGGCTGTAAACTCATAGATGTATGTCATTTGAAGCCCTAAACTCACCCTAAGCCTTGTAAAAATTAGTTGAATCACATGTGATTAATCCTTGGCCTTCAAATTAATTTAGATGGATGTGGGTAAGAGTTTATGGCCGTAAACTCTTAGTTTACAGCCATAAACTCTTCTATTAATCCATATAATGATTTAATCCCTTTCAAATGTCCAAAAGCCAAACCTAGCAACACCCATTATTTGATTTAAGGCCATTTTCCTCATAAAAACACCTACCATGAGTTTACGGCCGTAAACTCATGGGGATGTGGTGTTTAGGCCGTAAACACTCCCTAAGAGTTTACCTTTGAAGAATAAACTCTAAGTCCTAGCCATTCATGTCCTAAAACGCCACCCGGGTCACTTCAAACGACCATTTTGGAGTGTTTTCGCGTCTTAGATTGTTCAAGTGTATCTAATTAGTTATTTAAATCTAATTAGATATATATTGTGTATTATTTAATATTACATAGGAACCTCGCTCGTATTCAAGCCTCGGTTCAACGTTTAGTATCCCATTCGACACTTTCCGCGTCCGGTGAGTTCATACCCCTACCTTTTTTCAACTGTTTTCACTGTTTTCAGGGGGGGAATACAAGCAAAAGTACAAGGAAATCTTGTACTCAAACTTATTGTTTTCATTTTAATCATTTTCATTCTGTATGTTCTAATATCAATAACTGTGTTTATCAAGTAGTTCGAATTACAAATTTAGCTTTCAAACTAATCATAGATTTCTCGGTAAAATGTTCTAATCTAAACTATGTTTCATAATCTAAGAATAACTTATACTAATTTCCATTTATAACTAATTACGAATACGAATACGGATACGAAGCTATAACTAGGACTAGAACGAATACGAAACTATAATTAGGAACAGAACAAATACGAATACGACTGCGAATACGAATACGACTGCGAATACGAATACGAATACGAATAGTATTAGGAGTAGGATTAGGGATAGGAATGCGACTACGAATACGACTGCGAATACGAATACGAATACGAATAGTATTAGGAGTAGGATTAGGGATAGGAATACAGTAACGAACACAAATACGAACACGAATAAGTACAAGAATATGTTTAAGAATAAGAACACGAATATGAAGATATGTATCTAGTATACTCCAAGATAATACCATTAGACTTTCAGAATACCTAGTTAATACAATAGGTACGAAAAGAAATAAATCAGTATATCGAAGTTCAATAACTAACATTTACTTTAGGAAAGTACGGGACTTTCCTGGGGAAAACATAACATTACTTAATCACATGTACATCTTTTACATCTTTAACATCGTTCACATTAGAAACCAACATGCAGGAAAGCATGGGGTTTTCCTGGGTAAAACTTATATAACTAGAAATAGTAACAAACTGAATAACATTACATCTTTTACAATTAGTAATATACAATAAGGAAAGTATGGGACTTTCCTGAAATCATAGATAAACAACCAGAACCATGTAACCTAGCAATCGATCAAACTTCTCTTTTAAGAAAATATAGGATTTTCTTGGATAATAACTTTTCGGTAAACTAAAGGAAACTCATACATTTTCACAAAGTAAACATCTTATGAACTCACCAGCTTTATGCTGATTTTCAAACTGCTTGTATTCTCAGGTCCGCTTTAGACAGGTACCCGATGATCTCTTTTGGCGAAGACGGAATGCATAGAAGATTCGTCTCTCTTTTGTTGAAACTATGTATCTATGAAAACTTGTACTACTTTACTTTTCAACTGATGTAATGAAATCTATGTAATATTTATGTTTGTGTTTTACTTCGCTTACTATGTACATTGGTTATGATTCTCATGAAGTCACCTCTGCCCCGAGACATTTCTTCCTTCGGTTTCGGGGTGTGACACATTAAGACTTAACTACAACCTCAACCAAAAGGGGATCGGCATTCGCTTCCGCCTGCCAAGTACACATTGAATTCCACAAAGAAACATCTATTTTGTGATACCTTGTCTAACATAAAAGTTCCTCATGGGTATTGCTCTAATTTCAAGAATCTCGTGTCGGGTGATGTTTCAAAGATGAATGGTTTGAACTCTAATGATTGTCATGTACTAATGCAACAACTTCTCCCTTTTGCAGTCAAAGGGGTGTTAGATATGAAGGTGCGGAGAACAATCCTAAGCATGTGTCATTTTTTAAATGAGTTGCGTAGTAAAGTTGTTGATGTTAGTAAGCTACGCAAGTTGCAAAGTGACATCGTATTAACATTATGTTTGTTAGAGAAGTACTTTCCTCCTTCATTTTTCGATGTCATGACTCACTTTATGGTGCATTTAGTTAGAGAGGTGAGGTTGTGTGGCCCAGTTCATTTTAGGTGGATGTATCCATTTGAGAGATACATGAAAACACTTAAAGGGTATGTAAGAAATCATCATTGACCCGAGGGTTGCATTGCAGAGTGTTATGTGAGACTACTTAAAAAACATGAAATCAATTGGCAATCCTCATGAAGTCTTGATGAAAGAATCCACAGCGGCTTATCAAAGGCTACAATCGATGTTGTAGATGATAAGTTACTTGATCAACCTCATCTTTATGTATTACGAAACACTGTTGTTGTGGAGCTGTATTGTAACGTCGTAAATTTCGAAAACAAAAATTTTTCATTTTTACAATCATCAAAACATCGAGTAATAAATTTAGGTTCCAATGTAACAATTTAGTCACGACCGATTACATAACAAAAGATCACAAAATGGTTTCCCCGAGTGTGTGTACGATCACACCGACGCCTTCCCACGGTCCTCGCTAGTACCTGAAACACATAACACAACAACTGTAAGCATAAGTGCTTAGTGAGTTCCCCAAAATACAACCTACGCACGTACGCCTTTCCAGGCCTTGACCTTCCGGTCCATGTGTCTCAGGGGACTTCCGTCCCGACTGGGTAAACCTTCCGGTCCTACCCACGTCAACCTTACGGTCCATATGACCACGCCTTCCGGCCCATAACATGTTGCCTTCTTGCCCAAATCAAGCGTATCATACAAGGCACATATAACAAATAACTTATCACACATAAGGCATATATCTCATATCATATTCGACCTTCCGGTCACACAGTCAAACCCTTCCAGGTACAATATAGTGAGAAGACTCACCTCGTATGTCTCGCTAATTCGTGAACCCTGGAATCACTCGTGCTTGAACCCCCGAGCTGTAATCCTCCTATGACATCATGAATCTATAATTATTACTTATACCACTAAGGTTGACCATCCATATCAAGTCAACACAGGTTGACTTGGTCAACAATCTTTGGTCAATTTGACCGGACTCGGCGAGTGCACTATAGTGACTCGGCGAGTCTACGCGTTTTAACCAACTCGCAAGGATTTTCCCTTTGACTCGTCGAGTACTCCTTTGACTCGACGAGTTCCACCTGGTCCTGAATCACGGGGCCACCGCGACTCAACTCGCCGAGTTGCAAGGACAACTCGGCGAGTCCCAACTTGACTTGGTCCACCTGTCAAAACCTTTCTAACTCTCTGTGACTCACTGAGTCACCCACAACTCGGCAGGACTACACACTGGGTGGTCTCAAGGACAATCTTCAAGCGACTCGTCGAGTCTGTTCTTCAGACTCGGCGAGTCCATGCCATGCATCAGCTAAAACTGGATTTTGCGGTCAGATCTGTTCCATACACACATAGATCTAGCCTTCCCAAGATCATTTATCACGTAAAGTCTCAGTCTTGGTCGCCATGCAACGCATACAAGGCTCATTTTGGAGAAATAACCCCTAATATGGCAACCCTAGCTTCAAACTCAAAAGAATGGACATAAAGCTTGTCATATGGGGCCTCCTGGACCTGCTAAGGTCCAGATTTAGGTTCCATATCTCCATGGGACCTTTCATACTTCCAATTCAAGCCAAATAAGGCAAGAAGAAACCCTAGATTTGACACATCAACCCAAAATACAAAGTTTAGCTCTGAAAGTTACCTCAACAAGGTTCCCTTGATGAAATAGAAGCAGATCCAAGCTCCCCAACTCTTCAAGCTTGATCTTCTCCCTCCTTTCATGCAATAACACACAAAATGATGAACAAATGGCCTCTTATCACACTCACAAGGTCTCTCAGTCGTATGGGTGCACTTAGGGTTCAAGGTGGCCGCAAATGAAGGCCATAAGGTCCTTTAAATAGGGCTTAGGACCGGGAAATTAGGATTTCATTAAACAGCGCGGACTCACCGAGTCCATCCCTTGGACTCGCCGAGTCCGGACGTGAAACTCCTTCCAAAACCGCGACTCGACTTGGCGAGTTCGACCTCTAACTCGCCGAGTCCCCTCTCAAAATATCAAAAATATGAAAGTAAAGATACCTGGGGATCCGGGCTGTTACATGTATATAGAGTAAGAATTACATGAAACTGTATACTCTTATACCATTATCTATCATATAAAACATTCTTCTAAATTGTAATACACTTCAGGCGACATATGTTGGAATTGAAGGATCTCAACCCCGTCACGCTTGCAAGAGTACATGGTTGTAGAGCCAACATAGTCGGACATTTATTAGTTGGTTTAAGAAAGAGGTTTATTTTTAAAATAAGCTTGTTAGAAATACAATATTTTTAATTATTTTGTTTGTATTACATTAATTATATATTTTTCTAATCGGTTGGAAAACATTTGGCTAACGGGGAAGATATTTGTGATGATGTTCGTTGGTTCGCCAAAGGGCCTAATTTTGTTGTTAGTAACTATAGCGGTTTTGCCATAAATGAGTATCACTTTCATACAACATCTCGAGATGAGTCTAGAACAAATCAATGCAATGGAGTACCTTTAGTTGCACATACTATGAAGATTCTTAGTGTAAAAGACTCCAACCCTATGTATGGTGCTGTTACTTACTTCGATCGTATAAAGGAGATATGGGATTGTGACAACGTGAATTTTCAAAACAATTTTTTTTCATTTCTTAAAACATGTTTTCATCCAAATCAAGTCATAAAATCCAATGTATCATAACATAATACAATTCATATAAATCCCAAGATCATAAACTAAATCCTCCGATAGTGTATACAGATCACGTCGACGCCTTCCCACGGTCCTCGCTAGTACCTGAAACACATAACACAACAACTGTAAGCATAAATGCTTAGTGAGTTCCCCAAAATACTACTTACGCACATACGCCTTTCCAGGCTACGACCTTCTGGTCCACGTGTCTCAGGGGACTTCCATCTCGACCTGGTAAACCTTCCAGTCCTACCCGCGTCTACCTTCCGATCCACATCACAATGCCTTCCGACCCATAACATAAATGTCTTCCGACCCATAACATAATGCCTTCCGGCCCATATAGCATCTACAAATAGTTAACTTAATTACATATAATGCATACAACTCATAACATATTCAACCTTCCGGTCACACATAGATACCCTTCTGGGTACAGTATAGTGAGAAGACTCACATCGCAAGAAGTCTACAATCTCACGTGCTCGCTATCTCCGAATCTTGAAACGAAGACCTAACCCCGCCTAATCATAACAAAATATCATTCAAATTAATATAGGCTTCCAAGACTAGGCTACACCATTTTCATTATCCCACTGAGGGGTAAAAGACCATTTCACCCCTCCTTGACTCAAAGTCCACATGTTGACCTAAACCCTAAAAGTCAACAGATCATAGTACGTGGGGCGTACCAGCTTCTGTACGCGGGGGGTACATCGATGAACCGCAATCGGGGTCTCAACCCCTTATGCTGCGCGTACTGGGAGTTACGCCCAGCGTAAGTCCCAGATTCAGCCATACTATATTTTTGGTCTTAAATGGTTAAGACACTTCTTCAACTTCTAGATCTGGCTCTCTTTATGTCTCCTAACCCATAAAGTCGGAACCTTTAAGCCTTGGCATGGCTGTAAAGGCTCCTACACTCTCTAATACCTTTCTTTTCTACTCTAAAGATCTAGATCTCATGCATGGCTAATTATTTACGTCCAAGATCACATTTTTATGAAAATACAACTCAAATAGACCTGGAATATGATAGATCTAAGCCAATGGAGACTACTTGCCCATAAAGTCTCCATCTTTGGGACCAAAACCCTAGAAATTGGTCCATGAAGTATACCATAAGAACTACAAGGCAAGATCTGAACTTTTTACCTCAGGAAGAAGCTCCAAACTTTGCTATCCATGGATCTACACTTGTACACCAACTTCTAGCCTCCACAATGGGCTCCTCTTTTCCTTTGCTACCCTTTAAATAACACCTTAAAGCTTAGAACACTCAAACCCAAGCTATGAACGAAGGAACAACTCTCTTAGGGTTTCTTTCTGAAGGATGGTGGCTGAGGAACCAAGCTATCTCATTCCTTTTATAGCCAACAACCCAAATTAGGGTTTTGGGTATGGACCGGTTACACCCGGCGTAACCTTGGGTACACCCAGCATACTCGGGTGATAATGCATTCAATAAGGCGTGCGAGTATGCGTAGCGTACTCCTTGTATGCCCAACGTACTCACCCAACACAAGGCCAGAAATGCCAAATAATTAAAAGATGAAGGCTAATTGGTTGTACCTGAATTTCGGGCTGTTATAATTCTCCCCCACTAGAACCAGATTTCATCCCCGAAGTCTTATACCGAAAACAATTCAGGATGCTGCTCCTGCATCTCCGACTCGGACTCCCACGTCAGCTCGGACCCCTTCCGATGTTGCCACTGCACTTAAACCAAGTGCACTTCCTTGTTCCTCAGAACCTTAACCTCTCGATCCCTAATTGCCACTGGTCTCTCAACATAGTTCAGGCCTGCATCCACCTGAATATCCTCTAATGGTACTATTGCCGACTCGTCGGCAATACACTTCCTCAACTGCGACACGTGAAAGGTGTCGTGAATCTGACCCAGCTTCGCAGGTAGATCCAAACGGTAGTCTAACCGGCCTAATATCGCGATTACCCTGAAAGGTCCAATATATCGAGGCCCAACTTGCCCCTCTTCCTGAATTGAATCACTCCTTTCCAAAGAGATGCCTTTAAGAGTACAAGGTCACCAACCTAAAACTCGAGCTCGGACCGACGCCTGTCCGCATAACTCTTCTGGCGAATCTGAGCGGTCAACAATCTCTGCCTAACCTGTTGTATCTGCTCTGTCTTCTGAAGCACAAACTATGTACTACCCATTACCCGTCGCCCCACCTCTCCCCAGCAGATGGGGGTCGGACACCTCCTCCCATACAACAGCTCAAAGGGTGGCATACACATGCTCGAATGATGGTTGTTGTTGTACGAAAACTCTACCAAGGGTAAACAGGTGTCCCAACTCCCTCCAAATTCCAAAACACACGCTCAGAGCATATCCTCGAGCGTCTGAATTGTCTACTCACTCTGCCCGTCCGTCTGTGGATGGTATGCGGTACTGAAATGCAGTCTCATTCCCAACTCCTCGTGAAACTTCTTCCAAAATCTGTAAGTAAATCGTACGTCTCGATCTGAAACAATCGACATCGGAACCCCATGTCGCGATACCACCTCCCTCACATACAACTCTGCCACTCTCTCAGCAGAAGAGCTCTCACTGATAGCAAGAAAATGAGCGCTTTTCGTCAACCTATCCAAAATCACCCAAATTGAATCGACTCCTCTCGCAGTCCTTGGCAATTTGGTGATAAAATTCATGATAATTTGTTCCTACTTCCACTCAGGAATCTCCAGCGGCTGCAGCTTACTGTGCGGACGCTGCTGCTCAGCCTTAACCCGGCGACAAGTTAGGCACCTCTCGACGAACCATGCAACATCCCTCTTCATACAGGGCCACCAATACTCCTTCTTTAGGTCCAAATACATCTTAGTAGCCCTGGGATGGATTGAGAACTTCGATCGATGTGCTTCTTCCATCAAAATGGTACGCTTCCCGCCCACAAACGGTACCCAAATGGTGTCATAAGTCCCCGACTATCGGTAAAGAATTCCGATACCTACCTGACAACCCGCTCCCTCTTTCGGTTTTCTGGTCTCGCAGCCTCAACCTAGGCCCCTCGAATGGTGTCCAATACCAGAGTCATCACCTTCAACCTCATACAAACGTCTCGAATCGGCGCGCTCTCCATCGTACAACTCAAAGCATCGGCTACGACATTAGCCTTGCCCGGGTGGTACAAGATCTCACAATCACAATCCTTCACCACGTCCAACCATCTCCTCAGGTGCATATTCAGGTTAGGCTGATCCATCAAGTACTTCAGACACTTGTGGTTTGTGTATATGGTGCACCGAACCCCATATAGATAGTGCCGCCAGATCTTGAGGGAAAACACCACAGCCCCCAGCTCCGAATCATGGGTGGGATATCTCGACTCATGAGGCTTCATCTGCCTCGATGCATACGCTATAACGTGCCCCCTCTGCATAAGCACTACGCCTAACCCAGATATTGATGCATCACAATATACCACAAAATCCTCCATCCCTTCCGGGAGTGCGAGCACCGGGGCTTCGCACAACTTCTGACGAAGTGTCTCAAATGAGGACTGCTGCTTCGGACCCCATGAAAATGCAACACCCTTCCAGGTCATCTAGGTAAGTGGCACAACGATCTTGGAGAAATCCTTAATAAACCTCCGATAATAGCCGGGAAATCCCAGAAAGCTTCTGATCTCAGTGGGTGATCTCGGCACCTCCCATCTCATCACCGCCTTAATCTTGGCTGGATCGACCAACTGTTGGATATAGTGTCTAAGTTTATAACTATATTTGGTATGTACTTGACCCGACCTGGCATGGTCCATTTGGGTTGCACTTCACCCGAACAATTTATGGATAATCTTTTAAGAATAGTACAAGTTATGATTTATTAATATATTATAAGTTCTAATATATTAATATAAGATCATATTATTTAATTAGTATTGATCTATAATTAATCTAGGATTAATTTAGAGATCAAAGATATTACTAATTAAATATGGGCTTCTATATTTATATAGTGTGGGCTAATGCTTATTTGGAATGGGCTAGGCTTGCATGGAAAAGTCCATGGATACTCCATGGAGCTTTAACCCATGGATCTCATGGAAATGAAGAGACATGGGTATTAGGGTTTACATGGATGTAACCCTAATCCACCACACTATATAAAGGAGGCTTTAGTTCTTAAAATCAACACTAGTTGAGGTGAGTAAAGCAAGAGGGCCGATTTCAAGATAGTAGTGACTATTCTCTCAAAGTTCCAAGATTGTGGTCACTTGTGATTTCCATTTGAGGCATTCACACTATTGGTGCTAGGCTCTAAAACTCCAAGCAATCAACTACTACTACAAGGTAAGTATTTTCACTAGCTTGATTTGATTCATGTTCCCCATGCCATGCTAGTTAGGATATGAACCTTGGAAAATAATTATTTGCATGTATCTTAGACAAACATAGATCCAAGGTTTATTAGGGTTGCATGTACACCTAGGAAGTGTTAGAATGCTCAAAACTCGTAAGTGGTATCAGAGATTAGGCTTGTTTGTTTGATACTTGATACAATATATTGGAAAAAGTCGAAAAACTTCTTGTCTGCTTGATGAACTCGCCGAGTCCATGGGGGGACTCGCTGAGTTCATGTGTATCTTCAACCTACTCAACGAGTAGGTTCATGCACTCAGCGAGCAGGAGCGACAGAGTGCAGATTTTCGACTTTTCCTGTTGGAAATGGACTAGAAACATTACCTTAAACTGTTTTGGTGTTATAAAACTTGTTTTAGATGGTGTAATGTTTGTTCTAATCCATTTACAATGGCTAATATTAATTTTTCATGATTATATGTGTTTATATGGTCTTTAAACTTTGATATGGATATTCATGTTCTTGATCATATGAAGTTAGATGATCATAGGAATTACTTGTAAACTACTTGGTAGTTTAGTTCTTGATCATAATGGGTTTTAATGGAGTCCATAACTTGTCCTCAAGTTATGGAAAACCAAGAGTCACACTTGAATTAAAACCATTAAAAGAACACAAGAGTTAGAAAAATGAAGAGTCTTCATTTTATTACTCTATTTAACTCATAAGTTACAAGAAATGAAAAGTTTTGAAATTTTACAAAACTTGCCCTCAAGTTTTGGAACAAGTAAAGTCATATTAACAACTTTAGTTCCAACCCTTAGAATTTTAAAAGTTAAAATTCAACCCTTATACTTATAATATTATAAGTTAATAATAATAATAATAATAATAATAATAATAATAATAATAATAATAATATATATATATATCTGTATAAGATCAAATTCGTCTTACTGCTAGTACGCCTCATTCACGAAACTAGTCTATAAGGTGGGTATAAGGTTGTTGCCTATAAAATGGCAACTTAATGGGTGTCCACTCTCACCCACCGCTTGCTTGACTGGTGGAGGGTCGTTAGCCGAACGGGTAAGACAAGGACTTATAAATTCTCATTAAAAGTATGATGAATATTATAAAGTAACTAAATGTTTTATTAAATTCCTAATCTTAGTTACTTTAGGAAAAATGTGAATAAGGTGCTAGTCCAGGAAATTACACTTTACACTTTGTCTGAGTCGTTAGTGGAGCGTGTGTGGTTAACCGGCACACTAACATAGACTTAACAAGGTAGGTAAAGGGTGACTTAGTATTTATCATAGTATCGATGGAGTGTGTGTGGTTAACCGGCACATTGATTGAGGGGTAATTTATTAAAGGTACCAAGTAATTTGCATGGTTACTTCACACCTCGTTTTGTGATCCTCGGCATCCCAGTCACAAAACTTGGAGGGCACACTCGAGATTGAAACATGCCTTTGAAGAGTTCATTGAATCTCAAAAGAATCTAGGAGTTTCTAAGAACCAAATTAAATATTTTTAATATTTCGGCTTTGGTGGAAATTGGTGAATCGTCATTCACCTACCTTTCAAATATGTTATTACTTAGATTACGACATACCTCTTCTAAGTATAATATATTGAGATTGGGTCCTAGCCTTAATACTACATTTGGGTGTTTTATTAAGGACTATCTCTATATCTAAACTAATCCTTCTTTCTTCTCTTATCAGATGTCTGCAAACAACGCTGCTTCTAGCTCTAATCCTAGTGGCTCCTTTTCTCTTATGAACTTGTGTGGGAAAGTCACTTTTGATGGATCCAACTTTAATGAATGGATCAGAAACATCAGGATGATTACTCGCTACGAGGACAAGGAATATGTCCTTGATAAGGAGCATAAGGAGATTGATGAGACAGTTGCAACTCCTCAAGAGATCACTGAGTTTAGGGCACATGTAAGGGATGCCACCAAAGTGGCATGCATCATGATGGCCACTATGACCGCAGATCTCCAAAAATCCTATGAAGATTTCTACCCCTATGAGATGCACCAAGACTTGATGGAAAGATACCATCAAAGTGCTCGTTAGGAGAGGTATGAAATCATCTCCTCCATTATAACAACTCACATGAAGGATGGTGAACCCATCACGGGCCACATGCAGAAAATGCAAAGATTTGTGGACCGTTTGCTGAAGCTAAATGTGAACTTCCCTAAGGAGCTAGCAATAGATATCATTTTGCACTCCTTACCATCATGTTATGATCAATTCCGCATGACATACCACATGAACAAGGAAGAGGTCACACTCAGCAAACTTCAAGGACTCTTAAAGATCGCGGAAAGTGGTCTTAAGGGTAAGGCGATTGTTACCACCCCTGTCTTGGCAATCGGGAAAGGACGGGGGAAGAAGAGAAAGAGTTCTTCGAAGGGTACCAAGGTTAGGACCCTTGATGGCTCTTCTTCAAGTGGAACCAAGAAAGGTTTCATCACTCCTTCTTCTGACCCAAAAGAGGCTGAATGCTTCTATTGCCATGAAAAGGCACATTGGAAGCGGAACTGCCCAAAGTACCAGTAAGATGTGAAGGATGGGAAAGTTAAACCCAACCATGCAGGTATTTACACTATCATTTCTAATAACTCACCCAATTCTAACTCTTGGGTCCTTGATACTGGTTGTGATATTTATATTTGTTGTTACTTGCAGGGACTAAGAAAAAGTGAGAATGTGGAGCAAGGAAGGATAAACTTAATCATGGGGAATAGGAAAGTTACACCTGTCACCAAGATTGGAGTTTATACTTTGTTGCTAAGTAGTGGGTTAAATTTAGATTTGAATAAATGTTGTTATTCGCCAGAAATGGCAAGAAATATTATTTCTTTTCATGCATTGTATCAACAAGGGTTTACCTTTTCATTTGATAATGAAGTTGGTTCGATTAATGCCTTCTTTAATAATGTTCTTTATTTTAAAGCATTACCTTGTGATGACGTGTATGAAACAGTATATGTGGTTAATTACTTAGGAAATAATGTATTGTGCATTGATTATGTTAATAATAATAACTTGGATAAAGCATCATTATGGAATTGTCATCTTGGACATATAAGTAAGAAACGCATAGGCCAACTCCAAAAGGATGGAGTTTTGGAGTCGTTTGACCTAAAGTCAGATGATAGTTGTGAATCATGCTTACTTGGAAAAATGAAAAAGTCACCCTTCACAGGTTCTTGTGAGAGGGGTGAAGGTTTGTTGGACCTTGTACACACGGATGTGTGTGGACCATTCAAACATGACACAAGGGATGCTAATCGTTATTATTTGACTTTTACTGATGATTACAGTAGATATGGATATGTCTACATAATCAAGCATAAGTCAGAGACTTTCGAAAGGTTTAAGGAATTTAAATAGGAAGTCGAGAATCAATTGGGCAGGAACATTAAGATGCTTCGATCCGATCGAGGTAGTGAGTATCTTAGTTCAGAGTTCCTCGACTATCTTAGGGAATGTGGGATTGTCTCATAATTGACACCTCCCAGGACACCACAGTTGAATGGTGTAGCTGAGAGGCGTAATCGAACCTTGTTGGATATGGTTCATTCCATGATGAGTCGAGCTTCACTACCAATCTCATTTTGGGGGTATGCCTTAGAGACTGCCGCCCATATTCTTAATCTAGTCCCTATAAAGAAAGTTGCCAAAACTCCTCACGAGATGTGGACTGGTAAAGTACATAAACTAGACCACATCAAGATTTGGGGTTGCGAGGCTTTTGTGAGATGCGAGACTCATGACAAGCTAGAACCTCGAAGCGAGAGGTGTATTTTCATCGGCTATCCACAAAGATCCTTTGGTTACCTCTTCTGCAGACCTAGTGATAATATGGTCTTTGTAGCAAGAAGAGGAGTCTTTCGAGAGAGAGATTTTATAAGCCAAGGAGACAGTGGGAGGCAAATTGATCTTGAAGAAATTCAAGAGTCAAGTGGTGAAGGAACTTCAAACGCTATCCCTCAACTTGAGTAGGAAACTCCTGTTGAGCCAATTGACGAATCTGTACCTCTGAGGCGTTCCACGAGAGTTAGGAATGCACCTGAGCATTACTATTGTTTCCATATTACTGCAGAAGGTGAGACACTTATTAGTGATGAGATGCTAGTAGGTCTGGATGAGCCTAACAGGTACACGGAAGCCATGGCAGGCCCTGAGGCTGCTAAATGGAAAGAGGTTATGGATAGTGAGATACATTCCATGTATGACAATCAAGTTTGGAACTTGGTTGACCATGTACCCGATCGTAAGGTAGTTGGGTGCAAATGGATCTTCAAGAAGAAGACCGACATGGATGGTAATGTACACAATTATAAGGCACGACTGGTTGCAAAGGGTTATTCTCAAACTCCGGGAGTTGATTATGATGAAACCTTTTCACCAGTTTCCAAGATAAAGTCTATTAGGGTTCTGTTAGCCATTGCTGCATTTCATGACTATGAAATTTCGCAAATAGATGTCAAAACCGCTTTCCTTAATGGAAAGTTGGTTGAAGATGTTTACATGGTTCAGCCAAAGGGTTTTGTCAGTTCAGAGTACCCCAATAGAGTGTGTAAACTCGAGAAATCCATTTATGGATTGAAATGGGCACCTCGCAGATGGAATCTTTGCTTTGATGAGAAAGTCAAGGAATTTGGCTTTTCAAGGAGTGAAGATGAATCTTGTGACTATATCAAGGCTAGTGGGAGCATAGTCAGCTTGTTGGTACTGTATGTGGATGACATACTACTCATAGGAAATGACATCCCAACCCTGCAGGAAGTAAAGTCCTGGCTTGGGAAGTGTTTCGCTATGAAGGACTTTGGTGAAGCTTCCTATATCCTAGGGATAAGGATTTTGAGAAACAGGAGTAAAAGACTAATTGGACTTAGTCATAGCACCTATGTAGATAAAGTGTTGAAAAGATTCAACATGCATAACTCCAAGAAAGGTGAGTTACCCATTCAGAGTAATGCTAGATTGAGTAAGACACAAAGCCCTAGTACTGAGGCTGAGATAGCAGAAATGAGTCGACTACCTTATGCTTCAGTTGTAGGATCGATCATGTATGCTATGACGTGTACTCGAACTGATGTAGCTTTTTCTTTAAGCATGGTAAGCAGGTATCATGGGAACCCTAGCAAGGCACACTGGACTGCGGTAAAGAATATCCTCAAGTACCTGCAAAGGACTAAGGATTGGGTCCTTACCCTTGGTGGAAGTGATGACTTGAGAGTTGTAGGGTATAGTGATGCTAGCTTCCAGACTGATATGGATAATTTTCGCTCTCAGTCGGGCTTGGTCTTTACCTTAAACGGAGGAGCAATCACTTGGAAGAGTTCCAAGCAGGAGACAGTGGATGATTCCACTTGTGAATCAGAGTATATAGCAGCAAGCGAGGCAGCAAAGGAGGCTATATGTCTAAAGAACTTCATCAGAGACCTTGGAGTTGTACCAGCTATAAAGGAGCCGATGGAGATTTTCTGTGACAGCAATAGTGCAGTTGCCTTAGCCAAGGAACCAAGAGATCATGGGAGACCCAGACACATTGACAAAAAATATCACTTCATCAGACATCGAATAGAAGAAGGAATCCTTGTGGCAAAGAGGGTATCATCAGATGAGAACCCAGTAGATCCCTTCACGAAGGGACTGAGTAGGGTTAAGCATCTCCAGCATGCTCGGAGCATAGGCCTGAAGGATGATATAAGTTTTAGTAGTTAGATAAATTATGAAATTTGTAAAGTGTAGTTGACATTAGATGATGAATAAAAGGTGTTTTATTTATGAGTAAAGTGTTGTTATCTCTTGTCGATCGTTTACTATATTTCTTTTTGCATGTTTTGACTTCCAGAATAATTATGTTTGGTATATCATATTATTCAAACCTCCACGGTCGGTCATATGTCGGAAGTAGGTATGAATCAAGACTGTCATGATTGGTTGTAGAGGTCTAAGGTGTTGGACATGGATACAACAATCATGAGTGCTTATAAGTTCTGAGCATTGGACTCAACCCACTCTCACTGGAATCACTTCATGGAATTTTATCTCGAGTGATCGTGAGACGGTAATATCATATAAGTCTTCAAACCTAGAGATATGATTTGTTACTTATGAGTTGGTTATGCATTGATTGTACGAAAACGCATTGGTAACTCGATGTTATAAAACATGCTTTTGTGTGTAATTCAATGAGTGGTAGAACAAGCATATGAGTCGAAGTTTATTTGTTCCTTTTTGGATTAGAAGTTGATATCTGGTCCCCTCGATGATTTTTTTTTAACCTATGTATCGAGCCCGGTCAGAACTAAATTGATGTGTTCAGTTAAGTTCTATCTCCAAGAAATCGGAAATCAGGAAACAAATGCTGGAAAATAAGTAAGACCATGTTCCATGTATTTGTCCGGCTGATATCTTGAACAGAGGATTATATGATCACTTATCTAAAATGGTGTGTTCTAGTTCAATAGAGTTTAAAGAGCTACGATTGCTAATCGGTTCCTGAAGTCATACTTGCAACTATAGTTATTAGACTTATCCAAGTGGGAGACTGTTGGATATAGTGTCTAAGTCCATAACTATATTTGGTATGTACTTGACCCGACCCGGCATGGTCCATTTGGGTTGCACTTCACCCGAACAATTTATGGATAACCTTTTGAGAATAGTACAAGTTATGATTTATTAATATATTATAAGTTCTAATATATTAATATAAGATCATATTATTTAATTAGTATTGATCTCTAATTAATCTAGGATTAATTTAGAGATCAAAGATATTACTAATTAAATATGGGCTTCTATATTTATATAGTGTGGGCTAATGCTTATTTGGAATGGGCTAGGCTTGCATGGAAAAGTCCATGGATACTCCATGGAGCTTTAACCCATGGATCTCATGGAAATGAAGAGACATGGGTATTAGGGTTTATAGAGATGTAACCCTAATCTACCATAATATATAAAGGAGGCTTTGGTTCTTGAAATCAACACTAGTTGACACTTGTTGAGGTGAGTAAAGCAAGAGGGCCGATTTCAAGATAGTAGTGACTATTCTCTGAAAGTTCCAAGTTTGTGGTGATTTGTGATTTCCATTTGAGGCATTCACACTATTGGTACTAGGCTCTAAAACACCAAGAAATCAACTACTACTACAAGGTAAGTATTTCTACTAGCTTTATTTGATTCATGTTCCCCATGCCATGCTAGTTAGGATATGAACCTTGGAAAATAATTATTTGCATGTATCTTAGACAAACATAGATCCAAGGTTTATTAGGGTTGCATGTACACCTAGGAAGTGTTAGAATGCTCAAAACCCGTCACCAATATCCCTTTCTGGTTAACAAGATGCCTTAGGAATTGGACCCTCGTAACCAGAAATCACACTTGGAGAACTTGGCATACAGCCTCTCCGATCTCATAACTCCAGGATCTCCCTCAAATGTTCCTCATGCTGCTCTCTAGACCTCGAATATACCAAAATATCATCAATGAATACGATCACCGACCGATCCAACATCGGCTTGCACACCCTGTTCATGAGATCCATGAACGCAGCTGGGGCATTGGTAAGCCCAAAAGGCATCACCACAAACTCGTAATGTCCATAAAAAGTTCTGAATGCAGTCTTCTGGATATCTTCATCCAGAACCCTCATCTGATGATAAACCGACCTCAAGTCTATCTTGGAGAACCAAGATGCCCCCTGCAACTGATCGAATAGATCATCGATCCTAGGTAACGGATATCAGTTCTTGACCATCAACTTGTTCAACTCCCGGTAATCAATACACATCCGGAGTGAACCATCCTTCTTCTTGACAAAAAGGATTGGGGCTCCCCAAGGTGAGCTACTCGGTCGAATAAATCCCTTTCCCAACAACTCCTGAAGTTGCGAGGATAACTCCTGCATCTCTGGTGGAGCGAGGCGATAAGGCGCCTTGGCGATAGGTGCTGCTCCCGGAACCAAATCGATACGGAACTCCACTTGCCTTTCTGGAGGCACGCCCGGCAGTTCCTCGGGAAACACATCCGGAAACTCGCACACTACCGGAACCTCGTCAACCGAACTTGGCCTCCCTGTGGAAACTCGTGTGTCCATCACATAGTCTATGAATCCACTGCAGCCCTGCTGTAAACTCTATCTCGCCCTGGCAGCCGAACAAAACGCTGACCCACACCGGGTCCCCTCGCCATACACAGTAAGCACTCCCCCACTAGGGTCTCGTATGGTCACCAGTTGTCTCTCGCAGTCAATGACCGCTCCAAACTTACTCAACCAGTCCATGCCCACGATGACACATACATCTCCCATCGCGATAGGAACTAGATCTATAGGGAACTTGACACCAAAAATGTCGATCACACATCCTCGAATCACGTTGGTGGCATATACCGCTTTCTCATCAGCTATGGAAACGCTCAGGGGTCAACTCATCACCTCTCGATCAATACCGATGTGCTGACTAAAAGCCAAAGATACAAAAGACCGACTCGCACCCGAGTAAAATAATACCAAGGCAGGTACAGAATTCACAAGAAAAGTACCTACGCATATCATAATATAAGCACAATATCTCAGCATAAAAGTAAATACACGAAAGAATACATACCAGCCACGGCATTGGGCACCGCGTGGACCTCCTCTGCAGTCAACTGAAAAGCTCTCCCACAAGCCTTTGGAGCCTCGGCCTTCGCCGGTCGAGTCTCGGTAACCCTAGCAGCAGGTGTAGATCTCTGTGTTGATCCCTGGTGAAGCTGAGGACACTCGGCCTTCTGATGGCCGTTCTGGTTGCAATGGAAGCAAACCATAAATCCCTTGGGGTAATCCTTGGCGATGTGCCCCTCCTTGCCACATTTGTAGCAAGCACCTGATCGACAGGCCCCCTCATGACCCTTGTCGCACTTTCCGCAAGTGCGTCCCTTCTGACCTCCCATCCTCGAATATGTGGACTTGGTCTACTTAGCTGCCGGCTGAGACTGAGCCGACCGCCGATCTATCCTCTGAGACTCGGCCTCCTCCCTGGCCTAAGTCTCCAACTCGATCTCCCTCTTCCGGGCATTTGCCTGAAGCTCAGCAAATGTCCGCTATGTCGAGTTCAATACGAACTCCCAAATTTCCCTCCTCAGAATACCTAAATATGGGCTCATCCGTGCCTACTCAGTAGACACCTGCTCAGGGCAGAACATCGCCCTCTCATGAAACTTCTGGGTGACCACAGCAACTGAATCATTACCCTGCTTGAGGGTCAAGAACTCCTGAATCAACCGTTCCCTCTCCACCGGGGGAACATACTCGTCTCTAAACATAGTAGTGAATCTCTCCCAAGTCACTGCTAAAATCTCTGCAAGAGTGAACTTCTCCGTCATGAACTTCTACCAATCCTTCGCTCCTAGGCAGAGTTGGTTCAAAGCGAACCGTACCCTCATATGCTCCGGACACGAACACATATAGAAGCATCCCTCAATGTCAACAATCCATCTCATCGCAACGATCGGATCCTGCGTCCCATCAAACTCGGGTGGCTTCGTGTTGCTGAACTTCCGAAACAACAACGAGTTACCTCCCTGAGGTCTGCAGCAACCACAGTTACTGTAGCTGCAGGGACTGCGGTCTCAATCACTGCGGCGTACCGCTCATCAAAAGTCTCCAACAGCGTGGTCTTGATAGACCCAAACATCTCCGAAATCTCGGCCTAGATTGTCGCGACCACCTCATCGTGGATCATCTAACGAAGCTCCTCATCAGTCACACCGCTCGTCCCAGGTCTGTGGCGTGTCCCAAACATAATGCTTCTGAAATACAACATAAAAATGTCAGAGACTCAATCGAGCACACTCGCACTCGATAACACAACCCTACTCGGCCTCCGATACCCAAAGGATTCTTACTTGGGTTGCCCACTGATCCGATGTCTTCAATAGTACGGGCCCTATACTACTGACTACATCGCATCAGCATCCACCCCAAGTCCACCTCCTCGGACCCCGGATAACGAGTACTCTTTTCTTGCTATGCATTGGCTACCTACTCGCTCTCAAGGCATCTCATAGCAGCAAGTTTCCCCTAGACTAAGGTATCACAAATCAAGCCACTCTAGTCCTAATATGAATGCCTAGTCTGCTCTAGCATGCATACCATAACATATCTCATAACACATATTGTAAGGGTATTTTGGGGATTTTACCGTTCGGGCGCTGGCTGACCGTACACACTACTTCTTCTTTGGTTATCACAAAATCTCTTATAAAAGTTTATGCTTTTATTATTGAAATTTTTTTTCTCAAATCCTCGGTTTGAGTTCAGTTACGCCCGAAGGTGCACCCGAATCCCTCAAACCAAGGCTCTGATACCAACTTGTAACAACGTGAATTTTCAAAACATTTTTTTTTTTCATTTCTTAAAACATGTTTTCATCCAAATCAAGTCATAAAATCCAATGTATCATAACATAATACAATTCATATAAATCCCAAGATCATAAACTAAATCCTCCGATAGTGTGTACAGATCACGTCGGCGCCTTCCCACGGTCCTCGCTAGTACCTGAAACACATAACACAACAACTGTAAGCATAAACGCTTAGTGAGTTCCCCAAAATACTACTTACGCACATACGCCTTTCCAGGCCACGACCTTCCGGTCCACGTGTCTCAGGGGACTTCCATCCCGACTCGGTAAACCTTCCGGTCCTACCCGCGTCTACCTTCCGGTCCACATCACAATGCCTTCCGGCACATAACATAAATGCCTTCCGACCCATAACATAATGCCTTCCGGCCCATATCAAGCATAACATACATAGCACATACAAATGGTTAACTTAATTACATATAATGCATACAGCTCATAACATATCCAACCTTCCGATCACACATAGATACCCTTCCGGGTACAGTATAGTGAGAAGACTCACCTCGCAAGAAGTCTACAATCTCACGTGCTCACTATCTCTGAATCTCGAAATGAAGACCCAACCCCGCCTAATCATAACGAAGTATCATTCTAATTAATACAGGCTTCCAAGAGTATGTAACGTCATAAAATTTCCAACCAAAAATTTTCATTTTTACAACCATCAAAACATGAGTAATAAGTTTAGATTCCAAAGTAACAATGTAGTCACAATCGATTACATAACAAAAGATAAAATAGTTTTCCCCGAATGTGTGTACATTGTTACTTTGGAATCTAAACTTATTACTCATGTTTTGATGGTTGTAAAAATGAAAATTTTTGGTTGGAAATTTTATGACGTTACAAGTTGGTATCAGAGCCTTGGTTTGAGGGATTCGGGTACACCTTCGAGCGTAACTGAACTCAAACCGGGGATTTGAGAAAATTTAAAATTTTTGACAAATGAGACGACCAAAGAAGAAAAAGTGTGTACGGTCAGCCAGCGCCCGAACGGTAAAAATCCCCAAAATACTCTTATTATATGTGTTACGATACATGATATGATATGATACGCATGCTAGTAGACTAGGTATACATATTAGGACTAGAGTGGCTTGATCTTGTGATGCCTTAGTCTAGGGAAACTTGCTTCTATGAGGTGCTCAAGAGCGAGTGAGTAACTAGAGTATGATAAGAATAGAGTGCTCAGGATTCGGGGTTTGGGGAGGAGGACTTGGGGTGAATACCGACGCGGTGTAATTGGTAGTATTGGGCCCGTACTACCAAGGACACCGGGTCAGTAGGCAGCCCAAGTAAGAACCCCTGAGTATCGGAGACCGAGTAGGACTGCGTTATCGAGTGCGATTTTGCCCGATAGAGTCTCTGATATTTTTATGTTGTATTTCAGAGACATCATGGTTGGACCACGACACAGACTTGGCACGAGTAGAGTAACTGACGAGGAGCTTCGTCAGATGATTCATGAGGAGGTAGCTGCAGCGATCCGGGCCGAGATTCTGGAGATGTTTGGGTCTATTAAGACCACGCTGATGGAGACATTTGATGAGCGGTACGCCGCATTGTCTAAGGCTGCCGCCGCTGCAGCTACCGCAGCTGTGGCTGCTGCCAGACCACAGGGGGGTGACTCGTTGCTGTTCCGGGAGTTCAGCAACACGAAACCACCAGAGTTTGACGGGACGCAGGATCCGATTGCTGCGATGAGGTGGATTGCTGATATTGAGGGATGCTTCTATACTTGTTCATGTCCGGAGCATCTGAGGGTGCGGTTCACCTTGAACCAGCTACGCCTGGGAGCAAAGGATTGGTGGAAGTTCGTGACGGCGAACTTCACTCTTGCGGAGGTTTCAGCCATGACTTGGGAGAGATTTACTGCTATGTTCAGAGACGAGTATGTTCCCCCGGTAGAGAGGGAACGATTGGTTCAGGAGTTCTTGACCCTCAAGCAGGGTAACGATTCGGTTACAGTGATCACACGGAAGTTTCACGAGAGGGCGATGTTCTGCCCCGAGCAAGTGTCCACGGAGCAGGCTCGGATGAGCCGGTATTTGGGAGTGCTAAGGAGAGACATCCGGGAGTTCGTATCGAACTCGTCATATCAGACTTTTGCTGAGCTTCAGGCGAATGCCAGGAAGCGAGAGATCGAGTTGGAGACCCAGGCCAGGGAGGAGGTCGAGTCTCAACGGGTGGATCGGCGGCCGGCTCAGTCGCAGCCGGCAGCCAAGCAGACCAAGTCCGCTGAGTTGAGATCCGGAGGACAGAAGAGTCGCACTTGTGGGAAGTGCGGCAAGGGTCACGAGGGGGCATGTCGATCGGGTGCTTGCTACAAGTGTGGCAAGGAGGGGCACATTGTGAGGGATTGCCCCAAGGGATTTATGGTTTGCTTCCATTGCAACCAGACTGGCCATCGGAAGGCCGAGTGCCCCCAGCTTCGCCAGGGATCTTTGCCTGCTGCCAGGGTTCCTGAGGTTCGGCCAGTGAAGACCGAGGCCCCGAAGGCTCGTGGGAGAGCCTTCCAGTTGACTGCGGAGGAGGTCCGCGCGGCGCCTGATGTAGTGGCCGGTATGTATTCTTTCATGTATTTACATTTATGCTGAGATATTATACTTATATTACTATCTGTGTAGGTACTTTTCTTGTGAATCATGTGCCTGCTTTGGTATTATTCGACTCAGGTGCGAGTCGGTCCTTTGTTTCGTTGGCTTTTAGCCAGCACATCGATATCGATCGGGAGACGATGAGTCGTCCCCTGCGAGTTGCTATAGCAAACGAGAGAGCGGTATACGCCACCGAGGTGATTCGAGGATGCGTGCTCGAGATTTTTGGGGTCGAGTTTCCTATAGACTTGGTCCCTATAGCTATAGGGGATGTTTGCATTATCGTGGGCATGGATTGGTTGAGTAAGTTTGGAGCAGTCATTGACTGCGAGAGACAGCTGGTGATGATTCGATACCCGTTACCTAGGATCGACGATCTGTTCGATCAGTTGCAGGGGGCATCTTGGTTTTCCAAGATTGACTTGAGGTCGGGATATCATCAAATGAGGGTTCGCGAGGAGGATATCCAAAAGACTGCCTTCAGGACTCGTTATGGACATTATGAGTTTGTGGTGATGCCTTTTGGGCTCACCAATGCCCCGGCCGCATTCATGGATCTCATGAACAGGGTGTGCCGACCGATGCTGGATCGGTCGGTGATCGTATTCATCGATGATATTTTGGTGTATTCGAGGACTAGGGACCAGCATGAGGAACACTTGCGGGAGATTCTTCCGGTTTTGAGATCGGAGAGACTGTATGCCAAGTTCTCCAAGTGTGATTTCTGGTTACGAGAGGTCCAATTCCTCGGGCATCTTGTGAACCAGAAGGGGATATTGGTTGACCCGGCCAAGATTGAGGCGGTGTTGAGGTGGGAGGTGCCGAGATCGCCCACCGAGATCAGGAGTTTTCTGGGTTTGGCTGGATATTACCGCAGATTTATCAAGGATTTCTCCAAGATCACTGTGCCACTTACTAGGATGACCCGGAAGGGTGTTGCGTTTTCATGGGGACCGGATCAGTAGTCTTCATTTGAGACGCTTCGTCAGAAATTGTGCGAGGCTCCGGTGCTTGCACTCCCGGAAGGGATGGAGGATTTTGTGGTATACTGTGATGCCTCTATATCGGGTTTGGGGGCGGTACTTATGCAGAGGGGTCATGTGATAGTATACGCTTCGAGGCAGTTGAAGCCTCATGAGTCGAGATATCCCACGCACGACCTGGAATTGGGGGCGGTGGTGTTTGCCCTCAAGATCTGGCGACACTATTTGTACGGGGTTCGGTGTACGATTTACACGGACCATAAGAGCTTGAAATACTTGATGGATCAGCTAAATTTGAATATGCGGCAGAGGAGGTGGTTGGATGTGGTGAAGGATTACGATTGTGAGATCCTGTACCACCCGGGCAAGGCTAATGTGGTAGCCGACGCATTGAGCCGTAGGGCGGATAGCGCCCCTATCCGAGATATTTGTATGAGGTTGACGGTTTTGACCCCGATTCTGGACATTATTCGAGGGGCTCAGATGGAGGCTGCAAAGCCGGAACACCAGAAGAAGGAACGGGTGGTAGGTCAGGTATCAGGATTTGTTACGGATGGTCGAGGGCTTATGACTTGTCAGGGACGGATTTGGGTGCCGTTTGTGGGCGTTGCGCGCACTATTTTGATGGAGGAAGCACATCGATCGAAATTCTCGATTCATCCTGGCGCTACGAAAATGTATTTGGATCTCAAGAAGGAGTACTGGTGGCCATGTATGAAAAGGGATGTCGCTTGGTTCGTCGAGAGGTGCTTGACTTGTCGGCAGGTCAAGGCCGAACACCAGCGACCGCGCGGTAAGCTGCAACCGCTAGAGATTCCCGAATGGAAGTGGGAACAAATCTCTATGGATTTCATCACCAAGTTACCGCGAACGGCGAGAGGAGTCGATGCGATTTGGGTAATTGTGGATCGGCTGACAAAGAGCGCTCATTTTCTAGCTATTAGTGAGAGCTCTTCTGCGGAGAAGTTGGCTGAGTTATATGTGAGGGAAGTAGTATCTCGGCACGGGGTGCCGATCTCGATTATTTCGGACCGCGACGTGCGTTTCACTTCCAGGTTCTGGAAGAAATTCCATGAAGAGTTAGGTACTAGGTTACATTTCAGTACGGCATATCATCCTCAGACAGACGGCCAGAGTGAACGGACAATTCAGACACTCAAGGACATGCTTCGGGCATGTGTGTTGGACTTCGGAGGGAGCTGGGACACCTATCTACCTTTAGCAGAGTTCTCGTATAACAACAGCCATCATTCGAGCATTGGTATGCCGCCCTTTGAGCTGTTGTATGGGCGGAGGTGTCGCACCCCCATCTGTTGGGGTGAGGTGGGGCAACAGGTTATGGGTAGCACGGAGATCGTGCTTCAGATGACCGAGCAAATTCAGATGGTCAGGCAAAGTTTGTTGACCACTCAGAGCCGGCAGAAGAGTTATGCAGACAGGCGACGGTCCGAGCTTGAGTTCCAAGTTAGTGATCTCGTGCTCCTGAAGGTCTCTCCTTGGAAAGGAGTGATTCGGTTCAGGAAGAGGGGCAAATTGGGGCCCCGGTATATTGGTCCTTTCCGTGTGATCGCAAGGGTGGGTCGGGTAGCCTACCGTTTAGACTTGCCAGCAGAGTTGGGACAGATTCACGATACTTTCCATGTGTCGCAACTGCGGAAATGTATAGCCGACGAATCAGCGGTGGTTCCGTTAGGGGATATTCAGGTGGATGCAAGTCTGAATTATGCTGAAAGACCTGTGGCCATCAAAGATCGGAAGATCAAGGTTTTGAGAAACAAGGAGGTACCCCTGGTATTGGTTCAGTGGCAGCATCGGAAGGGATCAGAGATGACCTGGGAGCCGGAACATGAGATGCGGGAGCAGCATCCGGAGCTTTTTGCCTAAGCGGGACTTCGAGGGCGAAGTCTTATTCTAGTGGGGGAGATTTGTAACAGCCCGAATCCCCAGGTATCTTCATTTCATATATTTTTGTCATTCTGTGAGGGGACTCGGCGAGTTGGTAGTTGAACTCGCCGATTCGGGTCGCGTTTTTGAGCGGGGGTTCGCATCCGGACTCGGCGAGTCCAAGGGATGGACTCGGCGAGTCCGCGCTGTTTGATGAAACCCTAATTTCCCGGTCCTAAGCCCTATTTAAAGGACCTTATGGCCCTCATATGCGGCCACCTTGAACCCTAAGAGCCTCCATATGTCTGTAAGCCCTTGTGAGTGTGTTTGAAGGCCTTTTGTTCATCATTTTGTGTGATATTGCAAGGAAAGGAGGGAGAGGAGCAAGCTTGAAGTGTTGGGAAGCTTAGATCTGTTGCTATTTCATCAAGGGGGTCTTCTTGAGGTAATTTTCTGAGCCAATCTTCATGTTTTGTGTTGATGGGCCAAATCTAGGGTTTCTTCTTGCATTTCTTGGCTTGAATAAGAAGTATGAGAGGTCCCATGGAGACATGGAACCTAGATCTGGACTTAAGCAGGTCCAGGAGACCCCTCATGACAAGCTTTATGTCCATTCTTTTGAGTTAGAAGCTAAACTTGCCAAATAAGTGGTTGTTTCTTCAAAGTAAGCCTTGTATGCATTGCATGGCAACCAAGACTAAGACTTTACGTGACAAATAAGCTTGGGAAGGCCAGATCTATGTATGTATGGAACGGATCTGACCGCAAAAGCCAGTTTTAGCTGGTGCATGGCATGGACTCGCCGAGTCTGAAGAACAGACTCGACGAGTCACTTGAAGATTGTCCTTGAGACCATCCTGTGTGTAGTCCGGACCGAGTTGTGGGCGACTCAGTGAGTCGCAGAGAGTTGGAAAGGTTTTGACAGGTGGACCGAGTCAGGTTGGGACTCGCCGAGTTGACCTTCGACTCGGCGAGTTGAGTCGCGGTGGCCCTGTGATTCAGGCCCAGGTGGAACTCGTTGAGTCGGGGGAGTACTCGACGAGTCAAAGGGAAAATTCTTGAGAGTTGGTAAAAACGCGTAGACTCGCCGAGTCTCTATTGTGCACTCGCCGAGTCTGGTCCAAATTGTCTAAAGACTGCTGACCAAGTCAACCTGTGTTGACTTGATATGGATGGTCCACCTTAGTGGTACAAGTAATAATTATAGATTTATAATATCATAGGAGGATTGCAGCTCGAGGGTTCAAGCCCGAGTGATTCCAGGATTCACGATTAGCGACTTAGCGAGGCATACGAGGTGAGTCTTCTCACTATACTGTACCCGGAAGGGTTTTTTACTGTGTGACCGGAAGGTCGGATATGATATGAAATATATGCCTTATGTGTGTTAAGTTATTTGCTATATGTGTCCTGTATGATATGTTTGATATGGGCCGGAAGGCGTAGTCATATGGACTATAAGGGTTGACGTGGGTAGGACCGGAAGGTTTACCCATTCGGGACGGAAGTCCCCGGAGACACATGGACCGGAAGGTCAAGGCCTGGAAAGGCGTATGTGCGTATGTTGTATTTTGGGAACTCACTAAGCTTTATGCTTACAGTTGTTGCATTATGTGTTTCAGGTACGAGTGAGGACCGTGGGAAGGCGCCAGCGTGACCGTACACACATTCGGGGAAAACTATTTTATCTTTTGTTATGTAATCGGTTGTGACTACATTGTTACTTTGGAATCTAAACTTATTACTCATGTTTTGATGGTTGTAAAAATGAAAATTTTTGGTTGGAAATTTTATGACGTTACAGACTAGGCTACACCCTTTTCATTATCCCACAGAGGGGTAAAAGACCATTTCACCCCTCCTTGACTCAAAGTCCACATGTTGACCAAAACCCTAAAAGTCAACAAAAGTCAACAGACCATAGTACGCGGGGCGTACCAGCTTCTTTACGCGGGGCGTACATCGATGAACCGTAATTGGGGTCTCAACCAGCATAAGTCCCAGATTCAACCATACCATATTTTTGGTCTTAAATGGTTAAGACACTTCTTCAACTTGTAGATCTGGCTCTCTTTAAGTCTCCTAACCCATAAAGTCGGAACCTTTAAGCCTTGGCATGGCTGTAAAGGCTCCTACACTCTCTAATACCTTTCTTTTCTACTCCAAAGATCTAGATCTCATGCATGGCTAATTATTTACATCCAAGATCACATTTTTATGAACATACTGATGGGTTTTGACCATTCTAACACTTCCTAAGTGTACATGCAACCCTAATAACCTTTGATCTATGTTTGTCTAATTATCATGCAAAGTTGAATTCCAAGGCTATATTCCTATCTAGCATACATGGGGAACAATTTTAACTTGAATGATAATTAGAATAACTTACCTTGTTGTTGCTTGTGTTCCTTGAAACCTTGTGAGCCTAGCACCCCAAGTGTGATGCCTCAAATGCTTCACACAACACCAAATACTCTTGGAAAAACTTATGATAGAACACACACTTCTTGAAATTGGCCAAGCCCTCTTGTTTCCTTAGTGTAGCCAATTTTGGTGGATAATGAGATCCTTATATAGTGTTGACACATCTAGGGTTACACCATGTAAACCCTAATGTGTCATGACTCTTCATTTCCATGACCCATGGGTTTGTAACTCCCATGGAGCATCCATGGAGCATCCTATGGGTAGAACCCAACTTGATAATCCATAGAGCCTCTTAGCCCACTATACAAGATATGGATGATTTACATAATCAACCCATATATTTAATTAGTTCTCTTTTGACCAATTAATTAATTCTAAATTAATTATTGATCAAACTAATCAAATAATATTATTAATATATTAGGACTTATATTAATAATCTCCAAGTGTTATTTCTCTCATTTAGTCTATCCAATTGCATGGTGCCATGCAACCCAAATGGACCATGCCAGGTCGGGTCAAGTACATACCAGAAATGGTTATGGACTTAGACACCTTATCCAACAGTCTCCCACTTGGATAAGTCTAATAACTATTACTGCAAGTATGACTTCAGGAACCGATCGGCAATCGTAGCTCTTTTCAAGGTTTCTCGGAACTGAGAAGATGATGGTACGCCATTTAAGATAAATGATCATATAATCCTCTATTCTAGATATCAGTCGGACAAGTACATGGAACAATGTCTTACTTATTGTCCAACAGTTTGTTTCCCGATTTCCGATTTGTTTGACAAAGAACTTAATTGAACACATCAACTTAGTTCTGACCGGGCCCGGTACATGGGTCAAAACAAAATCATCGAGGGGCCCAGATATCATCTTCTAATCCAAGAAGGAACAGATAAACTTCGACTCATATGTTTGTTCTACCACTCATTGAATTACACACAAGAGCACGATTTATAACATCGAGTTACCAATGCGTTTTCGTACAATCAATGCATAACCAACTTGTAAGTAACAAATCATATCTCTAGGTTTGAAGACTTATACGATATTACCGTCTCACGATCACTCGAGATAGAATTCCATGAAGTGATTCCAGTGAGCGTGGGTTGAGTCCAATGCTCAGAACTTATGAGCACTCATGATTGCTGTAGCCTTGTCCAAGACCTCTACAACCAAACATGACAGTCTTGATTCATACCTACTTCCGACATATGACTGACTGTGGAGGTTTGAATAATATGTTATACCAAACAAAAATTATTCTGGAAGTTAAAACATGCAAAAGAAATATAGTAAACGATCGACAAGAGATAGTAACACTTTACTCATAAATAAAACATTTTTTATTCATCATCAAATGTCAATTACACTTTACAAATTTCGAGGTTATCTAACTACTAAATCTAATATCATCCTTCAGCCCTATGCTCCGAGCATCCTGAAGATGCTTAACCCGAGTCAGTCCCTTTGTGAGGGGATCTGCCGGATTCTCATCTGATGATACCCTCTTTGCAACGAGGAGTCCTTCTTCGATCCGATGTCTGATGAAATGGTATTTTTTGTCGATGTGTCTGGATCTCCCGTGATCCCTTGGTTCCTTGGTTAAGGCAACAGCACTTTCACTATCACAGAAAATTTCCATTGGCTCTTTAATAGCTGGTACAACTCCAAGGTCTCCAATGAAGTTCTTCAGCCATATCGCCTCCTTTGCTGCCTCGCTAGCTGCAATATACTCTGATTCACAAGTAGAATCTGCCACTGTCTCTTGCTTGGAACTCTTCCAAGAAATTGCTCCTCCATTTAGGGTAAAGACCCAGCCCGACTGAGAGCGGAAATTATCCCTATCAGTCTGGAAGCTAGCATCACTATACCCAACTACTCTCAAGTCATCACTCCCACCGAGGGTAAGGACCCAGTCCTTAGTCCTTCGTAGGTACTTGAGAATATTCTTTACCGCAGTCCAGTGTGCCTTCCCAGGGTTCCCCTGAAACCTGCTAACCATGCTCAAGGCAAAGGCTACATCCGGTCAAGTACACATCATAGCATACATGATCGATCCTATAGCCGACGCATAAGGTATTCGACTCATTTCTACTATCTCAGCCTCAGTGCTAGGGCTTTGTGTCTTACTCAATTTGGCGTTACTCTGGATGGGCAACTCTCCTTTCTTGGAGTCCTACATGCTAAATCTCTTTAGCACCTTATCCAAGTAGGTACTCTGAATTAGTCTAATTAGTCTTTTACTCCGATCTCTCAAGATCCTTATCCCTAAAATATAGGCAGCTTCACCAAGGTCCTTCATAGCGAAACACTTCCCAAGCCAGTACTTTACTTCCTGCAGGGTTGGAATATCGTTTCCTATGAGTAGTATGTCATCCACATACAATACCAAAAAGCTAAATATACTCCCACTAGCCTTGACATACACACAAGATTCATCTTCACTCCTAGAAAAGCCAAATTCCTTGACCTTTTCATCAAAGCAAAGATTCCATCTACGAGGTGCTTGCTTTAATCCGTAGATGGATTTCTCAAGCTTACACACTCTATTAGGGTACTTGCTGCTGACAAAACCTTCTGGCTGACTCATGTAAACATCTTCAGCCAACTTTCCATTAAGGAAAGCGGTTTTGACATCCATCTGCCATATTTCATAGTCATGAAATGCAGCTTTGGCTAATAGAACCCGAATAGACTTAATCTTGGCTACCGGGAAAAGGTCTCATCATAATCCACTCCAGGAATTTGAGAGAAGCCCTTTGCAACCAGTCTAGCCTTATAAGTCTGTACTTTACCATCCATGTCGGTCTTCTTCTTGAAGACCCATTTGCACCCCACTGTCTTACGACCTGGTACATTTTCAACCAAGTTCCAAACTTGATTGTCATACATGGATTGTATCTCGCTATCCATAGCCTCTTTCCATTTAGCAGACTCGGGGCCTGCCATGGCTTCCTCGTAGCTGTTAGGGTCATCTTGACTTACTAGTGTCCCATCACTAATAAGTGTCTCACCTTCCGCAGTAATATGGAATCCATAGTAATGCTCAGGTGCACTCCTAACTCTCGTGGAACGCCTCAGAGGTACAGATTTGTCAATTGGCTCAACAGGAGTTTCCTCCTCAAGTTGAGGGCTAGAGTTTGAAGTTCCTTCACCACTTGACTCTTGAATTTCTTCAAGATCAATTTGCCTCCCACTGTCTCCTTGGCTTATAAACTCTCTTTCTCGAAAGACTCCTCTTCTTGCTACAAAGACCACATTGTCACTAGGTCTATAGAAGAGGTAACCAAAGGATTGATGTCGGTAGCCGATGAAAATACACCTCTCGCTTCGAGGTTCGAGCTTATCATGAGTCTCGCATCTCACAAAAGCCTCGCAACCCCAAATCTTGATGTGGTCTACTTTAGGTACTTTACCAGTCCACATCTCGTGAGGAGTTTTGGCAACTTTCTTTGTAGGGACTAGATTAAGAATATGGGCGGTAGTCTCTAAGGCATACCCCCAGAATGAGATTGGTAGCGAAGCTCGACTCATCATGGAACGAACCATGTCTAACAAGGTTCGATTACGCCTCTCAGCCACACCATTCAACTGCGGTGTCCTGGGAGGTGTCAATTGTGAGACAATCCCACATTCCCTAAGATAGTCGAGGAACTCTGAACTAAGATACTCACCACCTCGATCGGATCGAAGCATCTTAATGTTCCTGCCCAATTGATTCTCGACTTCCTGTTTAAATTCCTTAAACCTCTCGAAAGTCTCTGACTTATGTTTGATTAAGTAGACATATCCATATCTACTGTAATCATCAGTAAAAGTCAAATAATAACGATTAGCATCCCTTGTGACATGTTTGAATGGCCCACACACATCCGTGTGTATAAGGTCCAACAAACCTTCACCCCTTTCACACGAGCCTGTGAAGGGTGACTTTGTCATTTTTTCCAAGTAAGCATGATTCGCAACTGTCATCTGACTTTAGGTCAAACGACTCCAAGACTCCATCCTTTTGGAGTTGGCCTATGCGTTTCTTGCTTATATGTCCAAGGCGACAATGCGATAATGATGCTTTATCCAAGTTATTATTAGTAGTAGAATCAATACACAAAACATTATTTCCTAAGTTATCTACAACAGACACAGCTTCATACACACCATCACAAGGTAATGCTTTAAAATAAAGAACATTATTAAAGAAAGCATCAATAGAACCAACTTCATTATTAAATGAAAAGGTAAACCCTTGTTTGTACAAAGCATGAAAGGAAATAATATTTCTTGCCATTCCTAGCGAGTAACAACATTTATTCAAATCTAAACTAAACCCACTACTTAACGATAAAGTATAAACTCCAATCTTGGTGACAGGTGAAGCTTTCCTATTCCCCATGATCAAGTTTATTCTTCCTTGCTCCACATCCTCACTTCTTCTTAGTCCCTGCAAGTCACAACAAATATGAATACCACAACCAGTATCAAGGACCCAAGATTTAGAATGGGGTGAGTTATTAGAAATGATAGTGTAAATACCTGCATGGTTGGGTTTGACTTTCCCATCCTTCACATCCTGCTGGTATTTTGGGCAGTTCCGCTTCCAATGAGCCTTTTCATGACAATAGAAGCATTCAGCCTCTTTTGGGTCAGAAGAAGGAGTAATGAAACCTTTCTTGGTTCCACTTGAAGAAGAGCCATCAAGGGTCCGAGCCTTGGTACCCTTCGAAGATCTCTTTCTCTTCCTCCCTCGACTTTTCCCGATTGCCAAAACCGGAGTTGAGTTTGGAGTAGGAGTGATAGCAACCGACTTCCCCTTAAGACCTATTTCTGCGGTCTTGAGAATTCCCTGAAGTTTGCTGAGGGTGACCTCTTCCTTGTTCATGTGATATGTCATGCGGAATTGATCATAGCACGATGGTAAGGAGCGCAAAATTATATCTATTGCAAGCTCCTCAGGGAAGTTCACATTAAGCTTCAGCAATCGATCCACATACCTTTGCAATTTCTGCATGTGGCTCGTGACGGAATCCCCGTCCTTCATCATGGTTGTTATCATGGAGCAGATGATTTCGTACCTCTCTTGTCGTGCACTTTGATGGTATCTTTCCATCAAATCTTGGTGCATTTCATAAGGGTAGAAATCCTCATAAGACTTTTGGAGTTCAGCTGTCATTGTGGCCTACATGATGCAAGCCACCTTGGTCGCATCTCTTTCATGAGTATGAAAGTCAGCGATCTCCTGGGGAGTTGCAGTGGTCTCATCAATCTCCTTAAGCTCCTTGTCGAGGACATATTCTTTGTCCTCGTAGCGGGTAATCATTCTGATGTTTCTGATCCACTCATTGAAGTTGGATCCATCAAAAGTGACTTTCCTACACAAGCTCATAAGAGTAGAGGAGCCATTAGGATTCGAGCCAGAAGCAGCATTGTTTGAAGACATCTGAAAGAAGAGAACAAGTTTAGTATAGATCTATGAGAGTCCTTAATAAAACACCCAAATGTCATACTAAGGCTAGGATCCAATCACAATATTGATGGGTTTTGAGCATTCTAACACTTCCTAAGTGTACATGCAACCCTAATAACCTTGGATCTATGTTTGTCTAATTGTCATGCAAAGTTGAATTCCAAGGTTATATTCCTATCTAGCATACATGGGGAACAATTTTAACATAAAGTATAGATAGAATAACTTACCTTGTTGTTGTTTGTGTTCCTTGAAACCTTGTGAGCCTAGCACCCCAAGTGTGATGCCTCAAATGCTTCACACAACACCAAATGCTCTTGGAAGAACTTATGATATAATACTCACTTCTTCAAAATCGGCCAAGCCCTCTTGTTTCTTAGTGTAGCCGATTTTGGGTGGAGAATATGTTACTTATATAGTGTTGACACATCTAGGGTTAAACCCTAATGTGTCATGACTCTTCATTTCCATGACCCATGGGTTTGTAACTCCCATGGAGCATCCATGGAGCATCCTATGGGTGGAACCCAACTTGATAGTCCATGGAGCCTTTTAGCCCACTATACAAGATATGGATGATTTACATAATCAACCCATATATTTAATTAGTTATCTTTTGATCACTTAATTAATTCTAAATTAATTCTTGATCAAACTAATCAAATAATATTATTAATATATTAGAACTTATAATATATTAATAATCTCCAAGTGTTATTTCTCTCATTTAGTCTATCCAATGGCATGGTGCCATGCAACCCAAATGGACCATGCCGGGTCGGGTCAAGTACATACCAGAAATAGTAATGGACTTAGACACCTTATCCAACAGTCTCCCACTTGGATAAGTCTAATAACTATTACTGCAAGTATGACTTCAGGAACCGATCGGCAATCGTAGCTCTTTACAAGGTTTCTCGAAACTGAGAAAATGATGGTACGCCATTTAAGATAAGTGATCATATAATCCTCTGTTCTTGATATCAGTCGGACAAATACATGGAACAATGTCTTACTTATTGTCCAACAATTTGTTTCCCGATTTCCGATTTGTTTGACAAAGAACTTCATTGAACACATCAATTTAGTTCTGACCGGGCCCGGTACATAGGTCAAAACAAAATCATCGAGGGGCCCAGATATCAGCTTCTAATCCAAGAAGGAACAGATAAACTTCGACTCATATGTTTGTTCTACTACTCATTAAATTACACATAAGAGCGCGATTTTATAACATCGAGTTACCAATGCGTTTTTCGTACAATAAATGCATAACCAACTTGTAAGTAACAAATCATATCTCTAGGTTTAAAGATTTATATGATATTACCGTCTCACGATCACTCGAGATAGAATTCCATGAAGTGATTCCAGTGAGCGTGGGTTGAGTCCAATGCTCAGAACTTATGAGCACTCATGATTGTTGTAGCCTTGTCCCAGACCTCTACAACCAAACATGACAGTCTTGATTCATATCTACTTCCGACATATGACCGACTGTGGAGGTTTGAATAATATGTTATACTAAACAAAATTATTCTGGAAGTCAAAACATGCAAAAGAAATATAGTAAACGATCGACAAGAGATAGCAACACTTTACTCATAAATAAAACACTTTTATTCATCATCAAATGTCAATTACACTTTACAAATTTCGAGATTATCTAACTACTAAATCTAATATCATCCTTCAGCCCTATGCTCCGAGCATGCTGGAGATGCTTAATCCGAGTCAGTCCCTTCGTGAGGGGATCTGCCGGATTCTCATCTGATGATACCCTCTTTGCCACGAGGAGTCCTTCTTCGATCCGATATCTGATGAAATGGTATTTTCTGTCGATGTGTCTGAATCTCCCGTGATCCCTTGGTTCCTTGGCTAAGGCAACAGCACTTTCACTATCATAGAAAATTTCCATTGGCTCTTTAATAGCTGGTACAACTCCAAGGTCTCCATTGAAGTTCCTCAGCCATAAAGCCTCCTTTGCTGCCTCGCTAGCTGCAATATACTCTGATTCACAAGTAGAATCTGCCACTGTCTCTTGCTTGGAACTCTTCCAAGAAATTGCTCCTCCATTTAGGGTAAAGATCCAGCCCGACTGAGAGCGGAAGTTATCCCTATCAGTCTGGAAGCTAGCATCACTATACCCTACAACTCTCAAGTCATCACTCCCACCGAGGGTAAGGACCCAGTCCTTAGTCCTTCGTAGGTACTTGAGAATATTCTTTACCGCAGTCCAGTGTGCCTTTCCAGGGTTCCCCTGAAACCTGCTAACCATGCTCAAGGCAAAGGCTACATCAGGTCGAGTACACGTCATAGCATACATGATCGAACCTACAGCCGAAGCATAAGGTACTCGACTCATTTCTGCTATCTCAGCCTCAGTGTTAGGGCTTTGTGTCTTACTCAGTTTGGCGTTACTCTGGATGGGCAACTCTCCTTTCTTGGAGTCCTGCATGCTGAATCTCTTTAGTACCTTATCCAAGTAGGTACTTTGACTAAGTCCAATTAGTCTTTTACTCCGATCTCTCAAGATCCTTATCCCCAAAATATAGGCAGCTTCACCAAGGTCCTTCATAGCGAAACACTTTCCAAGCCAGGACTTTACTTCCTGCAAGGTTGGAATGTCGTTTCCTATGAGTAGTATGTCATCCACATACAATACCAAAAATCTAACTATACTCCCACTAGACTTGACATATACACAAGATTCATCTTCACTCCTAGAAAAGCCAAATTCCTTGACCTTTTCATCAAAGCAAAGATTCCATCTGCGAGGTGCTTGCTTTAATCCATAAATGGATTTCTCAAGCTTACACACTCTATTGGGGTACTCGTTACTGACAAAACCCTCTGGCTGACTCATGTAAACATCTTCAGCCAACTTTCCATTAAGGAAAGCGGTTTTGACATCCATTTGCCAAATTTCATAGTCATGAAATGCGGCTATGGCTAACAGAACCCGAATAGACTTAATCTTGGCTACCGGAGAAAAGGTCTCATCATAATCCACTCCAGGAATTTGAGAGAAGCCCTTTGCAACCAGTCTAACCTTATAAGTGTGTACTTTACCATCCATGTCGGTCTTCTTTTTGAAGACCCATTTGCACCCTACAGTCTTTCGACCTGGTACATTCTCAACCAAGTTCCAAACTTGATTGTCATACATGGATTGTATCTCGCTATCCATAGCCTCTTTCCATTTAGCAGACTCGGGGCCTGCCATGGCTTCCTTGTAGCTGTTAGGGTCATCTTGACTTACTAGTGTCTCATCACTAATAAGTGTCTCACCTTCTGCAGTAATATGGAATCCATAGTAATGCTCAGGTGCACTCCTAACTCTCGTGGAACGCCTCAGAGGTACAGATTCGTCAATTGGCTCAACAGGAGTTTCCTCCTCAAGTCGAGGGCTAGAGTTTAAAGTTCCTTCACCACTTGACTCTTGAATTTCTTCAAGATCAACTTGCCTCCTACTGTCTCCTTGGCTTATAAACTCTCTTTCTTGAAAGACTCCTCTTCTTGCTACAAAGACCACATTGTCACTAGGTCTGTAGAAGAGGTAACCAAAGTATTGATGTGGGTAGCCGATGAAAATACACCTCTCGCTTCGGGGTTCGAGCTTATCATGAGTCTCGCGTCTCACGAAAGCCTCGCAGCCCCAAATCTTGATGTGGTCTAGTTTAGGTACTTTACCAGTCCACATCTCGTGAGGAGTTTTGTCATCTTTCTTTGTAGGGACTAGATTAAGGATATGGGCGACAGTCTCTAAGGCATACCCCCATAATGAGATTGGTAGCGAAGCTCGACTCATCATGGAACGAACCATGTCCAACAAGGTTCGATTACGCCTCTCAGCCACACCATTCAACTGCGGTGTCCTGGGAGGTGTCAATTGTGAGACAATCCTACATTCCTTTAGATAGTCGAGGAACTCTGAACTAAGATACTCACCACCTCGATCGGATTGAAGCATCTTAATGTTCCTGCCCAATTGATTCTCGACTTCCTGTTTAAATTCCTTAAACTTCTCGAAAGTCTCTGACTTATGCTTGATTAAGTAGACATATCCATATCTACTGTAATCATCGGTAAAAGTCAAATAATAACGATTAGCATCCCTTGTGGCATGTTTGAATGGTCCACACACATCCGTGTGTATAAGGTCCAACAAACCTTCACCCCTTTCACACGAGCCTGTGAAGGGTGACTTTGTCATTTTTCCAAGTAAGCATGATTCGCAACTATCATTTGACTTTAGGTCAAACGACTCCAAGACTCCATCCTTTTGGAGTTGGCCTATGCGTTTCTTGCTTATATGTCCAAGACGACAATGCCATAATGATGCTTTATCCAAGTTATTATTATTAGTAGAATCAATACACAAAACATTATTTCCTAAGTTATCTATAATAGATACAGCTTCATACACACCATCACAAGATAATGCTTTAAATAAAGAACATTATTAAAGAAAGCATTAATCGAACCAACTTCATTATCAAATGAAAAGGTGAAACCTTGTTTGTACAATGCATGAAAGGAAATAATATTTCTTGCCATTTCTGGCGAATAACAACATTTATTCAAATCTAAATTTAACCCACTACTTAGCGATAAAGTATAAACTCCAATCTTGGTGACAGGTGTAACTTTCCTATTCCCCATGATTAAGTTTATTCTTCCTTGCTCCACATTCTCAGTTCTTCCTAGTCCCTGCAAGTCACAACAAATATGAATACCGCAACCGGTATCAAGGACCCAAGATTTCGAATGGGGTGAGTTATTAGAAATGATAGTGTAAATACCTGCATGGTTGGGTTTGACTTTCCCATCCTTTACATCCTGCTGGTACTTTGGGCAGTTTCGCTTCCAATGAGCTTTTTCATGACAATAGAAGCATTCAGCCTCTTTTGGGTCAGAAGAAGGAGTAATGAAACCTTTCTTGGTTCCACTTGAAGAAGAGCCATCAAGGGTCCGAGCGTTGGTACCCTTCGAAGATCTCTTTCTCTTCCTCCCTCGACTTTGCCCAATTGCCAAGACCGGAGTTGAGTCTGGAGTAGGAGTGATAGCAACCGACTTCCCCTTAAGACCTGTTTCTGCGGTCTTGAGAAGTCCCTGAAGTTTGCTGAGGGTGACCTCTTCCTTGTTCATGTGATATGTCATGCGGAATTGATCATAGCACGATGGTAAGGAGTGCAAAATGATATCTATTGCAAGCTCCTCAGGGAAGTTCACATTAAGCTTCAGCAAACGATCCACATACCTTTGCATTTTCTGCATGTGGCTCGTGACGGACTCTCCGTCCTTCATCATGGTTGTTATCATGGAGCAGATGACTTCGTACCTCTCTTGTCGTGCACTTTGATGGTATCTTTCCATCAAATCTTGGTGCATTTCATAAGGGTAGAAATCTTCATAAGACTTTTGGAGTTCAGCTGTCATGGTGGCCAACATGATGCAAGCCACCTTGGTTGCATCTCTTTCATGAGTATGAAAGTCAGCGATCTCCTGGGGAGTTGCAGTGGAGTCATCAATTTCCTTAAGCTCCTTGTCACGGACATATTCTTTGTCCTCGTAGCGGGTAATCATCCTAATGTTTCTGATCCATTTATTGAAGTTGGATCCATCAAAGGTGACTTTTCCGCACAAACTCATAAGAGTAAAGGAGCCATTAGGATTCGAGCCAGAAGCATTGTTTGAAGACATCTGAAAGAGAAGAACAAGTTTAGTTTAGATTTAAGAGAGTCCTTAATAAAACACCCAAATGTAATATTAAGGCTAGGATCCAATCACAATATAATATAACTTAGAAGAGGTATGCCGTAATCTAAGCTATACCATATTTGAAAGGTAGGTGAATGACGATTCACCAATTTCCACCACGAAAACCGAAATATTAGATATTTAGTTTTTATTGGTTTTAGAAATTCCTAGATTCTTTGAGATCCAATGAACTTTTCAAAGGCATGTTTCAATCTCGGGAGTGCCCTCCAGGTTTTGTGACTGGGATGCCGAGGATCACAAAACGAGGTGTGAAGTAACCATGCAAATCACTTGGTACCCTTAAAGTTTATCAATCAATCGATGTGCCGGTAAACCACACACGCTCTACCGATACTATAATAAACCTTAAGTCACCCTTATCTACCTTGTTAAGTCCAAGTTAGTGTGCCGGTTAACCACACACGCTCCACCAACGACTTAGACAAAGTGTAAAATGTAATTTCATGGATTAGCACCTTATTCACATTTTTCCTAAAGTAACTAAGATTGGGAATTTAATAAACATTTAGTTACTTTATTATATTCATCATACTTTGAATGAGAATTTATAAGTCCTTGTCTTACCCGTTCGGCTAACGACCTTCCACCAGTCAAGCAAGCGGTGGGTGAGAATATTCACCCATTAAGTCACCATTTTATAGGCAACAACCTTATACCCACCTTATAGACCGGCTTCGTGAATGAGGCGTACTAGCGGTAAGACGACTTTATTCTTATACATATATATATATATATATATATATATATAATTATTAAATCATCATAATATAAGTATAAGGGTTGAATTTTAACTTTTAAAATTCTAGGGGTTGGAACTTAAAGTTTTAACTTAACTTTACTTGTTCCAAAACTTGAGGGCAAGTTTTGTAACTTTCAAAACTTTTCATTTCTTGTAACTTATGAGTTTAATAGAGTAATAAAATGAAGACTCTTCATTTTTCTAACTCTTGTGTTTTCTTAATGGTTTTAACTCAAGTGTGACTCTTGGTTTTCCATAACTTAAGGATAAGTTATGGACTCCATTAAAACACATTATGATCAAGAATTAAACTACCAAATAGGTTACAAATAATTCCTATGATCATCTAAAACATCATAAGAACAAGAACATGAATATGAACACAATCAAAAATTACATAAAACTTTGTAATTTTGATAACTAGTTGTTGTAAATGAATTAGCAAAGACATTACACCACCAAAAACAAGTTTTCAATTACCAAAACAGTTTAGGGTAATGTTTCTAATTCATTTTCCAGCAACTGAATCGAAATTCTGCACTCATTCGATCCTACTCGCCGAGTGCATAAACTGACTCGCCGAGTTGGTTGAAGATACTCATGGACTCGACGAGTCCCCCCTATAGACTCGACGAGTCCATTCGCAGACAGCAAAATTTCCGATTCTGTTTTCAACTTTTAAGCACAAATAAGAGCAAACAAACCTGGGCTCTGATACCACTGATGGGTTTTGAGCATTCTAACACTTCCTAAGTGTACATGCAACCCTAATAACCTTGGATCTATGTTTGTCTAATTGTCATGCAAAGTTGAATTCCAAGGTTATATTCCTATCTAGCATACATGGGGAACAATTTTAACATAAAGTATAGATAGAATAACTTACCTTGTTGTTGTTTGTGTTCCTTGAAACCTTGTGAGCCTAGCACCCCAAGTGTGATGCCTCAAATGCTTCACACAACACCAAATGCTCTTGGAAGAACTTATGAGATAATACTCACTTCTACAAAATCGGCCAAGCCCTCTTGTTTCTTAGTGTAGCCGATTTTGGGTGGAGAATATGTTACTTATATAGTGTTGACACATCTAGGGTTAAACCCTAATGTGTCATGACTCTTCATTTCCATGACCCATGGGTTTGTAACTCCTATGGAGCATCCTATGGGTGGAACCCAACTTGATAGTCCATGGAGCCTTTTAGCCCACTATACAAGATATGGATGATTTACATAATCAACCCATATATTTAATTAGTTATCTTTTGATCACTTAATTAATTCTAAATTAATTCTTGATCAAACTAATCAAATAATATTATTAATATATTAGAACTTATAATATATTAATAATCTCCAAGTGTTATTTCTCTCATTTAGTCTATCCAATTGCATGGTGCCATGCAACCCAAATGGACCATGCCGGGTCGGGTCAAGTACATACCAGAAATAGTTATGGACTTAGACACCTTATCCAACAAATATAACATAGCTTAGAAGAGGTATGTCGTAGTCTAAGCTATACCATATTTGAAAGGTAGGTGAATGACGATTCACCAATTTCCACCACGAAAACCAAAATATTAGATATTAGGTTTTATGATTGGTTCTTAGAAATTCCTAGATTCTTTGAGATTCAATGAACTTTTCAAAGGCATGTTTCAATCTCGAGTGTGCCCTCCAAGTTTTGTGACTAGGATACCGAGGATCACAAAACGAGGTGTGAAGTAACCATGCAAATCACTTGGTACCTTTAAAGTTTATCACTCAATCGATGTGCCGGTAAACCACACACGCTCCACCGATACTATAATAAACCTTAAGTCACCCTTTACCTACCTTGTTAAGTCCAAGTTAGTGTGCCGGTTAACCACACACGCTCCACCAACGACTTAGACAAAGTGTAAAGTGTAATTTCATGGATTAGCACCTTATTCACATTTTCCTAAAGTAACTAAGATTGGGAATTTAATAAAACATTTAGTTACTTCATTATATTCATCATACTTTGAATGAGAATTTATAAGTCCTTGTCTTACCCGTTCGGCTAACGACCCTCCACCAGTCAAGCAAGCGGTGGGTGAGAGTAGACACCCATTAAGTCACCATTTTATAGGCAACAACCTTATACCCACCTTATAGACCGGCTTCGTGAATGAGGCGTACTAGCGGTAAGACGACTTTGTTCTTATATATATATATATATATATATATATATATATATATATATATATATATATATATATATATATATATATATATATATATATATATATGTAATTAGTAAATCATCATAATATAAGTATAAGGGTTGAATTTTAACTTTTAAAATTCTAGGGGTTGGAACTAAAGTTTTAACTTAACTTTACTTGTTCCAAAACTTGAGGGCAAGTTTTGTAACTTTCAAAACTTTTCATTTCTTGTAACTTATGAGTTTAATAGAGTAATAAAATGAAGACTCTTCATTTTTCTAACTCTTGTGTTTGTTTTTAATGGTTTTAATTCAAGTGTGACTCTTGGTTTTCCATAACTTGAGGACAAGTTATGGACTCCATTAAAACACATTATGATCAAGAATTAATCTACCACATAGGTTACAAATAATTCCCATGATCATCTAAAACATCATAAGAACAAGAACATGAATATGAACTTATTCATAAATCAAAAATTACACTTAAAACTTTGTAATTTTGATAACTAGTTGTTGTAAATGAATTATCAAAGACATTACACCATCTAAAACAAGTTTTTCAAGTACCAAAAAGTTTAGGGTAATGTTTCTAATTCATTTCTAGCAACTAAAGTCGAAATTCTGCAACCAGTCGACCCTACTCGCCGAGTGCATGAACTTACTCGCTGAGTTGGTTGAAGATACACGTGAACTCGACGAGTCCATTCGTAGACAGCAAGATTTTCGACTTTTTTCCAACTTTTTAGCACAAATAAAAAGCAAACAAGCCTAGGCTCTGATACCACTGATGGGTTTTGAGCATTCTAACACTTCCTAAGTGTACATGCAACCCTAATAACCTTGGATCTATGTTTGTCTAATTATCATGCAAAGTTGAATTCCAAGGCTATATTCCTATCTAGCATACATGGGGAACAATTTTAACTTGAATGATAAATAGAATAACTTACCTTGTTGTTGCTTGTGTTCCTTGAAACCTTGTGAGCCTAGCACCCCAAGTGTGATGCCTCAAATGCTTCACACAACACCAAATACTCTTGGAAAAACTTATGAGAGAACACACACTTCTTGAAATCGGCCAAGCCCTCTTGTTTCCTTAGTGTAGCCAATTTTGGTGGAGAATGAGATCCTTATATAGTGTTGACACATCTAGGGTTACACCATGTAAACCCTAATGTGTCATGACTCTTCATTTCCATGACCCATGGGTTTGTAACTCCCATGGAGCATCCATGGAGCATCCAATGGGTAGAACCCAACTTGATAATCCATGGAGCCTCTTAGCCCACTATACAAGATATGGATGATTTACATAATCAACCCATATATTTAATTAGTTCTCTTTTGACCACTTAATTAATTCTAAATTAATTATTGATCAAAATAATCAAATAATATTATTAATATACTAGGACTTATATTAATAATCTCCAAGTGTTATTTCTCTCATTTAGTCTATCCAATTGCATGGTGCCATGCAACCCAAATGGACCATGCCGGGTCGGGTCAAGTACATACCAGAAATAGTTATGGACTTAGACACCTTATCCAACACATACAACTCAAGTAGACCTGGAATATGATAGATCTAAGCCAATGGAGACTACTTGCTCATAAAGTCTCCATCTTTGGGACCAAAACCCTATAAATTGGTCCATGAAGCATACCATAAGAACTACAAGGCAAGATCTGAACTTTTTACCTCAGGAAGAAGCTCCAAAATTTTCTATCCACAGATTTACACTTTTACACCAACTTCTAGCCTCCACAATGGACTCCTCTTCTCCTTTGCTACCCTTTAAATAACACCTTAAAGCTTAGAACACTCACAACCAAACTATGAACGAAGGAACAACTCTCTTAGGGTTTCTTTCTGAAGGATGGTGGCTGAGGAACCAAGCTATCTCATTCCTTTTATAGCCAACAACCCAAATTAGGGTTTTGGGTCTGGACCAGTTACGTCCGGCGTAACCTTGGGTACGCCCAGCGTACCCGGGTTGTTACACGGATCTTGATTATCACATGGATCTTGATTAAAATAATTAAAAGATGAAGGCTAATTGGTTGTACCTGAATTTCGGGCTGTTACAGGGATCTTGATTATCACATGTTTACTATTCTTGTATTTATGTGTGATTGGGTTGATAGTTGTGGAGTAAAAAAGGATGATTTAGGATTCACGGTAGTTAACTTTGATAGGCGTGGTCAAAAGTCTGAACCCTTCATATTAGCTAGTCAAGCCAAACAAGTTTTTTATGCTCAAGATCAACAAGATGAGAATTTACATGTTGTTGGATTCACACCACATAGTATGTACAAGTATGGATCAAATAGTGAAACTAATAATATGTTGGAATTTGATGCTACTTTTGATTTAACACAAGACTTCGCTTTATTAGACATTGACGATGATTTTTTGTGTACACGCCCGAATGGCAAGGGCATATTAGTTTAAATATTTTTTGCAGAATAATAAAGTTTTTGGTATGTTTTTATTTCAGGTTTTGAATGTGATTGATTTTTTTCCAACTGCAACAAATAACAATGTACTTAATTTTATTTGAATCTTGTTGAAACAAGATGTTTTATTGTGACATGGAATCAGATTCAGCTTCTGATCATGATGAGGACTCCAAACAAAAAGGTACGACAACAAAAGCAAAAGGTAATAAAGTGAAACTTGTAGTAACATACAATGTAAAAGGTGTCACGGTTGGAAAGGAAGCCACAAAACTATATAGTTTTGAGGGTTTGTTTGCAAGAACAATGGTTCCCATAACTTATGAATCTTGATTGGAAGTTAGTGATGAAGTAAGGGAAGTGTTATGTCAATAAGTTTTGGTAAGTCTTTGTTTCTTGTTGTTAACACCAATTTATATTATCCATTGTTTCCAATTTATGTTTTGTATCCCATAGAGTTACAAAAAAAAGTGGGAGGTTTGTTAAACTTTTCTTATATGCAGTTTGTATCCCATAGAGTTACAAAAAAGTGGAAAGTTTTTGTATCCCATAGACTTACAATTTTAATGTTTCTAATGCAAGAGAAAAGTGTGAAAGCAAAAAATACCTGTGCACATCATAAGTACAATCATCGTTTGAGCAGAAAAGGATATGTTGAACTCATTAATGACATTGTATGATTCCCACTAAGTATTGATTATTTTGCTTGTATATAGTTATGTTAATTGACTTGTTATTCTTGATAATTTAGATGCAAGAAACCGACAAGACGGAAGAGGAGATTGATAGGACACTGTTGTAGAAAAAAGCAAGAGAATTGAAGATAGGAGGATACAAATCATATGTCAAGATGATTGTTGATAAAATTGTAAGTTTCATTGAATGTCAAATATATAACAAAAATAACATGAATCTGTCCATAGATTCACACATAATCTATCCCATTTTTTCTAGGATTTGTCCCATTTTTTTTCTAACATTTGTCCCAATTTTTTTGTACAATATGAGCTACAGAAACCAAGAAGTTTTGGAGAGGTTACATGTGGAACACATGATGTGCTTACAGAGGCATTGGGTACTGAGGAACAACGTGGGCGTGTACAAGGGATGGGTGAATTTATAACACCACAACAATACTTTTATTTACCCAAAAATGTTAAGTATTACTTGGAGATTGAGAACAAGAGGGTGGATAAATGAATCAACAAACTTGAAAATGACGTGGAGAAACTAAAAAGAGGTGTACTTAATGTTTCTGAAGCCGCAAGTTGCCAAGTTAAGGGCGTCAATGAAGATGCTGAAAAAGAACCACCGGATGAATCACTTGTAAGTCCTTGAAGACAATTATGAAAAATACATTTAAAGTATTTACTTTTTCTAGAAACTAACATACTCTATTTTCGTAGGATAATTCATATCTTCTTGCGGTTAAATTTGCTGCAAATGTAGTCGCTAAAGGAACCATAATGAAGTATAGTGCATCGGGTATTTTGAAAAATATTTGCATTATTACTATTTATATATTTTCATTTTTTAGAAGATTGGATCTTAATTATTTTTTACATTTATGTAACAAATGAAAACATTCAAGTTATGATGGAAATAATTTTACAAGGATAAGCTTTAATACACATTCCACTTGAAGAGGAGTTCATTGTGAAGGTCAAAGATGCACTGGGACATATACTAAGTGTTGGATTAGTGTCTAAGTCCATAACTATTTTGGTATGTACTTGACCCGATTGTGCATGGTCCTTTTGGGTTGCCTTCACCAAAGCAACTTGATAGGATGAATTATGGAGAGAAAGGATTAAATATGATTTATTAATACATTATGAGAATAATATATTAAAGGATAAATCATATTGTTTGATTAGTATTAGCCAAGAATTAATAAGAATTAAGTTTATGGCTAAAAGAGATTAATTAAACTTAAGGGACTTGAACTGTCAATTGTATGATAATTGAATATTGAGCTAATCGACTCAATATTAAAAGGGTGGACGAATTCTATGGGGAAACCCATTAGAAATCGTCCTACGGCCTTTAAGGAAGGAGTTCATGGGTTGCTTAGGGCTTAAGCATCCAAATTAGGGTTTCCTTGTTTGATAACCCTAATAGCTTCACTATTTAAAGATCCCTAGAGCACCAAAAACGTGGGCAAGTAACTCCTTAGGGTTTTGGATGGTTTTTGGGTGTCTCCTTCTCTTCTCTTCTTCATCCTCTTGCTCTTGGTGTTTGTGAACCATTAGAGGAGTGACATTTGTGACTCTAAGTTTTCTAAAGTCATTACAAAAAGGATTTGGGATTGTTATTGCTACATAACAATCTAGGTATGATCTAAACCCTAATTCATATGTTATATTTATTATCATATGCTAGATCTAGGGTTTATAGTCTTGGATGAATTGCATGTACAATAGAGAAACCTAGATCCAAGCATTAGGGTTTGTATGAGCACATAGGATGTTCTTATGGCTAAAACCCATCAGTGGTATCATAGCCTTGATTGGTTTCTATTGTATTGATGCATATTTGATTGAAATCAGCACTGAAAATCGAAATTTTTTGCTTATGAGTGTTTGACTCGCTGAGTCACTTGGTGAACTCGCCGAGTCAGCTGTACTTGACGAGTCCAGGTACAGACTCGACGAGTCAAAGCGTCTGACAGCTCATATTCACGATTTTCTTCCTGTTTTGGCTTTGGATAATTACCATAAACATGTTTTTGTTATAAAATCCGAATTTTATCAATATTTGGTGATTATCCTTACCTAAATAGCAGATAATTACCAATTAATTAGATAATAACTTCCTTATATGATTAAAGTTGATTATTTGTATTAATTGGGTAACTTGTTTTGCAAGAAATTGAAATTAGGTCAAATATTGATAATGATAAAATTAATTGTTTAATTTATATTATTTGTTATTTGATCCTTGTGTTATGAAAAGTTTCAATTTTCCCCTTTAGGTTTTATAGTTTAAAGTTTGAACTCAAAAGTTTTGTTTTGAAATTTAAATAGTTGAAATCCTAATGTTTTCAAATGTTTCAAAACTTGCCCTCAAGTTTTGGAATTTAAAAGTTGATTAAAAGTTTAATTTAGGAATGTTATATTTAAAACCCTAGTATTGTTTTGAAAAGTTCAAATTACACCCTTATGGTTTTGTTAATTAATTAAGGTGTATAATTAAAGGAGATTTAATAAATCCATAAGTTTTGGTTTACAATTTAATTAGATTTAAAGCATAATTATTAAATTTGACCACATAGTATTTTAAAAGTGTAAAATACACTCTATACTATATATAACATTAAAAGTCTAACATTATATATATGTATGAATAAAAGTCAGTCTTACCGTTAGTAGGCCTCATTCACAAAGCTGGTCTATAAGGGGTGTTTAAGGAAATTACCTATAAAATGGCGATTGAATGGGTATCCACTCTTACCCACCGCACTCTTGACTAGTGGAGGTGTTGGATTACTGTCTAAGTCCATAACTATTTTGGTATGTACTTGACCCGATGATGCATGGTCCTTTTGGGTTGCCTTCACCAAAGCAACTTGATAGGATGAATTATGGAGAAAAAGGATTAAATATGATTTATTAATATATTATGAGAATAATATATTAAAGGAGAACTCATATTGTTTAATTAATATTAGGCAAGAATTAATTGATAATTAAGTTTGTGGCTAAAAGAGATTAATTAAACTTAAGGGACTGGAATTGTAATTATAAGATAATTGCAATTAGGCTATGGATTACCTTATAATATAAGGATGGACGAATTCTATGGGGAAACCCATTAGAAATCGTCCTAGGGCCTTTAAGGAAGGAGTCCATGGGTTGCTTAGGGTTAAGCATCCATATTAGGGTTTCCTTGTTAGATAACCCTAATAGCCTCACTAGTTAAGGAACCCTTAAGCTCCAAAAACATGGTGAACTTGTTCTCTAGGGTTTTCACACGTTTTGGGCACCCTCCTTCTCTTCTCCTCTTTATCCTCTTGCTCTTGGTGTTTGTGAACCATTAGAGGAGTGACATTTGTGACTCTGAGCTTTCTAAAGTCAATACAAGAAGGAATTGAGATTGTTATTGCTACATAACAATCAAGGTAATATCTTAAATCCATTATTATGTATTGATTATCATATACTAGATCTAGGGTTTATAGTCTTGGATGAATTGCATGTACAATAGAGAAACCTAGATCCAAGCATTAGGGTTTGTATGAGCACATAGGATGTTCTTATGACCAAAACCCATGAGTGGTATCAGAGCCTTGGTTGGTTTCTATTGTATTGATGCCTTGTATGTTTGTTCAAGTTACAAAATCGAGTTTTGAGCTCCCTGCCTGATGAACTCGGCGAGTACCACAGTGTACTCGGCGAGTAGGCCTCAACTCGGCGAGTACAGTTGGTACTCGGCGAGTTCGAGCGTCAGATGGAGCTATTTTCGGGATTTCTTGCTGTTTTTCTCATAAATACTTGCCTTATCCATTTTAGGTCATTAAAATCCGATTTTAATCATATTTATGAGTATATCCTTCATAAAAACAAAAGATAATTACCAATTGATTAGATAATAACTTCCTTATATGATAAAGTTTGATTATTTGTATTAATTGGGTAACTTATTTTGCAAAAAATTAAAATAAGGTCAAATATAGATAATTATGAAATTAATTGTTTAATTTATATTATTTGTTATTTTATCCTTGTGTTATGAAAATTTTCAATTTTTCCCCTTTAGGTTTTATAATTTGAATTTGAACTCAAAAGTTTTGGTTTTGAAATTTAAATAGTTAAAACCCTAAGGTTTTGAAATGTTTCAAAACTTGCCCTCAAGTTTTGCAATTTAAAAGTTGATTAAAAGGTTTAATTTAGAAATGTTAAATTCTACAACCCTAGTTTTGAAAAATTCAAATCACACCCTTATGGTTTATTAATTAATTAAGGTGTATAATTAAAAGAGGTTTAATAAATCCATAAAGTTTTGGTTTACAATTTAATTGAATTAAAGGTATAATTGTTAAATTTGACCACCTAGTATTTTAAAAGTGTAAAATATACCCTATACTATATATAACATTAAAAGTCTAACATTATATATATGTATAAGTAAAAGTCAGTCTTACCGTTAGTAGACCTCATTCACGAAGCTAGTCTATAAGGGGTGTTTAAGGAAATTGCCTATAAAATGGCGATTTAATGGGTATCCACTCTTACCCACCGCACTCTTGACTAGTGGAGGGTCGATAGCCGAACGGGTAGGATAGGACAAAACCTTCCATTATAAGTATAATGAAGTACAAAAGTAACTATTTTTTTTAAATTCCCAATCTTAGTTACTTTAGGAAAATGTGAATTGACGCAATTCCATGAAATTACACTTTGTGCCCTTGCGAAGATGTTAGTGGAGCGTGTGTGGTTTACCGGCACACTAAATGGTTCTAAGCAAAGGTAGAAAAGGGTGACTCAATGTTTTTCATAGTTCGGTGGAGCATGTGTGGTTTATCGGCACATCGAATAGGTGATTGTAACATGTGGGGGAACCATGTAGATTTGCATGGTTATTCACACCCACTTTGTGATCCTCGGCATCCCAGTCACAAACTAGAGGGGCATATCGAGATTTAAACATGCCATTGAAATGTTCAATGAATCTCAAAGGATCTAGGAGTTTTCATAGATTTAAAACTTAAATTTCTTTTTCGTTTTTCAAGGTGGAAAATTAGTGAATCGTCATTCACTTACCTTCAAATATTCTACAACTAGATTACGGCATCCCTTTTCTAGGTTGTAGCGTATTGTGTTAGGTCCTAGCTTTATTATCTCGTTAGGTCCTAAGAGCCTAAAGAGTCCAGAAGATGGGAGAGTCAAAGAGTATGGCTGTGTTTCAGGAAAAATCCACTACATAACTCAAATTAAGTTCCTATTCGTTGATTCTTAATGTGATAAGATTGCATTTGAATGTTTTGCAAGATCAATGAAAAGACAGGAAGCTTGATGAATGATCAAGATGAATCTAATCACGAAGAAATGGATCTCGATCGCATGGATTCAAAGATTAGATTTTGAGTTTAGAAAGTTATGATAGAGTTGTTAGAAATATTTAATTACATAGTTTTTCAGTTGATTTTGCATTGTAACGACAAATGTTTTCCGCTGCTTTTACGAATAAAATAAATTTTGGTTTGACTCATTTATTTATTTATTTATATCCTTGCAATGAAATCGTTATGAAAAATTGGTATTTGCATATTTCTACAATGAATGGATGTGATTCTTAATTATGTTATTTGTGAAATGGTTAAGAATTTACCAAATAGGGAAAGTTTCTCATCGCCCAAGTTTCAATTGGATAGAGACTTGGAATCATACAACATGTATTGCATGATGAATGAGAAGGTTCATATTTGGAAATTAGACCAATTCGTTGACAAAGTGTCAAGTGAAGGACTAGGAGATCGAGTACACAAGGTTATGTGTTGATCAAGTCCACCACAAGAATAACAAAGATATTCGTCATGGTTTACTAAGGTTCAGTAAATATGATTATACTTATAAGATTAAGTGTAATTCTTAATTGATTGGAAAAGGTTTAAATCAATAGTAGAACGAATAAGAAGAATCAAGTAGGCAAAAAATAAAAGTTTCTCTATTCTAAGAAGAAGGGAGAGTAACTTTTATTATGTTTTATGATATGTCTTAATGATTAAGAACCATATCTCAATTGATCCTCTAAGTGAGTCTTAGTGCAATTGTATGTATAAGAATAGGAATCATGAATTGAAGAAATGGTTAAATCCAGATGTCAATCATACTTCGTTCCAAAACAAGTCTTAAAGTTAAGATTGCGACATTGAGTGACAAGTCTTAAGAAGGTTTATAACACTCATCAAATGTAGAATATGGAAAAGTTTTTCTTATTCTTGTACATTTGAAATTGGAAAGTTGTGATGTATTGGATAAGACAAAAATCAACTAGGACCAATTTGGTGAAGTGTTTTGTCTAGATAAAAACTACACTAACTCTTGAATATTTGTTTGTCAAGAAATGTTTATTGACAAGAGAATCTTATATGTCAAGGAGTCAGTGGGAGTCTTAATGGTCTTGAAAGGTTTCAAGAACAAATCAAAATAAACCTTATCGAACATCACTACCACACGACTTAAGGTTCATAACCTATCGTGTTGACATTATCTTGTTTCTGTGTCGTTCCAATCGAGTTAATTATGCATGTGAGCCCTATGAGTTCTTATTTGAGTGCATAAAAGGCAAGGACTTTAATCAATGTAAAGTACATTGATGGGAAAGGGTGAGGTGCTTAACTACTTGGAAGACATGGTGGGCAGCCATGTTACCGTAAGGCAAGAGATCAAGATTAAGAAAGTTCGGTCCATATGAGTTTGAATTTATCGTAAACTTTGTTTTTGACAAATTCACATGGATAGGAACACATACACCATTGAAATCTAAATGTAATAAGATTTTCTCCTTCATGAAAATGACTGTGAGAAAATGCTTTCACTAAGAGAGATTTTAAGAAGATAGCAATTGTAAAATTGTATTCTCAAATTTGATAATGGTTACGGTATCCCTTTCCATAATTCGAATTGTGAGATTTGACAATTAGTCTGAATTAAGTATTAGAAATATGAACTTTAGGAAAACGGGTAGGATAGGACAGACATCTTCCCTTATAAGTATAATGAAGTATAAACGTAACTAAATGCTTTCACAAAATTCCCAATCTTAGTTACTTTAGGCAAAAGTGAATTGATGCAATTCCATGAAATTACACTTTGTGCCCTCGCGAAGACGTTAGTGGAGCGTGTGTGGTTTACCGGCACACTAAATGGTTCTAAGAAAAGGTTGCAAAGGGTGACTCAATGTTTGTCATAGTTCGGTGGAGCGTGTGTGGTTTACCGGCACATCGAATATGTGATTGTAACATGTAGGGGCACCATGTAAGTTTGCATGGTTATTCACACCCGCTTTGTGATCCTCGACATCCCAATCACAAACTAGAGGGGCATATCGAGATTTAAACATGCCACTGAAATGTTCAATGAATTTCAAAGGATCTAGGAGTTTTCATGGATTTAAAACTTAAATTTCTTTTTCGTTTTTCAAGGTGGAAAAATTAGTGAATTGTCATTTACTTACCTTCAAATATTCTGCAACTAGATTACGACATCCCTTTTCTAGGTTTTAGCGTATTGTGTTGGGTACTAACCTTGATATCTCATTTGGGTGATTTATTAAGGACTCAATCTATCAACTAACTTGAATTTGTTTTCTCCTGTTTTGTAGATGTCAAAGTACGGCAACTATGGTCTTCCCAAATCCCGTGGAACAAGCATTCCACATGAAGATGATACTCCACGATTCGATCGATGAACAAGAAATCATGCTTCACTTCCTCCTCCTCCTCCCATTGTTCTCCCTAACCCACAAGATCGAAGAATTGAAAGGTTCAATGTCACTAAATCCCTATTGGAAATGAAACATAAAGATGGTAAACTCGTGTGTGCCCACGTTCTAGGAATGAAATCACACATCTATAGGTTGATAATGTTGGGTGCATCATTCCCTGATGAGTTGGCTATAGGCTGGGTTCTACAGTCACTCCTTGAATCATATAATGAGTTCAAAAGAAAGTATTCTTTGATGGATCATGACGCAAACCTCATTGACCTAACTTACATGCTCATTGCTGCTGAATCAGAAATGGTTTGGCAAAGCAATGGAGCATATTTGTTGGGAAAGTCAACCAACCATGCTTCCGAGGATGTTCTAGGAGAACCGACCTGCGTTTTCTGCCAAGAGAAAGGGCGTTGGATACAAGTCTGCCCTAAGAGCCTAAAGAGTCCAGAAGATGGGAGAGTCAAAGAGTATGGCTGTGTTTCAGGAAAAATCCATTATCTAACTCAATTAAGTTCCTATTCGTTGATTCTTAATGTGATAAGATTGCATTTGAATGTTTTGAAGGATCAATGAAAAGAGAGGAAGCTTGATGAAAGAGATAGATGAATCTAATCACAAAGAAATGGATCTCGATCGCATGGATTCGAAGATCTACATCTCTTTAAATCTCTCAGTGTAAAGTGACTTCATATCAACACCTATGATATACATAAACTGAGTGGGTCAGGTTGGGAAACCTGGTGAGTACATAGGGTTTTCAACCCACAATAATATAATTGTTATGTTTAATCATCAAACAATTAACCCCATTACCCATCCCCGTTATCTTCTTTACTCTTAAGGATTTAACCTAAGAGTCGTCTATCCTGCATTTGTTTATTCCGAAGTCCCATACTTCCAGGGTTATAGGACTGGAACTAAATCCATAGCTGCCGATGTTAGTTCGTAAAGCACTAATTCCATAGCTACTATATCCTACTCATCGGGTACTAAATCCATAGCTACCAACATTCAACAGGTACTAAGTCCATAGCTACCAATTCCTACAGGTACTAAATCCATAGCTACCAGTGTCTAACTAATAGGTACTAAGTCCATAGCTACCAATTTCTAACAGGTACTAAATCCATAGCTACCAGTGTCTAACTAATAGGTACTAAGTCCATAGCTACCAATTTCTAACAGGTACTAAATCCATAGCTACCAACGTCTGACATGTACTAAGTCCATAGCTACCGGTGTTTGTCCCATAGGCACTAAGTCTATAGCTGCCAATGTATACTCACATCATCTTCTATCTCTCATCATCTATCTACCCATCATCATACCCCACATATTCGTATATATAAAATACGTATACAGTTTAAATCCTTTAAAACATGTATAAAACGTTCATCCAACATAGACAGCAAGTATTCAGATAATATGCACACATAGCATGTAGTTTATATTAAATACTTCATATCTATGTGTAAGATGAAAGGGACTATGCACTCACAACACGTAAATTATATAATAAATACTTCTTATCTATGTGTAAGATGAAAGGGACCATGCACTCACAACACGTAAATTATATAATAAATACTTCATATCTATGTGTAAGATGAAAGGGGCCATGCACTCACCTGATTAGGTGGTGATTCCGAACTCAGACAGCACTTCGTTATCTCAAAACAATTTTCCTCGACAAAACCTAGTATCAATACCACTAGGGTTTAGTTTTTAACGTTAACCACGACTAATTAATAGTCTAGCTATTATTACTATTATATAAGCGTTAAATAACACTCAATATAACTCATAATAATAGCCCAAATAATTATTTTAAGGTCCTAATAATGTTACTATAATTAAATAAAAGCTATATTAAATATAGTATAGGCATAACTCACTTACAATGGGTTTTTATTAAAAACCGGGCTTCGTTGGAGCAGCGTTTCCGAGCTGAAAGCTTTTCTTCTCGGAGCCGTCGGCCGCTTCGGGGCTTTCTTCTCGTGATAGGGAGGTTCCGTAGACTTGGGAGGGGTTTAGGGAGGCTAGAGAGAAGTTAGAGAGAGAAAGAGAGGGTTATGGTGTGAAGAAAATATGAGGAGTTCACCCTTGTATTTATAGGAGTTTTATAGTAAAGTAGCCTCTAAGCTTCGTCCGTAACTTATTCATACGAGCTCCGTTTTTCTCTGTCTTTTTACCATTGAGTTCCTATTAATGAGATCTTTAACTTTCATTTAGACCTCGTTGGCTAATTCTCATTTTATCTCGGATTTACAAAACTGTATCGAATTCGCCGCGCTCGAAAAGTAGGGACTAAGCTTCGTCCATAACTTTCGCATACGAGCTCCATTTTTGTCTGTCTTTTTACCATTGAGTTCCTATTAATGAGATCTTCAACTCTCATTTAGACCTCGTTGGCTAATTCTCATTCTATCTCGGATTTACAAAACTGTATCGAATTCGCCGTGCTCGAAAAGTAGCGACTAAGCTTCGTCTATATCTATCTCATACTATCTCCGTTTTCAACGTTCTTTATATCCATGCGTAGGTAAAAATAATATCTACAACTTTCATTTTGGCTCCGTCGGCTAATTCTCAACCGATCATAAATTTAACAGTAGGAGGCGTTTAAACTGTTAAATGACCGCGAAGAATTCGTAACTCTTTCATACGAACTCCGTTTTCATCCATCTTTTTACTGTTGAGTTCCTATTATTGAGATCTTTAACTCTCATTTAGGTCGCGTAAGCCAAAAACCGCTCGAACTAAAATTCGAGTTTCGGGCTGTACACTACTAAGCTGAAACTTTGAAAAATCATAACTTCCTCATACGAAGTCAGATTTGGGCGTTCTTTTTACGGATTTTCTCAGTTTAACATACTCTACGACTTTGGTTTAGATAACTAAGGCTAAAAAGTCTTCTATCATAAATTCACTTTTTATGCTTCCCGGTGCCGTGCCGGTTTTGCCGTAAAACTTCGACGGACCATAACTTCTTCGTTATAACTCAGATTTCGGCATTCTTTATATGTACGGAAACCTTGTGACATATACTATAACTTGGTTAAAATTATTTATTCTAAATAATCGTTTGCTGAAAAGTCGTTTTCGACCCATATTGTCTCTAAATTGACTTGCCTGGATCTACGGGCGTTACAATTATCTCCCCCTTAGGATGATTACGTCCCGGAATCATCAATGAAACAGGGCTTGTATAATGACTCCATACGTCATCTCTTCATCCTAGGTAATAATTATAACTTCTATATTCCTTCAAGTCTATCTCTTAGACTCATTGACTGTAAGTAGTACTCGATCGTGCACCTGCTCTCTACCTCAGGCTAGACTTCAAATTATGACCTATCATCATGTGATGCACGTTTAGACTTAGGTCTCTTAGAGTTAAATTCTAAAATAGACCATGCCTTCCTCCATGTTCTAATGTGATATAATCACACTTTAACATGTAGCGTTTCTGGCTACCAACTTCTTTAACAACGAACGCGATACTTCTATTGATCGCTTTGATTTCAATTGTTTGGTTTTTGTCGGACGCTACATCGAACATGGTTCCCTGAACCACGCAACCTACTCATCGTAGTCGGACTCAATGTGATATGACCAGTAGGGTCAGGATAACAACAATCTTCTTAGTCATTACCGAAACAATGGTAACGACATACTTGAATAAAACGAAATCAATTACTAGTTTCTTGGTAACCTTGTGACTTTCCCTGATCCAAGTGTGAGTCCTGTGCTTCCGGTAGTATAGGCCTCTACTACCATTCACACCTACTCATACTCGTCCCAAGTATCGTCTCGCAGTTTCCCAAGTCACCATGCAGCAAATCACACAACAATTTCACACAACAGATAACAAAATGAAGATTTCATTATTTCTCGAAACTATTACATAGGTGTTCAAGCTCACCCTAGACTATGCCTCTACTAGGCTACATCGTACGAAACTATGGCTACTGCATAATCCGATCTTCGGGTAAGAAGTCCTCATTCTTGATTCCTTGCATGGTTCTCTGCCTCGTCAAGGATCATGTGAAATGCCCTCGGCCTTGGTGGCGTTTCTGGTCTTGCTGCTTTATTTTTCCTTGGGCAGTCTCTGGACATGTGCCCCTTGCCTCCACATCCGTAACATACTTTGTCATTATGCGTGCAGTCTTTGGAATAGTGACCAGTCCTCCCACACTTGTAACAAGTCACTTCTTCGTTGCACTTTCCACCATGCTTCTTCTTGCATCTATCACACCATCTTGCTTCACCTCCATCTGCTCCTCCAAGATTTGAGAATTTAATTTCCTTGTTCGGCCTCGAAGATCCTTCAAACTTCTACTTCTCTCCTACCTTATCTTTTTCTAGACCTTTTTCTCTTATCTGGGCCTCTACGTTCTTAGCTGCCCTAACAGTTGCTTTCAAAGTAGTTGCCATTTTGACCATTGGGCCAAAGTCAATGGGTAGTCCATTAGCAAACCTATCAATCTTGGAGAGTTCAGTAGGCACCAATTAGGGGAAAAGCTTCATCCTTTCGGTGAATGCGGTGGCATACTCGTCAATACTCATCTTCCCTTTCTTCAGGTTCTCAAACTCGTTGTTTAGGTCTATCAGATCTACCTCCGAGCAGTACTGCATTTTCAACTGCTCCAAAAACTCTTCCCACGACATCCTTAAGGCTTCTCCTCGTGGCATCGTATCTGCCAATAGCTTCCACCAGCTCAAGACTCCAGCTTTCAGTTGTCTTACTGCGAAGACAGTCTTCTGTTTCTCATTACAGCTGCAGCTCTCAAACACCATCTCCATCTCAGAGATCCAATCCATAATCTCAACCGGCTTCGGGCTTCCTGAGAGGCTTGGTGGTTTCGCACCCAAGAAATTCTTGTAAATTCGCCCATCCTTGTTGTTTCTCCCTTCTAGGCCATCCCTTTGCTCACCTTGAGTCCCTACTTGACTCACTTGGCGGCTGTAGTTCCCTTCCTCAGATTGCTCAGGAACTGGCTCCGTCGGTTCAACACGTACGGTAGGTTCGTCCCTATTCAACATCTGTCTCATTTCTTCCCTTTGTTCAGCTAACATAGCCCGAATCATGGCTTGAACTCCAGCCATGGTGACTGGCTCAGGCGTAACTTCTTCAGCAACAGGTATTTGCTGAACCACTGGGGGTTAGTTTCGGTTCCCATTCGCATTTACGTTTCCGCTATGGGTTCTTGCCATATTGATCTCTACACCGAATATGGTGAATCTAGATCTTTACTTAGGACTGACGTTTAAATCATCCTTATCACTCCGAAACGTTTATATGCTAGTTCTAATATCGTATTCGTACGTTTAGAATCCTAAACACATAAGGTTTCCAGATCCGGTCGGCAACAGACCATAGATCTGATCAAACTATAGCATAACAAATCATTTAGCACATAAAAGCAATTTAGGCATCATTCCTAAATTAAGCTAGTGCTCACACCTCACAATCATCGCTTACCATTCTAAGTTTAAGTCTAGAAATAAATCCATATTCCTAGTTCGCTTAACCTAATGCTCTGATACCAACTGTGACATCCCCAAAATCACGGCCAGAAAAGACCGATTTTGTTTATGCTTTATAAAAATCAGAGTACTTCATTTTATAAAAAGGTTGCGGAATTTGTTCCCAGAAAAACACGATAAATACGTTATTAAAACATTTTCGAAGAAACGTATTTTTATTCATCATAAAACGTTTGGGATGTCATCGTTAATATAGAAACATAAGCATAAACAGAACTTACATTCATTTACACTAGTGATCTACATCTCTTTAAATCTCTCATTGTAAAGTGACTTCATATCAACACCTATGATATACATAAACTAAGTGGGTCAGGTTGGGAAACCTGGTGAGTACATAGGGTTTTCAACCCACAATAATATAATTGTTATGTTTAATCATCAAACAATTAACCCCATTACCCATCCCCATTATCTTCTTTACTCTTAAGGATTTAACCTAAGAGTCGTCTATCCTGCATTTTTTTATTCCGAAGTCCCTTACTTCCAAGGTTATAGGACTGGAACTAAATCCATAGCTGCTGATGTTAGTTCGTAAAGCACTAATTCCATAGCTACTATATCCTACTCATCGGGTACTAAATCCATAGCTACCAACATTCAACAGGTACTAAGTCCATAGCTACCAATTCCTACAGGTACTAAATCCATAGCTACTAGTGTCTAACTAATAGGTACTAAGTCCATAGCTACCAATTTCTAACAGGTACTAAATCCATAGCTACCAGTGTCTAACTAATAGGTACTAAGTCCATAGCTACCAATTTCTAACAGGTACTAAATCCATAGCTACCAACGTCTGACATGTACTAAGTCCATAGCTACCGGTGTTTGTCCCATAGGCACTAAGTCTATAGCTGCCAATGTATACTCACGTCATCTTCTATCTCTCATCATCTATCTACCCATCATCATACCCCACATATTCGTCTATATAAAATACGTATACAGTTTAAATCCTTTAAAACATGTATAAAACGTTCATCCAACATAGACAGCAAGTATTCAGATAATATGCACACATAGCACGTAGTTTATATTAAATACTTCATATCTATGTGTAAGATGAAAGGGACTATGCACTCACAACACGTAAATTATATAATAAATACTTCATATCTATGTGTAAGATTAAAGGGACCATGCACTCACAACACGTAAATTATATAATAAATACTTCATATCTATGCGTAAGATGAAAGGGACCACGCACTCACCTGATTAGGTGGTGATTCCGAACTCAGACAGCACTTCGTTATCCCAAAACAATTTTCCTCGACAAAACCTAGTATCAATACCACTAGGGTTTAGTTTTTAACGTTAACCACGACTAATTAATAGTCTAGCTATTATTACTATTATATAAGCGGTAAATAATACTCAATATAACTCATAATAATAGCCCAAATAATTATTTTAAGGTCCTAATAATGTTACTATAATTAAATAAAAGCTATATTAAATATAGTATAGGCATAACTCACTTACAATGGGTTTTTATTAAAAACCAGACTTCGTTGGAGCAGCGTTTCCGAGCCGAAAACTTTTCTTCTCGGAGCCGTCGGGCGTTCCGGGGCCTTCTTCTCGTGATAGGGAGGTTCCGTAGACTTGGGAGGGGTTTAGGGAGGCTAGAGAGAAGTTAGAGAGAGAAAGAGAGGCTTATGGTGTGAAGAAAATATGAGGAGTTCACCCTTGTATTTATAGGAGTTTTATAGTAAAGTAGCCTCTAAGCTTCGTCCGTAACTCTTGCATACGAGCTCCGTTTTTTTCTGTCTTTTTACCGTTGAGTTCCTATTAATGAGATCTTTAACTTTCATTTAGACCTCGTTGGCTAATTCTCATTCTATCTCGGATTTACAAAACTGTATCGAATTCGTCGCGCTCGAAAAGTAGGGACTAAGCTTCATCCATAACTTTCGCATACGAGCTCCATTTTTGTCTGTCTTTTTACCGTTGAGTTCCTATTAATGAGATCTTCAACTCTTATTTAGACCTCGTTGGCTAATTCTCATTCTATCTCGGATTTACAAAACTGTATCGAATTCGCCGCGCTCGAAAAGTAGCGACTAAGCTTCGTCTATATCTATCTCATACTATCTCCGTTTTCGACGTTCTTTATATCCATGCGTAGGTAAAAATAATATCTACAACTTTCATTTTGGCTCCGTCGGCTAATTCTCGACCGATCATAAATTTAACATTAGGAGGCGTTTAGACTCTTAAATGACCGCGAAGAATTCGTAACCTTTCATACGAACTCCGTTTTCGTCCATCTTTTTATTGTTGAGTTCCTATTATTGAGATCTTTAACTCTCATTTAGGTCGCTTAAGCCAAAAACCGCTCGAACTAAAATTCGAGTTTCGGGCTGTACACTACTAAGCTGAAGCTTTGAAAAATCATAACTTCCTCATACGAAGTCAGATTTGGGCGTTCTTTTTACGGATTTTCTCATTTTAACATACTCTACGACTTTGGTTTAGATAACTGAGGCTAAAAAGGCTTCTATCATAAATTCACTTTTTACGCTTCCCGGTGCCGTGCCGGTTTTGCCGTAAAACTTCGACGGGCCATAACTTCTTCGTTATAACTCAGATTTCGGCGTTCTTTATATGTACAGAAACCTTGTGACATATACTATAACTTGGTTAAAACTATTTATTCTAAATAATCTTTTGCCAAAAAGTCGTTTTCGACCCATATTGCCTCTAAATTGACTTGCCCGGATCTACGGGCGTTACACAAAACCCCAAGAATCTCCCGCAAATGTTCCTCATGCTGGTACCTAGTCCTCGAATACACCAAAATATCATCGATAAATACGATCACCGACCGATCCAACATCGGTCGGCACACCCGGTTCATGAGATCCATGAATGCGGCCGGGGCATTGGTGAGCCCAAAAGGCATCACCACAAACTCATAATTCCATAACGAGTCCTGAAAGAAGTCTTTTGGATATCCTCCTCGCGAACCCTCATCTGATGATATCCCGACCTCAAGTCAATCTTGGAAAACCAAGATGCCCCCTGCAACTGATCGAACAGATCGTCGATCCTAGGTAACGGATATCGGTTCTTAACCGTCAACTTGTTCAACTCCCGATAATCGATACACATCCGGTGTGAACCATCCTTTTTCTTGACGAACAAAGTCGGCGCTCCCCAAGGCGAGCTACTCGGTCGAATGAATCCCTTTCCTAACAGCTCCTGAAGCTGCGAGGATAATTCCTGCATTTCCGGCAGAGCGAGACAATAAGGCGCCTTGGCGATGGGCACCGCTCCCGGAACCAAATCGATACGAAACTCCACTTGCCTCTCCGGAGGCACGCCTGGTAACTCTTCGGGGAATACATCCGAAGACTCGCATACAACTGGAACGTCATCAATCGAATTGGGCCTCTCTGCGGTCACACGAGTATCCGTCACATAGGCTATGAATCCATCACAGCCCTACTGCAAATTCTGCCTCACCCTGGCAGCCGAACAAAACGCCGACCCACACCGGGTCCCCTCGCCATAAACCGTGAGCACTCCCCCACTAGGGTCTTGAATCATCACCAGCTGTCTCTCGCAGTCAATGACTGCTCCAAACTTGCTCAACCAATCCATGCCCACCATAACGCAAACATCCCCCATAGCTATAGGGACCAAGTCTATAGGAAACTCGACCCCAAAAATCTCGAGCACGCATCCTCGAATCACCTCGGTGGCGTATACCGCTCTCTCATTTGCTATAGCAACTCGCAGGGGACGAATCATCACCTCCCGATCGATATCGATGTGCTGGCTAAAAGCCAACGAAACAAAGGACCGACTCGCACCCGAGTCGAATAATACCAAAGCAAGCACATGATTCACAAGAAAAGTACCTACGCATATAATAATATAAGCACAATATCTCAGTATTGATGAGATTAAACTAACCTTTAATCTATAAAGATCGATTAGATCTTGAACAAGAAAGTAAATAAAAACGATATAAACACAATAATAAGAACAAGACAAGATGGAATCAAACGAGTCGAATGATTAAACAAAATCCTCAGAAGAGCTCGATTAAGAACATAAACTGTAGAGGATTGGAAGGTTACAAGAACGATCAAAGAAACCTGATATCGTCTAGATGTATCGCTATACTCAGATCTCTAAAAACCTTTACCTAATATGCATGCAAGCGTAAACTTATATACAAAACATAAAAGGTTCACGGTTGGACAGGCCCAAACCGGAATACAAAAAGCCTTATGCTAAACGAGCCCAAAAGACGCAATCTTCAAAAATGATCTCCAGCCCAACAATCTCCCCCTTTGCGTCAATTTGGAGCGAGACCTTCACTAGTTACTGGGGCCAGCAGCTGAAGCAGGTACCTTCTTCTTCACGGTACTCAACAGACATTTGGTGATGGAAAGAATGGTCTGTCTAAACCGGATGTACCAGTTAATCATATCTTCAAAATACTTGACATCATCAGCCGAGTTCTCTTTACACCGTTTGACAATGAACAGCACATGCTCCAAACAGGTTGTGGTGTAAAGATGCTTGTCAGCTAAAGCGAAGAGACATTTCTGTCCTTCCGCTCTAGTGAACATAACCGAGTTGCGTCTCGGGTCGATCCTGCCCAGTAGCATTTAATTGAGATCACTGGCCGATCCCACAGGAGCAATTTTGGGTTTCTTCTTGAAGACTGTGGCGACCTCCTGATCCATTAGGGCAACCTCCATGATGTAGCAGACTAACATCCTTTTGACATGGTCTAGAATGGGACCATATTCAGCTTCATTAGTCAAAAGGATATTATACAGGACAATCCAATCATGAGGATTTAGATTCAGTAGATCTGCCAGGGAGATAAGATGAGCAGTTCTTGCAGATCCCCGAATCAACTTGAACCGAACATTTATAAAACGTCCCTCAGTATAAGGTTTCAGCACCCGAACGTTTACAATCTTCTGGGCGCTCCAAGTAAGGAATTGTGGACTAGCAGCCGCCAGATAGAAGTCAATGAGCTCCGTGTCAAGCTCAGCGTTCGGGTGAGGGACTTCAAAGATGTTAGAGAAGACGTGGAAGATGAACGCCTTTCGAGTCAGCGGCATATTGAACTGCGAATCGACAGTGTTGTTGCAGTCGAACGATATAACCGGCTCAAACCATAAGATGCTGGGAGTTTCAATGGCCTCTTTGATTAAACGTTCCCTGGTCCAGGCAGGGAAGAGAGTCTTTCGGCTCTCAAGGAGATCGTGGGCTTCTTTTTGTCTGCCTTCGGCTTCAGCAGCCTCTCGCGCCACACGACTGGCATCTTCATCAACCTTGCGACTGTTCTTTCGTTTTAAAATGTCAGCAATGGTCTCCTTGTCGCCTTCTTCATCTTCGTCCTCAGCAATGTTTTTTCCTTTGTCCTTCACACCCGAGCCTAAAGCATGACCAATCGGAGATGGTTCGGTCGTGTGAGTAGCTTTGGAGGAAGGAGGTGGTTTTGATCCTGTCTTCTCATCTCCCCCTTGTTTCGGAATGGACACGAAACTTGGGAGCCCTTCTACTTTGTTAAGAAGATCGATGGCTGGAGAGAGCTTTTCAGCAAGGGAACGCCTCACCGAAAAGTTTAAGATGGGATCGTGTGCTTCCAGAATGTTGGATATAACAGCGTGAACATCCGAAACACACGTCTTGACCACCTCCCGTTCAGATCGAAGATCTTCCAGTTGTTGTTGGGATTGAGAGAGTTGAGTTGTCTTGACCTCAAGTGCGGTTGTTTTGGTTGCCAGATCGTCCATTAACGAACGCTCGGTTGCAAGATCCTCTTGTAGTTTGTTGAGGCGAGTATCAATGGAGGCACGAAAGGCCGAGTTGTCGTCGCTTATGTTTTGGCGTAGAGTAGCGAACGAAGGCAACTCCGATGAGACAAAGTTGGCCAATTGTTGGACAATTGGTTCCAAAGATGTCTTTGTGGCATCTGCACTTTCCTGCAGGGACTGCAGCAGGGTAGAGGCATCAGAAAATAGTTTATCGACTTTTTCGGTCGCTGCCTCATATGCCCTGGTAGATGCTTCAATTGCAGCAGTTGCTGAGGCCGCTGAATCATGTTGAGCCCTGGAGAAGGCATCAACAATCTTCTGAAGGGCAGCTTCAGACAGAGAGGACTGCTGGTTGGAAGAGGAGGCGAGAAGTAGGTCAATCTTCTCGTTGAGCTCTTTGAGATGCTTCTTGGTTACTGGAGCATCATCCTCCTCGTCACTTTGAACTTGAAACGGACTATAGTAAACCGAATCAAAGATCATGTTTTCTCCCCCAAGATAAGGGTTTTCGCCCTCAGATGCATTTTCAGGAGATGAAGGGGGTGGAGAGGTTGGGGGTGTTGTGGGTTTGGTAGGATCAGGTTGAGTGGGTGATGGTATAATTTTGGTTGGTGGTTGAGTATGGGTAGTTTCAGTTGTTTGGGTTTTGGGTTGAGGAGGTTCGGTTACATGTGGTGATTCGGTTGTAGTTGTAAAGATTGGTGGAGGGGAAGGAATTGGGGAAATTGGTAGTTCCATCTCTGGGGTAGGGGACCGAGGTGGTGTGTTGCCTAGTTGAGGAGATGCGTCCCCTTGAGAGTCGTCAGAACCCGAACTCTCACCCTCAGAGTCACTCGAAGAAGAGGGTATTACAGGCTTTCGCTTCGGTTGGGTCTTCCTCTTCTTCGGTGGTGGGGATTGTGCAGCTTTCGGTTGTTTCCTCTTTTTAGGAGAAGGCCCCTTTGGAGCTTTGGATGTTTGCTTCCCTTTGTCTGCCTTTTTGCCCCTGCTCACCGGTTTGTCTGCATCGTGAATTGACCTGAGCATTTCCGGGGTCAGATCCCTTGGACCAGATGGCCTTAGCTCCTTGAGCTTCCGAATCAACCTGCTATCAGAAGGCACATCACCATACATTGACTCCGAGATAGAGCCAATAAAGGAGAATTTTGATGCATCTGAGACGATGATCTTCTTGGTATGGAAAGTACCAATAGAAGACATCGATGCACCTTCAGCAGTGGGAACATCAAATCTGTCCATGGCCCATTTTGTGATCAGGATCCAGAATCGGGCCAACGAGACCTAAGAGTGTCGGGATGAAGAGGAGAGGCTTTGAATAAGTTGTTGCCATAGGACAAACCCATAATCCAGGTTAATCCCATTGTAAACCCCGTACATGATGGTGAGGAAGAGACGACTTGCGCCATCTGATCCTGAACTTCTCTCCGACAAGCCCTTGAAAAGGACTATAAATAAACCGTTCCATTGTGGCGGCAAGCATGACTTTTTGAATCTTGCGACAGAGGTGAGAACTTCTGTGTATCCCATGTTGTAAAACATGTTATACAGATGACCAATCTGTATCGACTCCGGATGAACTCTTGAAGGGTCATCAGCAAACCCTAGCAAGGTGCAGAAACGTGGACGAGAGACGGAGGTTTTGTGTTCTCCAATCTCAAAAAACACCCGGTCGACAGCCTTGTCGTAATATGCAGTCGCGTAGACCTACGATAGGGCCACCATCGGCACCGATTCGATTCTGGTAAGAGCCGGAACAAGTTGGGAATACTTCAAGCACTCTATGACCGGCGACATATAGGAGTCGTACGCCAGTGGGTTAAGATCAATGACCAGACATTGTTGTGGGCGAATGGGAAGGACTTGTGAGGTAGCATGAACAGAAGAGGAATCAGCCATTGTTGTAGGTGTGAAGAAGATGATGAACAGGAAACTGTTTGAGAGTATTTGCGTTCTGGAAATTTTGAGGGTGGTAAAGAGGTAAAAGGTGGTGTAGTGGGCTATTTATAGTGGGAGATAGGAGAGAGAAAAATCGTTTCAAATCTCTTATGGAAATTTGAACCGGGTTGTTGAGTGACAGACGGACGATAGTTGGGGCGTGCGATGATCACGTAGGAGAGAGAGTGTCAGGTTCCTAGGATAACGCCGCCCAACAAGCGCCGTTTCATAGGGACAAGCCGTTACTATTCCCACACGCGCATTTAATGTCACAGGACAAGAAAGAACTTAAGGTTTAAAAGAGGATTCCCGTTAAATTATGATCAACCATTTATTAAGAAATGTTGAAAGGCTTCTTTTAATTAGGCTAAATAAGAGTGGTTTGAAAAGAAATAAAATCTCGGAAAGAAACATAAGAACACGATCCCAAGGGAAGAAATGTTTTCGGTTTAAACAATTTCATAGGAATCACATAAAATTCGAGATTTTAATAGGGTACTTTCATCAATTCTGTAGTGAAAACTTGAGCAATTTAATTGTTCACCGTCAATTCATTAGGTGTGGAATTTTGGGTTTCACTTAGTTCGTAGTGACACAATACTAAGATCATAAACACAGATGTTGTGTAACCATAAACCTCAGTGGTAATTTCTGAGAGTCTCAAGGGTTACTATGATGGAATGAGTGTAGTGGAGAAGTAATGTGGAGATGGTGTAAGAAAGCGAAGTACCTCTGCTGCGAAAAGAAGGACCAAGCAGGAAACTCTTAACTCATGTGAGAAAAAAGTGAGGTAGCTCACGATTAGAATAAATGAGTTGGCCTTATTGGGAAGACAAGGTTTGTGTATACCAGGTCATGAGGGACATTATTCAAAATCTTATGAGGCTTGAGACACATACAGCAGCATGCTTCTAGGGACACTTAGGTATTTCATCAAATTTATCCCACAAACAAACACAAATCATACAAGAAATAAAAGAAAATATTTTTGGAGTTTTTGAGATTAAAAACTTAAAAAAAATTAGACATAAAAAAAACTTTAAACAACTTTAAATAACTTGAAAATATGACAAATGAAAAACCGAACCCGAACGTTCACGTGGTTTCGGTTCTAGAAAATTTTGAAAAACCGAACCCGAACCTTTGGTTGGTTTCGGTTCAATAAAATTTTGAAAAAACCAAATCCGAACCTTCGGTTGGTTTCGGTTCAATAAAATTTTGAAAAACCAAGAAATTTAGGCAAACAAGGAAAAGAGATTTTGACACGAGGAAAAACAAAAATTGTACAAGAAATATACAACATAGAAAAACTACCTTTGAAGTAACGAGTGAGTCAGATAGTTGAACCGAACCCGAACGTTCGGTTGGTTTCGGTTCTTACGTTTGAGTTGGAGAGATAGTGTGAGGTACTGACTCTGATTCCATCATACCTAGTCCTTGCAATATTTTATTGAATGATGCTTCAAGAAGAGCTTTTGTAAAGACGTCAGCCAGTTGATCAATGGTTCTTACGAAGTGAACTTCGACATTTCCATCTTCCACGTGATCTTTGATGAAGTGATACCGCAGTGCTATGTGTTTGGTTTTGGAGTGTTGCACTGGGTTATGACAGATCCTAATTGCACTTTCAGAGTCACAATATAATGGGATCTTCTTCATATTGAGTCCATAGTCTCGAAGTTGACTTTGGATCCAAATCACTTGTGATGTGCAGGATGCAGCTGCAATGTATTCCGCTTCGGCAGTAGATAGCGACACGCACGTTTGTTTCTTGGATTGCCAGCTGACTAACTTCCCGTCAAGAAATTGACAACCACCAGTTGTGCTTTTATGGTCGAGTCCACATCCTCCAAGGTCAGCATCAGAATAGGCTTGAACAAAGAAGCCTGAGTTGGATGGATACCATAGACCTAAGGAGGTGGTTCGCTTAAGATATCGTAAGATGTTCTTCACTGCAAGCATGTGAGGTTCGCGTGGGTTTGCCTGAAAACGAGCACAATAACACACAGAAAACATGATATCAGGTCTGCTAGCAGTTAGATACATCAGTGATCCAATCATTTGACGATAGAGTGTGATATCGACAGCCGGTTTGTCTAAGGATGGGGTAAGCTTGGTGCCGAATGCCATTGGGATTTTGACTTTTGTGTCTCCCATCATACCAAACTTTGCTAGGAGAGTCTTCGTGTAAGCTTCCTGATTAATAAAGATGCCTTCGGGTCCCTGTCTTATGTTTAAACCAAGGAAAAAGTTAATAGGACTCATTGAGCTCATTTCAAATTTAGTCTCCATCAGCTTTCTGAATTCATCTGTTAAGCTGGGATTCGTGGAGCCAAAGATGATGTCATCGACATAAATTTGAACTATCATAAGGTGGTTACCTTCCTTTTTGCGAAAGAAGGTTGGGTCAACCGAACCTTGTTTGAATTTAGACATCTTTAAAAATTTTGTAAGCATTTCATACCAGGCCCTCGGAGCTTGCTTGAGGCCGTACACAGCTTTATCCAAAATATAGCAATGGTTTGGATGCTTTTCGTTCACGAACCCGGGAGGTTGCTCCACGTACACAGTTTCTTTGAGTTCTCCATTGAGAAATGCACACTTGACGTCCATTTGGAAGACCTCAAAGTTCTTGTGAGCAGCATAAGCCAGAAATATTCTAACAGATTCTAGCCTAGCTACTGGAGCGAAAGTCTCTTCATAGTCTATCCCTTCCTCCTGACAGTATCCCTTTACCACCAGACGAGCCTTGTTCCTTATAACATTACCTTCCTTGTCCATTTTGTTCCTAAAAACCCATTTGAGACCAACAATCGAAGCATCTGGAGGAGTTGGAATGAGGCGCCAGACTTTGTTCCTTTCAAATTCGTTCAGTTCATCTTCCATAGCTTGAACCCAATCAGAGTGATCTAGGGCAGAGTTAACTGTCTTCGGTTCAACTTTTGATACGAATGAGTTAAACATACAAAACTCAACTTTTGAAAATAAGGATGTCTGTTTTGCCTTCAGTTGTGATCGGGTCAGAACCTTTTCAGAAACATCGCCAACTACTTGAGAGACAGGATGATCTCTGGTCCATTTGATAAGAGGAGGGTAATTCGGATTAAAGGTTGGATCTAGTTCAGCATTGATCATTTCTTCTGGCTCAGATTGGCTATCGTAATCGAGTGTCAGATCATCATGTTCGTCCTCAAGTGATGAGCTTTGAGAGGCATGAGGTTCAGGTGTTTCTTGTGGTACTGAGCTTCCAGGCGTTGAGGCATCTTCGGATGGAGCGGTATCTTCTGTTGGAAAATCATCTTCGGTTGGTGAAAGACCTTCGGTTGGTGTGGTAGAATTTAGTTTCCCCTGGACTTGTGAGCTTGACTCCCCCTCGACTTGAGAGCTTGGCTCCCCCTCGACTTGAGAGCTTGGCTCCCCCTCGACTTGTGCGCTTGGCTCCCCCTCGACTTGAGCGTTGTTGGATGGAGAGTCGTTAGTGGTTGAATCTCCTTCATGCATTCTTCTTGCAGCATCTTCAACAATCTGCTTCATGTGATCAACTTTGTTGTCTGCTGCACCTGCTTCGGAGAGAGAAGCATTCTCCGGTTCGTCAAAGAGCTCCAGAAATGTGTCATATAAGTTGGCGACTGAGACTGTGACCTGGCCAGTTAGAGGAAAGATTTCCCAGCGGTGTCTTCTTTAGCCTGTAGCTTCTTGACATAGTTGTCGTCAAAGGTCACATAGTATGTCTCTTCAATCTTTCTCGAACGCTTGTTTAGGACCCTGTATGCCTTGGATGTGAGTGAGTAACCCAGAAATATTCCCTCGTCGGCTTTGACATCAAACTTGTTGCGGTGTTCTTTAGAATTAAAGATGAAACACCTTGAGCCGAACACATGGAAAAATTTCACATTTGGCTTTCTGTTGTTCAGTATCTCATATGGAGTGAGCGCGAACCTCTTGTTGAGATAGGACCTGTTCTGTGTAAAACAAGCAGCCGAAATAGCATCAGCCCAAAAATAAAGTGGTAAGGAAGCGAAACTTAGCATAGTTCGGGCAACTTCACACAAAGATCGGTTTCGTCTTTCGACTATTCCTTTCTGTTGCGGTGTGTAGGGAGCTGAGAAATTGTGACTAATTCCCTTTTCTGCAAGAAATTCTTCAAACTCCCTGTTCTTGAATTCGAGACCATTGTCGCTTCTGATGTTACGAACAACCTTCTTGAGTTGTACTTCAATTTGCTTGATAAACACTTTCAGCTTTTGAGTCGCTTCAGATTTGAGCTTTAGAAAGAACACAAATGTAAATCGTGAAAAGTCATCAATGATAACAAGAATATACTTGCTACCACCGATGCTTTAAAATTGAGATGAGATAATCTTCGGTGCCACAACCAGCTTTCGTCGGATTGAGCTTTTGACAACAAGCATATAGCTGGGTTTCCTTTGATGGGTTTGAGGTTTAAGGGAAACATTTCACCCTTTCGCTCTGACTTGAGAATCACTTTCTTTGACTTTTTCTCTATGATTTCAGAACCTTCATCATCGAACGAGACTTTGAGACCTGTACCTCCAACAAGCTGAGATACACTAATTAGGTTGTGTTGGAGTCCTTCCACATAAGCCACCTTCCTTATAGTAAAGTCCCCATTTGTTATCATCCCGTATCCCTTTATGGTGCCGAAAGAATTATTTCCAAACTTGACGTTGCCACCATTTGCAAGAGATCTGTATTCCCTAAGCTCCTCTTTCCTCCCTGTCATGTGACGTGAGCAGCCACTATCGATGTACCATTCTTCGTCGAACTGCTCGTCACTTATAACCTGCAAAAATTAGACAGATTTAGGAACCCAAAGTTTCTTGGGTCCACGTGAGCTTTGCATGGGAACGGGAACAATAAGAGAGACATCAACAAGATAAGTTCATTTTATAAGAGTTGTTTCATCTTTCCTTTTAATGGTAAAAACCTTTATTTTGTTAGGATTGGATGAGTTAGGTTTGGACTCTGGTTTGGATTCATTGACCTTCTGCTTCCCCTTTTGCTCAGCTGACGAATGAGATTTTTGAAAGCAAGAGGAATCAGCTTCAGAGTAAGACGGAGACGAATCGGTGGGAGTAGAAGAATTAGAAGAACGAGAAGAAGAATTAGAATAATGAGAAGAATTTGAACGAGAGGGTTTGGATTAAGAGGATTTTCTGGCTGGAGACTCTAGGTGACCCTTTTGCTTTTGATCGTTGAAGGGACTGACCTTAGAGTTTTGTTCTCTTTTGACTTCGGAACCGAACCTTTGCGTTCGGTTGGAGCTGTCTTTGGAACCAAACCTTTGGTTTCGGTTGAAGTCTTTTTCAGAACTGAACCTTGGCTTTCGGTTTTTGTGACTTTCAAACTTTCCTACAGGATTGTTTTCACACTTCAGATTCTTGTCTTGATGAGAGAAATATGCATTCTGGGAATACCAGAATTGTTTCCTTTCAGAAAGGTTCTTCTTGTATCTATTGTTCCTTTCTCTCTTCCTATTCCTCATCTGTGTAGGTTGATGATGAACATTTGCTTTCGTTTTCGGTGTCTCCTTGGCCGGTTCCTTTTGAACTACAGGAGTTTTACTTTGAGCCGAAGGAGCCGAGGGAATGTCTTCTTTTGCCGAGTGATCATTCTTCTGAGGAATATCTTTTGTACCACTGGTGCTTGGCTCATCGAAGTTGTTCGGCTTATTCAAGGGTTCAGGTATGTATCTTCCTTTGCTCTTCCAGGAAGTTCTTTCAGATAAACCAATGGTTTCGTCTGCATTATCAATTGGAGCTTCCCAGAAGTACTCATCGCAGCCATCAGCATTGTCTTCGTTTACAATGGCTACAAGTTCAACTGTTTGATGTTCGGTTACTCCTGTTACTTTGTATACTTGATTCGGAGTGGTCCTGACCTTTTGATACACAACTGCTTTCTCAACTAAAACTGGGGACTTTTGATGGGACAAACGAGCGAACTCTACTGAATTTTCAGAAACAAGATTCTTGTGGTTTTCAGGTTCGCTTTTAGTAAATTCTGAGCAGTCAACCGTGTCCTCTACAGAAATTTCACTCATGTTTTCGTCCTCGTTAAGCTCAGATGCATTTTCAACATCAATTTTGTTTTCTGAGCTTATGTTGGCGTTTAAAGAGTTAAATTTTTGCATGGTTTCGGTTCTCAGTTTAAGTCTGTCATTTTCATCCAAAAGGTTTTTAAGCATGTCCTTGTGGTCCTTGGATTTAATGAAGGACTCAATTTTGTCCAGTCCATAAATGTAGGTCGGATTGACATCATCAGACGATATCACACTCTCACAATTGTAGGCTTCGGCATCGATTTCATCTTCCTTAAACTCTAAGAAGGGCAAAATCATGCGGTGGATCTTTTGGCCTATTTCACAATCCAAGTGAAGCTGAGTAATATTAGAGTATAAACGTTTAGCTATTAAACAAAAAACATTCCGCTGTTTTAACAATTTTAAATTGTCTCTTTGCAAATAAATGTTTTCGTCTCTAACTTTAACTAATTCCGACTCCTTTAACTCGATCCACATTCTCCGCTCCTCACTTTTCGATGCCACCCTGCTCAATTGATCAGTTAGGTTAGAATTGGTGACTCGAGTTTGAGTTAAGCTACTATCTAGATGAGAAATTCTTGTATTAACAATTTTTAGTTCTTTCTCATATAAGGTTGATGGTACTTTAGATGAAACAAAAACAGATTGTACCTTCTTTATCAGTTCATCGAGCTCACTGAACTGTTGGCTAAGTGGTTTGGCCGCAAAACACATATCCTCCTGTACCTTCGGTCCATCGCTTCCTCCATCGGTGTTGTATCCCCTCATTTGAGATACATCAATCACCATGAAGCATCTTCCTCCACTGCTTTCCTCCTTAGCCACATAAGCCTTTCCATGGGTAGGCTTCCTCACTTCATCGTCTTCTGAGTCGGTAGACCAAACTTCCGTGCTACCGAACTCATCACCTTTAACCGAACCCTGCACAATAAGAGCATTAATAGAAGGGTTAGCGGCAGACTTTTTCTTTCTCAACTCGTCCAGTCTTTTCTGCAACACAGCTTCCTCGTCATTCCCATCATCTTTTTCAGCCATCTTCTTGAGGACACAGTCCTTGGCATAGTGGTTTTTCCCACCACAGTAGAAACAGCTTACTCCGGAATCCCCATCCACCTTCGGTTCCTTCTTGTGCTCCTCAGCCTTCGGTTCATTGTTCACCTTTTCAGAGCTGTAACTCCCCTGCCAGTTTCGGTTTTTGTTGCTGGGGAATCTCTTCTTTATGAACCTCTTGGGATTGGACACCATCATGGCATAATCCTCTGATGTGAGATCATATTCCTCCAGGTTGAGGTCTTCATCCTCCATCACAGCTTTACTTTTAGATAGGAGGGCCAACGAACCAAGACTAGTAGCAACATTCTTTTCTTGCACCACAATCTTCTCTTGGGACTTGAGAATACCCACCAGTTTCGCCAAAGAGTATGATTTAAACTGCTCATGGGCTTTAACTGTGGAAACCACTACTCTCCATTCATACCTCAGACCATTCAGGAAAGTAACCTTCTGTTCAATAAGCTTCCTTTCAATATCGTGTTTGATCATCTTGCTGAGAAGATGATTGAAGCGATCAAATGTCTGGGTCACGGTTTCTTCGACTCCTTGCCTGAATTCTCCAAACTCAGATAAAAGCAAAGTCTGAATAGAATGTTCAAGATCCTCGTCTGTAGAGTACAGTTCACGAAGTCTATCCCAAACTTCCTTTTCCGTCGTGCATGAGCTGACCAACCTGAATGTGTCGGACTGAAGGGCGAATCTAATCAACCTTAATGCCTTGATATTGCATTGGAATTTATCCTTTTCATCTTGTGCAATATCCTTCACGTCCTTTAGCAGATCATTGTACTCCTTTTGTGTCTTGATGATTCTGGACGTTGCAGAATGAGAAAACGATCCATTGGTGATGGCTTCCCAAATGAGATACCCATTATCCTTCGATCCAATAACGTAGTCTTCGAAGTGATGCGCCCATACTTCATAGTCATGGGTGTATAAGATTGGAATCTTTGTCGTCGAACCAATACTGTTGGAAATATTAATAAGGTTTGATTGTGTCGCGTCCATTATGATCGTAAAAACCTGTTCAAAGATCAGACTTGTAATAAAGCAGATTAGGGCAAAATAATAAATATCAAGATACGTCAATAAAGAGATGACGGCTCAATAAATATTGATAATTGCGGAAAAACCCTAATGGAAATCTTTTTCACAGAAAAGATGTGTATCAATTACACAGCCTCCTGCTCTGATACCAATTGATGAGATTAAACTAACCTTTAATCTATAAAGATCGATTAGATCTTGAACAAGAAAGTAAACAAAAACGATGTAAACACAATAATAAGAACAAGACAAGATGGAATCAAACGAGTCGAATGATTAAACAAAATCCTCAGAAGAGCTCGATTATGAACATCAACTGTAGAGGATTGGAAGGTTACAAGAACGATCAAAGAAACCTGATATCGTCTAGATGTATCGCTATACTCAGATCTCTAAAAACCTTTACCTAATATGCATGCAAGCGTAAACTTATATACAAAACATAAAAGGTTCACGGTTGGACAGGCCCAAACCGGAATACAAAAAGCCTTATGTTAAACGAGCCCAAAAGACGCAATCTTCAAAAATATCTCCAGCCCAACAAGTATAAATGTAAATACATGAAATAATACATACCGGCCACGACATCAGGCGCCGCGCGGACCTCCTCCGCAGTCAACTGGAAAGCTCTCCCACGAGCCTTCGGAGCCTCGGTCTTCACTGGCCGAACCTCAGGAACCCTGGCAGCAGGCGAAGATCCCTGGCGAAGCTGGGGGCACTCGGCCTTCCGATGGCCAGTCTGGTTGCAATGGAAGCAAACCATGAATCCCTTGGGGCAATCCCTAGCAATGTGCCCCTCCTTGCCACACTTGTAGCAAGCACCCGATCGACATGCCCCCTCGTGACTATCACACCCCCAAACCAAGGATGGCGGAAACGTCTGGGGGTGGAGGACTTCATGTACAGTATCACAACAACGTGTATAATAGTGCTCAAAGTAAAAACAACCACCATATATATAATTGCAAAAGTTACACCAAAGTATATGTTTATATGTTTCAAAAGCAATTACATTATGATGACAAAATAAATTGTTGACGGTTTAACGTCCCACCCTCAAAGCGATGAAGTTTTCTTGTTTCACTGATTTCCTGAGAATACAAGTAGTTTTAAAAGTGTCAACAATTAAGTTGGTGAGTTCATAAGAGTTTTGTTTGAAGTAGAAACCGTTTTCCTTGTAAAATCGATATAGTTTGATTTCCAGAAAATCCAATATTTTCTTAGTTAAGTGTGAATAGAAATATTCCTATATGATGCATTAATGAACCCTAGAATGACCCGTAGAGTTCCTCTATAATCGTCCAACGTATATAAGTTATATAAGGTTTAAATTAGATAAAACGTTGAATATAGTGGGTCTGCCCTAGGTCCACAACCAAACAAGGAATAGGAGATGAGGCAGGCATCACTAATTCTAGGCCAATCGAGACAAAATTCTTATAGGACTCAAACGTGTACGCTCAGCGATTATAGTTGAAGTCTCACAGTTCTAGATGCAATATAGTTTTAATATCATAATAACTAACTTAAGTGAACCTGGTACTTTGTATCGGTACCCCCTTTCTTTATAGAGACCCGGCACTTTGTATTTGTACCCCTTTTTGTATAGAGACCCGGCACTTTGTATTTGTACCCCTTTTTGTATAGAGACCCGGCACTTTGTATTTGTACCCCTTTTTGTATAGAGACCCGGCACTTTGTATTTGTACCCCTTTTTGTATAGAGACCCGGCACTTTGTATTTGTACCCCTTTTTGTATAAGTGTGTTGAGTGATGTATCATAAACTATACCTATTATAGTTCATCTAAAATGTATATAATATGTATGAATTCTTTTATGGAAATGTATTAGTGTTGTGAATTTATCAAACTATACTTTTATAGTTACATAATACGTGTTATAAATGAATGAATAATATTAATATGAATGACTTAGTTTCAGTTCATAATGATAAACTAGCAAGGAAACACATTCAAATATTAGAACTTATGATTATACACTTTGCTCAACATAATACAAAGTGTTATGATATTTACATGCTGTTGGCAAAATTTAGCAATTCTGCCCTGTTTTGGAAAAATCATAGAAAAATCATACGAAGTCGAAAACTAGATCCGTAAATTCTGAGAGTTCACAAAATGTGTCTAGTTTGCTCATAATTTTTATCACAATTTTTAATGACCTCTAACTTGGGTGAAAAAGTCCATAATCACAGACTGGTCCGGATTGTTGTTTGAAATGATAGGCAGTTTTGTAAAAATCACCATAAATTGTAGAAAAATCGTATGGAGATGTGCAAGTAGTCATTTTAAAGCTACAAACTTGAAATATTTGCACCTTGTACAGTTTTGAAAACAAAAATGTTTAAGATGCCCAAAAAAGTCCGTGAATCGAGTTGAACTTTTCTGATGAAGGCTGTTAGAAATATTTAGTTATGTTCTTGATGTTTTAACTTGTATTCCCCCCCTGAAAACTTGAGAAAACATGAAAATGAGGGGTATGGACTCACCTTAAGTGATTTCAGTAGGTAAGTGTTGAAGAAGAGAAGTGTTCAACCCAAGAACACTTGAAGAATCACTTGAAGATTCGAAGATCTAACACAATTATGAGAGAGTTTGTTTAAGATATCCATGATTTGAGTGGAAATAAGTGAGATAATCATAAAGAGAATGGATTATGCTTACCAAATGTGGAGGAAAAACTCAAGATCAGCCCTTGAATCTCGAATTTCTAGAGAGAGAAAGTGAGAGAGGAAAGAGTTTGATCTTCTTGTGAAATGAGAGCAAATGAGAGAAGTGAGGAGAGAGGATGAATATTCAGCTCTCAAAAACATGGGAAAGAGTGATAATTGAGTGGAAAGGACATTGATGTGAACTAGGTAAGGTGGGGAGGTGTGGCTGGTCATAGAGTGGGTGTGGGAGTGGTTGCTTGTGTTATAAGGTAAAGCAAAGTCAACACTCCACCTCTTTGTACTTTACCCACTTGCTTTCATTATTTAAATAAAGATTTTTATGAAAATATGATTAAATTGTGAATATTTAGGGTTTATTATGTTAAAATATGATTTTGGGTGAAATTCCCACGTTAAAATAATTAAAAACGGGCCTTAAACGCAAAACTACGCGAAAACCGGGAGAAAATGAGTTCCCAGCGAGACCTCTCGGTCCTAGGCTGAGGTTCGGTCCCTAGGCCGAGACTCGGTCCATGCTGAGGATTGTAGCCGGAAACGAACAAAGGGAAACGAAGGGGCGAGGAGGTGAGACACGAGAAGGCGCGAACCGGAAGTGAGAGGCGAAGGCGAGGGTTCGGTCCGGCGATGAAAGGCGAGAAGTCAGAACCGAACGGACTGTAGTGAACAGTAGTGAATAGTACCTTCGGTTCGGTTCTTCAAGGGCGAGGTTCGGTTCGGTTCCTCTTGAGCAAGGTTCGGTTTCGGTTAGTGGTGAACAGTACCTTCGGATTCGGTTCGGCTCAGGAGGGTTCGGTTCGGCTCAGGAGGGTTCGGTTCGGTTCAGGAGGGTTCGGTTCGGCTCCTCTTGCTCTCAGTCCCTAAGAGGACCTTCGGGTCCTAAGAAGCTTCTCTCTTGGTTTCGGTTTCTAAAGCCTATTTTTCTCGTTTTCGCCTCGTTTTGAGCCGTTTTTGACCCGGTTAAGGGTCGGAATGACCCGAATGATTCCAAAAAGTTACGGAAAACTTTTGAGAGAGATTTGGGAGAGATTTCTCACACTTGGAGAGATTTGGGAGAGATTTGACATTCTTGGAGAGATTTCTCATACAGAGAGATATTTGAGAGAGATTTCACATGCTTAGAGGGATTTGGGAGAGATTTGACATTCTTGGAGAGATTTCTATTACCGAGAGATATTTGAGAGAGATTTCACATACTTGGAGAGATTTGGGAGAGATTTGACATAGAGAGAGATAGAGTGAAAACGATTGAGAGAGGTTCCGTGTGGGACAGTTGTAAGTGTCCGGCATCGCAATGCATGGTTCGTAAACCCTGTTAAGCCTCGTTTAAGGATCTTACACACTCCCGATGAGTAAGCATCATTGTTTTATCGGTTTGGCTCGCCACGTACTACAGTTTTTAGGTTAAAGAGATCTAGTTGTAACTACTTTTCGATTTATGTTTTCTTATCAGAATAGCGAGTTGTTTAGTAAATACTGAACGTAAGTCTAAGTACACAAGGGTTAGTTGAGCTGATCGGTTTGACTTGTTGACTTTATTTGACTTTGAATTGACCAGAATTTGACGGTTGTCACATCATCCCCCCGTTAAAGGGAATTTTGTCCCGAAATTTGCACTTCGAATGGGGATCCAGGGATTTAGGGGAAAGATGGGGATAACTTTTCGTAGTACAAGAATTTGATTACTACTATGCATGCTTTAATCGATGCTAGATTTAGCATATAAAGAAATTCGGGATTTAAATGTCGATGTTAGAAACACGTACTGATATTTGCGGGCAGTTCCGGAGTGGTTTCTCCCTCGGTGATTGCAAGCACCCTCCCACCACCACCGGCATCTCTTGTCCTTGGGAATTCCCTTTTAAAGTGTTCCGTTTCTCCACACTCGTAACAGGTTGGGCTTACTCCAGAGCCAGGTACCTAGTTGATGGGTCGTGCTGGTGCCTTACAGAAACGAGCAGTGTGCCCCTCTCTGTCGCAGTTTTTGCAATGCATCTTTCGGCAAGCCCCAATGTGATGGAAGTTACACTTGTTGCATTTTGGAAGTGTTCCAGCGTATGGTTTCATGGGAGTTGGCATGGTGAGGGTTGTGGCAGCATGAACAGCAAGGATCTATTGCTTCTTAGCGAGGCCTTGGGTTGATTGGTCCTTCTTGTTGTCCCAAAACTTTCTTTCATTGTTCCCTCCTCTTGCTTGGGTAAGGGTGGTTGTCATAGTGTCATGGTGGGCATGATGGTCAACGAGTTGTTGTGCTAACTCCTTGGCGCTGTCGAAGGTAGTTGGTCTTGAGGCTAGCACGCTATCTTGAATTTCGGGGGACAATCCCCAGAGGTAACGCTCCAACTTTTTGTCTTCCGGGGTGACCATAGCGGGACAAAGGAGTGCTAGATCACAAAATCGGTTGGTGTAAGTTGTAAGGTCGGAGCCTGCCATTCTGAGATTCCATAGTTCTTGCTCCAGCTTTTGCACTTCACCTCTTGGGCAATATTCCTTCAGCATCATCTTCTTCAAGTCCTCCCAACTTAACGAGTTAGCCACTGCAAGCGTAAGCGATTTAACTTTGCCGTTCCACCAAGTGAGAGCTCTTCCGATGAAGGTGAATGTCGCGTACTTGACTTTGCTCGCTTCGGGGCAAGCACAAATCTCAAAGATTGCTTCGGTCCTCTCGAACCATTGAATTAGTGCGAGGATACCCCTACTTCCATCGAAGGAATCGGGTTTGCCATTTGTGAAGTCCTTGTAAGTGCATTCCCTTGTGCGTCCTGCGCTATCCCCGTGGTTAGGGTTTGTGGCTCCAGATCCAGCACCACCAGTGCTATTTGTGCCAATTTGTGACATTGCAGCTACCACGGCTGCCGTTACTGCAGCTTGGAACATTTCGGGATCAAACTGGGGAGGTGGCGTCGGAGGTGGTGGCGCTGTGCTGCCCGAAGGTCTGGGTCTTTTCCTTGGTGGCATCGTTCTGTCATGAGTTTGCAAAAAGAAAAAATGATCAAATGGTAAGTTTCTACTAGTAAAGACAAGTCAGTTGTTATAGAATTAGATTTTTCCTGCATTATTCTTCGATTTAAGAGTTCCTTAAATATAACTCATAAAGGAAGTCCATACGAATGAACTTCACGAGTTAGTAGGTTTTGTGGTCTCTCTTAGATTTTTCATGAGTGTGCTCAAGGCGATTGGTGCGGATCGTATGTATTCTTGCATTTGCATCAACCTCTGCGATACTATGGAGAGTTGTTCTACCCTGAATCTCGTTTCGGGCAACTCTATGGACCAGGATTGGAAAAATTTTATCTGCTGAGCTTCCTTCGTTTATGTTGTAGAAACTTCGTTCTCTATTAAACGACATATGTTGGTCTTGTTCTTCGCTCCAGGTTTCCAAGCACTCTACCCAAGGAGGCGTCGGGCCCTGAAAAGCCGGTCAAGGGTTGGGATTCGGAACAAGAGTCATCGAGGTTAAGTTCTCCACTTCAGGGTCGGAGTCAGAACCATCAGCATAGCCTTCAGCTTGGTGACCATCTACAGGGGTTGGGTAATCATTCTCTGGCTCCTCTCCGAGCCATTTGGTATTGTCGTGGTTAGGGTAATACAGGTCGTCGTGTGGATGGAAATCCAGCCATGATATCTTCGCGAGAAATGGGGATATAAGAAACAACTAAGCAAAAGTACTAATTGGCTAATTATATGATGATCTTTATCAGGTACTTCAACATATTGTTTAGTGCATACTAGTTATATGTATTCGGGACAGGATAGACCTTCGAATAAGCGACCCTAACTCTAAATCCCCAATCCAACGAGAACAGGAAGTAGAGCAAAGATTCACAGATTCTAAGTCTATGACGTCCTGGATGCATAAAATTTTAATGTATCCACTAAGCAACTATTGACCTATTGATAAAGATCTATTTAGTTCTCACATATGTAATTATAATGATGCCAAAATACCCCTATGGTATTTCATTGTGGTAGTGTTGGTAAGTTTTTAGACTTGTTGCCACATCACAACCATTCTTGGGCATATGCTAATCACTCCTCGGACCAACATAGTTGATCAGGCTATGCCACTCCCAAGATGACCATACATCCCCAGGCTTACCTGTGATATCCAACAATCATTACTTTTGTTTTGTCCTAAAATGATGCTGACCTTAGTATGTATGCATGAATGTATACTTTTAACAAAAGCTATTTATTCCTAAAGGTATAATGGTTTTGAAATCTTAAAATCAGAGACCTTAGTCCCAATGCATTTATAGTTTGTATATCTTATGTGGTTCGATATACTTAGCTCACTATAAACAATGCTCTGATACCAATCTGTCACACCCCCAAACCAAGGATGGCGGAAACGTCTGGGGGTGGAGGACTTCATGTACAGTATCACAACAACGTGTATAATAGTGCTCAAAGTAAAAACAACCACCATATATATAATTGCAAAAGTTACACCAAAGTATATGTTTATATGTTTCAAAAGCAATTACATTATGATGACAAAATAAATTGTTGACGGTTTAACGTCCCATCCTCAAAGCGATGAAGTTTTCCTGTTTCACTGATTTCCTGAGAATACAAGTAGTTTTAAAAGTGTCAACAATTAAGTTGGTGAGTTCATAAGAGTTTTGTTTGAAGTAGAAACCGTTTTCCTTGTAAAATCGATATAGTTTGATTTCCAGAAAATCCAATATTTTCTTAGTTAAGTGTGAATAGAAATATTCCTATATGATGCATTAATGAACCCTAGAATGACCCGTAGAGTTCCTCTATAATTGTCCAACGTATATAAGTTATATAAGGTTTAAATTAGATAAAACATTGAATATAGTGGGTCTGCCCTAGGTCCACAACCAAACAAGGAACAGGAGATGAGGCAGGAATCACTAATTCTAGGCCAATCGAGACAAAATTCTTATAGGACTCAAACGTGTACGCTCAGCGATTATAGTTGAAGTCTCACAGTTCTAGATGCAATATAGTTTTAATATCATAATAACTAACTTAAGTGAACCTGGTACTTTGTATCGGTACCCCCTTTCTTTATAGAGACCCGGCACTTTGTATTTGTACCCCTTTTTGTATAGAGACCCGGCACTTTGTATTTGTACCCCTTTTTGTATAGAGACCCGGCACTTTGTATTTGTACCCCTTTTTGTATAGAGACCCGGCACTTTGTATTTGTACCCCTTTTTGTATAAGTGTGTTGAGTGATGTATCATAAACTATACCTATTATAGTTCATCTAAAATGTATATAATATGTATGAATTCTTTTATGGAAATGTATTAGTGTTGTGAATTTATCAAACTATACTTTTATAGTTACATAATACATGTTCTAAATGAATGAATAATATTAATATGAATGACTTAGTTTCAGTTCATAATGATAAACTAGCAAGGAAACACATTCAAATATTAGAACTTATGATTATACACTTTGCTCAACATAACACAAAGTGTTATGATATTTACATGCTGTTGGCAAAATTTAGCAATTCTGCCCTGTTTTGGAAAAATCATAGAAAAATCATACGAAGTCAAAAACTAGATCCGTAAATTCTGAGAGTTCAAAAAATGTGTCTAGTTTGCTCATAATTTTTATCACAATTTTTAATGACCTCTAACTTGGGTGAAAAAGTCCATAATCACAGACTGGTCCGGATTGTTGTTTGAAATGATAGGCAGTTTTGTAAAAATCACCATAAATTGTAGAAAAATCGTATGGAGATGTGCAAGTAGTCATTTAAAAGCTACAAACTTGAACTATTTGCACCTTGTACAGTTTTGAAAACAAAAATGTTTAAGATGCCAAAAACAGTCCGTGAATGGAGTTGAACTTTTCTGATGAAGGCTGTTAGAAATATTTAGTTATGTTCTTGATGTTTTAACTTGTATTCCCCCCCTGAAAACTTGAGAAAACATGAAAATGTAGGGGTATGGACTCACCTTAAGTGATTTCAGTAGGTAAGTGTTGAAGAAGAGAAGTGTTCAACCCAAGAACACTTGAAGAATCACTTGAAGATTCGAAGGTCTAACACAATTATGAGAGAGTTTGTTTAAGATATCCATGATTTGAGTGGAAATAAGTGAGATAATCATAAAGAGAATGGATTATGCTTACCAAATGTGGAGGAAAAACTCAAGATCAGCCCTTGAATCTCGAATTTCTAGAGAGAGAAAGTGAGAGAGGAAAGAGTTTGATCTTCTTGTGAAATGAGAGCAAATGAGAGAAGTGAGGAGAGAGGATGAATATTCAGCTCTCAAAAACGTGGGAAAGAATGATAATTGAGTGGAAAGGACATTGATGTGACCTAGGTAAGGTGGGGAGGTGTGGCTGGTCATAGAGTGGGTGTGGGAGTGGTTGCTTGTGTTATAAGGTAAAGCAAAGTCAACACTCCACCTCTTTGTACTTTACCCACTTGCTTTCATTATTTAAATAAAGATTTTTATGAAAATATGATTAAATTGTGAATATTTAGGGTTTATTATGTTAAAATATGATTTTGGGTGAAATTCCCACGTTAAAATAATTAAAAACGGGCCTTAAACGCAAAACTACGCGAAAACCGGGAGAAAATGAGTTCCCAGCGAGACCTCTCGGTCCTAGGCTGAGGTTCGGTCCCTAGGCCGAGACTCGGTCCATGCTGAGGATTGTAGCCGGAAACGAACAGAGGGAAACGAAGGGGCGAGGAGGTGAGAAACGAGAAGGCGCGAACCGGAAGTGAGAGGCGAAGGCGAGGGTTCGGTCCGGCGATGAAAGGCGAGAAGTCAGAACCGAACGGACTGTAGTGAACAGTAGTGAACAGTACCTTCGGTTCGGTTCTTCCAGGGCGAGGTTCGGTTCGGTTCCTCTTGAGCAGGGTTCGGTTTCGGTTAGTGGTGAACAGTACCTTCGGGTTCGGTTCGGCTCAGGAGGGTTCGGTTCGGCTCCTCTTGCTCTCAGTCCCTAAGAGGACCTTCGGGTCCTAAGAAGCTTCTCTCTTGGTTTCGGTTCCTAAAGCCTATTTTTCTCGTTTTCGCCTCGTTTTGAGCCGTTTTTGACCCGGTTAAGGGTCGGAATGACCCGAATGATTCCAAAAAGTTAAGGGAAACTTTTGAGAGAGATTTGGGAGAGATTTCTCACACTTGGAGAGATTTGGGAGAGATTTGACATTCTTGGAGAGATTTCTCATACAGAGAGATATTTGAGAGAGATTTCACATGCTTAGAGGGATTTGGGAGAGATTTGACATTCTTGGAGAGATTTCTATTACCGAGAGATATTTGAGAGAGATTTCACATACTTGGAGAGATTTGGGAGAGATTTGACATAGAGAGAGATAGAGTGAAAACGATTGAGAGAGGTTCCGTGTGGGACAGTTGTAAGTGTCCGGCATCGCAATGCATGGTTCGTAAACCCTGTTAAGCCTCGTTTAAGGATCTTACACACTCCCGATGAGTAAGCATCATCGTTTTATCGGTTTGGCTCGCCACGTACTACAGTTTTTAGGTTAAAGAGATCTAGTTGTAACTACTTTTCGATTTATGTTTTCTTATCAGAATAGCGAGTTGTTTAGTAAATACTGAACGTAAGTCCAAGTACACAAGGGTTAGTTGAGCTGATCGGTTTGACTTGTTGACTTTATTTGACTTTGAATTGACCAGAATTTGACGGTTGTCACAGTGACCCTTGCCGCACTTCCCACAAGTGCGGCTCTTCTGACCTCCAGATCTCAAATCAGCGGACTTGGTCCGCTTGGCTGCCGGCTGAGACTGAGCTGGCCGCCGATCCACCCGTTGAGACTCGGCCTCCTCCCTGGCCTGGGTCTCCAACTCGATCTTACGCTTCCTGGAATTCGCCTGAAGCTCATCAAAAGTCTGATATGACGAGTTCGATACGAACTCCCGGATATCTCTCCTCAGCACTCACAAATACCGGCTCATCCGAGCCTGCTCCGTGGACACCTGCTCGGGGCAGAACATCGCCCTCTCATGAAACTTTCTCGTGACCACTGTAACCGAATCATTACCCTGCTTGAGGGTCAAGAACTCCTGAACCAACCGTTCCCTCTCCACCGGGGGAACATACTCGTCTCTGAACATATCAGTCAACCTCTCTCAAGTCACAGCTGAGACCTCTGCCAGAGTGAAGTTTGCCGTCACAAACTTCCACCAATCCTTTGCTCCCAGGCGGAGCTGGTTCAGGGCGAACCGAACCCTCAGATGCTCCGGACATGAACAAGTATAGAAGCATCCCTCGATATCCGCAATCCATCTCATCGCAGCAATCGGATCCTGCGTCCCGTCAAACTCTGGTGGCTTCGTGTTGCTGAACTCCCGGAACAGCAACAAGTTACCCCCCTGTGGTCTGGCAGCAGCCACAGCTGCGGTAGCTGCAGCGGCGGCAGCCTCAGTCAACGCGGCGTACCGCTCATCAAATGTCTCCATCAGCGTGGTCTTAATAGACCCAAACATCTCCGGAATCTCGGCCCGGATCGCTGCAGCTACCTCCTCATGAATCATCTGACGAAGCTCCTTGTCAGTCACACCACTCGTACTAGGTCTGTGTCGTGGTCCAACCATGATGTCTCTGATACCAACTTGTAACATCATAAAATTTCAAACCAAAAATTTTCATTTTTACAGTCATCAAAACATGAGTAATAAGTTTAGGTTCCAATGTAACAATTTAGTCACAACCGATTACATAACAAAAGATCACAAAATGGTTTCCTCCGAGTGTGTGTACGATCACGTCGGCGCCTTCCCACGGTCCTCGCTAGTACCTGAAACACATAACACAACATCTGTAAGCATAAATGCTTAGTGAGTTCCCCAAAATACAACTTACGCACGTACGCCTTTCCAGGCCTTGACCTTCCGCTCCATGTGTCTCAGGGGACTTCCGTCCCGACTGGGTAAACCTTCCGGTCCTACCCACATCAACCTTACAGTCCATATGACCACGCCTTCCGGCCCATATCATGTTGCCTTCCGGCCCAAATCAAGCATATCATACATGGCACATATAACGAATAACTTAACACACATAAGGCATATATCTCATATCATATTCGACCTTCCGGTCACACAGTCAAAACCCTTCCGGTACAGTATAGTGAGAAGACTCACCTCGTATGCCTCGCTATGTCGCTAATCGTGAATCCTGGAATCACTCGTGCTCGAACCCTCAAGCTGCACTCCTCCTATGATATAATAAATCTATAATTATTACTTGTACCACTAAGGTTGACCATCCATATCAAGTCAACACAGGTTGACTTGGTCAACACTCTTTAGTCAATTTGGACCGGACTCGGCGAGTGCACAATAGTGACTCGGCGAGTCTACGCACTTTAACCAACTCTCAAGGATTTTCCCTTTGACTCGTCGAGTACTCCCCCAACTCGACGAGTTCCACCTGGGCCTGAATCACAGGGCCACCACGACTCAACTCGCTGAGTCGCAAGGTCAACTCGATGAGTCCCAACTTGACTCGGTCCACCTGTCAAAACCTTTCCAACTCTCTGCGACTCATTGAGTCGCCCATAACTCGGTCAGGACTACACACTGGGTGGTCTCAAGGACAATCTTCAAGCGACTCGTCGAGTCTGTTCATCAAACTCGACGAGTCCATGCCATGCACCAGCTAAAACTAGCTTTTGCGGTCAGATCCGTTCCATAAATTCATAGATCTGGCCTTCCCAAGCTTATTTGTCACGTAAAGTCTCAGTCTTGGTTGCCATGCAATGCATACAAGGCTTATTTGGGAGAAACAACCTCTAATATGACAACCTTAGCTTCTAACTCAAAAGGATGGACATAAAGCTTGTCATATGGGGTCTCCTGGACCTGCTAAGGCCCAGATCTAGGTTCCATATCTCCATGGGACCTTTCATACTTCCAATTCAAGCCAAGAAATGCAAGAAGAAACCCTAGATTTGACACATCAACACAAAACACGAAGTTTGGCTCTGAAAGTTACCTCAAGAAGACTCCCTTGATGAAATAGCAACAGATCCAAGCTCCCCAACTCCTCAAGCTTGATCCTCTCCCTCCTTTCTTGCAATATCACACAAAATGATGAACAAATGGCCTCCAAATACACTTACAAGGGCTCACAGTCGTATGGGGGCTCTTAGGGTTCAAGGTGGCCGCAAATGAGGGCCATAAGGTCCTTTAAATAGGGCTTAGGACCGGGAAATTAGGGTTTCATTAAACAGCGCGGACTCGCCGAGTCCATCCCTTGGACTCGCCGAGTCCGGACGCGAACCCCCGCCCAAAACCGCGACCAAACTCGGCGAGTTCGACCTCCAACTCGCCGAGCCCCCTCACAGAAAGTCAAAAAAAATATGAAATGAAGGTACCTGGGGATCTGGGTTGTTACAAACACCAAAACATTCAATTCAATAAATGCCCTTAATTACCAAATTACCCCCGGAAGACAACTGGTCAACCTAGGACAAAGTCAAAGTCAACCCGTGACTGACCCTACTCGCCGAGTCCCTATGCTTAGAACTTCCCTCAATCAGCGACCCAACTCGCCGAGTCACCCCATGACACGCCGAGTCCAACAACTCTGAGTCCACTCGCACCCAACTCACCGAGTCATCCCTTGACTCACCGATTCTCGACTCAACCAGGAAATATTGGGACTCTTCGACAAGACTCGCCGAGTCTAAGGCTATCTTCGACCTACTCGCCGAGTTGTTCTTCCAACTCGCCGAGTTCCAGGCCATCTTCAAGCAACTCGTCGAGTCCACCCGTGTGACTCGCCAAGTATCACCGGTCTGAATCAATTCAGAAGCACTCCAGGCCATGCAATTGATCCAAAACATAGATCCAACCTCCTACAATCCTTCCATCATGTAAAGTGGCAAACTTTACATGAATCCAAAGAGATATAGACCTTATTCACCTTAGAACTAAGGTTTGGGACATGATAGCTCCATTAACAACACAAGAACAGGGGCTTTAATGCTCTTAAGATCTTCTCCACTCCAGATCTGAGGTAGCAACCTCAGATCCATCCTTCAAACTCAAGATGCCACACAACTAAGCTTCCCACACAACCCCAAAAATGAGAATCTAAGAAAACACAGCCCAAGAACGAAATATTACCTCCAAAGAATGCCCCAACAGCAATGAAACTCAAATCCAAGCAAAGCCCTTTGATCCAAGCCTCTTCTCCTTCAAGATTTCTTCAACAAACACCTCTCCAAGCTCCAATTTGCTCAACAATGGGGTTCCTCCACGAAATTAGGGTTTCTGGGACTCAAGGGGGATCAAGGAGGTTGTGGAGGAAACATAATGGTCTTTATATAGGGCTCATTCCCCGGATTTAGGGTTTTCTTCACCCAGCACCTACTCGCCGAGTCCATCTTTGGACTCGCCGAGTAGGTCGCTTGACACGCGACCAAAGTCGCGACTCTACTCGTCGAGTCCATCCATGGACTCGCCGAGTCGCCCTTCAAGATTTACACTTTTAGCCCTTCAACTCTACTCTTGCTATTCCGGGATGTTACAATTCTCCCCCACTTAAATTAGGCTTCATCCTCGAAGCTTATGGAAACTCAATTCCAAAATACTCCCACGACGCACCACCTGGCTTTAACTGGACCAGGTCCCTCAAGGCATACCCCACGAAACTCGACTCACTCTCTCTTTCCTTACGGTGTCCGACCACCATCTCAAACCGGGCACCGGCTGTACCCTCCGATAGTCGCACTCACAACCGAGAATTACCCATGATGCCTTACTGCTCCAATTCTCATCATTCACTTGACTCATATGGCTTGAAAATCATGAACCATCGGATCCCCGATCCGAATCCCACTCTATCCACTCCATGACGACAGAAAGTCCCATCCTTCAATCCCGGAGCAACTCCCACGAGTTCTCCTCTTGCAATCACACCGCATGTTGAACTAGCTCTAGCACCCTCAGGTTTGGAAAACCCGATACACTGATGATATCCTCAATCATCCCTCCAGGATGAACCACTAATACATACTCAAAACCCTGATCAGAATCTCACTGAGAGTCCAAGACCCTCTCCTTGCATCCCTTCCGAACCCCCCCCCCTTGGCTCTACACCTGCAGAATTCCCTCCGCACCCTGAGCAGGCATCTCAAGTCGGAAGAGCTTTTATTCCACTGTCGCGAACATGCTACTCAAAAACCACCGTCGGACCACTCCAATCATAACTCTACACTGCCGCTATCACTTCCGTGAATTCGCACTCCCTTTCGGAATTTCATTCCTCCCTCTTTCCTTACCAAGGAAACCACTCGCCCGCCCTGTAACCATGACATGTACTATGGTGCTCACCCCAAGCTACACTACCTTTTTAAAGCGCACCCGATATCCATTCGACACAACTACTCTGACTCTCATCGCAGGGACTCTTAAGCCCATGCACTATCTTCACTGGTCAAGATTACTACCCGGAGCCAGACCTTCCAATGCAATCACACGGCAACATACGCAATCCATAACCTCGAACCGATCCGACAGTACTCGCAGAGTCTTCAGCATGACTGGACCACCTCACCAGGCCTTCAGTCAATCTGTACCACTCTCAGAACCTTCAGCCAATCTGGACCGCTCTCAGTGCCTTCAGTTTGGCTGGACCGTCCTCCGAGCCTTCGGCCTGACTGGTACGCCTACCGGCCTTCAGTCTATCCGGACCGCTCAACTAGAATTCATCATTCCGAGCTATCTCTTCGGGGAGTCCTCTCGTGCATACCGTTCTAGCCCTCTAAGGGTTCCGAACTCTAACTGCATCATACATACTCGATCCCGGCCTGCTCCCAGGCCTTCCATAATCAAATGCCCTAGGTCTGTATTCTGCCCCGCACGCCTGCTACTCACCCATACGAGCCTGCTCTCGGCTGATCGAAACACCGCTGAATTCCCAAGCAGCTAACCAACCTCTCAAGCCTAATGACCATCCGGAGAATTTCCAATTCTCCCCCACTTAAAACACTAACAATTAACCACGGGTCGCCATCACCGATCTCCCAAAACAACAATGCAGAGAAAAAAAACACTTACACGTACTTAGTTCCTCACCAGCGCTAACAACTTTCATAAAAACATATTTCCACACTGAACAACCCGCTCGAAAGGAACCCAATCTTTAACTTTCCATTCCTCAGTTTGCAGAAGCTACCCGGCCTTCAACCAACACCGCATCCGCCACTAATCCTCACAAAGATAATCAACGATAGCTCTAAGCACTGATCCATAACCATATCGATCCTTTACGGAACAAAGGATACCAAAACAAAATCCCAAACACCACTCACCAAACCCCTAAGGAACAACAGATGCCACACGAAAACCCAAAACGCAATTCTATAACCATCCAATGAGACTAGCAGATAGACGATACTCCACAATAATCATAAATCATCAAGACAACAGGAAAGAAACATACCCACAACAGCAAACCGAAAAGCATGACCTTAAGCCCTTGGGGGCTCCGCTTCATCCTGACCTCCACCGGTGATCCTTAACGTGGCCGGTGCTGGAGCCCGCACCGATCCTACAGTAAGCTGTGGACAGTTGACCCTCAAGTGTCCAACCTGATGACAATGATAACATATCCTCAAATCCCGAACTGGCACTGATTGCCGACAATCCCTCGCATAATGCCCATCCTTCCCGCACTTGCGGCATGCACCACCGGACCGACAGACTCCGGCGTGACCCCTTCCACACTTTCCACAGACGTGGCTACTCTGCTCTCCCATCCTGAAATCAACAGTCTTAGACCGCTTCGATGTTGGATGCAACTGAACCGGTGCTTGCTTCAGCTCACGCCTCTGCAACTCAATCTCTAACTCACGCCGCCTGGCGGCCTCCTGCAACTCTAACAAGGTCTCGCACCTCTGCGCAGACACAAACTGTCTGATGTCTCTCTTTAGCATACTCAGATATCGGGACATCTGAGCCTGCTCCGAAGCGAACTCAGGGCAAAACATCGCCCTCTCAGTAAACATCCTGGTGATTTCCGTCACCGACTCCGAATCCTGCTTCAGCTCGAGGAACTCCTGAGCCAACCTCTCCCTCTCGACCTGTGGAACATAACGAGTACTGAACATCCCTCTGAACTGATCCCATGAAATCGCAGCCCTTTGCGCATCCGTGTATGACCCCGTGGTCAATCTCCACCAATCCTTTGCCCCGAGCCTTAACAGGTTCAGAGCACACCTCACCCTTTGATCAGTAGGGCATGAACACGTGAAGAAACATCCCTCCACATCTGATAACCATCACATAGCAACGATCGGATCCTGAACTCCATCAAAGGTGGGAGGCGTCGTATTATCGAAGTCCCGATACTGAAAACCTCTACTAGCTCCTCCCCCTGCCGCTGCTACAGCTGATGTAGCCGCCACGGCAGCCGTCTCTGTGAGAGCCGCATAGCGCTCATCAAAATACTCCACCATGGCGGTCTTGATCGACCCAAACAACTCTGGCAGCTCAGCCCGAAACAATGCAACAACCTCATCATGCAGGATCTCACGAATCCTCGCATCCAACTCGTGCGTACTCATCTGACTGACAACCTCGGGCTGCACAGACCCACCCGGAACTCCCTCTCCTGCTCCTGATCCTGACCCGGATCCACTCCCAGCGTGTCCTGAAATCTCCATACTGAAAATAAATCACCAAAAATCTCAGACACCTCCCACTATCCTGGGAACCAACTCTCAACCCAACCCTAGAGGTCATGGTTTCCCTAATACGCGTATGGGTCCTGTGCTTTCAGTAGTACGGGCCCATACTACCTTCCACACCTACCCATATTTGTATGAAGTACTCCCACAACACCCTTAAAGACAAATATACATAACAACGCTCTATCCTCACAACTAGAGGAACACTAGAAATCTCTCACAAGGAAACCCTAGGCTAGCAGGCATCATAAATCAGGCAACACATCAAGAAATCCTGAAGATCCCTAGCCTAACTCTAGCATGCTGTTCTATCAAAGCTCAATAAAACAAATATCATGTATGGTAATTTGGGGTTACTTACTGGCTCCGACTGATCGTACCTCTGCGTCCTCCTTTACTTATTTTGAAAACCATTTTAAATTCTCTTTTGAAAACCCTCCTCGATTTGAGACAGGAGTCACACAAGTGTTCCCCCAATTCGCTCAAACCAAGGCTTGATACCAACTTGTAACGACCGAAAAATACAACCAATTTAAATTTTTCAAAAACAACCCGATTTCATTAAACTGTTTACAAAAGGTTTTCAATACAAATCATTTAGAGTATTCTCAGAATCACATTGCTACAAAATCATGAGGAGCGGTACGATCACGCCTTCGCCTTGCCACAGTCTCCTGAAGAACCTGAAAAACAGTAAACCACAACTGTAAGCCCGAAAGCTTAGTGAGATACCCCCAAAATACCAACCACATATACGCCCTTCTAGGCTACGACCTTCCGGTCCAAAACATATTGCCTTCCGGCCCATAACATATAAAACATACATAACATAACAGAACATAGAACAGCCATGCATATCGGGTCTACTGTGTGACTGGTCCGCCGTATCGGGCCTTCAGTCCACCGGATCCATCCTCCGAGTCTAGTCATGTCCTTCGAGTCTACAGTGTGGTTGGTCCGCCCGCACTGGGCCTTCAACTCACCTGGTCCACTCTCTGAGTCTACAGTATGACTGGTCCGCCCGCATCGGGCCTTCAATCGGCCTGGTCCACTCTCCGAGCCTCGGCACGTCTGGTCCACCCGCGTGGGGCCTACAACATATCCGGACCGCTCGCTGGGCCTTCGGAACAACCGGTTCGCCCTAAGTATCTTGGCCTACAGCACAAAGCAGGACCGCCTCAACCCATCTCCAGTCCAAACAACCATGTACACATAAACATATAATCATATAACAGTTCACATTTAAACAAGCCGATCTAGCAGATCACATAGCATAACATATTCTAAGCAGGATACCGTCCTAACAGATCATTAGCATAGCATCTCCCCATCTCTCAGGATACCGATCTCGATCAGGTCTCTAACATATACCGTCCTAACTCTCAGGATGCAAGCATATCACAACAACAAAATAATAACAACTACCCGGATCTCAATCCGATAAGGGCCGGCCTTGGTGCCTTAGACCCTGTTGATATAGTGAGGATAACTCACCTCGAAACTGCCGGCTGAAAGGATAAGATCCCGCTGCTCCAACTCTGACACGAACTCCTCCACTGAACACCAAAACATTCAATTCAATAAATGCCCTTAATTACCAAATTACCCCCGGAAGACAACTGGTCAACCTAGGACAAAGTCAAAGTCAACCCCTGACTGACCCTACTCGCCGAGTCAACCCGATGACTCGCCGAGTCCCTATGCTCAGAACTTCCCTCAATCAGCGACCCAACTCGCCAAGTCACCCCAAGACTCGCCGAGTCCAACAACTCTGAGTCCACTAGCACCCAACTCACCGAGTCATCCCTTGACTCACCGATTTTCAACTCAACCAGGAAATATTGGGACTCTTCGACAAGACTCGCCGAGTCCAAGAACAGACTCGTCGAGTCTAAGGCTATCTTCAACCTACTCGCCGAGTTGTTCTTCCAACTCGCCGAGTTCCAGGCCATCTTCAAGCAACTCGTCGAGTCCACCCATGTGACTCGCCGAGTATCACCGGTCTGAATCAATTCAGAAGTACTCCAGGCCATGCAATTGATCCAAAACATAGATCCAACCTCCTACAATCCATCCATCACGTAAAGTGGCAAACTTTACATGAATCCAAAGAGATCTAGGCCTTATTCACCTTAGAACTAAGGTTTGGGACATGATAGCTCCATTAACAACACAAGAACAGGGGCTTTAATGCTCTTAAGATCTTCTCCACTCCAGATCTGAGGTACCAACCTCAGATCCATCCTTCAAACTCAAGATGCCACACAACTAAGCTTCCCACACAACCCCAAAAATGAGAATCTAAGAGAACACAGCCCAAGAACGAAATATTACCTCCAAAGAATGCCCCAACAACAATGAAACTCGAATCCAAGCAAAGCCCTTTGATCCAAGCCTCTTCTCCTTCAAGATTTCTTCAACAAACACCTCTCCAAGCTCCAATTTGCTCAACAATGGGGTTCCTCCATGAAATTAGGGTTTCTGGGACTCAAGGGGGATCAAGGAGGCTGTGGAGGAAACATAATGGTCTTTATATAGGGCTCATTCCCCGGATTTAGGGTTTTCTTCACCCAGCACCTACTCGCCGAGTCCATCTTTGGACTCGCCGAGTAGGTCGCTTGACACACGACCAAAGTCGCGACTCTACTTGCCGAGTCCATCCATGGACTCGCCGAGTCGCCCTTCAAGATTTACACTTTTAGCCCTTCAACTCTACTCTTGCTATTCCGGGATGTTACAGATTGGAAAAGGTTTAAATCAATAGCAGAAAGAATAAGAAGAATCAAGTAGGCAGAAAGATAAAAGTTTCTCTATTCTAAGAAGAAGGGAGAGTACCTTTATTATGTTTTATGATAAGTCATAATGATTAAGAACCATATCTCAATCGATACTCTAAACAAGTCTTAGTGCAATTGTATGTCTGAAAAGAGGAATCAAGAATTGAAGAAATGGTTGAATCAAGAAGCCAATCATACATAGTTCCAAAAACAAGTCGTAAAGTTTAGATTGTGAAATTGAGTGACAAGTATTAAGAAGGTTTATAACACTCATCAAATGTAGAATATGGAAAAAGTTTTTCTTATTCTTGCAGATTTGAAATTGGAAATTTGTGATGTCTTGGATAAGACAAAGATCAACTAGGACCAATTTTGTGAAGTGTTTTTGTCTTGATAAAAACTACACTAACTCTTGAATATTTGTTTGTCAAGAAATGTTTATTGACAAGAGAATCTTATATGTCAAGGAGTCAGTGGGAGTCTTAATGGTCTTGAAAGGTTTCAAGAACAAATCAAAATAAACCTTATTGAACATCACTAGCACACGACTTGAGGTTTACAACCTATCGTGTTGACATTATCTTGTTTTTGCGTCGTTCCAATCGAGTTAATTATGCATGTGAGTTCTATGAGTTCTCATTTGAATGCATAAAAGGCAAGGACCTTAATCAATGAAAAGTACATTGATGGGAAAGGGTGAGCTGCTTAACTACTTGGAAGACATGGTGGGCAGCCGTGTTACCGTAAGGCAAGAAATCAAGATTTAGAAAGTTCGGTCCATATGAGTTTGAATTTGTCGTAAACTTTGTTTTTGACAAATTCACATGGATAGGAACACATACACCATTAAAATCTAAGTGTTATAAGATTCCCTCCTTCATGAAAATGACTATGAGGAAATGCTTTCACTAAGAAAGATTTTAAGAAGATGGTGATTGTGAAATTGTATTCTCGAATTCGATTATGGTTATGGTATCCCTTTCCATGATTCGAATTGTGAGATTTGGCAATTAGTCTTAATTATTTAGACACACATATGAGCTATCTAAAGGAAAAGTGTATAAGTTCAAAAAGCCTTGATAAAAGATTATCAAAGCATTGGGTATTAGAAATATGAACTTAAATAAATTCAATAGGCATTGTTTTTCTGAAAGTTAAGTTGTTTCTGAATACATGTCAAAGCTAGTGGGAGCATAAGCGTTATGTTTAAAATAATCATCATGATAGTGGGAGCATAAATGTTATGATTGTATGATTATTAAGGCAAGTATTGCAAGTTAGCAATATTAATTATAGAAAACAAGAGTCATACTTTGCAAAGTTGTAAGGGTTGAATAGTTGTTTTGCTATAATTAAGGGAGAGAATATTATGCTTCATTTCAAATCTAAAGGCTTAGGTTGTGGAATGTTAATATTTTTGGTCAAAGATACATAGTATGTTCTTACATTTCGATTATGATTACGGTATTCCTCTTCATAGTTCGAATTGTAAGAACGAGACACATAAAATATTATGGCAGAAGATTGATAAAATATCACATATTTATGTAAGACATTATGCATCGTGTCCTATACGCTTCAGGTATAGGATTGATTGATAGTGCTATAATATTTGACCATTCTAAAATTTTCCAAATGTCTAACGCATTTAAAGGGAAAAAGGACTATAATTGGTTTTGACTAAGATAATTAAACAACTATCAAAGGACGATCCAAAGCTTGTTGAGGATTGGTCGCTTGTGAGTAGTTGGAAGTATGATATTGGATGGAGCATATCGACATTATTATGAATAGATAAGATTCTATTAAGAATGAGTTGTCATATGGTAAGTATGGAAAGGTTTCCATATTGGGAGTTGGATATTAAGAATCTATGTCTAGATTAGAAAACTTTATGCAAAAAGGATGTTCAAAGGAATGTACTTTGAGTGAGAGACATCACATCTATGGAATTATCTTGTAACAATTTCCGATAGAGAGCTTTGTAATTCATTGGCAATAGTCCTTGTGAGTTTAGTGCAGTGATATTACGAAAGGATCATTGCATAAAATGTTAGAATCTAGCATATTCTATAAGTGACAATAATTTGATATTCTTTCACTTGTAGAAAGGATTGGGAGTTGTGAAATGAGTATGATTGGTAATGTGTTCATTTGATCTATTTCACAAAGTAAGAACCATAGGTAAACATTGTGTGGATGCTGAGAGCATGGGACAAGTGTGGTAATAATTCAAGTAAGAAGTTGATTACCCGAAACGACAAATAATGAGTAATCGATATGGTGATAAATAAAAGGTGTTTTATTTATACTCAAAGGTGAGGCCATATGGAATTAGTATTATTCTTGTGTTTCACTTTTCATGTTTCGACTTCCTGAATAATTTAATTGGTTAAGAACAGTAAAATTATTCGAACGAGCCACAGTCGTTCATATGTTGGAAGTAGGTATGAATGAACACAAGCAAATGTTTTCTGCAACGTTCATGAGTGCTTATGAATATGATTTGAGCATTGGATTAAACCCACGCTCACCTTGATCACTTCATGGATTTTCTCACGAGTGATTAGGGAGACGATAATATCTTATATTCTTGAAACCAAGATGTGTGAGTTGTATCTTGCGAGTCGGTTGCACATTGATAATCTGTAAACGCACCAGTAACTTGGTGTTATAAAACATATTGTTGTGTGTCATTTGGTGAGTGAGTACAAGCGAGCATTGAGTCAAAGTTTATCCGTTCCTTTTATCCAAAGTAGGATAAAAGCGATATATGTGGGCCCCTCGATGATTTAGTGATGGCACCTAAGTGCTTGGCCAAGCCGGGACTAAATTGATGTGTTCAATTGTAGTCTGTTGTCAGTCGTCATTAATCTGAATTCGGGAAATAGCCCATAGACAGAGAGAATGATTTAGATCCATGTCTTAGTCTATACAATAATATCTAGAATGGAGGAATATATGATCCCTTATCTAAAGGACATGCGTATCTGATAAGATCAGAGTTGACAACGACTTTAGAAAGCTACGATTGCAGATCAGGATCTGAAGTCATACGCGGAATAGTTATTAGACTTATCCAAGTGGGAGACTGTTGGATTAGTGTCTAAGTCCATAACTATTTTGGTATGTACTTGACCCGATTATGCATGGTCCTTTTGGGTTGCCTTCACCAAAGCAACTTGATAGGATGAATTATGGAGAGAAAGGATTAAATATGATTTATTAATATATTACGAGAATAATATATTAAAGGAGAAATCATATTGTTTGATTAATATTAGTCAAGAATTAATAAGAATTAAGTTTATGGCTAAAAGAGATTAATTAAACTTAAGGGACTTGAACTATCAATTGTATGATAATTGAATATTGAGCTAATGGACTCCCTATTAAAGGGGTGGACGAATTCTATGGGGAAACCCATTAGAAATCGTCCTAGGGCCTTTAAGGAAGGAGTTCATGAGTTGCTTAGGGCTTAAGCATCCAAATTAGGGTTTCCTTGTTTGATAACCCTAATAGCTTCACTATTTAAAGATCCTTAGAGCACCAAAAACGTGGGCAAGTAACTCCTTAGGGTTTTGGACGGTTTTTGGGTGTCTCCTTCTCTTCTCTTCTTCATCATCTTGCTCTTGGTGTTTGTGAACCATTAGAGGAGTGACATTTGTGACTCTAAGCTTTCTAAAGTCATTACAAAAAGGATTTGGGATTGTTATTGCTACATAACAATCAAGGTATGATCTAAACCCTAATTCATATGTTATATTTATTATCATATGCTAGATCTAGGGTTTATAGTCTTGGATGAATTGCATGTACAATTATGAAACCTAGATCCAAGCATTAGGGTTTGCATGAGCATATAAGATATTCTTATGGCTAAAACCAATCACTAAGTTGGCTAAGACACTTAGTTATTTGATGCTCTGACCTGGTAAGACTATTTGCACATACTAAGTTGGCCAATACACTTAGTTATCCGATCCTCCTTTAAAACATACAATTTTCACAGATTTGCCCTTGGTTTTCTTAATTTTTCTGATATTTGAGTGAGTTCTTTTTCAGCTTCAGTAAATGATTCCTGTTTCATTATGTATTTTTGATACTTTTTGTAGGGAAAAATGGTGGCGAAACCTGTGAAAAAACTTGCAACACCAATAAAAAAACATGCAACACGATTGAAGAAAGATGCAACATCAGTGAAGGAAGATGCAACACCTTTAAAAGAAGAAATAGGAAGCAATGTTCTAAATAACATAAGGCGTGGCTTGGCGGCAAGGTAAAAGTTAAGTCATGACAAGCCGTGGCGAGCCATGATGTTTTTCAAGGCGTGACTATATTATATACATTAAAAGATATAAATAATATAATTATTGAATTTTATCAAATATGTGAAGTTTTTAGAAGTGTTATATTAATATATTATAGAAAAAAGTTAACAAAAACTCATTTATTTTTGGCCCGATAAAAAAACAAAACAAAAAAAAACAAAAAAACTCGTACCTTGAAAAAACCGCGCCATAACGCGATTAGGCGCGCCTTGACACGTTATTTGGGCGCCACGCTTCACAAACCCGCCTTGGACGTTTTCGTAACGGCTACACCACGCCTCGCACCATGGCACGCCTTGAGGCGTGCCATGACACGCTTTTTAGAACCATGATAGGAAGTAATAAGAAAGAAAAGGGGACTGGAAAAATGGTTGACGAACAAAAAGAACCATGTGATGTGGAAGAAGGGAATGGAATAGAAAATAAGATTAAAAGAAGGAGAAACAAAATGTGACTTTGCAAAGAAGGTGGACCAAAGCACAAATGAAGACAAGGATAAGGATTAAGAAGAGTAGTATTTTGAAAATGACTGCAATGATGGCTGATGGACAAGTTACCAAGGTTGATTCCATAAAAGTGCAGAGTGAGAATGATCTTTGTGGGTACGCTAGTTACATATATTTAACTTGGGATGATTTTGAAGTAGTTCTTACAATGAATGAGCTGACCGATGCTGTCATTGTGTCTTATATGATGTAAGTGCAAGAATTTTAATTTAAATAACATTGTGTCTTAAAACAAAATTTGTCTAATGAATGTAGTGTTTGTATGATAGGAAGGTGTTGTTCAACAAAATGAAGTATGGCCCCCCAAAAAGAGATCATAGAATTTGCTTTGTGAACCTGGCTGTAATCTCGCCAAGTATGCATAAAGGGAAATCTAAGAATATTGACAATGCAAGCAGAGGTTTAGCAGATCGGTTGTCTAGTAAAAAGGGCAATGACATCATCTTTATGCCCTACAATCTTGGGTTTGATTTTGACATTTTATTTTGAAAATGACTGCAATTATGTTATTTGACTTAATTTTGTTTGTGGTTTTTTGTAGAAGACATTGGGTATTGGGTGTACTAGACATGAAATCGGATACTTGCTATTATCTTGATTCCTTGAGTTCTAGCAATTTCAATAGGCAGTTGAAGCAAGTTGTTGATTCGTAAGTAATATAAATTCGTAAGCAAATTGTTGATTCGTGAGTAATTTTGTTAATGTTTTTTTATAAGGCAATGGTTTTGTATGCTACACAAAGTGGATCCAACAAAAGGGTTAAACTAAATTGGGTGAATGTTACGGTCAGCACTTAATTCCTTATTGAAATTGTAGTTTTAACTTTATTTTTTGGATCAATTGCAATGATCATTTTATATGTAATTGTGTAGTGTCTAGTTTAGCCCGGATCTACCAAATGTGGCTACTAAATGCTAAGGTTCATGAAGGAGACAATTGAGGAAGGAATTGAAGTGTTGGTCAAAGACAATGTAAGGATATAACAGTCCGAATTCATTACTATAATTTAATAGGAAAGGAATTGAAAAAGGATCATTTTATAGGATCCTACTCTCACAATTATAATTGAAACATTAGGTTACATGCAAAAATAACAATGTGCTTTCATTCATTTGAAAGTACAATGCTCTAATCCATTTTTGGCCAAAAACTCAAAATCCAGCACCCAGAGCCATCAACTCGGCGAGCGCATGAACATGACTTGTCGAGTTGGTCTGTTACTGAGTGGACTCGTCGAGTCAGCCAGCGGACTCGACGAGTTCACCAGTCAGAAGCCAGAAAATCGATTTTTTCAATTTGGAAAATTAATAGGCATCAAGTATAACAGAAAACAATCATAGGCTTTGATACCACTGATGTGTTTTGAGCACTCTAACAACCTTATGATGCAAATGAAACCCTAGATGCTTTGGATCTATGTTTTCTCTAATTATACACGCAATTTGAATTTCCAAAGCATTCATCCTAACTAGCATACAATTAAACAAAATTACTAGTTAGATAACTTACCTCTTAATAGGAATTGTAGTTATTGGCCTTCAAAAGCTTTAGCACCTCAAATGTGATGCCTCTAATGTGTTACAAATACCAAGTGCAAAAGGAGGCTTAAGAGAATAAGTTATGTAGCTCAAAATCAATTCACACTCTCCAAGAATGTATATGGCAACCGATTTTAGCTCTAAGGGTGTCTATTTATAGTGCGACAAGTGCTAGGGTTACATCCATGCAAACCCTAATGCACCATGACTCTTCATCTTACTTAGGCTCCATGGGTTAACCTCCATGGATCATCCATGTTAGTTTAACCCACCCAAATAACCATTGATCATTGGCCCACACTATAAGAATCATTGATTTACCAAATTAGTCCCTGTATATTTAATTAGTCTCTTTTAATTACTAAATTAATTCAAAATTAATTCTTGATCAATACTAATTAAATAATATGATTTCATATTAATATATTATACTTGTAATATATTAACAAATAAAAAATAACCTTATTCTCAAAAGTCCATCCTATCAATTTGCATTGATGAAGGCAACCCAAAAAGACTATGCTACTCTCAGGTCAAGTACATACCAATTATAGTTATGAGCTTAGACACCTAATCCAACAGAAGGGACCTAAACAACTCTATTACAATGCCAACTAAGTACCACAAAACAGCTACCAACCAAAGCCTTTCGAAAACAGAGTCACATACAATCTGCAGATAGGATAAAGGTTGCACTCTTGGTCCAAATCATAAGTTAAAACCCAAAAGAACCATGCTCATTATTCGAACCAAAAGTCCTAATGCCATCTTGCCCAGCTCACACGGAACACCCCAGACACATACTTCAGAAATCCATAATTTCATCCAACAAGAAAAAAATACCAGAAATAATCGAGAAGACCACCTTACTCAAAACAGGAAATATCCTCATGATCGGTCAAACAAGACCCCATACTTGTGAGACTGAATGGATTCCATCACTACCCCACTAGTTCGAGAAAACCTTCAAGATGATCCTGAAGGTTACCAACATCTAAGTTTACCAAGCTCCCACTCTACCATTGAGGGGAACACACTTGAAGACCGAATGAACATAGAATGTATTGAACACGAGGGTAGCTGACACATTCCTTGATCTTTACCTGGCACCACTTAAATCCTTCAGAGAATTCCCGCTGAATAACAAACTCAACAACTAATGGCCTCGAATACTTTGACACCCAAACCAGAGAAACCACAACTCACCTGGAGCTGAACATCCTGCTTCTGGAATCCCAATTCTCCCCCACTTAGAACTCGATCCACCGCCCACTGGTGATGAACCAAAACATGACCCAAACAGCCCATCTATGTACAACCATACCTAATCATGAAACGAATATCACCTGCAAAATGGTCCTCCAGGTACATATCAAACGAACCCCACGAAGAATCCGAAATACAGCTGAAGACCTCGGATCTTTCCATAATAACGGCTTACAAAACATAGACAACCACCGATCCAAACATACACCCTTGCATGCAACCCATACGACAATCCCTAACGAACTTCCCATCTCCCAAGGATACAACCCTTGCTCACATGGCTTGCTCACATCGTTAAGACACTCGAGCCACATCAGACCAATTGCGCACACCAGCGCTGAAAGGCTGTCGACTACCACCGCGAACAATAGAACTCAAGCTTATAATCCCACCTAACTTGGTAGGTCGAAAGACTGCCCACTCCCTCTGACTCTGAAAAAACTGAAGGCAAAAATCATAAGGCGCTTGTAATTGCAAATTATTACTTCACCATTCTTGTTCTTCCGTCTCTTCCGTCTCATGGACATTGATGGTATTGAATCTTGCAATTTTCCCAACAAAAACTGATCCACAGTCCACACCTATCTCAGTTAACCTGTTCCGCTGATCTGCGGATTCTGCCTTCTTTGTATTCTAGCCAGAAAGAGAAAGACAAGGTGACTTTTCGGTCGCACGTCTACCGATTTGTGAGATTCCTAAACCATAATGTTATTGAATCTGAAACCCTTCAATTCATTCGCCATAACGATGCTAGGTCTCTCTCTTCTCATTCTTTTTTGTTACATTTTCTTCGATTTTCCCTCCACCACCACTTCTTCAATCCCAATTCCAACAAGTCAAACGCTAAGTCAACTTCAATTACATCCCCAATCTGATCCAGAACCGTTTCAGCTGTTGTTGGCTGCTTTCAGAAAATGGGATTCTCAAGTAGGTTGTTCTAATTTTAAAGCAAAACATGTGGATTTGATGAAACAAGGGTCAAATTCATCATCTTTGCAACGTGATGATCGTGATTATCAATGCAGTGAATTGAAGATGAATCATGTGGGTGTGTTGATCAAAGGATGGACTTGGATTCCTGATAATTTGGATAATTTGTATTCCTGTAGATGCGGTTTGAGCTGTTTGTGGACGAAATCGCCTGTTCTTCTTGATAAACCGGATGCCTTGCTCTTTGAGACCACCACACCTCCATCTCGAGTACCATTCTTACCCATTTAACACCTTGCATATGTGTGCTTTCTGTGCATCAATTTTGGTACCTTTCAAATTCTAAATTGGCATAAATGTTTTTAGATTCTATATAAAAAATGTTCTTACTCTCATATTTTTCCTGAAATCAAAAGAATTCTTATCAATTTAGGGGTGTTTGGATTTTCATCTAGATTTATTACTGCAAATTCAGAATAATCAGCTTAGGGTAATTCACAAAAATTGATTATGATTTCAACTTTGAAATTATTTAGGCGAAAATAATCATTCAGGGTATGCCCATTTTCATAAGATGGTTAGCTCAAGGGAGTTTATGTTGTTATTAACTAGGAATAGAATGGGTGTCAATGCAAATCTAGAACTTTTGTGGAGATGTCTTGTCTGCCTCCTAAGAAATCAATCTTGTGTACTTACAAAAATGCCCCTAGTCATTTTTTCCTATTTTTCAAGATTGAATGTAAGATGCACTTTGGTTTGTAGAGACGCAAGGGAGATCCGCTTCGTGTGTATATGGATCTTGAGGCGGGTCGAAAAAGATCCGGTTTTGAAGACATTTTTATCAGCTACCATGCCAAAGATGATGTTCAGTCAACTTATGCTGGTGGCCTCTTTCATAATAACCGTAATTATTATCTTTCTTCCTATAAGAATAACGTAAGTGCCACATGTTTTCACTCTTTATAATAATCATCAATTTGATTGGCTTATATTCTTGTTTTTGCAATGGCATAACAAAGTTGTTTTTTAGACAAAATGTAAAACCATGTTTCAGTCTAGGACCAAAGTATTTAACATGTTGAAACAGTTGTAAAATCAGAGTCGGTTACATAGATTGGTACTAAAAAAAAAGTTGAACATTATTGGGTAAATAAACTTTTAACCAACGCCATGCCATTAGATAACAAGTTTCCGGTTACAATGTGGTAAGAATAAAATGTAGTTGCATATTGTAGCATAAATTGGGAAAATGTGAGATGTTGTTGCATAAACAAGCATGTAATTGTAACCCTTTTTTAAAGTTTTGAGTACTGTACACATCACAAAGTATAACTGTATAAGTTGATGGTCTGCAAATGCTTACCACGGATAATAATGATTTAAAGGGCTGAATGCTAGATTCGTTTACATTTCCTTGTATTACATTGTACTTGTACTTTTTTGAAAATATGCCTAATTACTTTGATTTTTTTTTTCCAACCGTACTTTGAAAATGATGTAACAAAAATAAATTGAAAGTTACACACACTAAACAAATGAATGAAAGTACATTGCTGGCTTTTGCATTTACCCCAGCCGTAATCAAAATAACAAATATTTTTTTATGGTACTTACAATGCTGTAATAGAAAAGAAAGAAAGTAAAATAATAAGAATGTTGGGTGTGATAATCAGGAAACTCTGGTTTATTGGTCATCCTCACGGTGTCTCCCTGAAAGGAATAAACTCGCGAAGACAATACTCGGTTTATTATCTCATCATTCGTTTGGCAAGTGCTTGAACAACGTAGGTGGTCTGGACATGGCACTTTCTCTATACCCGGAGTGCACTAAAGACCCGAATTCAGCCCCTAAATGGTGGGACCATCTTCATTGTGCCATGTCACACTATAAATTTGTTTTAGCAATTGAAAACACCTACACCCAGAGCTATGTAACCGAGAAGTTGTTTTACGCGTTGGATTCGGGGGCGGTTCCCATATATTTTGGTGCACCGAATGTGATGGATTTTGTGCCTCCGCATTCCATTATTGATGGGTCAAAGTTTAAGTCAATGGAGGAATTGGCTGATTATGTCAAGGCACTTGCTAATGATCCGGTTGGGTATGCAGAGTATCATGCTTGGAGACGCTGTGGTGTGGTTGGCAACTATGGGGACACACGGGCCACGAGTTTGGACACACTGCCGTGTCGCCTCTGTGAGGCTGTTAGCCGCAGAGCTGGTAGGGATGCTACGGCCAGGTGATGCTGCTTGCCCTTTTTTGTTCAAAGATTTTGTTTTAGGTATTAAATGGGAGAGACAACACCATATCAATATCATGTCATGTGTCTGAGTGTCATACATATATATAAGCTTTTTTTTTTTAGATGTATTATCTTCTTCTGTGTGGACTTTGACACATGAGTTAGGTGTGTATTCCAAACAAAGGATTTGCTATTAAGAATCCAATTTTGAATCCAGTTGCCATGTTATGTGCATATCTAAATCAGGCAAATACTAGTTTTACTTTTACATATCATTGTTTAAGAGGTAAAACAACTTCACTTCACTTCCATTTTTTTTTATTGTTGTAAAAATAATTTTAAATTTCAGAGTCATAACATTTAATTAAAGAAATTCAGTAAGCACTTAAGTTTTTGTTGTTCCATCCCTTTGATTGGAAGTTGGACAACATTAAATAGAAATAAAAGTTGATCATAAACAACATTATCACATCATCGAAATATTGGGTTATTCCATCAAGTTTACATATTATGACACCACACCTCTTTCTACAAACGTTTTGAAAAATAAATAAATAAACGTACTTGTACTTGTCGTCGTTTTATGTTTTACAACATTTATACTACATATTTGTTATAAATCCATGTCTTTCATATTATACATTAAAATCCAAATCAACAAATTTTGCAAGAAGCAAGACTGTAGCGACGATTTTTGTCTCATCAATATCATTATAACCATCTTATTTTTATATATTAACAGAACGATTATTTATTAGATTGCCAATTTTTAATTATTAGCGTCAAAATAATAATATCTGGAAAATAATTGTTGTTCGGGTTTCAATATTAAATAATAATAATATAAATAAAGCAAAACCCGGTAGATTAAGAAAGGAACGTTTTGAGGTTTTAAAGCGAGACACACTGCCATACATACATGTATACAAATAGAAGCAGACATAAAAGAAAAGAGGTCAGGCCGGTTTCCAAAGCGTAAGCACCTCCTGAAACATTTCCTGTATGAGTTCCCTCTCAGCAGTCCTAAAAAAGATATTAATCTCATCTTTGATATCATAAATCTTCCCAAAATCAAACAAATACGTCAAACACCCTTTCTTGAGTTTCTCAAGCTGGTAAAGCCAGGCCTCCTGCAACCTCTCGAGCACATTCCCTGAGTTTATATCCTCCAGCAAACTCTCCTCACACAAATCCTTCAAATTCCCAATCCCATACTTATTGGCCGCACTCAGCAGTGGGACCCGGTGGCGCCAGAACTCCTCCTGCTTGATGCTTCCATACAAGTAAGACAGAAGTGCAGTGCAAGACTCCAACGACATGTCCTGGATGTTAATGGTGGAGGATTCTTTTTCCTGGAGGTTGTGGAGGAACATGCTGTGGAAGACGGGTGAGCTGGCAGAAAGTACGGCTTTGTGGGCTTGTAAACTCCCATCACACGTGTTGATCGTCACGTCAGCATCGATGGACTCCTGCAGCATCCGCGAAAGGCAACGCAGAATGCTGTCCGTTGCTGACGACCGCAGCATCGTGTCCCGAGGCCATATCGAACTTGCTTCCTCTCCCTGCCCAAATTTCTTACTATTATTATTGTTTTATCTTCTTGCTACCAATATCAATATGTACTTAGGTTTTTCTTACTCGTTCATAATACCAATATACTTATGTTTAGGTAACAAATAAATAGCCTCTTCTTCTACTTTATTCGGTACATCCCGAAAACTATATTTTATGAAATCTAAGTACCTTGCTATTATTGGTATAAAAAATGTAATTATGTTTACTATTATGGGTAATAAATGTAAGTACATTGCTTATGTCAAAAAGTTGAAAGTAAGTATGTATGTTACTATTATGGAGTTGTTCAGTAAAATAAGCATTAAGAAAATATTTGTTGAATTCCGTCCAACAAAACATCCCATGTTATGAAAAAGGTTTGGTTTTTGTGCAGACCCTTAGGAAAATATTGAAAAAGTAATAAAATGAAGTTGCTTACATTAGCTGAATAAACCTGAAGGTCCAAGAACTCGACATCTATGATGAATCGACCATGGAAAGTAGAATCAACAGGCCACACAAAGTCTTCACTTGTCCGAAGAAGTCTCTCATGAACTGCAACATTAACCAACCAACTTTACTATTTGAAGCTATAAACTATCCGGCAATTTGCCCAAAAGGAGCTCATCTCAAACTTTACAAAGCATGATTTGACATTTCCCAGAAGCCCAACATGCTAGCATTTACTAAATTCATCCTTTTTACCTTTTACTACGGAAATATGCCAAAACTGGATATATCTGAAATTCCAGATACTCCCGTTTCTGAAATACTGGATACGGGTGCTCGAATCCGAAATTTTAATCTATGAATCTACAATACTTTGTCTTTTTCAAAACCTCACAATTTGGGAATTAAAAACCAACTTATTTCTTTTACACTCAATATGTATATGAAGAAAACAAACCCATTTAATGTCTCCAGGTTGTTTCATTTGACAATTACATAGTAACTGACAAATGTAATATATATAACTGACAAATGTAATATATATTTAAGTACACAGTTATATAGTAAAAAAAAGAAAAAGAAAAAAGGTAAACTAAGGACATCACGTGAAATAATGTTATATAGTCAGATACGTTATATGTACTTTATATACATGCATAACTATGTATAGACATAAATATATACAAGTATTTACACATATGTAAATGTAATTATGTATGTGTGAATATAGCTTTGTAATCCCAAGATACTATTAGTTGATTGAATACCAAAACACTTGGAAGATTGCTTCTTTGATTGTGTGAAACTATCACCTTTCACCTCTAGGTGATATGCCTTTGGTTGTCTTGGATAGAATGAGAGACTCTATAAACCTAGTTCCTTTATTGTATTCCTACGTCCCCAAGTATCATAATTGAGATCTTAGGTTCTACCGTGGTATGCCCCATGAAGTGTTAACTACTCAGAGCTTCAAGAGTGATCTATCTGTTGGATTTGATTCTCGTATGGTCTACAAATGGGGAAACGATCCCTCCCCTTCACACTTAAACCTGTTCCCAAATCTGCTATAGTTCACGTTCCCTTTTGTTGACTGATTCCTCGCTAAGCAATAGTGATTACTGAAATACTTTATTAAATTATCTGTTGATACGCATACAGCAACTCTCGTAGATATTAATGAACAAACCCTAAAAACATGTTATGTAGTCACAAATTCCATTAATTCAAAAGTCAGTAGTATTCCACAAGACTTGAGACTGCTGATGCGTGGAACACTACTAATCGATAAGTGTTAAAGATGAGAAGACACGCATAAAATAAGAGTGCGTACTTGGTGAGATGTATGGTCTGCGATTGGATCCCGCAGTGGTAACTCGAATTATGAATTTGGCAATCGGCGGCTGTTCTTTCGATAGGCGAGACGGCTCTGGAAACAGACGAACGTAAAGATGTCGATTCTTCTCGACTGATATTTGCCTATTTCATCATCTCAATCAATTATCATGAGGAATAAGATATAAATGAAGCAGTCGAGATGATTAATTATGGACTATGGAGAGAGTGATTTGTTACCAATTCCATATGCCGATTTTAAAAGGTTCTGATCTTTTGTAAGTACAAGGTCCAAAATTGTCGATCCTCCATTGAGCCAACCTGGATATGGTCTCTACCTTGGTATCAACCATCCCCGAATCAAGAGCTCTCTGCATATACCTCTAACTCTCGTGTTGGAGTATCAAAGTAGATGCTACCTTCATTCCAGCGATACCCAAGCAAGTGAAGCAGCTAACGACTGATAATTGATAAATACGCCTACGACTTTAACCATGTTTTATTATATTTTATTTTTGCGTATGATTTATTGTTTATAAATTAAATTGAAGGGATATACTAAACTAGCTTTTCCTATAAACCAACTAAACTATATTTTAATTTTTTCCCGGTTTTTTTTTTTTCTATAAAAATTCTATGGTGACCACTTGTATTTTATTTCTAAAAAATCACTAATTTTATTTTTGCTAAAAAAAACACTCATAAATCGGTAATTAAACTGATTTTTAGAAAAAATATAGTGTTTTTTAAAATTAATAAATAATTGATTCGACTCTTACAGTTAACAGTCGTTGCGTCGAAATGTTTACAGAAAAAATAATTGTTTTTTCGAAATTTATTAAAAATTAATGGTCAAACCATATTTTTGGAAAAATTTAACACTTATATATATATATATATATATATATATATATATATATATATATATATATATATATATATATATATATTGTAATAAACCTTATTAAAAATAATATTTTTGTTTTTTAGTTTTTGGATAATGACAATTTTTTTATTTTGCAAAGTGTATTTTTCATACTTATTTTAAAATGTCAATATTATTGTTTTTCAATTATATATATATATATATATATATATATATATATATATATATATATATATATATATATATATATATATATATATATATATATATCGTTAGAAGAAAAAGAAAAAAATAAAATATTAAATAATTTTATTGGAAGACTGATAGTTATTTGGGCTATTGTTTTAATTTGTTTATTCGAAAAAAAGGTCAAAAAATCATTATATAGTTTAAATGAACAAAACCTCAAAAAAACAACATTAAAAAATATATTTAAATAAAACATTGAAAATATTAAAAGATTTTTAAACCACAAAAGATGAATAAATAAAACAAATAATAATAATAATAATAATAATAATAATAATAATAATAATAATAATATATGATTTTATATAATTTAGATAAATCATTTAAGAAAATAAAAATAATTGTATAAATAATCTAATTCTATTAAAATAAAAATAAACAATTATATATATATATATATATATATATATATATATATATATATATATATATATATATATATATATATATATATATATATATATATATATAATTGTTAAAAGAAAAAGAAAAAAAAAAAGTTGATCATGAACCTGCATTATCTAATTTTCACAAACCATAAACCATAAGTATTTAACATATTAAATTTTAAACTTAATGACCTGAAAATACAAACACCATTTTTGTAACTTACTCTTGTTTTTTTAGTGAACTTTGACTTTCCAATTTTTTTAAGATAGGGTGCCTATACAGCCAAACATATTCTTGTGAATTGGGCGGTGGTTGCTTTGGTGGAAGAGAGGCTTTTAAATTTCCTTTTCAATCGATATTTAAAAGAAAAATTATAAACTAACTGGATCCACATTGGAAAGAAAGACAAAGGACAAGTAAACTTTGTCCTTTTATGCGATACCACTTAATTTTATAGAATTAGAAAATGACCGAATGATTATTCTTTGCAAAATTTTAATGGTTTAGCTGTTTATAAATTCTGAATAATTTAAAGACATTAAATGAATGTGTCTTTTAATAAAAACATGATGTTTGATGAGGACGTATTATATATATATATATATATATATATATATATATATATATATATATATATATATATATATATATATATATATATATTAAAGTAAATTTGCTAAGGATTTGACAAAAATGGTTCTTTCTTTATATATACATATTCAATTGTGTCTTTATATATATATATATATATATATATATATATATATATATATATATATATATATATATATATATATATATATATATATATATATAAAAGGGACAAAAGTAAGGAATTGTAAATTTCATAGTTTTTTTTGGTAGAAATGCTCCTTAGTTTATGAATGGGTTGTAATTGTGTGTCCTTTTATTGAATGTTTTTTCTTTTATTGAATGTTTTTTTTTTAAATGTGATTATGGGTTATCTCACTTTGAGTATCAAATGTACACATTTCATTCTATTACCATAAGCTAGCTTACAAACATTAGTGTCGATGACTTTTTGTATTCTCTTTTCATTTTTTATACCAATATACTTTCACTATTTATATTATTTTGAACATTATGGTTAACAAATATTAACCATTAACCAAAACCGTTAACCGACAAAAACCATTAACCATAACCAATATTAATGATACCCAATGACTACCAAAATATATTAACCAATCATAATGGTTATGGTTCGGTTTTGATCAATAACGGAACAAAACCGTCCCATACACACCTCTCCTATTTTCTGTCCAATGGAATTCTTCCATAAATGCCTTCCACCGCCTTCATCCTTTCTGCTTTATGTTCTAAATTTTTTTCTTTACTTCCCACCGCTTTTGTTTTACTTTTTAACCTTTACTCCCTTTTGTTGTCCCACATAAGTGACTGCTTCATTCGTTCTTTGACCAATTTCTCCATCTTCCACCTCCAACTTCCAATCTGTATCTGTTGATCGCGTTTCCAGCCGACAATTCTCTCGAACCGACAACTCTCTTTGTTCTTCCAGTAGGAGATGGACACGGGAAAGGGGATGAACGCATCAGCAGCTGTGTCGCTGGTGTTGCTGGTCGTCACATCGTCTCTACAAGGTGGGTATAGTTACTGGCTTCTGATGAGGTAAGAGGGTTGTATCGATGTGTTTTTTACTGGGTGTGGAATCCCCGGTGCAACAAATCAGGTAGGATACAGGTATTTTTTTAATTTTACATTTCTATTACGATTGCAACGTTGCACTCCACAAACAGTGAATTCCCGTCTGATTACATCGATTGCTTGCGTTTGATACACATGCGTTTGATACTATTCAACCCTAATTTCTTCAAGTCTTTCGTTCTGCTTGGCAAACTTTTGAGACGTAAGCTGTAAACCCTAAGTATAAATTCTGAAATTACTTGGGTTTTGTTGTCTGCCTGTGGAAATAATCTTTTGAATTTTTATTGTTACAAGATTACAAATTTGCCCTTCTTATATACCCCAATTATTTAATCCTCTATTTTAGATAGTTCATGTTGAAGAGGTTAACAATTTTCAGCCAATTCGTATTGTTAAATGTAGAGTGAACACCGTCTTTCTGACTACCATCGCTTCAATGCCCCTGTTTTCAATCATGTTATTTTTTTTCTCTGACCCTCAAATTTGTCCGATTGTCGCTCACGATTCTTCCTACTTCTCTTATTCCCCATCCTTGAGGTAAAAACCCTAACTTTTTAAGTTAATTTCCAGCTTTTGTTTGAAGCTTTAAAGGCCTGTTGACTCATTTATGATTTCTGATTAAAGGCATTTGCTAAAGGGTGAACTGGTTAATGGCCTTACTAAGTTCTGACCTTCTATATCTGTCCCTTTTTTGTCCAAAAGAAACAGCCAAGGACACACTCATCCAGACATTCATTTTTTTTCCTGTGGTTACTCTGTTTCTTCAAAAGCCAATCAGGTACTTAAAGAAAAAGTTAATCTGCCCTTTGATCCTTTTAATCTTATAAAGATTATGATAAGGCTTTATGGTTAAGCAATTATGTCGTTTCTTTTAGCTTCATGTTAATTTGATGGCTAAGTGATTATGGCTAAGCAATTATGTCGTTTTTTTGTTTAAACAAATTTTCAACTTATTTCTTGCTCTGATTTTTGCGTGGAGAATGTTCACGGGGCTTCAAAGCACGAAATAAAAACAACACCGGAGGCGGAAATATAGGTGTTGATTCTCCTTTTTAATATGGTGGAATTCAAAAAACAATGGAATGGAATGAACCATTCCATTTCATTGTCATGTTCACTAGGCTAAAAGGAATGAAATTAGTCATTTATATGATATTTTTTACTTTTTTATGTTTAATTATAAAAGGAAATGAAACTAAATCGATAAATAAAGAAAAAATGTGATATTTTTATAATCCAATTGTTGCTGAAACCCAAATGTATCTCCTCAAATGGAATGTCTTTGAAAAACAAAACTAAAATGCTTGGGTGTATGTCCACGTTTAATTTTTTGATAGCTTCTAATATGTTCTCAGAGTAAACTACAGTTTCGATCCATGATAATAATTAGTTTTTGCAGTTTTGGTTCTTATTTGAAGTTTTGAAATATTTTCCTGCTTTTTTCCAAATAACATGACCATATTTATGAGACCAATATTGAAAAAACTAACCATATCATCGGTGAAAAGCAGTCATTCTACTTGGAATTGACCAACAATATTAAAAAAAAAAACCTCAAACAAGGACCACTATTGCAACATTTTGTTTCCAAAAATGTTTTCTTTGCAATTTTTGTCTGTTACAGGTATGCAATAGTACATTCAGTCCAACAGTAAGTAATTATTGCAACATAGTGTTCCTCTGTTACACGTATGCAATAGTACATTTATCTTCTTCATTTCTTTCCTTTTTTGTCTTTTTTTTTCAATAGTACATTTAGTTTTTTTTTGGTGTGCATAACAATGTATTACCTAATTGAACACCAACATTAATGCCCTGCGATCTGTCGATCTTTACTAAATTATCGTATTATTATTTCTAATATTAATTATTATAATTATATTAAATTAGAAATTATTATTGATTGTTGCAGGATAGACAAACTTATTATGAGGAATTTGTTGCAACAATGAGGAAGGGTAATGATGGAATTGGTAGAAGAAGGTAACCTTAATTTAAACCTATGTGAAGTTGTTGGTGGCGTCCCACCACAAGTCAACTGCAACCTAAAGTCAACAACAGTGCTAAAATTGACGTTTAGTAATGAATTCCAACATTTTATTGCTAATTATTATTATTATTATTATTATTATTATTATTATTATATTTTTATTTTTTTTCCTTAATGTATTTTAATTTAAAAATGTGCATCAAGCAGAAAAAACATGTATAGTTTATTATTGATTATTTGTTTTCGATTGACTTCTTATAGGAAAAGCTCTACATGTTTGGATTTGTTGGTTCTGTAAGCTCTGCTTCTACTGCTGATTTTAATTATGATTAATTTTTCATTTTGGTAATCCAGGTGCAGGTTAGATGTACATGTGGGTTAAAAAGCTTATTGGTAATAAATGGATGTACCCTAAACCTCGCATGGATCTAAGGTTTTGACCCTTTGTTGACCTTTCTCCTTTAAATCATATTTTCCCAACACATTTTTGTTAACTTTTTTTTGGTATATCACCTTACTTCCATTTGTTCCTATTACAACCTATACTTTTAACCTTTTTCATATTAAGGCATGTTACTTTATAAAAAAAATATACCCAATTATAGTAATGGATAGTTGGTTGCTATTTCTTGATGTTAGCAACATGATATATTGATTTTTATTTTTTAATCATTTTTAGGAAGAGCATATTGTATTGTGTTAGCCGAGAGAGTTGTGCTAAATCTTATGCAAAGAATGAGTTGCATTGCTACACTCACAAAGGTAACAATAACATCTCCAAAACTTTATAAAAATTAATAATAAGACATAATAATCTATAACCATTAAAAAATATTAGTTTTTTAAACTGTTATAGGCGATGGTAGAAGCTGCAAACCCTGCGTGCATATTGGAAACAACAAAAACTGTACTGGCATTATGTTTGGAGGATAACTGGATGGTGTTCTTTTACTTTTTCACCATTTGATCTTATTTACATAAACCATAATTTTTATATAATCTTTTTACCAACACGCCAACACGTATTGATAGGTCGAGGGAAGAATCATATAATGGGTTTATTTGATATGGTGATGATAAAAGACAATCATATCTCCATATCCGGAGGTGTCTCAAATTCCTTAAATTTGTTGACCTTTATTTGACCAACAACAATCTTCAAATGGGAGTTGAGGTAATTTCAATTTCAATTTTAGTGAGTTTGTTTGTTTCTTTCCCTTTTAATTTCAAAGCCAATTTTTTTTTTTATTGAATAGGTGGAGACAATGACATTTGAGGAAATAACCAATCAAGCATCTTTCTCTGTTTAGTGTCGCACCGATTCTGATTTATTTTTAACTAGATGAGATTGAAATTATGCCCCCACGGAGCGTGGGTAACCCTCTAGTTGAATATTAAAAATGTCTTTTATCTATTACATTAAAATTGCATTTATAAAAATCGAGATCTTACTTAAAATCGTTTTACGTTTACAAGACCGTGATTGTAAGATTAGATCGGGATCATAAGATCCTATCAAAATGAACTCATTTTCAAATTTGCTTGCAATATATGTAATCAACTTTTACTTATTAAGTATTACCCATAAATTTTGTTTCCACAAATCCTAAACATTAAGAATAAAACACTTTTATTAGAAATAAGATCATTTTGATCATGTACAAGTAAAAAATAATATCACAAATAGATTATTATGGTATGTGTGACATCCTCTAATTTTCATAACCAATTAAAAATTTTTCTTTACGATTTTAAAATCATTTTATCATATTTGCGGAAGATCCCAATATAATTAAACATTTTGAGAACAAGTGATTCCCTCAATTTATTAAAACTCTAAGGATGTCCTAATCAATATAGATACATAAGTTATAATGTAAAGACCTAAGGGTTCTGAACCCTATGACAAACTTTTCCTAAATCACTCAACATCCTAATCAAGTTCTAGCGACTTAAGTCTTGATACCTGTGAGACATACAAACTGAGTGGGTTAGGTTGGAAAACCTTATGAGATACATAGGGATTTCAACCATATAATACTCTTATGATAATATTTCTTAATTATTAGATCTACAAGCCAACTATTACTAAATAATATAGATATAACTTAACTTAAATATCTATAATTCCCTTTATCCCAAAAGTACCCTTCCCAAGCGGTCTTCATAGATCCTAGTCCACGGTTATCAGGAGATAAATCGTTTTAAAAGAGAGGAATTGACTACACCGCTAGGGCTTCCTTGGCTGGTGATAGTCATAAAGGCACCCGAGCCATTAGATTATTTGATGAATTTGGTACTACCCTTCATCTATGTCTATAGTTATGAGCCTACACTAGCAACGTAATTCACAAGACGGCCTAAAATGGTCTAGTGTTGTCATATACCCTGGGAGGTGACCAGCCATACTGTTACAACTGCCTGATCTGGACCCACCATTTCTGGTTATCCAATAGGAATACTAAGATGTACTCCTGTACGAAGCTACTGTACATTGACACCAGATAGTGACATAGGATAGAGTTCTACTCTTCGTTCCTAATGTATATACCCTTAACATGATACTACCTACTATTCAAACTTAATTGAACTAAGCATCCTTTGTAAATCTTATTTCTCTAACAGGCAAGACTACCCAACTTATCTTTCTTGAAATACTAACTCTATTTTAGGCAACCCTATTCTAATATTAACATAGAGTATTTATATTTCCTTTATCTTTTTCGTAAATAATACTTCTATTATTATTATCATGTGATAGTATTATTTGTATACTATAACACATATAAAACTCTAACGACCCAATTTTCAAAAAAATTTCATTTTTAAAATATCATAACATTTCCAATTATCCATAAAATCTCAAGAACAATTGTTTTCAAATTCATACATCAACAAACTTTATTTCAAATACCAGGGTGTCCCAAAAGAAAAACATCTGTGAGAGTGCATGCCGCCCCATCAAATCTTGCACTTGCCCTTAGGCTCAGAAGTACCTGAAACAATCAACAAAATGTTAGCTAATGCTTAGTGAGTTCCCCAGAGCATACCCTACACAATCCACAAAATCACATAATCATATTAGATATAAAAGCTACATAAACCACATAAGCCATGCATACAAACATATAAGAATGCCGTGGGCTTCTCCCAAGGTCTTACTCCAGGATGCCATGGGCATGGTCTTACACCTAAGTGCCATGAGCTCCCCCATGGTCTTTAGCAGGAAATCCATGGGCTCCCCCACATGGTCTTACATCCAAGTGTCATGGGCTCCTCCATGGTCTTTACTTGAAAAGCCTTGGGCTCCCTAACATAGTCTTACATCCATGTACCATGGGCTCCCCCATGGTCTTCCCTGCAAGTATCACATATATATAACTAGCATAACTCTTATAATAACTAACTATCATACTACGTATCTCTATAATCAACAAGTGTACCACATATCACAAAATGGGCCGGCCTTGGTGCCTTCGACCCATTGGTATGGTGAGGAGACTCACCTCTCGTGAATGCTAAACTGACAAGATAAGATCAGATAAGTCCCATGCATTGCTCCAACTCAACTGCCTATAATCATCATGTGATTAACTTGTCACAATCCCGAAATACCATAGATACCCTCAAAGTCGACCTTGGTCAAACTTGGTCAAAGTCAAAGTCAACAGTCAAGGTCAACATTCCATGTTGACCACAACTCGTCGAGTGCATCCAACAACTCTCCGAGTTACTTGAGTAACTCTTCAACTCACCAAGTCACCTAGGGAACTCGTCGAGCTCCTTAATTTCCAGAAGACCGAAAACTCATATAGGCCGAAAACTCTAATCCTCCACCGGAATCACTTAGAATCTCGAAAACGTGTAAACCCTACCCGACTCGTCGAGTTGGCTAAGGGACTCATCGAGTCCCTTTAATCCTTTTTGTGTTCAAACATTTTTAAGCTACCCCAAAGCTCCAGATTGCAGATCTAGCCTCTTAAGGCATGGTTTCCACATAAAGTTGCAAACTTTATGTGCATGCAAGCTCTTAAATGCCAAAACCAAGTTAAGGGAAGGGTTTTAGCCAAAAAGAAGGGCTAATGTTTGATAAATTTAGTAACTTTATAACTCTAAGGACTTAGAGGAGTCCAGATCTGAAGTTACAACTCCAGATCTTACCCAACACCCAAAATGCTTCACAAATATACTAAAAATGGCCTTAAACCCAAGAAAAAGGGGATCTAATGCTATAATGATCAAGGTAACAACTTGTTACTGTAACACCGCGAAATTTCAAAACAATTTTTCATTTAAAATCGCTTAATCTTAAAACATTTTTCGTAAAAATCCCATTTTGTTTAATTTACAAAAAAAAAAAAAAAAAAAAACTCCATAATCAATTTAATAATAATCCAGGACCCTAAAAAAATATAATTGTAACATCCCGGAATCGCAAGAGTAGAGTTGAAGGGCTAAAAGTGTAAGTTTTAGAGGGTGATTCGGCGAGTCCATGGATGGACTCGGCGAGTCAGGTCGCGGCTATGATCGCGTGTCTAGTGGCCTACTCGGCGAGTCCAAAGATGGACTCGGCGAGTAGGTGCTGTATGGAGAAAACCCTAATTTTCGGGGTTGAGCCCTATATAAAGAGCATTATACCCCTCCACAGCCTCCCTTATCCCCCCCTTGAGTTCCAGAAACCCTAAATTCGTGGAGAGTTCATTTGTGGAGCAAATTAGAGCTTGGAGAGGTGTTGTTTGAAGAGATCTTGAAGGAGAAGTGGCTTGGATCAAAGGGCTTTGCTTGGATTCGAGTTTGGTTGCTATTGAGGCACCTTTTGGAGGTAACACTTTCGTTCTTGGGCTATATCTTCCTAGTTTCATCATTTTGGGGTTTGTGGGGAGTATATCTTGGAATGTTTTGGAGTTTGGAGGTTAGATCTGAGGTTGCTACCTCAGATCTAGAATATTGAAGGCCTAGAGTGCATTAAAGTTCCTGTGTTTGAGTGCTTAGTGAAGCCACCATGTCCCAAACCTTGGTTCTAAGGTGAATAAGGCTTAGATCTCCTTAGATTCACGTAAAGTTTGCCACTTTACGTGATGGATGGATTGTAGGAGGTTGGATCTATGTTTTGGATCAATTGCATGGCCTGAGATGCTTCTGTATGGATTCAGACCGGGGGTACTCGACGAGTCACATGGGTGGACTCGACGAGTTGCTTGAAGATGGCCTGGAACTCGACGAGTTGGAAGAACAACTCGGCGAGTAGGTTGAAGATAGCCTTGGACTCGACGAGTCTATTTGGACTCGGCGAGTCTTGTCGAGGAAGTCCCAATATTTCTGGTTGAGTCGATGAATCGGTGAGTCAAGGGATGACTCGGTGAGTTGGGTGCGAGTGGACTCAGAGTTGTTGGACTCGACGAGTCTTGGGGTGACTCGGCGAGTTGGGTCGCTGATTGAAGGAAGTTCTGAGCATATGGACTCGGCGAGTCATCGGGTTGACTCGGCGAGTAGGGTCAGTCAGGGGTTGACTTTGACTTGTCCATGGTTAACCAGTTGTCTTCTAGGGGTATTTTGGTAATTAAGGGTATTTATTGAGTTGTATGTTTTGATGTTCAGTGGAGGAGTTCGTGTCAGCGTTCGGAGCAGCGGGATCTTATCTTTTCAGCCGACAGTTTCGAGGTGAGTTATCCTCACTATATCAACGGGGTCTAAGGCACCAAGGCCGGCCCTTTATTGTATTGAGATTCGGTTATGGTTATTATGTTATTGTTTGATGAGTCTGCATCCTGGTAGCTAGGATGGTACATGCTAGGAGGCTTTGCTAAGGTCAGTTTCCCGATATACAGAGTGATGCTATGCTAGTGACCGGTTAGGGTAATGATATGCTATGTGATCTGCTTGCTCGGTTTGTTGACTATGACTGTTATATGAATGTATGTTTTGTGCACATGGTTGTTTGGACTGGAGATGGGTTGAGGCGGGTCCTGCTTTGTGCTGTAGGCCAAGATACCCAGGGCGGACCGGTTGTTCCGAAGGCCCAACGAGCGGTCCGGATAGGCTGTAGGCCCCACGAGGGCGGACTAGACGTGCCGAGGCTTGGAGAGTGGACCAGGCCGACTGAAGGCCCGATGCGGGCGGACCAGTCACACTGTAGACTCAGAGAGTGGACCAAGTGGGTTGAAGGCCCGATGCGGGCGTACCAACCCCACTGTAGACTCGAAGGACATGACTAGACCTGGAGGATGGATCCGATGGACTGAAGGCCCGATACGGCGGACCAGTCACACAGTAGACCCGATATGCATGGTTGTTCTATGTTATGTTATGTTATGTATGTTTTGTATGTTTTGGACCGGAAGGTCGTAGCCTGGAAGGGCGTATGCGTGGTTGGTATTTTGGGGGTATCTCACTAAGCTTTCGGGCTTACAGTTGTGATTTAATGTTTTTCAGGTTCTTCAGGAGACCGTGGCAAGGCGAAGGCGCGATCGTACCGCTCCTCATGATTTTGTAGCAATGTGATTCTGGGAATACTCTAATAATTTGTATTGAAAACCTTTTTGTAAACATTTTATTGAAAATCGGGTTGTTTTGAAAAATCTAAATTTGGTGGTATTTTTCGGATGTTACAATAATTCTTCCTCTGGTGTGTACAATCGAGCTGGTGTTGTCCCGTGATCCTGAAAGAAACCTGAAACACATAACACGTAACACGGTAAGCACGAAGCTTAGCGAGTTCCCCAAAATACCACATACAGCACATACGCCTTTCCAGGCCATAACTATATGGGATCTTCCGATCCAAGTGTCTCAGGGGATTTCCGTCCCATAACTCTATTGACCTTCCGGTCCATATCATCATACTCATATCATAACATATTACATATACAACATACATCACATTTTCATCATATACAAAAGACCTTCCGGTCACACATAATCACCCCATCGGGTAAGGCATAGTGAGAAGACTCATCTGGCAAGCAGAAAGCAGTTATCTTTACACTTGAATCTCGGACTCCCCTCTACCTAACACATAAGGCAAATATCTCTAATTAACACTCGAAATCTCAACTCTAATCAAACCGGCGATTACTCTTTCCCTCTCTAATCTGGTAGTGGGTAAAAGACCATTTTACCCCTCCAAGGTCTTTATTACTTATGTTGACCAAACCCCAAAGTCAACAGAAGTCAACTTAAGTCAACGGTCAACTCTGACCAGACTCATCGAGTACACAAGGGTGACTCGGCGACTCCATGTGTGTCTTCTGACTCCTCCAAGGCCTCATTCGACTTGTCTAGTGAACCTTTCATTCGACGGGTTTCCACTGGTTTCGAATCGCAGGGCAACCCGACTCGACTCGTCGAGTCTTCCCATGGACTCGACGAGTTGCTCCCATGACCACACTCATCTGACCTTCTGAGGTCAGATCTGTTCCTCTAATCCATAGATTTGGCTTCCTTACAACCAATAACCACGTAAAGGTCTAGGCTTGACATACATGCAAAGCTCACAAGGCTTTCCTTGGAGAAATGGCTCCTAAAATAGCATCAAAGTCTCATTCCCTCAATAAACCAACATAAAGCATACAAAATAAGGCTCTATGGACCTCTATGGGTCTAGATCTGGGATCTCTCATCCAAAGGGACCCTATACTCATCACTACAAGCCATAGAAAGGTGTAGAAACCCTAAAATCACCAATCTCAACCAAAACAGAAAAGGGAATTCGATTTGATACCTCTACAGTGAAGATACGAGCTTTGGAGATCTGAATCAACAACTCCCTTAACCTCCCTTTTCTAGGAATGACTTCTCCCTTGCAAAATCACACCAAGAATGCTCAAGAGGACATTATCTCTCTCACTCTTCGCTCAAGCTCTTTAGAGTATCTCTCTCTGGATTGGTAGCCGCACAAGAGGGCTATAAGGTCCTTTAAATAGGTCTCAAACCCGGACAATTAGGGTTTTCCTTTACAGCGCTGACTCGGTGAGTCCAGATACCCAACTCGTCGAGTCCCTTCATTAAACAGGTCACCAAATCGCGATCCTAGTCGACGAGTTGAGGAGTCAACTCGTCGAGTCTCTTCATATCCCAAAATAAAATACTCAAATTTCCAAGCCTGGATATCCAGATGTTACAATTCTCCCCCACTTGAATTAGATTTTGCCATCGAATTCACTCCATAATCACTTATAAATTGAAATTATCAACCCCAAGGCACTACTGAAATGATCTTCATACGACACTGATATCTTTCTCTATGGACACCCGAAACAACATAAAACTTCCAAAACCAACATTTAAACCAACTATTTCGTCGCTAAAATACTCCTTCCCAATACCCGAAAACTCTAGTGGTCTGACCTGCCGCCAGACCGCCTACTCGAGCGATCACCATGATATTCGCTCCTCGAATATCAAACTTGTTTACTCACTGGCTCTCTGATTCTCATAAGACCACATCCAACAACCGACTATCACTCCTCTAAACCGATCATGCTAAATCATACGAATCACGCCCCACGACTAAAAGGGTTCACACTCCACCGGAGCTCATATACTAAACTGCTATTAGAAACCATCCGAACAAAGAATCCCAACACTCTGCCCGCAGACACAAAATCATAACCATGCTCGCTCAGAAGTCTCCTCAAACATCACATTCATAAGCCTCGACTCCAAATTCCATATCTCTTTTAACACCACACGAGGTCTGACCTCAACCCAATAGTTGAACCTCCATGGTTACCCATAACATGATTTAAAATGTCTCACTGAGTTTCTCCTCGTATCAACTATCTTGGCCCAGTGACACACAAGTCACAAAGTCCTTTTTACCCCACACAGATACTTTACTCTCAATCTGGAATCTTCTCATGTACCCCATGGTATTTCCCATGCCCTCGAACTGACCCTGCTCAGGTTTAAGATATTGGTGACAACAATAACCCCTCCTCTTAACACAGAATCCATCTCTAAATCCGAAACTCAACCCGCCTACCTGAAGCATCACCAGAGCCAAACTCAACTTGAGAGTTTGGTCTGCCCCAAGGCTGGAACTACTCGTCCTAACGAAACACTCACCTCATAACTCATGACTCGCAACCTGCGCGCAAACCACCACTGAATTTGGAATATAGCGATTTCCAACAAAGACGGGGACCCCAGTCTCGCCCCTAGTCCAACCACCAGGCTCCAAAAACTCAATACTAGGGCTACTCAAGCCTAAAATTGTTATGCATCATTCTATGATTGGAGAATACTTCATCATCACACCCTCTTATCGTCTAGTGAGTACTATTGCTCCCTGCTCCCTACAGCATCACGATGACCTCTCGATGACTAGTGAGTGCTACGGCTCCTCGTAGCATCACAAAAGCCTCTAACTAGTGAGTACTACGACTCCCCATAGCATCACAACACCATATGACTAGTGAATACTACGGCTCCCCGTAGTATCACAACTCCCTCTCTCATCATCCCATAATCTCATTCTCACTACAACACAAGACTACGTCCACTAACTCATGCTCCACATACTATCATAGATAGCTATACACACTTGACCCAAATATGCATCACAGACTCTGGCGGCAACCTCCATAACAAAATACTTTCCCCTGCTGAGATCCACACTCTTAAATAATCCCTCTTGATGACAATACTCGAAAGGCTCCCACTGGGAACGTGGATACTTGATACATCACTTGCCGTCTCAAACTCAAGATTCTAAAATAAATCCGAAATCAGGACATTATACCCAAATTCCTCGAAGGACTCACACTGAACATTACAATGTCCTGCCTCAACCACTGATCTCCTACTCCCAGCATCTTACAGATACAATCATACATTCCCTCTGAACCCGTACTTAATTCTTCGTGTTACCCAATGCGCAACTTCGGTGTATCAAAATACTCAGTTGGAACACAGAGAAAGCGCTAATGCTTCAGGACACATTGATGATCCTTCCGATATTCTTTCCTTTACTGCTCAAAACCCTCGCAATAGTACACCTACCGGCCCCGGAGTTGGCTACTCAATCATCTTCTATCTACCCCAAGGAGCATATACAATCCATACTTTGACTCAGAAGTTCTTAACTGTCAATATCATCCTTACGAGCCTTCCACCTGGAACGACCCTAACCACTTCCAGGTTCTTGACCACTGGCCACCTGCCATGGAGACACTCATCCTTTCTCAGATACGAACCACATGTATCATCTTGCTCTGCACCTCTCCTTGATCACCAATAACACTGGTCTCATGAATTCATACCGCAGATCTCTAAATCCCACCTCTTAACTGCTCTTTGAACAAATCTCTTCTTTCTTCAATATGATACCCGGTTCTCCCCCACTTAAGGTTCGATCCACCACCAATTGGCGCACAAACCATCCCACAGACTGTTTCCACTAGAAACATCGCACCTGCCTTTATAAGGTTCTATGCAATGCCGGATAATCTCCTTTAAAAAGATCAAGAAATCTCAAATACTCTGAATCTCAAATGAAATCCTCAGGAACTTCTCATCACGACTGCCTCTAGTCGTTCAAAGTCTCATACCATCCCAATATCGAACATCTCAACTGTCCAGTAATATCACTAACTCTTTGACTGAAACAATAAATCATCATACTCCTCAACCTCAACTTCTCAACCCACGTTCCAACACATGAATCATCACAAGGACAGGGACTCCACTCCCATACCCAATACCCATCATAGACAGAAGAGCCACCGCCCTGATATACTCATCTGGATTACCCGTTGATACCACTACCACACGCCCTACTATACTAAAATAGGGTGCAACGTGGTCCTTGACCACCTCAGTCCCAACCGAATACATGCTCATGATATATCCTTACCTCGTGGCAGACATGCTGCGTGATACTTTGGTGGAAAAATTGACATAAATGTCAATCCGCAGGGTTTTACTCCTAAACCCCAAAACCGAAATCTCACACCTCTTATGTTTCCTACAAGAAACGTAAATAGCACCACTCAGGTCACAGAAGGTGACATCTCTTCTATCAGCTGGTTGCTTAACTCAGACTGCAATCCCCCATAAACGCCATCTCTACTTATCCTTGAGTCTTGCGACTACCTCTGACATCTTACCAAAAAAATACTTTGAAATGTTCTCGACCTCCCTCTCAAGGGATGCCTCTTCGGATCAATCATGACCCTCAGGCCTAAAACCCCATCCCGTCCAATTTCCACCTAATTAATCATGACCGGATAACCGGAGAACCACAAGCGTCATTCGCTACGAACCATGGTACTCAGCCCATGACATCTCTTCTCAATCTGCTACGATGTATGGTACTCGAACCATAACATCACCCCTTAATATGCTAAGATGCAGGGTACTCAAACCATGGCATTACTCCTCAATCCGCTATGATGCATGGCACTCGAACCATGACATCACTCTTCAATCTGCTCTGATGTATGGTACTCTAACCATAACATCACTCCTCAATCTGCTCCGATGTATAGTACTTGAACCATAACATCACTCCTCAATATGTTACTTAGAACCTTCAGGATACTCCCTGTATCGAGTATGGGTCCTCTGCTTTCGGTAGTACGGGCCCAGATTACCTGCCACATCTACCCATACTTTCTACATGGACCATCCTGGAGCTCCTAAGTAGATACTCAAACTTCTCATTCACTAACTCCGTCACGCATGCTCGCTCCTCAGCATAAGGCTCTGCTCTTCCAGTGTACTCATCTGACTAAGGTTACTCCATAGGCTCTTCTTAGGTTCTCACACATCTCCGCCATCAGCTGCTGAAGAGCTCCTAATGATGCCAGCCATCTACCTCCTGAATATCGTCATATTCACTTAGTAGTTAACGCCCATCATTGAGAGTTCCACAAAGCATGAAGCAAGTAACATTCGGGCATCGAAGCATCTCCTTCAGCATGTAAAACTTCCTTAGGTTATTATCCACTCGCTTTCCTCATACTCGAAGGGTATCACCGAACTCTAACAACTTCGCCCCACATGGCATCTAGCTACCCTCTCGGTATGCTCCTCCTATGCTCATATAGGCACTTTGTCTAGATTACTCCTCTACTCGAATCCTCGAAAAGGATTCCTGATAGACACTCTTACTCAGCACATACTCGAAAGCACGTCACATATAACAACAACTCCTAGGCTAAGGCATCACAAATCATGCCACTCTAGTCCTAAAATATGAAATACCTAGCCTGTCTCTAGCATGCATAATATCTCATAACACAAAAGTAAGGGTATTTTGGGAAATCACCGTTTGGGCTCTGGCTGATTGTACACACTGCTCTTTCTCGTTTTCTCTTTGAACTCTTATCCACTTTAAAAAATCATTTCTTTGAAAACCTCTTTCTCAATTCCTTAGTTTGAGTGCAAATTTACCCGAAGGTGCATCCGAATTCCTCAAACCAAGGCTCTTATACCAACTTGTAACACCACGAAATTTCAAAACAAATTTCATTTAAAATCGCTTAATCTTAAAACATTTTTTGTAAAAATCCCACTTTGTTTAATTTACAAAACAAAACTCCATAATCAATTTAATAATAATCCAGGATCCTCAAAAACATAATTCTTCCTCTGGTGTGTACAATCGAGCCGGTGTCGTCCTGTGATCTTAAGAGAAACCTGAAACACATAACACGTAACACGGTAAACACGAAGCTTAGTGAGTTCCCCAAAATACCACATACAACACATATGACTTTCCAGGCCATAGCTCTATGGGATCTTCTGATCCATGTGTCTCAGGGGATTTCCATCCTATAACTCTGTTAACCTTCTGGTCCATATCATCACACTCATATCATAACATATTACATATACAACATACATCACATTTTCATCATACACATAAGACCTTCCGGTCACACATAATCACTCCATCGAGTAAGGCATAGTGAGAACACTCACCTGGAAAGCAGAAAGCAGTTATCTTTACACTTGAATCTCGGACTCACCTCCGCCTAACACATAAGGCAAATATCTCTAATTAACACTCGAAATCTCAACTCTAATTAAACCGGCGATTACTCTTTCCCTCTCTAATCTGGTAGTGGGTAAAAGACCATTTTACCCCTCCAAGGTCTTTATTACTTATGTTGACCAAACCCCAAAGTCAACAGAAGTCAACTCAAGTCAACGGTCAACTTTGACTAGACTCATCGAGTACACAAGGGTGACTCGGCGACTCCATGTGTGTCTTCTGACTCCTCCAAGGCCTCATTCGACTTGTCTAGTGAACCTTTCATTCGATGGGTTTCCACTGGTTTCGAATCGCGGGGCAACCCGACTCGACTCGTCGAGTCTTCCCATGGACCCGACGAGTTGCTCCCATGACCACACTCATCTGACCTTCTGAGGTCAGATCTATTCCTCTAATCCATAGATTTGGCTTCCTTACAACCAATAACCACGTAAAGGTCGAGGCTTGACATACATGCAAAGCTCACAAGGCTTTCCTTGGAGAAATGGCTCCTAAAATGGCATCAAAGTTTCATTCCCTCAATAAACCAACATAAAGCATACAAAATAAGGCTCTATGGACCTCTATGGGTCTAGATCTAGGATCTCTCACCCAAAGTGACCCTATACTCATCACTACAAGCCATAGAAAGGTGTAGAAAACCCTAAAATCACCAATCTCAATCAAAACAGAAAAGGGAATTCGATTTGATACCTCTACAGTGAAGATACGAGCTTTGGAGATCTGAATCAACAATTCCCTTGACCTCCTTTTGCTGGAAATGACTTCTCCCTTGCAAAATCACACCAAGAATGCTCAAGAGGACATTATCTCTCTCACTGTTCGCTCAATCTCTCTAGAGTATCTCTCTCTGGATTGGTAGGCGCACAAGAAGGCTATAAGGTCCTTTAAATAGGGCTCAAACCCGGAAAATTAGGGTTTTCCTTAACAGCGTTGACTCGGCGAGTCCCGATACCCGACTCGTCGAGTCCCTTCATTAAACAGGTCACCGAATCACGATCCTACTCGACGAGTTGAGGTGTCAACTCGTTGAGTCTTTTCATATCTCAAAATAAAATACTCAAATTTCCAATCCTGGATATCCAAACGTTACAGTTACCTTCAAATAGATGCCCAAATGTTGTAGATGCTGGATCTACAATCTCCTTCGCGTTCCAAACTTCTCAACCTTCAAACTTCTTGAACAAAAGGCACCAAAAGCACTTTCTTAGTCTCACAAGCACAAGGAAGCAACAAATACCGGCTAGGGTTACTTCTATGGGTAATGAAGTGGTAAGGGAGGCGCAAAGAGGCAGATTAAGTCCATTATATAGGTTGCAAACCCTAAAAATTAGGGTTTTCCTTTAGAGCACCTACTCGTCAAGTCGGGGCCTTATGACTCGCCGAGTAGGATTTAAATCCCGCGTCCTCATAAATAGTCTCTATTCGACGAGATAGAACTCCCCAACTCGTCGAGTCTTAGCATAAAACCCTAAAACTTGAAAAATTAAATGATACCTGGAACAGGTGTTACAAAAACCAAATCTAGTTCACACTTTGTATATACACATATAAATTTCTAACATATATTCTAGGAAATAGGCACATGGTTCACATATAAAATTTTTAACGTATATTTCATACTTGTATTAAAATCATGTTCATGAAAGGGACTATGCACTCACCTGACTTAGGTGGGTGATAGGAAAATTCAGCAGCGCAGGAAAATTCCTTTGTAAGGGGAGGGGATGATATGAATGCAAATCACAACCTTTCGCAATCTAAGTCACATATTGGTTGTGATCGGGTGCGGTCTCATTACAAATTCGAAGCTTGGGAAGATGAGAATGAACGGATAGTATTTTTTATTAGGTGCAAAAATGCATAATACGAAGAGTCACGTGTGCATGGAGTTTGCATGGTTTCATATTTCGGTTTAGCTGGAAGGTTCTAGTAGTATATTTGGTTTATTTTTAGTGTGACTAAGCCTTTGCAAGACAGTTTCCTTTTATTTTAGATTTGCCTTAGTTTTTTTTATAGCTTGTAAGGCTATAAATAGCCCTTAGCAGAACCTTTTGAATGTATGATGTTTTGCTGATTTTGAAATAAAGAACTTTGTTTCTTTTGAACTGCTTACTCGTCTTTTGTCAGTTCTAGAATGCGTATTATAGTTTGACACGAACTCAAATCAATAGGTATTGATTTGTTTTTATTGATACTTAATTTATAGGTCTAGGTTGTTTATCACATCTATCCGTTTTGATTTCTTGCTGTGCAAGATAATTGTTTTTTATTGTTCTTGGTTTCAATCTTAAATATTCTAATGTATTCTAAGTTATTGAAATCAATCCCCCATTCACGCATCATAACCTCGGGAGCTGCCCACATATAGGGCCGCACCCATCATAATAGGCCCCATCCAACATACAAATGGGCCCCATCGAGCATACATAATGGGTCCCGCCCAACATACAAAAGGTCCTTTCCTAGCAAATAAATGGGCCCCGCCCAACACACAATGTAAGAGTCATAAAGACAGCTAGCATCCTACACAGTATAGCAAGAAGAGTCACATATCTCAATAAATCAGATAAACCACAAGTAATTGCCACAAGTTCGGTGCTACAACAAACCTAATCATCAAGTGAGGTCCAACCTTACCCAAAATTCAACCCTTATTTAAAAGTCAACGATCAAAGTTTGACTTTGATTGAACTCCATGTCGTGGCTAATCCATGACCACATCGTGGTTGATAAACTATGCCCCGACCTAGCCTCTCAATCAGAAGAAATCCCACTGCCACGTCATGGAACACAAATCATCATGTCGTGTCAATGAAATTCCAAAACAATCGTAAATTCTCCAGTCCCCATGTCGTAGCGAACAGGTTACCCGCCATGGCCGATGAATTTTCATAATTTAATATATTCAGCCACCAAATCATTAAGCCAACCCTTTATCCTTTAGATAAAGCTTCCTAATGATTATTAAGTCCTAAAGATTGATGATTTTCGACAATGCATACCTAAAACATGGCTAGAGTTCAAGCTAGGTGAAATATGAAGAAAAACACTAATATATTATGCAAGGTGCTCCAAAACATCAACATACTTCAGCTCTTAAAAAAACATCAACATACTTTAGATCTGGACTATATGATACTCCAAGGACCTCAAAGATCCATAAAGTTGCTAACTTTATGGGATCCTTCCACTCTAACTACACCATCATGAAGAAAATGGGACAAAAACCTCGATCTAGAGAAATAAATCAATAAAGGTTAAGTCTTGATCACTTACCAAGGTTCAAAATATAAGGTTGAAGATGATGATGTGGCTTGCAAGCAAGATCTACTCTCCAAGTATCTTCCTTCTTCTTCAAAACACCAAAAAAAAAAGCTCAAGATATTCAACAATGGAGGCTAGGGTTATAAGGAGATTGAGAGGGAGGTAATGGAGGCTAAGGGTGTGAAAACCCTAGCCATCATATCCCTTAAATAAGGGCACAAGGTTTTGCACAAAAATAGATGCCACGTCGTGGCCAATGTTGTGCCACATCATGACACTCTTTAAAGATGTATCAGCCATGTCGTGGCCAGCCAAAAATCTCAAATTCCTTTCAAAATTTGTACCTCCAAGATTTGGATATTACATTTAGTGTTATCTTTTTATGGCCAGGGTGTTTTTGTGATTTCTATAACCAAGTTGTAGGTCGATTACACAAAATTTTCAACTTAGATGATTTGATTAGAAATCTTTTGCGAACAAGGATACCTGAGCAAGAGATTTCTGAGGCATAGAAGGGATCAAACATGTCTAATTAAAATTTGTTATTAGCGATCTCATAAACCTAGGAATTATATACTAGTATATAACTGATAATCAATATGTACCTAGTTGGATTCAAATAAATGGGATAAATGATACCCAACCATTTACATGTTTTGCAACTGGGATCCTAGACTTTGATATTTAATGTTTTTGGAAACTTAAAGGGTATTAATTATTGAAGATTAAATATTAAAAATATTAAATGAATTTTGTTAAAATTTTGTGTGTATATATATATATATATATATATATATAATCCACTCTCTAACCATGAATTGTTATTATTTGTAACGACTTAATAAAACAATAACATTCAATAGATACAACTTCAATGAGTGGGTTCATGCCTAGAGAGACAATCTCTTGAAAGAGGTGAAATTATATACAGTTAAAGGTCCTATTCCTAAACAACCTGCTTTGAGCAATAGACTTGAACATAATACCTAGTAAAGGCATAACTATGATGTTGAAGAAGCTTCTAGCATCATACTAGGAACAAGTTATCCTAGATTTCTAGAAAATCTTGGATAATTTTCATATATATATATATATATATATATATATACATATACATATACATATATATATATATATATATATATATATATATATATATACATAAAACATGTTAAACAATATTCTAATAAATACAATGATATTTGTTTTAAAATTGTTCAAACAATGGAATAATGAAAGCTGAAAAGAGTCACTTTGTGTGATCTAAGAGGCCCATGTTTTATGGACTGAAGATCTTTAAACCTAAGAAATCCAAAAAGGCCCACATAGATGGATATTGTTTCTTTTGTGGAGAAACTAGACACTAAAAGAGAAACTGCTCCTCTTATTTGATAAGAAAGTCTAGAGAGAGTAGTATTTCAGGTGTCTACTAGATAGAACTAATACTTTTCATATAACACTCACTTAATTGGTACTTAATGTTAATCTAATATTTATAGATGGCTTGCAGATATTTACAGAGGAGTAACCTGCTGATTACAAGCAAGTTGGAACTACACTCTCAGAGTTTAGTTTATTATTTATGCTTAAAACATAAATTACTTGTAATATAAAATAATGTTTGTTTTGGAACAATGTATGTTTTAAATTTAGCGTCTCTCTCTCTCTCTATATATATATATATATATATATATATATATATACATACATATATATATATATATATATATATATATATATATATATATATATATATGTCTCGGTTATTTTATTTAAATGTTTGATTATTTACTTAAATCTTTTTTTCATAACGATAATATTCATATTATGAAATGATTAAGTTCTATTTATGAGACTACATCTTATAATAGAATTATAAAGTAAATATCAAAGTTTTCTAGACAAGTTCTATATGCAAACACTTTTTACTTAAACTTATTTTAAATCAAACTTATGTAAGACATTGTTATCTTTATTATAGAAATGAAGTACGTATATTCCAACTTCAAGAAAGGGATCTTTGAAGAAAATAAAATAGTTTATTTGACATATGTGAATCTTATATATATATATATATATATATATATATATATATATATATATATACACACACACATGATTCCTAATGACATTCTCAATAAAGTATAAAGAAAACTAGTTATTAAGGAATTCTACCCTAGGATGTATGACTTCCTTTCTAATGAATGTTTAAGATTAAGCACACGATACCTAATGTGACAACCGTCAAAATCCGAGTTAGTTCTATATTTGAATAAACTTAGTTGCACGTATAGGCATGACACATACTAGACTTAGTAACTAGAAGCTAAGTTATAACCTACTAGAAACTTGGAAACAATTAGAATCAATGGATAATGTACTTAGATTTCACATTGATATGTGAATTCTACATCTACTAAGCTGTAGTGACTATCCCTATTTAGGTCACCCTTTGACTCGAACACCATTTCATGAATCATATACAAACATCATGCACTTGACCTATAAGTAGAAGTTAGTTCAAAGTCTCATAGAAACTTAAGTCAAAGTTGAAGAGTAGGACTAGTATACTTGATTCCTCAATTTCACTTGAATCTCGGAATCACTACATAGAATGCCAATAAACCGATAAAAATAAATTACAAACATTATTTCTAACTTGAATAAGAGTTAGAAAACTCTAAAATAGTTTAAAGTCTCAAAATTTAAGTAATTTTGATATCCAAAGATTTACACTCTCAAAAACTCTAAATGCCCTAAAAACTCATATTTACAAACTTTAACCTTAAAAATTCTATAAAAATAATTATAAACCTTGTAATATTATCTTATAATAATTAAAATTAGTATAATATATTCAAGGAAAATAAAATTTAAGTCATTAACATTACCCTTAATTTATAAATCAAAATTCAACACCTTTATGCATAAAAAAAACTCGGTTAAGTTGCATCTTTTATAAATATTTGATATTTTTATAAAATATTTAAATTTTAGAAAGAAAAATGAAAGATAAAGGGATATTATACCCTCAAAAGTTAGCCCCCTCTCTCCAATGCATCATATCCCCAAGCCATTATTCATTTTTCACTTTCCCATACTCCATCTTTTCTCTCACTTTTCTCTCATCTTCTCTCATTCTCTCTCACACTTTTCATCACCATCACATTTTCTCTCTTCCTCTCTATATATCCACGAAAATTTCCAGAAAACAAGTCCAAGAACACACCTCAAACTCAAAATCTTCATCATCTAGTGGTGTTCATTAAGGTAGAACACGATTTCCTTTCATTTTCCTCCATGTTTTTCAAGGTTTTTCTTGCATTTCCTTCTTCTTCTACACCTTTCTCTTAGAAAAATATGTGTGCATGTTCATTCACTTTAGTTTTGATGATGATGGTGGTAGGATTTCACCCAAAACACAACATGCATGTTGTTAATGGTGAAATCCAAGGACCAAAACCTAAGTCAAAATCAACATAATGCACTTTTCTACAAGATTTAGGTAAAAAAAAATTGTTCTAAAAGGCGCACCATGGCACGTGCCAAGGCGTGAGGCGTGGCTTCGCCGTTACGAAAAGCTTCATAACGTTGCTGTTAGGCATGGCGCATGGCAAGGCGTGATATGGCGTGTTATGGCGCATGTTTTTTTGTTTGAGACACAATTTTTTACTCTTTGTTATGTCTTTTCAAATCAGAGATACAAGTATTGTGGTTTTTGTTAACTTTTTGTTATTAGTTATTGATCTAACACTTCTAAAAAGTAGTTATATTTAATATAAATTTTATTTATGTGGTAATATAATTTTAAATTAATACAAAATCTCCGTCTTACATCACGCCTTGAAAAACACCATGGCTCGCCATGGCTCGTTAAGCTTAAGGCTTGGCCTTGCCGCCCCGCCACGCCTCACGCCATTTAGAACCTTGGTAAAAATCATCACATGCACTCTAAGTTTTCTTTCAAAAATGATTTTTGAACATTTCAAACTCATGAATGATCTTTAAACCAACATGCATGTGATGATCTTCAAGCTTAGATGCTAGATCATAAAAGTATATTGTTAAAAGCTTTTAAATATGTTCATGAAGGATTTATTTCCAAATAAATATCTAAAACTCCTTTTCTGACCAAATCCAATTTTTCCCAGATTCCCATCAACAAAATAAGATGCTCTGTAAATTTCCAGAAAATAATTCATTTTTTTCGAATTATTATAATTATTTCAAAAACATAGGACAATAAATCATATAAAATAGTTTTTGAGGTCTATAAATCCTAGGTAAATTCATGGATGAACCCTATGCTAAATAATGACTTCACATTAAATTTCATCGATTTTTGTTGCTATTTAACATGTTTTTTAATTTTCTTTTTGTTTGGCATCAATAAATCATAAAACCACTTTAGAGAAGGTGAAAGGGCAACCTAAAAACTTTCGCAACTTATACTCGCTGTGGAAGACTTAGAAACATATTATCATAATTTTTCATAATGTATTCCTATTTTTCTCCGATTTTTGTATTTATGATGGACTAAAAATTGAAAAAATAGTTTTACTCATCCGAAAATTATGAAAATTTACCAGAACACCTTGTAGTACATTAGGAGGCTACATAAAAATGTTTATGAGTTTTCTCCTATGTATACTATTTTTCTCCTATTTTCTAAGATAAAATACACTTTAATACACAAAATCGGATTTCATTATATAATAACCACACTTGGTATTTTTCCCAGATTATTTGCTCTGTAAATAAAGTGTACAAAATTTTTGGTAATTTACTTTAACTGTTTAATAATTATTATTCAATTAATGATTATTGCGCCAATATCAAGGTCGAATACCAGAAGCCATCAGGTCTTCTATAGCAACCAGAGATACCGGAGTGGAAATGGGAGCGGATCACTATGGATTTCATAACTAAGCTACCCAAGACAACGAGTGGGTTGGATACCATATGGGTCATCGTCGACAGATTGACCAAGTCCGCACACTTCTTACCCATCAAAGAAATAAACAAGATGGAGAAACTCACAAGAACATACATTAAGGAAATTGTATGGCCGCATGGTGTCCCTATATCTATTATCTCCGATAGAGATAGTAGGTTTACTTCGAGATTTTGGCAATCACTACAAAACGCATTAGGGACGAGGCTGGACATGAGTACAGCCTACCATCCGCAGACCGACAGACAAAGTGAGAGAACTATCAAAACCCTGGAAGATATGCTGCGAGCCTGTGTGATCGACACTAAGTTAGCTAAAGGACGTGTTCCTGACAGCGCTCTCACGGGTCCAGAGATCATTCGATAAACGACCGAGAATATCGTACAGATACGTGAACGACTAGAAGCCGCTAGAGATCGACAGAAAAGCTACGCAGATAAACGAAGAAAACCCTTGGAATTCCAGGTGGGAGACCTAGTCCTTTTGAAAGTCTCTCCCTGGAAGGGCATGATACGTTTTGGAAAGCGTGGAAAACTGAATCCAAGATACATAAGGCCTTTCGAGATTCTCGTTAGAATCAGCCCCGTAGCTTACAAACTTAACCTAACCCACGAACTCAGTAACATACACTCTACCTTCCACGTCTCGAACTTGAAAAAGTGCCTATCCGACGAGACCCTCGTAATCCCACTAGACGAGATCGAGATCAATGAGAGCCTCAACTCCATTTAAGAACCTGTGGAAATTATGGATCGGAAGGTCAAACGAACGAAACTAAGCCGCATCCCAATTGTGAAGGTTCGATGGAACGCCAAACGAGGACCAGAGTTCACTTGGGAATGCGAGGATCAAATGAAAGTTAAATATCCCCATCTTTTTGCTTAGCTATTGTGTAAGAACATGATTGTTTGAACTCTAATTTCGGGATGAAATTCCCTTTAACGGGGGGATGATGTGATAAACCAATCAGGATTGTGATATATCAAAAATCTGTGTTGATGATCTGGATTCATGAGACCATGATAAAAGTGAAACCCAAAATATCGAACCATTCAAGGAATTGACAGGAAACTTTGTGCCAGCTTTTAACGAAACATTTGTTTTAGTACCTATTTTTAATACTCCAAATTAGATTCTTTCGTTTTGCATGATCTTGATCAAATGTTCGGCACCTACGATTTTTGTTACCCACAAGATCAAGGTATAATTTTGCTTTGTGGAATATGATTTCAATGTAAGTATCATTCTACATCTTCATTATTTGATAATTTTTTCCAAAGCTTACTTGTCATTGACTACACTGGTCATACATGTAATCTCATTTACAATTTGTCACTCTTATGTTTAGATGTGCTTTGTAACGAAATTTTTAGCCACCCACGAATCCTGATATAAGAAGCCCTTCAATATTTATCTATAAGTATTCGATAGTAATTCACGGAAAACCACAAGCCTGTTAGTCATCTCTCTTGATGAATAACGAAGCGATCTTTGCCCGGGATCTTACTGCTTTTATGTCGAAATATTTTTGACATCACAATATCCAAAATTTTCTTATCCTGATTCTTATCTTTTTCTTTGGTACACTTTGCACTCATGAAATCCATGAGGTTACTCATGATTCTCATTCCATAGGGGAAATCGCAAAAGTGAAAGAGCCTAACCTCCATATCGAAGGTTACTGATGATTCTCATTCCATAGGGGAAATCGCAACAAATGATTGATGTGACATTTTGTGTTCCTGTCCGGTTTTCAAGGAAAAAGTGCACATCAACTTTCACGCATGGCTAATTTTTCGGCGATTGGTACGATTTTCAAAGAGCCACGTCAACCTCATTTAATGCCAGAAACCACTTCAAATTTAAATTCAGGTAACATATAAAAAGAGGTTTTGGGGTTCATTTCAATTTCACGCATTCTGCAAATCCCCAAATCAAAAGAACTCTTTGTCTTCTTTACCGATTCTTCAAAAACTAACCATGGTTGCCACAAATGTTCATGTTGATCCATCACAAACCACTGATGACATCACCTCACAACCGATGATGAAGATTCACAGCACAAACTTTCAAGTTCAAGCCGATGTCTCTATTTACCCTGAGGAATTGAAGATGCTCATTTTTGTTCTTCAAAATTCTGTGTTATCCAATGCGATGTTCAGTTCTTTTTCAGTACCAGTTTCATGGCAGTCTCTTGCTGGTTGTACAACTACCTATAGCAAGACGATGAACACAATCACTTTTCAAATGATGAATGACAAGAAGTATCGATTGTCAAAGAAAAATTTTGGTCAAATTCTCAGTATTCCTAATATTGAACACTTCTACAAGGTAACCAATCAACAAATCTTTCATATGTTTAATGAGATGGGTTATCAACCTACTTTTACTAAGATCAGTGAGTTTAAGAAGTTGGGATTACCTTGTATGTGGAATTTTTTCTTTGGGATGTATCTTCGGTGCTTAACTGGAAGAACAATAGGGTTGGATAAAGGACGATTGTAGGTTTATGCAATGGTAGGGATTATACTATGATCTGTCGGTAGACTATGCACTCAACTCTAGAATGAGTTTGTGAAAAATGCTGGGAACACGAATGCAGTTAATGGAAATTTGTGTGCTCGTTAGTGGAGCTTAATTTTACAGTTTGCGTATGAGAAAGAAGGCCTTCATGAAGATATCTTTTAACTAATCTGAGGATCGAAAAAAATGAACTTCCACATTTCCATCTTCAACATGGTCCTATATAAAGTGGTATCTCAGTGATATATGCTTTGTCTTGGAATGTTGCACAAGATTGTGGCAGATCCGTTTGACACTTTTGGAATCTCAGTATAATGGAATTTATTTCATATTGATTTCGTAGTCTCTTAGTTGAATATGAATCCAAACCACTTGTGATGTACATGACGTTGCTGCAATTTTATCTACTTCCGTTATGTGGAATTTTTTTCTTTGGGATGTATCTTCGGTGCTTAACTGGAAGAACAATAAGGTTGGATAAAGGACGATTGTAGGTTTATGCAATGGTAGCAGGATTATACTAACTCAACTCTAGAATGAGTTTGTGAAAAATGTTGGGAACACGAATGAAGTTGATGGAAATTTGTGTGCTCGTTACTGGAGCTTAATTTTACAGTTTGCGTATGAGAAAGAAGGCCTTCATGAAGATATCTTTTAACTAATCTGAGGATCGAACAAAATGAACTTCCACATTTCCATCTTCAACATGGTCCAATATAAAGTGGTATCTCAGTGATATATGCTTTGTCTTGGAATGTTGCACAAGATTGTGGCAGATCCGTATGACACTTTCGGAATCGCAGTATAATGGAATTTATTTCATATTGATTTCGTAGTCTCTTAGTTGAATCTGAATCCAAACCACTTGTGATGTACATGACGTTGCTGCAATTTTATCTACTTCCGTTATGGATAATGATACACAGGTTTGCTTCTTAGATTTCCAACTAACAAGCATGCAATCTAGAAACTTACATTCACCTGATGTGTTTTTCTGATCAAGGCCACATCCACCAAGGTCAGCATCCGAATAGGCTTGCACAAAGAATGCTGAATTGGATGGATATCATAAACTAAGTCAAAATGTTTGTTTTAGATATCAGAATATGTTCTTAACCGCCAACATGTGAGGTTCACAAAGATTCACTTGAAACCTGGCACAATAATAGACAAAAAAAACATTATGTCGGGACGACTGGATGTTAGATACAACAAAGATCCAATCATCTGATGAAACAAGTTAATATCTGATGTTGGTTTATCAAGAGATGGAGTAAGTTTCATTCTGAATGCCATAAGGACTTTTTGAATCACCCACCATTGCAAATTTGGCCAATGACGACCATTTTGAATGCTTCTTGATTGATAAATATTCCCTTCGAACTCTGTCTTATATTTTGTGACATCCCCATTTCCACGGCCAGAAAAGACCGATTTTTTACGCTTTATAAAAATCAGAGTATCTCTTTCAATAAAAATGTTGTGGAATTTGTTCCCAGAAAAAAAAACACGATAATTTCATTATCAGAGCATTTCCGAAGAAATGTATTTTTATTCCTTTTAAAACATTTGGGATGTGATCGCTAATACATAAACATAAGTATACACAGAACTTACATTAATTTACACTAGTGATCTATATCTCCTTAATCTCTCAGTGTAATGTAACTTCACATCGTCACCTGTGATACAAGTAAACAGAGTGGGCCAGGTTGGGAAACCTGGTGAGTACATAGGGTTTTCAACCCACAATAATATAATTATTATGTTTAATCATCAAACAATTAACCCAATTACCCATCCCCATTATCTTCTTTATTCCTAAGTACATTCCCTAAGGATTTATCCTAAGGGTCGTCTCCTACATCATATTTACCTCTCATCTCCTTACATCGCATTTCCTTATATGTTTGTTCCTAAGGACTCTCCCTAAGGATCATCACCTACATCACATAGACAATATTGATTTAGGGATTACTCCTTCAATACGTGCCCAACAACGCTTAAGGCATCATCGCATGAATACGTAGTTACAACATCGCCCGAACTCGCAATTCATAGTAAGGGGTTAGAGTATCATCGCATGAATACGTAGTTACAACATCACCTGAACTCGTAATTCATCACCTATAGGTTATGGGCCTGCTGGTGTTCCACAAGGTTGTCTAGAATAGTTCATGGTCGCCATCTATACTCTGGTAGATGACTACATCGCCACATTGCCGGTTAAGGTTATGGTATCTCCCTTTATCCTACATCACCTATTCATCATCATCTATGTACCTAATTATCAACACCTTTCTTTCATCACCTATCTCTCATCATTTTATTTCATCACACACCAACTATTTCATCTACCCATGTTTCATCTGCAACATATTTGTAGATATAAAACAAATATATCGTTTAAATCTTTTAAAACATGTATAAAATCGTTCATCCAGCATAGACAGCAAGTATTCAAATAATATGCGCACATAGCACATAATTTATATAAAATACTTCATATCTATGTGTAAGATGAAAGTAACTATGCACTCACTTGAAAAGGTGGTGATTCCGAACTCAAACAGCGCTTCACTTCTTAAAAATAATTTTCTTCGACAAAACCTAGTATTATTACCACTAGAGTTTAGTCTATTATTCGCCGAGACTAAATAATAGTTTAGCTATTATTAGTATTATATAAGCGTTAAACAATACTTATATAACCCATAATAATATCCCAAGTACTTATTATAAGTTCCTAATAGCGTTACTATAGTTAAATAAAAGTTATATTAAAAATAGTGTAGGCGTAACTCACTTACAACGGGTTTTATAGAAAATCAGGTTTTGCTTGAAGCAGCGTTCCCGAGCTGAAAAGCTCTTCTTCTCGGAGTCGTCGATCACTCTGGGGCTTCCGCCTCATGCTAGGGAGGTTCCCTAGGCTTTTTGGGGGGTTACGGGGCTAGAGAGAGGTTCTAGAGAGAGAGTAAAGAGAAGAAAGAATGGGAAGGGTGTGAAGAAAATGACGGTGGGAGAGGTTTTATTTATAGGGTGAAATATGGCTGAACTTGGGGCCACATGTCACCATCTAGTGGCAAGACTTGGGGAAAAAGCAATGGCCATGATTGTGACGCGTCACGCATTTTCGCAAAGCACACTTCCGACTTCTAAAATCGATAACTTTCACATACAAGCTCCGTTTTTATGCTATTTATATCCAAGCATAGGTAAAAATAAGATCTACAACTTTCATTTTGAGTCATTCGGCTAATTCTTGACCGATCTTAAATTTAACAGTACAAGAAGATTAGACTGTTAAATGACCACGAAAAATTCGTAACTCCTTCATAAAAACTCCGTTTTCATCTGTCTTTTTAGCATTGAGTTCCTATTAATGAGATCTTCAACTCTCATTTAGGTCGCGTAAGCCAAAAACCGCTCGAACGAAAATTCGAGTTTCGGGTCGTACACTGCTAAGCCAAATCTTAGAAAAATCATAACTTCCTCATACGAAGTCAGATTTGGGAGTTCTTTTTATAGACGCTCTCAGGTTAACTATTTACGTCTCCTGGTGTCGTGATGGTTCTGTCGCGAAACTTCGACGGGTCATAACTTCTTCGTTATAACTCAGATTTCGACGCTCTTTATATGTACGGAACCTTGAGACATATTCTACAACTTGGTTAAGATTATTTATTCAAAATAATCTTATGTCAAAAAGTCATTTTCGACCCCTATTATCTCTAAATTGACTAGCCCAGATCTACGGGCATTACATATTTAAACCAAGGAAAAAGTTAATTTTACCCATAGATCTCATTTCAAATTTTAGTTCCATTGATTTTTGGAATTCACCAGTTAAACTGGGATTATTTGATCCGAAAATAATGTCATCAACATAAATCTGAACTATAATTAAATGGTCACCCTCTTTCATTCGAAAGAAGGTAGGATCAACAAAACATTGTTTGAATTTATAGTACTTTAGAAAATGAGCTAGAGTTTTATACCATGCCCATGGAGCTTGTTTAAGACCATATACTGCATTGTCCATAATATAATAGTGATTCGAAAATTTTTCATTCACAAAATCTGTAGGTTGTTCAACATAGACTATTTCTTCAAGTTCTCCGTTCATAAATGCACACTTCATATCCATTTGATATACTTCAAAGTTTTTTGAGCAACATAGGCGAGAAATATGTGAACTGATTCAAGTCTAGGTACAGGAGCGAATGCCTCTTCATAATCGATGCCTTCTTCTTGACAATATCCTTTGACAAATAAATGTGCTTTATTGCAAATTACATTCCCATCTTTATCCATCTTGTTTCTGAATACCCATTTCATACCAACCACATGCATTTTCTGGAGTGGGAACCAATTGGCATACTTTTTTACGATTAAATTCATTAAGTTCTTCTTGCATTGCTTGAACCCAATCTGCATGATCAAGAGCAATTTTAACGGTTTTAGGTATAATTTTTGAAATAAAAGAGTTAAACATGCAAAATTCCAATTTAGAAAATAATGTAGTTTGCTTCACCTTTTGTTGAGCACGAGTGAGAACTCCTGAAGAAGAATCTCCGATCACTTGAGACCGAGGATGATCTTTGGTCCATATTGTCATTGGCGTATAGTTCGGATCGTACACTGGATCAATTTCAACAACAATTTCTTTAAATTTCAATTGAGCATCCGAGTCATTATTTTCATTATTCTCCCCCTAGAAATTTGAATGTCACTCATCATTTGGATTTGAGTTTCTCCCACTAGAGTGGAACATCTGTATTGAAGTTTGGAGTGGAATTCCCCCCTTGGATTGTAACATCAAGAGGTTTTGATTGAGTTGGGATGCAAGTTGCATTCGAAATAAGTTGCTCGTGAGGAGTCTCTATTTCTTCAACAACTTCATCAACAACCTTTATTAATTTATCCTCATGATTATCCTTGGATTTTGATTCTGAGGATATTGCCCTTTCAGGTTCATCAAACAAATTTAGAATATCCTCATATAGATTCATAAGAGGAATAGTCTTAGAATTTGTTGATGGGAAGATTTCTTCAGTTTGATAATCACCCTTTTGATATTTCTTAATGTAATTGTCATCAAATGTAACATAATAGCTTTCTTAATCTTCTTTGATTTCTTGTTTAGAACACAATATGCCTTTGATGTCAATGAATATCTCAAAAATATATCTCCATCGACTTTCACATCAATATTGTACCAATTTTCTTTGGAATTGTATAAAAAGCACTTGTATCCAAACACATGAAAGAATTTAACGTTAGGCTTTCGATTGTTTAGAATTTCATAAGGAGTGATTTGAAAATGTTTGTTAATATAAGAGCAATTTTGAGTAAAACAAGCAGTTGCAACCACGTCAGCCTAGAAATACAGATAACATTGTCCTTGCAGCTTCACAGATAGAACAATTTTGTATTTCAAGAGTGTAAGGCGAAGAGAAATTGTGAAAAATTCCTTTACTTGTCAAGAATTCTTCAAATGCATGATTTTTGAATTCCAAATCGTTATCACTTCGAATTTTCCGAACTGGCTTTCGCAATTGTAGCTCAATTTGTTTGATGAAATCAATGAGCTTCTAAGTCACTTCAGATTTCTATTTAAGAAAGAATACCCAAGAAAATTGAGAAAAGTCATCAACAATAACCAAAATGTATTTGTTACCACCAATGCTTTCAATAACTAAAGGACCATAGAGATCAATATGCAATAATTCTAGTGGTTAAATGATCTTAGTATTCATTATGGAAAAATGACACTTTCTGCTTTGTTTTCCAAGCTCACAAGCAGCACATAAGTGTTCCTTTTCAAATTTCAGTAGTGGAAGACCACAAACAAGATCACCAAGCACAAGCTTGTTGATATCTTTGAAGTTCAAATGAGAAAGCCTTCTATGCTATAACCAACTATCATCCGAAGACGCTTTCGCAAGCAGACAAATAGATGGTTTTCCTTGAATTGGATTTAGGTTGAGAGGATACATTTCTCATTTCCTACTTGACTTTAGAAGAGCAGCATTAGATTTCTTTTCTATGATTTCTTAACCTTCTTCATCAAAAGATACATTGACACCTATATATACAACCAATTGAGAAACACAAATTATATTTTGTGCAAACCTTCAACGTAAGCTACCTTCCGAATTGTAATTTCTCCGTTAGTTATCATGCCATATCCCTTTATTTCTCCAGTGGCATTGTTTCCATATTTCACTTTTCCTCAATCTTTCAAAGTCCGAAACTCTCTTAATTCCACTTTCCTTCATATCATGTGATGAGAACACTCGCTATCAATGTACCATTCCAAATCATACTACTCATCACGCATAACCTGAAAAATTTAAACATGTTTAGGAACCCAAACCGATTTGGGCCCATATGAGAATTTCGTTTGACAAGAAAAATCTTTGTTTTGTTAACCCAAAATGATTTTCTGATCAAAGTGTTGTTCATCTCTTTTTCCATTTTAAAAACTTCAAATTTGTTAACACAAAGATTTACTTCAACAAAATCAAGTTTAATTTGAATACCTTCTTTGTATTTTGAAGCCATCTTTTTCGAAAACTCTTTTCTTTCTTTTTCAACTGTGCTTCGTATTCTGCGAGAGTAATTTCCGGTTCCGAAACTACTTTGTTTTCAACATTAAAATTTTTTTGATTAAGCAATCGGTTTTGAAATTTTTGACATTGGTTAATAACTAGATTTTGGTTTCGGAATTTGAGATGAATCTTTATTTTGATTAGAAGATCTTGATGAATTGATAGAATTTTGATTTGAATTCATTCCAATTTTCTTCCACAATTGTTTTCTTTTAATCATCATTCCAATTTTCTTCCAAAATTGTTTTCTTTTAATAAAAAAAAAGTGTATCTCGCATTCATTTGTCTTTTCTTTGCAATCAATTCCTCAGCCGATTTACAATTGTTTGCTTTAGGTTTTTCTTTTCTAATTGGTGTTTCATTCTTTTCCAATGAATTTTCACTTGAAAAATTCTTTTGTACCACTTGGTCCGGCCTTATCAAAAAAAAAAGTTCACATGCAGTGGTTCTGAAACGTATTTTCCTTTTAATATCTAGGAGGTCATTTCTGAGAGATCTTTCGTTTCATCAGCATTGTCTATTGGATTTGAATAGAAAAATTCATCACACCCTTTTGCATTATCAAGAGCAACCATGGATATTAACTCATAAGTGTCATTTTTGTTCAGTCGTTTCTTTACAAAAACTTGATTTGGTGTTTTCTGAATTCTTGGAAAAATCGTTGCTTCTTCATTCAAAATTTCTAAACCCTTACTTTCAACAATTTTAACAAATTTAATTAAGTTTTTAGAAACTAAATTTTTCTTTGGTTCATCAAGATTTTTCATAAAAGTGGAACAATTAATTTCATCTTCTACAGATATTTCAGTCATTTCGCTTTCATCAAATTTAGAAATATTTTCAAAATTAAGAGTATTATCTAAGTTCAATTTCTTGCATAATAAGTCATATTTCTGCATAGCACTCATTTTGATTTCTTGTTTATCTTGTTCGGTTAAGATATCTTTCAACATGTTTTTATGTTCTTTGGGCTTAATATATTCTTCAATTTTCACAAGTCCGACTCTGTAAGAATCAAAAACATCATCTAAAGATACAATTTATTCACATTTATAACATTTCGCATCAATTTCATCTTCTTTCAATTAAAGAAAAGACAAAATCATCTTATGAAAACCTTTACCTATTTCACAATCTAAATGAAGCTGATTTATATTAAAATTCAAACGTTTAGCAATTAAACTGAAATGTTCCATTGTTTTAAAAGTACTCTATTATCTCTCTTGAGCAAAATAATATCATCTCTAGATTTATTAAGCTCAACCTACAAGGCTTCTATTCTTATTCATTTCTCCTCATTCTTAAATGTTATACTGTTAAGATTATCATTTAGATTATAATTACTGATACGAGTCCTTTTTAAGCTATTACTAAAATCAGAAATCATATAACGTAAATCATTTAATTCAGAATCATAATGTGATGTAAGGATATTAAGAGATTTAAGAGTAGAGTGTACCTTGTCGACAACCTTCTCGCTTTCACTAACCTACTCCTTGATTGTCTTAGTAGCAAAACAATTATCTAAAGCTTTTCCACCATCAGTTGCGTATCATTTCCTTTCCAAAATGCTACTCTGAACCATTAAACACTTTCCTACATAACCTTGCTTCTCGGAGTTCACCATGAAACACCCACCATGAGCAGGTTTCCTTACTACATCATCTTCTGAGTCTGTGGATCATACTTCGATTTGTCCATCAAAACCATCCTCTTGTACCATCATCATAGGTTTTGTAGTTGATGCATTTTTCTTTCAGAGTTCTTCTATTTTATGGGTGTAGAAGACTTCGTTTTTATCCTTCTCCTTCTTCTCATTCTATTTACGTAGCATGCATTATTTTGTGAAATGATTTTTACCATGACAATAGTTACATTCATATCCATAATCACCTAACAGCTTATTCTCTATCTTTTCATCGTCATTATGAGAATTCTTATAGTTCTCCTCTCTTGGCTTCTCGTAATTTAAGTTTCCCTACTTGTACTTGCTTTAGAAACGAGAGAAGTTCTTCTTGAAGAACTTCTTGGACTAGATATAATCAACACTTTATCTTCCTATAATGATCCGTTATTTCAAATCAATGTAATAGTTTAGATTAACTTATAACTAGTTTTTAAAGTAATAAAGAAATTTTATTTGAACACTATGTGCATTTACTTATTTGATACTAAAAAATAAATAGTTAAATAAACATGATATCTATGAGGAAAGTCGAATTGGTCGTGCAAGGATTCCATAATTATAAAGAACATCGAAATCCGAGTTATAATGAAGAAATTATGATCAATTGAAGTTTAACAACCCGAAATTTCCGTATCATTTCTTGTAACTCTTTCGTAGTACAATTCATGCAACCAATCGTCGTTTCCAAATTCAATTTTCGATCTTCCAACTTTAGTGATCGGAATAATTCTAAAAATTACCGTATTGGGTTACGGCAACTCAATCGGGTACGACCAAAAGCCTCGTCTAACGCCGGTATCGGGTAGAATTCCACCGTGTTCAGGTTTTAGAACCTATATAAACATGTTTAAGCCTCCATTTGAAGACTTTGGCCAATTTCTCATTTAACTCTTCCAACCTCTCTCCTCATCCAAATTCAAAGGTCCAAAACTAAGATTTAAGGCTTCCAATCAAAGAGGTAACACCCCTAACTTGTTATTCAACCTCTTTAGCCTTCAAATTTATGTTTAAATTATGTTTTGGGACCAAGAACATGAGTTTACGGCCAAGGAACAAGCTTGGGCCGTAAACTCCTAAAGATGGGGTTTTTAAGCCCTAAAACCCCTCCTAAGCAATGTTGGACATTAGATATGGCTTAATGACTTAATGGAAAGGACTTATAACATTTAAAACATTAATTTTGAGCCATTTGAAGGAGTTTACGTCCAAGGCATAAGCTTGGGCCGTAAACTCATATTCATGGGGTTTTTGAGCCAAATAACCCTTCCAAATCATAGTTGGGACTTAGGTATGGCCTTAAGGCTTGCTAATCTAGACTTGGAACACTTTAAACATGAATTTTGGGGGACAAAAGTGAGTTTACGGCCAAGGCACATTCTTGGGCCGTAAACTCCCCTTAAATGGGGATTTAATGCCTTAAAACATGTCCAAATGCTTTGAAACTCAACCAATGACCTTGTGGTAAAATCTAGATGCATCTAAAAATAGTTTAAGGGTTTTAAACACATCAAAAATGTCATTTATAGGAGTTTACGGCCTAGGAACATACCCTTGGCCGTAAACTCATAAAACTTGTTAAATGATGCATCAAATACACTCAAATGGCTTGCATAAATTTCTAGAATCACATGTGATTGTTTTTAAGCATCAAAAACTAACTTTTCATGGGTATAATAGAGTTTACGGCCTTAGAACATGCCTCTAGGCCATAAACTCCAAAAAGTGTGTTAAATGATGTTCTAAATTCATAACAAGGCTTGGAAAATTAACTAGAATCACATGTGATTATCCTTTGTAGCTCAAATCAATTGATCTTGGCCATAGGTGAGTTTACGGCCATAAAATCTTATGGGGTGGCCGTAAACTCCCATTTAAGTGTTAAAATTTCATACAATCCATTCCAAGGCATTTTAGAAATCCATTCCAACAATCCCCATGTCCATTTAAGCCATTTAAACACTCAAAACTACACCCACATGAGTTTACGGCCATAAACTCATGTGTGTGTGTGTTCTATGGCTGTAAACTCCTTAAAATGTTTACTCTTGGGGAGTAAACTCAAGTCCCAAGTCCCTAGTGCCATTACACGTCCGAAGATGTCACCCGGGTCACTCCAAACGCTTGTTTTGAGGTGTTTAACCTCGTTGGAGTGTAATGTTCCATATGATTAGTGAATGTATCCCTAATTGTATATATATGGACATTATTTCATTTTACATAGGGACATCGCATGTAATCAAACCCCGAACCAACGTCTAGTATTCAAAACCGACACGTTTCCGAGTCCGGTGAGTTCATACCCCTACCCTTTTTCACTGTTTTCACTGTTTTCAGGGGGGAACACAAGCAAAGTACAAGAGAATTCTTGTACTCAAAACATGTTTTCAAATGCGTGTTTCATATTTCATATGATTTTAATACTGATCATCACAACTGATAACCATTTGAACATGTAGATCACGTAACGTATATTTGTGAAATAGGTCTTTAAACTGTTATGTTTTACATATATTTCACAAATGGTTTTCCACATTTTATCAGTTAAAAGCATGACATTAAACATTTGAACATAATACCTGTACACTGTTTTGTCCTCGGTAACACTCCACACACATACACGAGTGGAGGACTATCATATTATTACTAGTAAATTTGTTAATCCTGTATGATTGGAGACAAGTCCTCGGAGAACACTCCACCGAGATACGCGAGTGGAGGACTACACCCATAACCAGAATCTCTGGTATTTAGAGAGCGTAACTTGAGTGTATTGATCTATACGGGGCTGACTACCCCACACCTGGCTGCTAGCTACAGCCGAACTGAAATGGTTCAAGGGTGACGAAAGTCATAAGTATGTGGACTACTTATTGCCACATGTGGACTACTTATTGCCACAGGTTTCAGTCTATTGTATGGTTATGGAACTCGCAATTAGGATAACAGAGATTTACTTATAGTAATAATGAACCACTTTATACATCTTTTACATCTTTTACATCTTTCACGTACTGTAACTAACATTCAGGAAAGTACGGGACTTTCCTGGGGAAAACATGGAAACTAATCACGATTACATCTTTTACATTAGAAAACCAACATGCAGGAAAGCATGGGGCTTTTCTGGGTAACACTTACATAACTAGAAAGAGTAACAAACTGGATAACATTACATCTTTTACAATTGGTAACATACAATAAGGAAAGTATGGGACTTTCCTGGTAATACATGATAAGTAAACAGAACAGTTTGACAAGTCGGATAACCAAACTATATATTTTCACATGAGTAGACATGTTTTCAGTGTACAAACTTACTATACTTTACATTTGTGAAACAATAACCAACTTTTAAGAAAATACGGGATTTTCTTGGTGTACATAACATTTCAGAAACAGAAAGGAAACTCGAAACATTTTCACAAACAAAAACCGCTTATGAACTCACCAGCTTTATGCTGATTTTCAAACCGCTTGTGTTCTCAGGTCAACGTTTGAACAGGTACCCGAAGATTCCTTTTTGATCAGAAGACGGAGTACATGAAGACCCGTTTCATTTTACTTATATATACTATGTATTACAAGTGTACAAACTTTACTTTTGAAACAACTGCAAAACTTTTCTTATGTAATGTAATGGTTGTTTTACTTACTTACTATGTGCATTGGATTTGATACTCAACGTGGAGTCAACCCCGGAAATGATTCCGCCTTCGGTTTTCGGGGTGTGACACGAAGATCCGAAACAAAACCGGTAAAACGCTATTTAGCATACAAAGTGAGTTTTCAATAAAATTCATTTTATCTTTAACTCTTTAAATGAAATCTATAGTATACGTTAAACCGAGAGTGTCCATAAAAAGAACGTCTAAATCTAACTTCGTATGATGAAGTTATGATTTTTCTAAGATTCGACATAGCAGTACTTAGCCCGAAATTCGAAATATAGATTGGATGATTTTTAGTCGACACAACCTAAAAGAGAATTGAAGGTCTCATCAATAGTAGCACAATGGTAAAAAGATAGACGAAAACGGATGTCGGATAAAGAAGTTATGAATTTTTAACAGACTTTTCCTGTCCCGACCTATTAAAAATATAACTTTAAAAATAAATTCAAAATTAACCGACGGAGTCTAAACAAAAGTTGTAGAGCATTGTCTCATCTACTCGTGGATATAAATAACATAAAAAACGGAGCTTGTATGCGAAAGTTACGATTTTTTGAAGTTTCAAAAATTCAAGTATACCTAGCATGCAACACGTGTCAGACATGTCCGAGACATCGGATATTGATCAAAGGAACGACGCCATGCGTAGGAGATGTACACCTAGCGTACTGCAGCTTACATTAGTATGCCCAGCGTAATCATACTAGCTTTGACATGTATTTCGTAGCCTCGCCATGTCCGAAATTCGAATAAGACTCAAACTAGTACGCCCAGCGTACTTAGGTTTACACTAGTATCCCCAGGATACAAAGAAATTACGCTTAGCGTAATACTGGACCTCGGCCTCCAGTTTGGTTTAACATTTTCAAAACCTCTCTCCTCTTAAACACCTTTTCAAGCCACTTTAAACCCCCCGAAGCCTAGAATACACTCCTAACACCTGAAGAAAGCCAGGAGTCCCGAAGCCCTCGAGAAAATAAGCTTTTCAAGTCGAAACTCTGCCCGCGTGAAGCCTTTCATCAAAAACTCTCAGTTTCATCAAGCAAAATCCTTCCTAGAAACAAGATGTTGCCCGAATCACCATTCATCAAATGAGTTCATACCTCAACTTTTTCATAAATGTTCACTGTTTTAGGGTGACAAATACAAGTTTAAAACACAAAAATATTTGTGTGATTAAATATAAATGTTTTCAATATTTATTTAATTATTACTATTAATGAAATTATATATTTATGTATGTATAAATTATATAATTAGGGTTCAACAGACTTAGAATTGATGATTTGACTCCAATTCATGTTCCTTGTTTGGTTGTGGGTTTGGAGTAGAATTATTTATTCGACTGTCTGTTTAATCAAAAGTTATATAAATATTACATTTATATAAGTACAAATTCATGTGTTAAAAATCAATGGTTTTTAAATAGTTTTCAGTTGATGATTTCAATACAATAACAAACATATAAACTATAATAGGTATAGTTTATGATTCAAGAATACTAGTTTACAAGTTCAACTTAGAATACAGAGACAATTATATAAACTATAATAGGTATAGTTTATGATGCAAACATACTATTTTACAAAGTTCAGATTTCATTACAGAAAACAAACATATAAATTATAATAGATATAGTTTATGAGAAAAGCTTATAGGTTATCTATTACAAAGTAACCTTTCATTATTATACACGTAAGCATTAATATGGTTTTTGTGAGATATTGTTCAATTTCTTGTCATTTGAGTAATACTATTAAAGTCCTGATTTTATAACCAGAATCTCCATAAATAGAGCGAGACATATGTGTATAGATCTATACGGTATTGATAATCCCTCACTCAGACTGTTCGCTACAGTTACGCTGGTATGCCTACTAGTGACAAATATCATTATAGTTTCGACGCCTTCAAAGCGTCATATCAGGCCAGCTAGTCTTAGTAAGGTTATAATAACTTACAAAAAGATATTAAACAATTTTTTTAGTGCATAAATAATTAAACCTAGGAGTACGAATACAAAGTACTGGTTTTACAATAATACGATTTACAGTATTACATTACAATTTACAATTAATAATGGTGGAGGCAGACACACTCACACTTACAAGGTTTTTAAAGAGTACAATTACAAAAATTGGAAAATAGTCTTCTTATAGTTTTATTTTGAACTAAAACTATGTTACGCTATTTCATAGTACAACAATACTTACACAAAACGATTTTATCGTATTAAAACTACTTTTCAGTAATATTAGAAAATATTGGATTCTTTGGAACAGTAAACAAGATTACTATTTTAAAGAAAACAGATCAACTCACCAACTTAAATGTTGATACTCTCTGTATTCTCAAGGAACCAGTAGACAGGTACTTTCCCAGGATTTTTGAGAAGACAGGAGCTGTGCTGAGTCATGTTTTTATATCTTTTGTATATATCTCTTTTGGTGTCTATATATACAGTGATTAAACACAAATGTAAAACTTTTACTTTGAAATACAATGATTGTTGTACTTTGATTACTATAATGTATGTGTTGTGATACTTAACATGAAGCCATCCACCCCTGGACGTTTCCGCCACTCCGGTTTGGGGGTGTGACGGATTGGTATCAGAGCATTGTTTATAGAGAACATAATATATCAATTCATAAAAGATATACAAATATAAATACATTGGGGCTAAAGAGCTCTGAATACAATTATATTTTTAAAATATAATTATTTTATAAGAAGTATACTAACACTTATACATGAATAGTATCACAGTAATAACTACATAAAAGTATTTGGATGTTGGATACTGTGGTTAAACCTGGAGAGTTATGTAATCATATCTAGGATAAATATAGCATGATCAACTATATTTATTTAAGATATGATCAACATGTGTTTGGGAGTGATGGTGTTGCGACAAGTCTAAAACTTACCAAACTCTACTCATATAGAAGAACTCTAGAACAGAACACAAATTTAAAATACTATAGGAGTATTTTGTAATACTACAAAACTACATTCTTTCTATGCATCTTACCTTTAATTTTTCATATAGACTTTATGGCAGCATATCCTCCACCTGGTGATCCCTACTTCCCTGCTCAAGGGAATTATGGTTGGATTGAAAAAGATTCGGAGGAGGATCCATAAGAAATAGTAGAAGAAGAGGAAGAAGAAGAAGAAAATTCTGATGGCACTGACATAGAACCAGAAGTATACAACCCCCCACAAACCGTCTAACACCCCACAATAGGATAAGA